>NC_087535.1:6903177-7548552 GCF_963921805.1 Phalacrocorax carbo
AGACAATTCTTGTTAAATCTGATCTTTCAGCTGAGATAACGTTCTGTAACTCGGAAAGCAGACGTAATATTTCTGTGCCTCAGACGATGCGTGCAGACTCTGAATCCAGCCGTTAAAGTCAAGAGCACTTTTAATGTCGGGATTAATTGCGTTAATGGGAGATTCACAAGCTCTGGGGTGTGTTTCACAACTGCCATATGAAGGACAGATGACAGAAGGAGTGGCAAAGCACAACTTATTCCACGCCAGACCTACAAACCAGCACTGCGTATTCTCGCAAACTACGCTGCGTCCATAAATCTCCAGGGGCTTTCCAGAGGGGGTGGAAAGCCCTTCTGTATTTTCTGCATAGAGACCGAGGAGCAGTGAGCTGGCACGGCTTGGCCGAAACAGCTCCACAGGCCGGCGTCAGCACCGGGACGGGGACCCCGGCTTTGGCAACCGCGCCGACGGCAGAGCTGCCCCCGGCCGCACACCCCGTTGGGGTGAATGGCTGTGTCAGCTGAGGCCCTCCTGGCTGCGAAGCACTTGCATGTGGAAGCTTCTGAATGAATTCCAATCAAAGGGACACCACACGTGCGAGAAACTATCAGCTTACAATGGAAAACATGCGATTGGAATAGATCTCTCATTGATTGAAACGGGTCAGATTCATCCTCGGGAGCCATGGCAGAGCTGGCAGACCTTTCCACAGGTAACACGAAGAGCGGTGTAAGCATGCCCAGACCCACGCTCATCTGAGACTTGTCTGGCAAAGCACGGCGTGATCTCAATGCCTAGGCTGCGTGTTGAAATGTCGGGGCACACCAGCAGCCCAAATGAAGCACGCGATGATTTAAACATGTTTTTAATACACAAAGCAGGAGAAAAGATAAAATTGGAGCTGGAATCAGATCCCATGCTGGTGGGGGATAGAGTTGCACTTGGAGATAACCCTTCCTTGGGAACTGGGAGCTGTGCCAACCTCTGCTCTTTTTTGAGAAAATCCCCTCCTCAAAACCAGCAGGAGTTTACAAAACTGAAGTTCTGCTGGTCGAGTGGCCTGTAGCTTTCCCGTGTTACACGGACCAGCCCCAGCAAGCCTGGGCCCTCAAATGGGGCGTTTTCGCAAAGCACCCCTCCACGACCCCCCTCTGCGGCTCCGCAGGCCCCCCCGCCACTGTGTTTCGAAATTCGCAACGAAGCCCTGGAACCAGACTCCTGCTTGGCGGCACGCGGGGTGGCTCGTTGCCTCGATCGGGCCAAGCCCTTCCCACCATTCCTCCCGCACGATTCTTGGTTATGGTGCGTTTAAAGTCTGGAGGCAGGACCTGCCCAGTGGTGAAGAAAGCGGTGAAGCAGCAGGGTCAGGAGGTTGGGTTCCCACTCACCATGCAATGCAGATGGTCCCAGCTGCTATCGCGCTGCCTGCTGGTCTTTAAAGAAACATTAATCTATATTACTTCCAGGATATCTTGACAGTATTGATTTTTGAAAGCTGTTATTGCTCAGGATATCATTTATGGTTATTTTAACTAATACAGTCCTCCTACCTTCACTAAATATGATCTGCAGCTCACTTAAGTTGCTGATGAAAGGAACTGTTTCCGACGGCGTGCTGTAAGGCAGAGGGTCCCTCCAGCTGTCTCGCCCTGCGGGCTGTCCTGGCACGCTGCGCTCACAACAGCTCCAAGGCTGCACTCCGATACCCTGAGAATCTGCTGTTGAATTAAGTTTTTGAGTAACAAAAACTGGGGGGTGGGAAGGGAAAGAATGTGACTAGTGAAAACCAAACGTGGGAAGATCTACTTTCGGTCAAGTCACGAGCAGTCCTGCTGAAGGTTACAACTGACCCTTCCCAGTTCTTTAAACCAAGCAGATACATAATTCTTTGCCAGGCGAAGGTCTTGATTTACTAATATAATTAAACTTGTTGCATTTTTACAATTAAAAAAACCCTCCATTACTGCATTATAGCAAGGGCACGAAAAAAACCCCAATTTTCTAAGGATTTTTTTGTTTTCACATTCAATGTGAGGGACCTGCCTTCCTTTCGAATACATCCAAATTCTGAAGAAGTTGTGTGTGCGCTACAAGACAGGCACGTTTTAGGCTCCCAAGTAAAGGTGCGATGTTTAGGCTCGTGTACAAAATACTGCTCATAATGAAACTGATCTGTTTAGAAGAGAAATCACAGATTTAGGAACTTTATTCTAAGCACTCTTTTTTCAAAGTTACTTTTTTTTTTTACCCATCTCACCTTCCAACTTGTTCAGATTTTAAAGATCTTCCAGGTTACAGCGTACGTGTCCTGGTTTACAGTTTGCATTTCACTCATCACGCCCAGCGTACAGAACACCCGCGACTCTCATCTTCCTTTGTTTTACTTTGTCCTCTCTTTGCCAGGGAAGCACCGGTAGCGCCGGCGGGTTAAATGTCACCGTTTGCAGCCACATGTACCCCGAGTACTGCGCTGCTGCCCGAGCCCGTGTTTCACAAGACACGTCCGAGCCGGAGCTCGGCCACCTCCAGCGCAGCAGCGAGTCCCCGATCCTGCCCTGGGCACAGCCCAAACTTCGCCCATCCCTATCGACTCAAATGCTGTTGCTCCCATGTGAAACATCTCCTGCAATGCAGGCAGCACGGCAGTACCGTACCTAAGCCCAGGTTGTAAAACTCCCGTTAGCACAAATACCAGCTGGAATCAACATCCTATGAAGTCCTGAACCGGGAAGCTTTTTGCATTCGGAAACTTCACCCACCCAATCGCGCTGCCTTGCCTTCCCCTTTCGTCCCCATCATCTCTTTATCCGACCAGCGCTGCTCCCGGCCAGACGTGCGGAGCACTGGAAGCCGAGTTTGGAAAGCATCAGCTCTTCCCCCGGCGCCCCCGGCCCCGGTGCACCAACAATACCTTCTGGCTTGCGGACAAGCCCAAGCAAGTTCAGCGAGCGAGGCTACCACCGGAGCGGGAGGAGGGAGAAAACGCTGTTGATTTATGACAAAGGGTTTCCTATTAAAGAAGAAGTATTTTCAGAGGGGATTGGCGGTGGCAAGCGCACGCTCCCTTTGCATCTTTTTTTTTTTTTTTTTTTCCCCCGTAAACTTATTCTTATCAGAGATTTCTAAAGGTTTCTCTGATTTCGGATCTCCGCTGGCACCCCTGCCCCACGGCCGAGCCCCCGTGCGCCGTGGCTCCCCGCCGCAGACGGACGCACCGGCGGCGTCCGCCCGGCCGCGACCCGGGGAGCAGCGGCGGGGGGACCCCGGCCCTCCCGGGCGGCCGGGGAGGGGGTCCGGCCCTGCCCCGTCCCTCGCAGCGCCCCCCCCCTTGCAGGGGGCTCCTCCCCCCCGCGGAGGAGCCCGGGCAGCGCGGCCGGCGGGACGAGCCGGGGGGCTCGGGGGTCCCGGGGGGTCCCGTCCCCTGTCTCCCCCCCCCCCCCCGCGCCCCCTTACCAGCTCCTGCCGCAGCCGGCGCAGGTGGCGGTCCATGGCCGGCCCCGCCACGCGTGCTCCGCCCGCGCAGCCACGGCGGGCGGGGAGGGCGGGGGGCGGCACCGGGGGCAGAGCCCGGCTGCGGGGGGGCGCCGCCGTGCGGGGCCGGGGCCGCTCCTCCGAACGGCGCAGCGCCCCGGGGGGTGGCGGGGGGGTGGGGGGTGTCTCATGGCCCCACCCGGCTCCGGGGCCTGGGAGTCCCGGGGAAAGCGTTCGGACGGGGAGAGGCTTCTCGTGGCGAAGCCAAACCCAAGGCGGCCGCGGGAGCATCGGCAGCGCGGGAGCGCCTGCGGGGGACCGTCCCCCCGCCCCGCAGCGAGGGTCCGCGGTGCCGTTTGTGGTGGGCTGGCGTCTGCAAACCGCCAGAGCGGGCCATGGAGGGGCTGGAGCGTGTCCAGAGCAGGGCAGCGGGGCTGGGGCAGGGGCTGGAGCACAAGTGTGCTGGGGGGCGGCTGGGGGGGCTGGGGGGGTTTAGCCTGGAGAAGAGGGGGCTGAGGGGAGCCCTTCTCGCTCTCTGCAGCTGCCTGAGAGGGGCTGGAGTGAGGGGGGGGCTGGTCTCTGCTCCCAGGTCACCAGTGACAGGACGAGAGGGAACGGCCTCAGGCTGCGTCAGGGGAGGTTTAGATTAGTTATACTGGTTATTAGGGAAAACGCCTTCCCTGCCAGAGTGGTCAGTCCCTGGCACAGGCTGCCGAGAGAGGTGGGGGAGTTGAAAACCCTGGGGGGTTGAAAAACTGTGTAGACGTGGCACTTGAGGACATGGTTTAAGAGGCCTGGGGGGGGTGTGTTGGGTTGGGGATTGGACTTGATTATCCGAGAGGTCTTTTCCAACCTTAATGATGCTGTGATTCTATTATAAATTGCTCTGCAGAGACAGAGCACCCCAACAAAAGTGTGGATTAACCTACATGGCCCTAATCACGACAAGTTGCAAAGCTGCCCCCCCGTTATGGATTTTCCCATCTTGTTCTTTCGGGGGCTGGGTTGCTGCGTGCAGGCACGTCCCCCCCCCCGGGTCAAACCGCAGTGTGGCCCCTCGGGGATGTTAGAGGTCCCCTGGAAGGCGGCAGCACCGCGAGCACTTCGCACATGACAGCGCCACTATCAAAATGCCCTTTGTCAGGAACAGCACGTGTTCAGAGCGCTGCGAGAAACAGGTGTTGAAAGTCCTTGGCATGGATTTACTTTCAGAACAGCAGTTTTTTTCCTTACTGTGTTTTACAAGCAGAGTTCCGGCTGACAGGAACCTACACACGCGGCAGCAACTGGAAACTTCCCGGATACGGGGGGATATTGTCAGTGCCGCAGATGCGCGCCTCTGAGGGCAGGGTTTTTTTACCTCAGCTCAAAACCCTCTGATATTGCTTGTCACCACAGGAAATCAGAGGGACATATGAGCCAGGAAAAAAACACAAGCACCTTTGTGCCATCAGACCCTATAACTGCATTGAATTTGGGAGGGTGTGAATTTCTCAGCATTTCTCACGTATATATATGTATTATTCTCAGCTTACGTGCAAACTGTGTTGCTTAGATGATAAAAGCTGAGCCCCTGCAGTGGGTTTGCAAGGCTTGTCTGACTCATTCTGCAATGGTAAAGAACTTGACAGGATGGGAAATACTACTTTGTGTTTTCAGATTTGGGGTGAAAAACGTAATTACTTGCTTTTCCCCGTAAATCTGAGTGTTGACAAAGACTGTCTAAACTCTCTGCCTTTCCAGGCCTTTATTTTTTGAAGGAAAGCATTTTTCGTAGTTGGTAATAGGATTTTGTTTGTTTGTTCGTAGAAATCAGCCTTGGTGTTTTCGAAAGCTGACCTTTGAGTCAAAATCCATTTTAAATAAGAAATTTGCGATCTGGCCTTTGAAGTATGTTTGGGAAACACTCTGGAGTTCACATTTATCGATCCTTCCAGCACCTCTTTTAGTATTGGTCAAAATTTCCTGTCTTTTCGCTCGTTTCAGGGTTTCCATTCCCTATGTATCAAGGAAGCGTGAAAATGGCATCTCTCTTCAAGGATCTGTAGAACGTGGGGCTGTGAACTTGTTAACGTATTAAAGAAATGACCTGATCAAAAAGTTAATCACTTCCAATGGGGTATGCATCGCTGTGAGTGGGACACCTGCCAGGATTTCTTAAACTCTGAGCCAACTAGCCCAGCTATCATTTTTTTTCTCCAAGCCTGGCTGGCTTTGTTGGCCAGCTGGTTGTTCCCCACGGCCCGGGGTCGGGGGACGTATGTCCCCAGCCCACTCAGGCGTATCAAGTATCATATGGCAGGTTTGAACAGCCAGTCAGTGGGAAAAAATCAAAAAGATGGCACCATGTGGAGCCTACAAGCCGAAACGCCTGCCTCCGCCAATGATCAATAGCACGGGGAATGACCCAACTTCCCTTTCCTCGTTCTGTGCCTCGGACAAGGATCCGTGTTCAGGAGGAGCCACCGACTCAGAGTCCACGTTTCTGTGTGGCTTGGGTGGCTCAAGACCTTTTTTTTTTTTTTCTGCTGTTGGTACCATGTCTGTGTAATTTATTGTATTATCTCAGTTCTGTAAAGTAACACATAGACACGGCTTCTTCCCTGGGGCATGGCACCAAAGCTGAAACATGACGGCGTTTTCTCTTTACATTTGTAATACATGGACCTACGTTCAGCCGGTTTGAGCTGAAAACTGTCCGCGAGCTTGATTTATCCAAGCCAGCTTTGAGCAACAGTATTTTTAGGTATTTTTTTACCTTTGGTAGGGAGTAGACTAAGAGCAGGCATCACCAGGGAATGACTTCTGTTCTCCCGGGGTTGCTGTGTCCAGACAAAGTGGACTGCTGATGAGCACTGTGGTTTTGGCATCTTGAAAAACAGTATGAAATCAGACCAGGGATTATCTTAGGCACAGGATGCTCTCCCCAGTGTTTTCTTTACAATACCTTTTTTTTTAAAAAGCATATCGTTCCTGAATGTGCTTTAACTGATGCTTTTCACAGTCCTTTGACTATTCCAATATAAAAGAGATATAAAAGATACACATGGTTATGTGAAGCATCAAATCTAAGTTAAACGATTTTACATTTTCCAGCACGTCTAGCGTTCAGGAGGCCAGCCGCACGTGTACCTGGCAATTGGCAGATGCTCTGCTCCAGAAAGCTCCTGTAACGCTTGCAAGACACTGAACTGTGTGATCTGCTGGCAGATGAACAGGGAAGTTTTTAGCCCCTGTTTGGTTTCTATTTAAAGGTCATCTTTTTGATCTGTTTTTCAGCCTCCGGGGCTGCTCCCGTCCCGTGAGGCTGATAAAGGAGTTCATGAGCGTAGCATAAAGAAAAGACCAGCATATTCATGTGCTCCAAACTCCTGGGAAGTTGTAAGAGAAGGGAATAATCTGAATTCTTTTCTCAGTAGGATTTCCCCACGAAGCAACGTTTTTCTCTTCCGTGTAGACAACCGGTTCAAAGCAACACCGACACTTCATGCCAGGCCCTGCGCTCCTTTCACTCCACAGCGGTGCAAACCGTGAGCAGATGGTGCAGTGCAGTGGAAAATCAGGTCTCCAAGAAAATACAGAGCTGAGAATAAAACACCCTCAAGCAGAAAGCGACATGGCTTATTTCAGGATAAAACGAAAAACTGAGATCCTTGGGCAAAAAATAGAATACGCCTTTTAGAGTGGTGTATTCCACTTACATGAACTGCCTCGTTCCTTCCCGTTTGAGAAAACATCCATCCCTTCACAGCTGAAGGCTCATCTCATTTGTTGTCTTTCAGTTCGTTGATCTGGTTTCTCAGGGCTTTCACGCGACTGCTCTTTGCTGAATTAACAAGCGTGGTTATCACTGAATTTTCTTTCATTTTTTACTTTCTTGCACACTGAAGGCAAACCTTTCAGAATTTCTTCCCACTTAAGCTGCAGCATAACCTGAATCGCATCTACCTTTGTGTAAATCCACTGGGCCATAAACATCCAGCCAAAATAGGTAAGAATATAATGTCAAAACTTCAATTCTGGTTTTGTATTTGTACATAAAGAGATAAATTACCCCTGAAAATTTGACCATTGCTTCCATTAAGCCTAATCTGTTGTATGCAGTCTCTCCAATTCTGGCCTTTAAAGTTCCTGACATGCCCCTGCCTCACTATGCCCCATCCCAAAATTGAAATTTTTAACTCTGCTCCAGCCAAATTCCAGCTCCTGACGTTCCTCTGCTTGCGCTGGAGTGCCAGGGGTAAGTACCAGGGTGGGGAAACTCCTTGTGCATTCCCTGTGCTGTCTTGTGTTAAAGAGCTATTGGATTACATCTCGGCTGGCTGCATTTCGGTGACCTAGATCCTGCTTGTACTAGCTGAAAAATAATTTAGCAAACCTTGGTATAGAAGCGTATCTGGGATTAAAATGGGCTGATATTTATTTATCTGGAGGAAAACAACGGGAGCAAACCACTGGCACTTCTCGCTGGTACAGCTGAAATAGCCACTCTGTTCTGATAGCCCGATGTCTGCTGTCTTTTCACCTGGAGCTGCCCCTGTACGTGCACCTGCGGTGACCCCCCGCATGCTTCAGGGTTCCTCTGAAATTCGTGAAGTTCTTCTGGATCCTTCTGAAGGACGTGCCAGACAAGGAACCGAATCCATTCAGCAGAAGGGCACTGGAATGAGCCTTAGCTGAATGTAAGACCCCATCACCATCATCGTCGTCATCATCATCATCAATAACAAGTCTGTGTGCCAGGCTTGCTGGAAAAAATCCAAGACTTTGCCAATTGTTACAGCAACAAGGCAGATTCTGCTGCCCCACAGACTTGCCACTCACTGGTAACTTGCCATCCAGCTTTTTTTTCCAAAGGGAAAATGAACGCACAGGGTCCTTGGAGTCAGTTTTTGGGGGTGAATATGAAGTCACTGCCTACACTAATATCAATGGCCCTTTCACTGTAATGTGCTTTACTGTACAGAGAACCAATACAGTTTCCATGGCAGTGTAAACACAAATACATACCGTGCTCTGAAGAGTGAGTCACACGTGCTGCAGAGAACGGAGAAAGGTCACTGTCTTCATCTGAACACATCTGGGAGAGGAGGATGAGATTATCTCACTTTAAAAATATTTTATAAATATGATGTAAACCAATATTTGTTCTGAATAACTCCATGTCTTGGCAGATATGAAAGGCAAATCCTTTGAAGCTAAAAGAATAAGACAAGGCAGGTGCTTGTTTACAGTAGCAATGTTCAAATCTATAATGAATGTATTCTTAAAAGATATACACAGCCCGATAGTTCTGGAGCCAGTGCAAATTCTCCGTGGGCAGTTTATCCCAGCCTTTCCGAGAGTTACAGCAAGAGCTTTGCTGATGTAGGTGAAGAGTAAGTTCCACAGAAAGAAGAGATGGATGCATCTGTGGTGACTACTTAGTACTGGTACTAAGTAGTGCTCAAGACATTTCTTTGCGCTGCATGTGTTAGCTTTAGGTCTCGGCACACCGCAAACTACACCTCAAACGTGTGGTACGGACCTTCGTCTGTGCTTTATAGTCTGAAATAGCGAGAGCCTGACCTTGAGTGTCAGCAGCATGCACCTCACAGGTGTCTTATAAGATTGTTTATCCAAAGCTGATATATCAATACATAGATTCAGAGAATTAATCTTGGATGAATTTAAAATCAAATATGTAATCTGCACTTGATAATAGGGACAAAACATGTGTTGAGCCCTGTGTTGGAGGAATAAAATGGGCACTCAGTAGACATGGGAGCAAGCGTTTTATTCTAAGTCCCCAAACCTGGAGGTTGGTTTATGATCCCAAGCTAGAGATTTTATACCCCTTCATAAGAACTAGTTATTTTTTTAATATTACAGCTCAGAAGGAGGTCTTATCTACTTCTTTTACTAACGTAAATCCTTTCCCAGGACCTGTTCTGCCTGCAGAGTTTTCACATTAATTGTCAAGATTTCCAAAGGCTGCTCTGAACAGGAATACTTCCTCTGGATCTTACTGCAAGTGAAAGCGAAGCAATGTCATGGCAAAACTGCAGATTCCTCTTGGCTGGGCTGACATGTGAATGTCGACATTGTGAATTCAGCACTTGAGAGTCACTGAGGTAAAACAAGGCCTGGAGGCTGACAACTGCTATTTATACACTGGCTCATGGCAGAGTACACAACATACAGGGAGTTTAAAACAAAGTTAGTAGCAGTAGCAGTTAAGATCCTCTTTAGGAATAAGGGTTAAGGGAGAAACAAAGCCTTTCATTAGATCAACTGATGCAGCCGCAGGAGCATGACCTAAATCTGACACAGCCCCATCAGAAAGGGCCAAACCCAAAGGGAGAGGGACAATAAATCTACCAGTCGTAGTGTTGAAGGGTTTCTCAGCATACAGACATCGAGAGGGTTTGGAATCCGTCCCTCCAGCATCTGATGGAAAATTAAATACCTACAAGCGGCAGCATCTTTCTGAATTAAGGTGGTATGTCTGAATGTCTCATTAACAGTGCACCACGGAGAATAATGTCTGTCTCCAAATCACTTCGGCTGAATTGCAACATGCATGCAACCTCGGGGGAGAAAAAGAATAGGTGAGGGAACTAGAGAGCAGGAGTTGTTCATTGCGATGGCTGTTTTATCACCTCGTCTCTGCCCTTCCCCCATGGGAACAGTCACTTCTGACTGCTCTTCATTGTCTGTTTAAATCACATCAATTTAAAAGGGTTACGAGAGGCTGTATTTAATCAAACGTTTGTTATGTCCAGGTGTCTTTGTCTGTCTCCTTTCCCAGATTTATCCGGAGATAATTATCTCATGTTGGAGACTCGTTTCCCCTTGAGGACCAACAGGAATATCCACTTAAAAATTAAAAAATAATTGGAACTAACAGAATGCTTGTAGTTAGCTATCCTGTTACCTCTGCTCTGGGGCACAGTTCTCACCCCTACCATCTGGTCTGTCCCGATGTGGTAGAGGTAAGCTCTCCATGCTGTAACTGTTCTTCATTGTCCTGTGAGGCCCCACTCTCGGCTGGCACTCAGATAGTCGTATGAAAATATCATAATACTAAAAAATGAGAACCGAACAGAACCTGCCAGACTTTTTCTCCCCCATCAGGAGTATAAACATGAGGAATTTCAAAGGCGTGACAAGGACTGTGGTACGCCAAAGCCATTAAAATTCATTTAGGCTGCCTGGCAATGTAAGAATAATGACACAGTGTATGTGCTCGTACAGTAGAAACCACTGTTGAGATTTTTGAAATCCCATTGCAATGAATGGAAGCTGCACGTCCAGAGCCTCTGAACTGCTGTGACAATAAAAGCTGACATGCGTAAAACCACCCATGATTTAAAATAAGTGGTCTACAGAGGGTAGTAAGTAGAGCACATACAACAGATTAACACATTTGGTCTTTGCTGAAGTGAATGCTATAGTATTAATTTTCTGTAATACTCTGGCTTTAAAATCTTGTTTCTGTGTGCGGTACAGCTGCATCCCAGACTCATGGTGTTTAATGAGAAACTCATTTCTACTGTCAGGATGTAGAGGGGTCAGAACAAAATGTCCCCACTGATTTGGTACAATAGGATAGCTGAGAGATTTCTCTGCTTTCTCTCCAGACTAAGAGAGATATAGATGCTTTGGGCACTGACTGTCAGCAAGCTTGTTGATGCTCTTTTCCCCACATGATCAGTTTTGTTCTTCTCATACTCTTTTTGTCCTCCTCATCTTCTTTTGCAGCCTTCTCCATCATTCCTTTGTTGACCCTTCCTTTCCTCTTACGACTCCCTTTCCCTCTGCTCATTCCTCTCTTCTGACCGTCCCCTGGCCAGGGCTCGGCTGTCCCCCAGCATGCCTTCAGCCCAGCTTCTCTCCGAGGTTCACATTTATGCTCTAGTTAAATCCCTTGCTAGTGGGGCTTGTGCAAGGCCTGCAACTCTCACCAGCTCACTTCCACTCATGTAACGCAGAGGTTTTGTCCTCTGTGATATTTCTAAGTTTAAGTTTTTCAGCTGTTCATAAAACAAATGACCCAGGGATGCATGAAAGGCTGTTTAGCAGCAAAAGTTTATCTTTCTCCATCTAAACATCATCACTAGTTGCTTCCCTGTAGATAAGGGCACCTCGTGAGATACACAATGGGCAGTGACAGCCTCAGTTATTGGCAGAAACAGGAAATAATTGCTAGTGTTGGTAGAAAGAAAAACAAACCAAAAAACTGGCTGGATGGCCAAGCCCAGAGAGTTGTGGTGAATGGAGCTAAGTCCAGTTGGTGGCCAGACACAAGTGGTATTCCCCAGGTTCAGTCTTGGGGCCAGTCTTGTTTAATATCTTTATCAATGATCAGGATGAGGGGATCAAGTGCACCCTCAGTAAGTTTGCAGATGACATCAAACTGGGCAGGAGTGTCGATCTGCTCGAGGGCAGGAAGGCTCTGCAGAGGGGCCTTGACAGGCTGGATCAATGGGCCGAGGCCAATTGTACCAGGTTTAACAAGGCCAAGGGCCGGGTCCTGCCCCTGGGTCACACCAACCCCAGGCAGCGCCCCAGGCCTGGGGCAGAGGGGCTGGGAAGTGCCCGGCGGAGAAGGCCCTGGGGGTGCTGGCTGACAGCTGGCTGGGCATGAGCCAGCAGTGCCCGGGTGGCCAAGGGGGCCACCAGCCCCCGGGCTTGTGTCAGCACTGGGGTGGCCAGCAGGAGCCGGGCAGGGATGGGGCCCCTGTGCTCGGCCCTGGGGAGGCCCCACCTCGAGTGCTGGGCTCAGGTTTGGGCCCCTCGGGACAAGAAGGCCCTTGAGGGGCTGGAGCGTGTCCAGAGAAGGGCAGCGGGGCTGGGGCAGGGTCTGGAGCACAAGTGTGCTGGGGGGCGGCTGGGGGAGCTGGGGGGGTTTAGCCTGGAGAAGGGGGGGCTGAGGGGAGCCCTTCTCGCTCTCTGCAGCTGCCTGAGAGGGGCTGGAGTGAGGGGGGGGTCGGTCTCTGCTCCCAGGTCACCAGTGACAGGGCGAGAGGAAACGGCCTCAGCCTGCATCAGGGGAGGTTAGGTTGGAGATGAGGGAAAGTTTGTTCCCTGCCAGAGCGAGCGGTCAGGCATTGGCACAGGCTGCCCAGAGAGGTGGGGGAGTCACCATCCCTGGGGGTGTTCAAACACCGTGCAGACCTGGCACCTGGGGACACGGTTTAAGAGGCCTGGGGGTGTTGGGCTGGCGGTTGGACTTGGTGATCCGAGAGGTCTTTTCCACCATTACCGAGCCCACGTTGCTGTAACACAGCCCCGGGACGGGCTGAGGAGCTGCCGACCGTCCCTCAGGGCACCCGCCCCACCCGCCGCGCGCCCCAGCCAACCAATCGCCGCCCGCGGCGCCCCCTGGCGGCACGGCGCGCGCGGGGGTTCGACCAGGGCGCCTGCGCGGCGCGGGCTAAAGGCGCCTTTCTCGAGGCGCCGCCGTTCCCGCCCCTCATCAAGATGGCGGCGCCCGAGGAGGCGCCGGCGGCGCCTGCGGGACGGTTCCGAACGCGCGACGTGCTGGTGCCCGGCGGCCCCGCCGACTTCGGGTCGCTGCTGCTGTCGGCGCCGGTGCTGGCGGGGCTGGAGGCGGCTGGCTTCCACAGGCCGTCGCCGGTGCAGCTGAAGGCCATCCCGCTGGGGCGCTGCGGCCTGGGTGAGCGAGCGAGCGGGCGGGCCGGGTGGGGGGCCGGGGCCGCCCCGGGGCCTCGGGTGACCTTTGTAGTGGCTCTTTGCAGATCTCATCGTGCAGGCCAAGTCTGGCACTGGCAAAACCTGCGTGTTCTCCACCATCGCCCTGGACGCGGTGCTGCTGGAGAGTCCCGCCACGCAGGTGAGCCCCGGCCGCGGGCGGCTGCTGCTGCGCGCCGGCCCGCCTGCACCGCTACGGGGAGGGGGGGCTTTGGTTCGTGGGAGGGAGTCGCTCTTTTTCTTGGGGAAACGGCATTATCGCCTGTGAGACACAGTGTTTGAAATCATCACGGCTCGGTGCCGGGCTTTAACCTTCGGAACCGTTCTGCAGCTCTCACGTTCAACCCTTGGTCCTCACAGATTCTAATCCTGGCTCCCACACGAGAGATTGCTGTGCAGATTCACTCTGTAATCACAACTATTGGAATAAAAATGGAAGGCTTGGAATGCCACGTCTTTATTGGAGGGACTCCTCTGAACCAGGACAAAATCAGGCTAAAGAAGTGCCACATAGCGGTAGGCTCCCCAGGTATGGACATGCTTCACTGCGCTTCAGATGCTTGCCCAGAGTAGTTGTGGATGCCCCATCCCTGGAGGTGTTCCAGGCCCATTTGGATGGGTCTTTGAGCAACTTGGTCTAGTAGAAGGTGTCCCTACCCATGGCAGGGGGGTTGGACTACATGATCTTTAAGGCCCCTCCCAACCTAAACCATTCTGTGATACTTCACAGTACAATAGCTGGTGCTTTTGAAATCTGGGATCTTTTTTTAATAATAGGGGTAGTCTTAAAGGCCAGTGCCAGAGACATTTAGGCCAGGTATTTTTAGGGAGAGATTATTCTAAATATGCCCTTTTTAAGGCTTATTAAAATTACTTTTTTAAAATTAAAATTTCATCATTAGAACCTTTAATATTTTTCAAGTTCCTTTTACTTTCTTCTTCATATGTAGGTCGAATAAAACAGCTCATAGAGTTGGACTACTTGAATACAGCCAGTATCCGGCTTTTCATTCTTGATGAAGCAGACAAGCTTCTAGAAGAAGGCAGTTTTCAGGAACAAATCAAGTAAGAAAAACACTTCTCCTGCATTTATCAGTGGAATAGATACATATTTGTTAGTCACTTCCATTTCTTTATCTCACAGTTGGATATACTCTTCACTACCGGCCAATAAACAGATGCTTGCTGTTTCAGCTACTTATCCTGAATCATTAGCTAATGCTTTGACCAGGTACATGAGAGAGCCAACGTTTGTGAGGTTGAACCCTACTGATCCAAGTCTCATTGGTAAGGAGAAGTTTGTTTATAGTGATGTTGTTACCAATAGGTTAAGACGACCATGCTAAAACCAAAGTATGCATCTTTAAAATTTGTGGTGCTTCATAATTTCTCCCTGCAGGTGAGTTGGTTAGGTTACAAAGTATTTGTTTCTGGTATTTATGTATTTAAAACATCAGTGATGAACGCAACTTTGTTTTTTCAACCAGTTCCAAAAATATTTCAGGCTTTTAAGAAAAACTTGTCCTGCAGGTTCTTATTTGGCATATGCATGCTTGTTTAAATTGAAAGCCTTTGTTTTAGCTGCATTGACACATGCTGACAGCAGCATAGCACCGTGCGTGTTTTTGTGGAACCCCCTAATCTGACGGTATTTTTGGTTTCGTGCTCAGGGCTGAAGCAGTATTACAAAATTGTGAATTCCCATCCGCTTCCGCATAAAATATTTGAGGAGAAAACCCAGCACCTCCAGGAGCTATTCAGCAAGATTCCGTTTAATCAAGCCTTAGTCTTCTCAAATCTGCATAGCAGGTAAAATCTGTAAAAAGCATGTGCAGAAGCAGTGGTTGTAATGTCCGGTCATGGGTAAAATTACAGAGACCTTCTATAAGGTCTGAAAGCAGTATGCAAACTTCGGATCTGAAATACAGCCGGAGGAATGCAGTATGAAATACTGAAAATAAAGGAACGCTCTAGCGTACAGCGTACCTCATACGCTGTTTAGAGTGCAGTGAGGCCTGATGTCCTCTTGTCCTTTTGTCCTTTTCCATCTGTGACGGGGCTGTTCTAGACACAAGGGTGAAAGTGACAGTTTTAGAATGTTGTCCCTGGCTGTAAAGACTAGCCTGTTGCGAGGCAGTGCCCAGGGGTGGTTAGGGCTGCCGGTTTATTTACCGTTGTCGTTGTGTATATTCTGCCAGGGCTCAACATCTGGCTGAAATATTGACATCCAGAGGCTTTCCTGCTGAGTGCATTTCAGGTAAGTCCATTCAACACTTTCTGATTCTATTGAAGTTGTGCATAAATGTGACCTAAAATAGGAAAGTTAATCTTAAATCTTGGTTTGTGTGGCCTGTGGTTAAGTAACTGAGCATAGCATTTGAATCTTCATAGGTCTTTAGGACTTAATCAATGTAAAAAATAATCACTATTTAACTTTCCAGTTTTCACATTTGTTTGGGAGTCATTTTTATGAATGTCTAGATGAGTGCCTTGGCTTATTTGTCAAGAGAAAGTTTACTTAAGTTTGCAGGTTGAAGCAGTGTTTCTTTGGAATGTGGATGTTAGGTTTAAATCTTTTTTTTATTTCTAGTTTCTCTATTAAAAAAAAGCTGATAGCTGTTTAATAGAAGCCCTGAATTTTTACTTCAGCGGTGTTTTCCATGGCTTACATGTTTAAGTAAAACTCCTCTAAAGTCAGTGTTGTTCAGGTGGGTTAAATATCTGTCATTGGTTTTTCCTTAAAAAGAAGTAAAAGAATTTTTTTTAAAAATGGATTTCCTTATTTTCAAGTTTTTGTTTCTTCTTTTTCTCATTTGGAGCTGATTTTTGAGGAGGTTTCTGTCAACCTTATTTCTGGTCTCATCTGCAGTTGTACAAAGCAGTGTTTTCCAGAATTTGAGGGGCATAAAACTGAAGAATTTAATCTATTTCTAATTTTTTGTCTTTCTAGGCAGCATGAATCAAAATCAACGACTTGATGCTATGGCTAAATTAAAGCAATTCCACTGTAGAGTTCTGATTTCCACGGACTTGGTGAGTCAGTAGTTTATAGCATAAAACAAGTATTGGACATAAAGTTACTTCAGAGAATTAGGTTTGACCTGGAATTGAATAGGACATGAATGTACTGGAAAAATATGTGACTGAGCACTGTGTGCAACTTACTTTCACTGTGAAACTTAGAAATTGCCCCCTGTTCCTCATCTGGTTCAAAAATAACTTTTGATCTGTTACTTTGCAGAAGCTTATAGATATTTCAGAGCGGTAGATTGGTTCCTTTGGGTAGGAGCTATGGGAAGGAATAGCTTGCTCCTCTAGTACTGTATGCTCACAATAGGTACCTCCCAAGCAACGTTAGAGCAGTGGTTATGCTTGAGGCGCTCTCACCTTTTCTTGTGGTTGCTGAATTTTTCTCTTCAGTTGATTGTTTGAGGTCCTGCCATGAAAAGATGACTGCTGTTGGGTTGAATTTTTTGATGCTGGGGGGGGAAAAAACATGCTTGCTTGTATTTGATATGTAGAAGGCATAAGAAAAAATGATCCCCAATTGTCATGGTCACAATGCAACATGCCTGTTCTACATGTAACACTGTAAACTGGCTGGAAAATTGTAGGTGCTTTGTGGTGTATTGCAAAAACTTCAAGTTACAGTATGAGCAGTTACTCCCAAATGCGTTCTATTTATTTGAAGATCTCTTCAGCACATTCAGTGACCTATCCCCTTCTCTCCTTCTCGCTTTCTTAAGACATCTCGTGGAATTGATGCTGAAAAAGTGAACCTGGTAATCAACCTGGACGTCCCTGTAGACTGGGAAACGTACATGCATCGTATCGGCAGAGCTGGGCGCTTTGGTAAAAACAGTCCTGTGGATTTCCTGAGCGTGCGCGAGCTTCGCTGGCTCTGGTTGGGTAATTGCACTTTCTGTCGTGTATCACAGGAACTTTAGGCTTGTCCGTGACATACTGCTGCCGCGGAGAGGAAGAAAACACGATGATGAAAATTGCGCAGAAATGTAATCTTCAGCTTCTACCTCTACCAGGTATGCTCTGTCCTGTGAAAGCAGCTCTTCTGTTGGTTGTTTTCTGTTTATTCAAGCTTCAGACAAGTCCACAGGGAGCTGACGTGGATCTTCTCTGCTGGAGTTGCCTTCGTTTTGGTGCAGGGTTTCATAGTCCATGCTAACGACTAGTTGTGCAACTGCTGCAGTTGTGCAAAGCAATGGAAAATGAACTTAGCGCATGCCTATGGATAGGGAGAGGAACTCTGCATCCAGCTGTTGCTTAAACTACTATGTAACTACTTGAATTCCCAGAAATCTGGTACTAAGCCTTTCTCAGGCTGTAAGATACAGTACGAGAAGTAAGGAGGGAGTAATTGGAAGAGGAGATGATTTGCTACCCTTGTTTGCCAGAAGCTGTTGTGCTAGAAATGTAGCATTACCTTCTCACATAAGTTCTAATTTTCTATCTGGTTAAGTCGGGTGTGAAAAATGGGTGACAAGTAGTGCCATGCTGCTTGTCTTTATCAACTTCTTGATGCTTTCTGTGAGGAAAACATGCTGGCTATTTGAGCCCTTTCAGGAACTGAAGGGATCAGTTTGTAGCCCTAACTTAGCATGTCTTAACGTCTTATCTGCGATTTTGCAAAGCTTGACTTTAGTATGTGTTTGAGTTCTAGAGGGAAGGATGCACTTAATTGAGTGCCTGCTTGTTTCCCTTTTGTGCAGAGCCACTACCTCCTGGAATGATGGATCAGTTTGAAGATGGGGAGGTAGAAGTCAAGCCTGTTACATATACAGGTGCTTCAGTGAATTCGGAGACTGTGTGTCTTAGACCAGAGGAACCAGTACCGCAGCCTGTCCAAAGTAGTTTTTCAGGGGTACCTCAGCCTCTTTCTAATCTTCCAGGTGATAATTCTTCTGTAGAAAAGCCAAAAAAAGCTCTGAAGCCAAAGCAGATTAAAAAGTACTCAAATTCTGCAAGCAAATTCTCAAATTCTACAGAAAAAGGTAGCAGAAATGCCCAAGCTTCCAGTTACCCCACAGAACAGAGGACTCAAGTCAAAGCTGTCTCCAGAACGGATGGACAACGTAACACTCAGTCTCCAGATGAGGAGGCTTTAAAAAAAAATCTTCCCAGAATTCCGTGCTTATCTTCTTTCAAAAACCAACAGAACAATCCCTGGAACTTCTCAGAGTTTGTTGAAGACTATGAGTATTTCATTAAAGAAGGCTTGGAGAGAGAAGTTGAAATTTTAAGAAGCTACTCAGGCCCAGGAGAACAGCGTGAGCTCCCCAGAAATGGTGGTGTAGAGTGGAAGGAGGTGGAACATAATACAGAGGTGGTAGCAAATGGTGTTGTGTCTGGTGACAGTGATGGTTCATACAGTCCCAGAGCTTCCTCCAATAGCAGGGAAAATAACTCATGCTTTGAAGCATTTTCAGATACGCAGGAGAAGAACGCTGTTCCCACCACGCGTCAGGGTGGTGCAGGCTTCTGTCCTGCACCAGAGCAGCCTCAGGAGCTGTCCCAAGTCCCAAAGCAAAATCGAGTGAAAAAGAAAGTTCTGAAACAAAACGCTAGACAAAAGAAAAGCCATTACCATCAATTCCCTAGTCCTTCCACAAGAAAACCTGAAGATGACTGCTCCTGCAGCTCTTGGGATGATGGTGTTCCTTACGAGGCTTGGAGTTACAAAAACTACTGGAAATCTCATTATCGGGCATGGCAGAACTACTACGCTGCAGTGTGTCGCTACAGGCAAAGCTACAGACAGTTTAGCTGGATGAACGCCTATCACGTCAACTCGGTCTACCTTCAGGAGCTGCTGAAAAGTGGTGATTGATGTAATGATGCTGCTGTTAGGGACAGGCTGGTTGGTGCTGTGAATAGGTGTTACCTGGGGAAACATAACTGCTGGCCTACAAGGACACTGCCAAACGTGAACAGACATTGGTTAAGATGGAAGAAAAATGTTGTCTTTTTCATAAGTGGGCTGTGTCTAGGTAAATGTTTTACATGCATTCCAGTGATGGTGTTACAAGTTGTTAATAAAAGGAAATGAAAGACAGCTGAATGTTCAGTTGCGATCTTTACCTTCCAAAGTAAAAAAAAACAGGAAGATAAAAGGCAGCTAATTAATGTAAGAAATCTCAGTAAGGAGAAAACACCAGCCGACCCTAGTTTATTTGCTTGACTTACCTGCCTTGTGACTTCTGGGTGAAGGTGAATTCACTGTAAGGCTAAATAGTCTGTTTATAGTTGGAGATTACTCTGTTTTCCGTAATTCTCTTATTGAACACCAGACGCTGATTATGTATCAGTTAAGTGGCAGAGTGAAACCTGCATCTCAATGCCCGTATTGCTAATTTAAATACAGTTAATTAACATTGTATAAATAACACTTCTATAGCTAGGTGTATGGCAAGCTGTGCATAGAGGGTGGTTTAATTATGTAGAATGTGCAGCAATCGTAATTGGTCTGTCCCTCTGGGTGCAGCGATGTCAGACTTGCCACACTTACAGGAAGGCTTTAATTAGAAATGAAATTACCTATTAGTACTAAAACTAACTGGTGGTTCCTGTTTGGCCTGCCCTGACCTGTGTGTAGCTGTCTTGAAGCAGGAACAGGTGAGAGCACTGGCTGGCTGAGGGTATTGACCCGAGGCTGCCTCTGTGCTGGTTTTGAACTTCTGCCTTTAGTACGTGTGGGATCACAGAGGCCAGTTACTTCAGCTAGTTTCTTTGATTTCTCAAAGTTCACCACAGCAGATATAGTCTGTTGTGGTGGTTTTTTTGGTGGGGTTTTTTGTTTGGTGTGTTTGGTTTTTTTTTCTTGAGCAGAGTAAAGCTGGAATTTTCTCAGTAAAAGCACTGCTGCTACCTGCTGTGAACTGTACTTCAAGGAGACTTCTGTAACTCGGTGAAATGGATGTCTTCAGGGACGCTTGATTGCTCACCCCCAGCAACTTCCAAATTCATTTGGAGAAATACAGTATGTTTTCACTCAGCCTACATAAATCACTTGCTGCCTGAGCGTCCCTAGTGTTCGCGCAAAGTTCCCAGTGCGAATCCCGTGGTGTCCCTGGCAGCGCTGTTGACCTTTCTGTGTAGCGGTGGGTCTAAACTCCACGCCATGCAACTCAGACTCTGCTCGCTGTAGAAGAGAACTGTACGATTGATGTAGCTCGTGAGCGGCATAGAAACGTAGCGCAAGGTGGGCATCAAGGCCGCCGTCCCACCGCGGGTGGGTGCGAGGTTTTCCTGTCAGCTGGGGCAGTGGTGGCCCCTAGTGGGTGTCGGCCTTGACTGCAGGAGAGAAAAGTGGTCTGTAAGCTGTTCTGTTCGCCTCTAGCTCGGTGGGTGTTACTAGTCACCGAGCAAGTAATTTTAATTTCTGCTTAAAGGATTTTTAAAATTTTAAATAGTGCCTCTAAGTGGCGCTTTTTGATCTGGTCAAGATGAGATCAGCTCTACTTGTTTTGCGGTTGAAGCACGCTGACCGTATGCAATATAGAAGGCAAGGCTTTGGCCTAAGGGGAATTGTCAAGGTGAGATTGCCTTTTAAAAGAAAGGCATAAGATGGGCTCTTAAATATAATAAATACCTCGTTAGGAGAAGTGTGTTTCCCTCTGTACTTTTTTCTTCCCTCAGTGTCACAAATGACCCCAGGGAGGGGCTCTCCTAGGTTTTGTCTGCATGGTTTGAAAAGGCCAAGACGATATGATTTTGTTTCCAAGATTAGTTTTGCTGCAACTCTTCATGTTCAGAAGGAGGATGCTGTAAGAGGTGCACTTAGGTATCTGTGTTATTGCTCTCCTATAATGTCTCAGTCATCTTGCTGTTTTCATTAATGGGTGCCTAAGTAAGAGTTATTAGTATTAAAATGCAACTCGAGTGGCTTAGGCCAACACCCAAAGTCCTCCAAAAGAACCTCCCAGAACTTTTTTAGAAGAAATCTACAGCATCATGTTGGTATTTATGGCACATACTCTGTTTAATCCAGATTGGATACATCAGGTACAGCAGTGGCACAAGACTCAATACTGTAAATGATATACAAGTTTCAACATATGCACTACAATTCCAAAAGAAGACAACAGGAAACTTGGTTCTTCTAGAAAGTTGGTCTCAAATGAAGCTACCTGCAGTTGTATACAGTACATTTTGTATCTGTCCTCTGATGTTCATAAGCAAAGCCCATTTATAGTACGAAAATAGAAAATAATACGGTTGAGAGCTGCTCATAACATAAAACTCCTAAAGAAAACACCATTGCATTGGAATGCCTTACTGATTTATCAAAAATATACCATCGCACGCGGGTTGTAAGATACTTCGTTGGTCCGAGGAGCCGGCGGGAGCTCCCAATCCTAGTTGCAACAGAATGGAGAAGAGCATTCGGTATGATGGTTAACGTCTCACCCAGACAGCTGTGTGGCTTCTGTGACTAGCACTAGTTTAAATCAAAATGAAAAGAAACACGTGCACACATATACACACAAAGTAACAGACTCTTGACTGAGAACAAAACTCAAGAAGGAATTTTCACAAGCTCTTTGTCACCTGGTCTTTTGACTGATCCACCTGAAGCTTTTCTGGCACGGTTTTGGCATTCTGAGCCTACGTAGCGGTACTTTTCTGGTACGCTTTCTCAAGAGTTCTCTGTGGTGTTTGTGGGTGTTCATGAATTGAGCCTCACTTATTGAAAGAGGAGGTATTGAATCCTATACAGCTTGAATAATTGGCAAAGAGAGGTGAAATGACTTCTTCGAGGTCACTTAGTGATTTGTCGAGACAGTCAGGAGTAGAACACAGGTTCCTGATGCTCGCGCTCCTAGCTCTAATCAATGTGCCTTCGTTTGCTTCTACAGTTTTTAGATAAAACCGCTATGGAGAGGGTTTATGGCATCGTTAAATGTAAAGCCTAAAAACTTGAGCTCTGAAGTCATGTATCTAGTGCAGTTGCTCAAGTGTTGGAAAAAAATGATTTAAAAAAAAAAATCAATTAAGATCTATTTGGTAAATTATGTGGAAAAGGGGTATTATTCACCTAATTTAAAAAGCAGAATAAAGCCCTCAGTTCAAAGCTGCTGATGTTCACAAGCCATCCGTGAATGCTGACTTTGTAACTCTGCCCTAGTCTGACATAGAGAAAATATTACAGGATCCAAGGGATGTTTGCACCCCGAAATTAAATATGATTTTTAATATACTGATTTTGCTCTATAATACATGTAAGATACAATACGTTTACAACCTTTTTCCTTAAAAAAAGCAAAATATTTGCAGAAACATTGCTTTCTTTTGCTGGTATTAATCTGATTTTCATGCATGCCCCTTAAGCTATCTAAACTAGAACGATAAGGGCTGGTTTGCAGTACTAGTACATTATCAACTGTTTGAGGTTAAACAAGTAGCATTGATTCAAATTTAGTATTTTTGGCAACCGTAAAGGATGTGTTTTGAATTGCCCGTTAACTTCGTTCCACACAAAAGCCATGCCTGTTACATAGTTTACCGTTTCCCTGGTTCATTTTTAACAACGAAAATTATTTAATGGACAAAAGTAGACTCTGGGATAAGAATTTTTTTATTCTTCCTATGCTTGTAGGCAGCTAACTTGCAATGTGGAAAGGAGAGTAATTTAACATGATGTGAGGGACTATGATGGCAGCAGGAGGGGAAAAACTAAGGAAAGAATGATGGCTGAACAGCAGGGGCAAAATCCGTGACACTGAGGTCTCCTAGGCTGGAGTAAGCTCTCCAGGGAGGCGGTGGGTGCCCCTTCCTCCCAGGGTTTTAAATCTCGTCTAGAGAAAGCAATGCAATATGTGCAGTGAAGGCTTCTGCGCTAGCAGAGGATGGGTTACATTTTTCAATTCTTTAATTTGTACGCACCAAGATGTGTTATCTGTGGCCTCTTCATGGGTGCCCTTAAGAGTTCTGAGTAAAAGGTGGATTTTAGAAAGAGTAGATGGAAGTCAAAGCCTAGGTGTGAAAGGTGTTTCTCATCATTCTTTGCCAACTGTGTGTGATTTCTTCTATTAGCAGCCCAATGCCAGGTGAGAAGCGAGTGAATCTAGTAATAGAATATGCTGAAAATCTGTGAAAATAGTTTTCCCTCAGAAAAGGCTTTAGAAAGGAAACAAAATGCTCAGAAAAAGGTGTTGCTCCTTTGATATTTTTAATATTGCTTTACGAAAGACTGAAAAAATAATCCCCTTCCACTTTTTTTTTGTACAATCAATTTTTTCTTTTTTTAATGAACATTTCTAAAACTGTAAAAAGTTGTAAGGGTTTAGGGGGATGGGGAAGGCTTTTGAATTCAACTGCCGACATACTAGTGACATTTTGGCGAGCAGTCTTGCTAACCAGGCTGTTTTGTGCTACCTGCCTTTCAGAAAGGTATCAGGACTAGAACCTACCTATGTTTCTGGATGCTTCGCCTCCCGGAGGTGGTCCATACCTGAAGCAGCCCCCTTCCATGTGCATCAGGAATGACCAGGATTGCAGAGGTACGTGCTGGTTTTTGTCTCCGTATCGATGTGTGTGTATGGCCCTGGGCGTGCATGGCAGTGGGGAAGGGGAGAGGGATGCTGGTGAGACAGGGCAGTGCTGGGGGCAGCTGGAGAGAGTGGTCCAAATCCGTCAGTTAAAGTTCTGGCCTAGGGATTTTCAGGATTGACTTGGCCTTGTCTCAGCAGCGGTTTGTAAGTTGCTATTTAAAGATTATAAAGAGCCTTGCTGTTCAGTAAAGCTAACTGCCTCCCTTTATTGTAGAAATAAGTGGCTGTAGTGCAGTTCCCATGCTCTTCTGTGCAAATGCTTTCCCTCCTCCCCTGCGTTTCATTTGAGGGATGCTATGTTATGTCCTGCCAGCCACTGACACGATGGCAATAAAGCCCTGTCTTCGCTGTTCCAATGAATGCACGGTACTCTCGTAACGAGGATGTAGCTGTGTTGGGCAATCCAGGGAGGTTTTGTACAAGCATATTTTCAAGTGCTTTCGGAAGCATTAGTCTACTTCAAATCAGCGTATAAAGGGAGCCGATGCCTCCATTAAAAATATTTTTAGCCCTGTTCCTCTAGGCTCAGACTTCCTTAATTTTGTTTGTCTTTATCCTCTGAAAGTCTGTGCTGAGGTACTGACTGCATGGGGCAGCACCTGCTAAGTTAATGGTAGAAGAGGCGAGCCACGTATTTTTGAGCAAGGATAACAAAGATTCCTCTTCTGTGCAAGAGAACAAAGGCCATGTCTGCCTTGACAATCTGAGCCCGAGCAGCCAGCCAGAAACCCCGAGGGCTGGCTTTCTTCCTTCCCCGCCCCTCCCCGTCCCCCTAAAAATGTTGATTTTTCTTTTTTCCAAAAAGCATTTTGATTGGTAGCAATTAAATGCACCAATAGTGCTTTCGACAAGGGCTGCCCTGATTGCTATTTACAGATAAAGAAATGGGTGCAGAGAGGTGAAGTGGCTTGTTTACCCCTCCACAGTAAATCAGGAATAAGAAAGGCAGCACCGAGAATCCACGTCGAGTCCCTGACTCTCTGTAATCGTTTACTTCTGCGCATTGGAAGGAACACTGTACCCTGTCAGCACGGTAGCATTTAACCCTCGTCCTGTGCCAGTGTAAATGGGGTTGCGAGGTGGTAGGTGGGTGAGAGCAAGGCCTCTGATCTACAAGGGTGGGGGTGTTCAGACAGGGAGCAGATGATGGCAAATAATGAAATTAAAGCAAAGGAAAGATTAAATTAAAACATCAAGAAAAACTCAATAATGGTAAGATTAACTGCAGTGTAGCCTCCTACAGGAAGCAGCAAAGGCAGAGCGTTTTAATCACTTAAAACAGGACTAAACATCGCTTTGGGTAACGTATTACAGCACTGGAATAAATGACTATAAGCTGGTGCAGCTACTGAAGGCTTAGCCGTAGCCCTAATATTCCTAGAATGTCGTAGGTTTCTAAGGAGGGTATTGAGTTAATGCATCAGCCGCCTGAGTCCACTCTATAGGCTAATAGGTTAGGAGTGGTAACAAAGCAGATTGCTAGCTCGTATGTTTAAGTCAGCATGTAGGTCTATTTATCTATCTATACATGTATGTGTCTGTATTTATTTATATGTGTATGCGTGTATATGCGTATATAAATAGTACATCAGGATAGGTTATGACAGATGTTAAAAAAGTCATCCCTTTGCTGAATCAGCCTCAAACATGCTTTGAGTGGTTCTTTTAACTCTAATGTTGGTAGAATCACTGTTCAGAAACAGGACATGGGAAATGTTTCCTTGTTATCTACAAGCTGTTGGGGGCTGGGGGCCTCACCATTCGCAGGTGAGCGTAGGGCCTTGAGAGGGCCTTTGTGCATGATGACAGTAATTATCCAAACAGTGTACGACAGGTGAAAAGGTGGGTGACGTTGTTCCTCGCTCTGCCCTTCGTGGATCACGCCTGTTATGAAAAGGCGACTTGAGAAGGGCAGAATGGAAGAAAAAAGTGACTCCTCTTAGTGAGGGGGGAAATCTGTTATGTTTCAGGACCATGTATTTCCTTACAATAAATCATTCCCAGAAAGATCTCAGAAAGAGGTGCTGGGACCAACAACAGCTTAGTGAGAAGTAGTTGCTTCCTGGCAGTACCACACAGTGTTACTTCAGTTTTTGGTTGACGAGAAGTACGTGACTTTTCCCAAACTAAGTGTAGAACTGCAAAAAGAAAATGCTGTCTGTAACACACTATGAAATGCTTTCCAGCCTCCAGTACTGCTCCCCTTTCTCAAGTGGATGCATGCTGTAGATCCTGTGCTGGGACTGGAGAACTAAAACTGCTAACCTAGCCTGCCCTCAAAACCAGTGCAACCCAGAAGCCATTGATGCGACAACTGGAGCCCTAAGACTGTGAAAAAGCCAAATACCTCTCTGTCCATGCAAGATATTTGGCTCTGGGGTTCATTATTATCAAGTATAGATCCAGACGTTATTTGGCTACTATTTACAATGGGTTGTATGTCCAGTGCTAGCAAAGAAATTTATATATAGAAACAAAAACAAGAAAGCATGGGCATACGTTACAAGAAACCTCTGTTAGACTTAGGAACGCTTGATGCAGTTGAGTTCAGTGCTTTCTCTTCTTTGCCATTTGTGTGTACAGTATTAAAAAAGAATCCTACCTTATATTTTTTTCCTTTTTAAAAATACAGAACCGGTAGTCTAGTCACACTCTTACAAGTAAGTGATAACAAAAATAGAAAGCAGATATCCATGTGGGACTAAAACTCTACTAAAGCCTGTCTTTTTTTTTTCCACAAATATGTTTTCACAGACAATAATTAGCAGACAAACACACTGTTTGCAATTGCACTGTATTGACTTAAAATGCGGATACAAAATTGTCTAAATAAAGAATGCCATCCAGGGTGAAGTAGGTGTGTGTGTGTGTGCGCGCGTGTGCACATGTGTGTGCTGACACATGCTTGGATTTTCCTGCTGTGCACCCAATGATGGAAACGTGCTCTGCTCTTTGTAATTCAGCGGGGCTCACGTGGTTCTGCTGCACACTCGCACGCACACACACAGGAATGGAAATAGATTTCTGTGACAGGTGGCTTCTTTGTCTAAATCTTTTCCTATAAAAGAAAAAAAATGTGAAATTTTGGTTGGTTTAAAGGTTCTGCTCCATGAAGAAAAAAAATTCACAAAATCCATTGTTTTTCACCTTTTCAGTCATTTCCTCATGAATAAATATTATCCATTAAAAACCTTTAAAAAGGTGCTGCGATACACAGTGTTATATTTCCTTTATTGACTCTCTTGTTGCCATGATGATTCTTTCCCTCCAGCCTCCGCAGGTGATTTTTGCCCTGTACCATGGCACAACACGCCCTCCGTGCAGGTTTTTCCTTTAACCAGCCTCTTCCTCCCTCTCCTAATCCTCCCTCAGTCCACAGCTTGAATGTGAGTCTGAAGAAAGCTGCCTCGTTAGGTCTCCATTGCGAATTCGATGACAAAATGTCAGGTTGGTCCATCCAGGCACAATTTGCAGCAAGAAAGGAACATGGAGGTGTGGAGGGAGAGGGGCACTGGTCTTCTAGCCTCCTTCTGTGCATGAGACGTCTTACAAGGCAGAGACCTTGACTATGTTGCTTGTGGTGGTGGTGGAAATGTTCGTGGAGTGGCTGGGGCTGCTGGGCGGAGGCCGACTCTCGCCTTCTGGCGTGAGTGCCGGCGGCGTGGGGATGCTGATGATGGCTGTCGTTATCTGGGCAGTTTTGCAGTTCGGTCTCAGCCCATCATCTGATTTCATGTTGAGACTGGAACGACTAGAAAACAGATTTAGTGTTTGGCTTTTTTTTTTTTTTTTAAAAAAACCCAGACAGTAGAAAGGATGGGAATGGTGGTTGTTCTTACTCAGTATCGTATTCCTCTGAACTAAGGGCACCGAAATATTCATAAGACTCCACTTAAATGTCCCCCCCGAGTTCCTGCAAGGCATAATTTGTTTCTACCCAGATTACACTAAGCTTTTTTGATATTCTCCCTGATGAGGATACAGCTTTTCACAGGGCAAATCATTCTGTTTCCATTTCATTCTTGCGTAATTCTAGTTTAATTAAAAGGACACGTAAATATACTGTCCCGTGTGCTGTATCTTTTCAGAACACAGGTAGTTCTTTCTGAGAAAGGGTTGTTGTCTTCCTTGCATTTCAAATGCCTCTTTCAAATTCACTGCCCCTTGATCTTCTCTATTTTTTCATCTCTCTGCAGTAGTTTCAAGGATCTGGCAGCTGGGAGCATTCTTATTAGATCTGCATCAATTGCATCCTATAATTAATTACAGAGGGAAAATGATAGGTTGATTTCTGCGCATCTGCACAGCTACAGGAGTCTGCTATTACCAGCCCAACATGTTCATTTTAAACACAAGGCCTGTCCTTTTAAAATTTAAAGCTCCCAGTTGGGAAGCTATTGCTGCTGTTATCTCAGAGTGACTCACCAAGAGGATGTTTCTTGATCTCAAGCATCCCAAGAACACGGCAGAACCCATTCTGCTCCCCGGTTGCCTCAGTCACAAGCTGAGAGTGGGGCACTCTTAGGGACTGGGTAACCAGTGGTAACCAGTACACCCAGTGAGTTGCATTCCACATGAAAAACACCTTAAAAGCTTTTTTCCTCTCCCCATCATTACACAGCTGGGTAAGCGAGTGAAATAGCAAACAATGTTGACATTTCAAATATCACTGGCATCTGGCTCAGCACGCACTGCAACAGGCAGAATAGTTGACAATCCCCCGAATTACTCTTTCAGGTGCTGGTTTAAAGTATTGTCATCTTGAAACTGCAACAGCCAGAGACTTATTTTGTGCTTATTCATTCATAATTCATTCTCGGAAATGCCCTTCTGACTTCACCCTGGTACAAAGTAATTGCCTGCTGCCCTAAAGGCAGCTTTGTTTCAGTTTCTACATCCCTTCGATAGGAGTGGGGAGAAGAAGAATGGTAATTTCAAAATCTGCCCAGTGCACAAGAAGCTTAATAGGCTGAGGGGGGGCGGTTAGAGAGTAATTTAATATTTGCAAGACAGATATAGTGAAGAAATTTTTTCAGCAAGTTAGGTATAAAATTAAACTTTCAAAATTTTCTATTAAGAGACACTCCGTCACCTGTGTCACCAATAGCTTTTTGGGTGAGAGCTGCTAAGACACCATTGTGAAATTCCTCCTTATTTGTTTCCCAGCGATTGATGCTGACGGCTGCCATCTAGACTTCTGGACGATGCAGATCAGTGAAGTGAGCATCCCTGGTGGACCGTGTCAGGGTGTACAGCTCTAACAGGGTTTGCTGACAAGACACTGATTAGCCAGTTATCTCTGCCTTTTCCCAGTACGGGCTTGGAAGTACTGGGCTATCTGGGAGATGGGCTGTGGAGTGGTCCTGTGCCCACTGTGGTGAGTGGCTGGGAACTGCTGGCTCCTGCCTTTGTGATTAGCACTTCACAGGCAGGTTTCAGCTGGGATTCATTCTTCCATGTCCACTCTGGCCAGAGAAGAGCTACACTAGAGCCTAGCTTTGACCTGGTTCTTCCCAGAACAGCTAGGAGCCACTTTCCTTGTCATTAGGAGGAGGGAAACAAAGATGCTCCCAGCACTAGACCCTTCTCCCTGGCTGGAGAACAGGCCTGCGAGATCGTTCAGTTGGATAATGCACTTCAGAGGTTCGCATGCAGTAGTCAGCAGCAAGAGCCTACTTACTGTACCTTGTTGTAAGCGAGGGCTGCTCACTGCACTGGATGTGGATGGTGCTGAGCTCCTGCATACTCCGGAGGCGAGTGGCTGGCACACTGGAGTTGGGAAGGTGGGTGGTCTTCTTGTTACGGCGAGAACAGCAGGAGGTGGTCAGTCCATGGTGACTTGACAAGGAGGGGCTCCGAGAGGAAGGGTAGTTTTGCATTGAGCTCTCCATGCAGTTCTGCTCGAACAGTTGCTCATCTATGAACTCGTGGTTCTGGCAGGGGAAAGAAAGGTGGCATTACTCTCTGGTGACACCGACAGCTTTGGCCCAACAGCAGTCTGTTTTCAATGGCATCTTTTGCTAGGTTGGTGGGATGCGTCAGCCCCTCGTCTATGTAAGATGCTCTCTACCTCTGAAAATATTTGCACTAGGCAGATCTTTAAAAGAAATTACTCTGCCCTTCCACTTGCTGCAACCAAGAGAAGAATTTGCTTTCCTTCATCAGTAGGGGAATAAGGGAAGCTGTTGCAGTGACTAAAGCATGATAGTCTATTGATGCTGCTTTGCTTATGTGGTCTGAGATGGTTAATATATTGAGTTCAAATTTCCTTTTCATTTTTGTGTCTGAGTTCCAGAAGTGGCGTCAAAAAGTCTGCAATGCCATATGGTTAGGAAAACCAAAAGGACATTTACGCTCCTCTTCCTTTGTCTCTGGGGACAGGATTGTGTTGTATGTGGATGACCATCATGACATGCAGCTTAACTGCAGGATATTGCTTGTATTGGCTGTTGGGTGCAAAGCACACCCGCAGTTCACTGGGTGCCATTAGCTGGGTGGAGATAAATGTGGCAGGTGAGAGCGGGAGGTGTATAGGGGAAGGAAATTCAGAAAGCTGAATCTGTAAAGAATTTTTGTGCTAAGGAACAAGAAATCCTGAAAGAAAGAACTCTTAAGTGCATATCTCAACACCCAAGTAGTTCTAGTAGAAGTACTTTATCCGGTCCCTGTCAGCATCAGAAAGGATGGGAAACAAAAGCAGTCATGGTGAAGGCAGCCATTGGTTTGCATTGGAACAATGACAACTCTCACAGGAAACAAGAGCACTGGATAGCCAAAAAGAGCCACGTGCACAAACTCCCAAGGACAAGACCAGGAACGAGAAAGGAAGCGAACACTCTGCAGACACGTCACAGAGACCATAGAGAAAACAGATTGAATTAAAAAGGAAATACCTTGATGGTGGAAGTTCGTACAGATAACAGGGGATCATCCACAAGATAGGACAATCCCTACGGGACAACATGCCAACAAAAGATAAAAACACAATTGATTGTCCATTCCGGCACTCAGAATTTAGTCCCAGCATTGCATCTATTGCCTCAGCGTTCCAGCCGGCTCACTCAAGTTTGAATGGGCAACCGGACCTTCTCTACCCAAACCTTGCCTGAATCAGACCCTTTGTTCCTTCCTTCTCACACTTAAGCCTTTTAACGTTATGTTCTTGGAGACAGAACAAAGCTGGTAACAACTTTATTGCTTTGATCTTTTGAGAGCCGAAGGCAAAGGAAAACAAAGTTTCAGCTGCTGATTCACAAGTAATGAATTGGAATTGTATTGCCTTTGGGTCACCAATGGATATGGGCTTTGATCGCACTCTGTGAAACCACAGAAGAAAGGTTTGGGTTGAAGGACTGGATTCGATGCTCTCAGCGTTTGGAGAAAACATGGCGTGTGAACATCCACGCTCACTCTGGGAGTTGGAAAAACCCCTCCTTTTGTTTGAACAAACTTCATCTGTTGTCTTGATGTGACAAAGTAACCCCTCATGGCAGCTAAAAGTACTTTAGGGTCACTTTGTCATCTCACACCAGATTTGTGAGCCGTTCACAGCCGCTCGACTGTAAGGCTGGAGGCTAGTGATGACCGCAGGTACCATGACAATAAATAATGTACTTTTAGAATCCTTCTGCTTAGTTTAAGGACGGGTGAATTGCCCATTGAAACAAGTTTGCAACCATGGTATTCCTCATTCCATTCCTGTAACTTGGTTACAAAATGACTCTTCAGTATTTAAAATTTCTTTTGCTATGATTTAAATCTTCGGGAGGAGAACTGTATAGTATACTGTATAGAACTGTATAGCTGTATAGTATTTTCATAGATTATGCGAACTGTAGAATTTCCACACAAGCTGACTGAACTGTTTTGATTGATAATATCAGACCAGAATCCAAACTTGCTATGTGATTTGATGCAACTTTGTGGTAATAACTGGCTGAAAAATGTGAGGGAAAACGTGTTAAATATTGTGCAGATTCTCCCTCTAGGTTTTAATCAAAATTCAGAGTATCACTGTTACTGCCATTCTTTGCTGAAAAAAGCCACCTTTGGAAGACTCAACCACGGAGACTCGCTGTCTGAGCAGGCTTGCGTGCTGGAGGCTGTCTAGCTTTGTTAGCGCGGCAGGCCAACACCTCCACAGGTGAGGACGTGCTTTGGCCGTGTCACGTCCAGCACCCCAGCTGGCTCTTTAGCAGCGAGCGACTCATGCAGCTCCCAGAGCCGTCCGCCGGCCCGGTGCGGAGGTCAGAACTGCCGTAAGCCTTTACAGAGTCAGCGCCTTACCAGGGCAGGCCCTGGAGGTAGGGTTGTCAGCTTTTGTTTGCTTCAGCCAATTGGTTAAAGTTTCCAAACAAAAGTATTCTTGAGAAATAGGGGTCATAGTAGTGAAGCTTTTAAGCGTAAAGTTATAAACTAAAGAGTCAGATTGTGAAATATCTGCTTGTTACGTAACATCCAAAATTGCTAGAAATAAAGGCAAGATGAGTCTTATAAAATAAACTCAGTAGCCATCGATACAGGAATAGTCAGTTCACTGCCCTCGGAATGGTGACCTTTATAGCTCGTCGTGAGAAACCAGCTGTACTCAGCAGGTCACTGTAATTAACCGGTCACCTTCTTCCAGCGTATCGCTGAAGGCTAAGTGGTGTTATTCCAGCATGAGCCAAACTATGGAAGTGAAGGTGATTTATCTAAAGGAGAGCTCTTGTAAGTCAGAAATCAAAAGTACATTTGATGATGGACGCAGATAGAACAAGGCATGAATATTTTAAGTGTTAGCCTCTCTTCATTCTTTCTAGAATGAATCACGGTATAGATAACTGCAGAACCTTTTATGTATACCTGGAAGTAAAGCGCGTATCAAATAAGCATCTGAAATGTTCCAAGAGACTTCTGCGTACAGCATCACTTAATAACGCAAAATGAAACTCTCACTCCAACACCTTGCAGGACGCAAACAGAAAAGCTGTCGCTACAGAGTCGGCTTGACTGGCTTTGAGATAAATTCCCTGCTCTCGTAACCAGAACTGTAGTGAGAAAAGATACGTGCAACCTTTAAACCCATTAAGAGAGTTCATCTGCTCTGTGCAGTGAAAAGGGCTAAAGGTTGGGGTTTTTTCCAGCCTGTTGGCACTGGTGACCCGGCTGTGGTTTGGGGTCACTGACAGCAGCTTCCTCCTCTTGAGGCAGCAGAACTGTCCTTTATTACTAATTAGCACAGGTGACGAGCATATGTGGTGCGACTCACAGCATAAGACAAACACAGTTCTTTCAGAAGCACTGAAGAAATTAAACTTAATGTACGCCTTGTTTCCAGGATCTCCCTAACCCCGTGCTGAAAAGATGTTTGCCTTCAAGTGAACTGGACTGAGCAACCTGCCATTGACTGTACAGGTGTAGGTGACTCTGGAGTAGCAGAGAATTGCATCTTTATCCCTTTGCACAGTAATTACTTTTTAAAAGAAGACAATGAAATAAAGTGTATTTATCCCATTGCCAAATATTCTTGGGAGCCTGGGTGTCAGCCCCCTCTGGCACAGTTTGTAGGTCTACTGAGTACATCTGAGTGCCACTTCAGAGCCTCTGCGTGCACGTCTCTTCCATGTGAAGCCCGGGCCAGGCACAAAGACCCAGTAAGATATAAAAGGATTGTGTTGCTACTTACGGTTGTTTTCTCCAGGCAGTGCAGCAGGTGGTGATGTTGGCTTTCAATTAAGGAGGTGCCTTTAGTCATATGCTGTTCGTCTTCAGTGGATCCCTAAATAGCCAGAAAAAAGGGAGGGGGGGAAGAACCAAAACCCAAACCAGGTGTAAAACCATGAAAACAAACAGAACTATGAGCATTAGCTTTCACAGGGATAAAAATAATTTCAGTGTTGCCAGCTCTCAGGTTTTTCTCATGACCCTTACAAGGTGACCTCATTTTTTTTTTCTTAATGATTTGGCTTGTAAACACAGGTGAGGAGCTTAGCTTTGAGTCAAACCCAGTGTGTTTCTAGCCATTTTGTATCTGTGGAGGGAGTACGGTTGACATTGGATGTCAAGGCTCAGGAACCAGAAATTAAAGAAAGGAAGGCACCTGTGCTGTTTCATTTTTCCAAAAGACATTAAGACTTTTAAGCTTGGCGTGACCTTTGGATGCCAGCGGATGTACCCTGAACTCTAGTCTCACTTCGGAGACAAAACACGAGGTGTCTTGCTTTCGCTGAGCCAAAAGCCTGGCCCTGCCTGACCTTCAGGGCTGCACAGAGCTGGGCCTGTTGGAACTGGCTTGTGTTATTGCTAAAGCCTCCTGAGTCATGGCTGCACACCACATCAAAAACTGTGAATCCAGGCTTCACGGCTTGGGCTTTGTAATGCTGTTTCTAGAGACAGGACTCCTGGCTCTGTCTCTCCTCTTCACGGACGCGCCCCATCGTTTTCTGCACTTTGCAGCGTATCAAAAGGTGGCTGCTCTTTCCCTGCGTCAGTGTACGTGGTTGTGGTGGGGAGTTTATAGCAGGTCCTGAGGACTGGGTTTGGTGCAAACTGAAGGTGCGTGAGCCCTCCTGTGGCAAAGCCTCTCTGAAAGGCAGGGAGAAGGGAGGAACAGGCAGGCACTGCTTAAGTAAGAGTCGATATATATAAATTATCCTATTCAAGCATATGGCAAACGAAGAAGCATTGTGCAGCAGTTGCAAAAGTCTTATGTTCACATGAAACATGGCAGCAGTTCCCTAGGAGGGTGAAGCTCCCCTCCGCTCTCGTTTCTTGTGGCTTTCACTCAGCAGGACGGCTTACTGTGATCTATGTTTCAGTAACGCAGTGCCCAGGAGCCCTCTGGGCTGACCAGGAACCCTCTGTACATCACTTAGCGCAAACACAGAACAAGGCAAGCCTGTTTCAAAGACCTCACGATCCAGATGCTTGACTCGTTGCACGGCAACACCTGTGCAGTTGGGGACCGGCTTTCCCCTGTGTACTCAAACTGCTGAAATGTGGCTAACAAATTTGTAAGCTAATTCAGAGAGCAGGGTGTGCTTAGAGTCAAGCAGGCAGCCTGTGCCATCTGGGAATGGATTGGGTACAGCTGAGAGTATTTAGGCTGAAAAACTATTAAAACGAGTGGTCCCTCCTAGGAGGGCATAGGCAGAGCTGAGGGGGATGAGCTGCTTGTGGCGTGCCTGGTTAAAGAGTCTGCGTTGGAAAGGCTTCTTGGGGCGCTCTGTTGGTTGTTCTCAGCTGCCGCATCAGGTATGTGTACGCGTGGTGACTGGGGGAAGAGACTGCTCGGCTGCAGTGTTATTAGTGGTTAGGATAAGCTACAGATCTCAGACTGGTCTCTGTGCTTTTGTTAAGCTGAGGGGCTTGGTCTGCTTGAAACAGCTGAAATAGAAAATGACTAAGAGGTTAGGGGCTTGTGTTCAGCATGCGTGTAATGTGCTGCTCACGCAGAAAGCTTGGCCTTAAGCATTCATCAAAACTTGGTCATCTTGTGTTGGGGGTCAGAAATCCAGTACTGTGTATTTTTGATCTCTGCGCTGTATTAGTGAATCAGGTGCTTATATTCCCCCCAAAATAGCATGTCGCTTACTCTGTGATCTGATGGTCAGATACGCCTCAGAAATGGAAGGAAAAGAAGAAGTAGGGGTTGTTTAGAGAGTTTCTGTGCTATTTGAGAGCCAGGATTATTTTTCTTCTCGCTTTTTCTGTTCTGTGGTGGTAGACTTTAAGATCTGGGTTGTTAAGGATGTTCTCTTACTACTACTACTTAAGCTCCTGATCTTGAAATTCACTGTGATTTCATGACACGTTAATCTGCATGTGTCTTTGATGACTAGTATTTTCAAAGACAATTACAGGCATTAAAATGGCAATTAGGTGTTGCAAAACATTTCCCTGTGCCCTGTAAGTAAAGGGTGCCTGGTGTCTTCTGTAGTGCCTAAATCTGAAAGTCAAAAATTGATGCGCATGGCTTGAATCTCTACTTAGACATGAAACAGCAGTATCTAACTGTGCAAGAGAGAAAAGGGGTGGGATGGGAGACATGGCAGAACATCTTGGCAGAAGCGCCAAGGCATTGGCTGTTGCTCTCAAGGGGGTCAAATTCAGCTGTGCTTAAAGCATTGCTTTTAAATACACCCATGTGTCCTAGTGATTCACGCAAATGCGTGTTCTGGATGCCTTTTCCAGGATGGTTCTGTGATCCTTAAGTGAAGGAATAACTCTGTCTCTGACAGATGCCAAAATGTAGCTGAACTGGTACATTAAGAAAGCTGACTTAGTGTACACAGAACTAATGGATTCCTACGGGAATGCATCTCAGGCAGGTTATGGATTTTTTTGTTGCTGTTGTTTTGGAAGATGGAGCATTCCCCAAAGTATTTTTAGAAGCGGCCAAAAAAAAAATCAGTTCAATTTTTCTTATTAACAATCCTCCTGGTGAGCTAACACATCAAGCAGGTCCTGTTTGTACCCTGCTGAGATTACTGACTCTGCTGAAGTCTGTGTTGGAATATTTCCCATGGAGGTTCTTGCGAGCCCTAAAGCAAATACGATGCTGCACTAAAACACTGGAAAAGGAGAGAGAAAGAGCACATATTGCAAACAGTAACTTTTTATGAGGATTTGCTTGAGAGGAGATCTAAAAGGCATCTGAAAGCAAAGATGGAGCTTCCATACCTCTGGCAGGAGACCTAAGCCAATTGTTATGTTTTGGCAGCACAACTTAGTCTCTCCCTCTGCCTTCCGCCCCGAGGCTAGGCTTGCTGCTGGTGGAAATGGATCGAGGGGTGGCAGTGACCAGGCATAAAGTGTAGCATCAGCGAGTGTGACTCGTACCTTATCTTCCTTTCATTTTTTCTAAAGTCAGCTCAGTGTTTTCAGAAACAAAGAGCATGCGACCACTGACAGCACCCTAGCCTGCAAGTTAAGAATGAGATCTGCAGGAACTACTGCCCTGGGGCGGTGAGAGTGCCAACATCGCACAAATGCTTGGTGGTCTGATAGCAGTGTTGCTGAGGAACATATACTATAGAGATTGATTGCATCAGTGGTACCTGCGTTACTGCAGGCAAACAAAACCTGTGTCTTCATTAGAAGAGTCTGGCTGTAATGGGAAAGCTGGTGGGGGGGAAGGAGAGGAGAGGGTTTGCTTTTTGAGCTGGGATGCCAGTTTTGCAAGGGTTGATGCCAGCTACCATTCAGTTTGTTCTTGGAAGACGTTCAGTGAACTGCTGGCTGCTTGGAGGGAGACTGAAACACACTGTAGCACCAGTTCTGAAATTCAAAATGCTTCCACTTTACGTCTTCTACTTAGTGCTTCATCAAGCAAAATTGGACACTGGTGAACCGAGGTGAGCTGGTCCAGTGGTTAGGCTGTCCCTTCCCACGAGAATGGCTATAACGCTTATCTATGGCTAAGCAGCTTCTGCTGGTGAAAAGGCCTCACAACCTACTGTTCCTAGGATATACACCTCCTAGCATTTTAGCTAAAAGGGAATTTCAGCTAGCTGTACAAGGAGATTAACGCTAAGAGGATATGTAGGCTGCTGCCATGGGAAGAAGCTCACCATCCCTTGAGCACTTCTGACATAAAGCCCACTAAAAAATCTCTAAGTGAGAACCAAATGGTCTGAGTACGTCATGTCTAGATGGCAAATGCAAAATGCCACAAATCCACATGTTCCTGAAGCAAGAGTCTGTATTCTTGCTAGGAGCAGAACTCCTTCCTGCTGCTGTCCTTGGGTAAATCTTTTTCTTCGCTTTTTCTCTACTTTGATGCAAGGCTACAGGCTGAAGACATGCTGTTCCCTTGAAAGATGGTTCAGTGCATTCGTTCTGGTGCTAATGAAAGGACGTTCTGGCACATGTTCCGGAATCTTGAAGTCCTTATTTCTCAATTTATTAGTTTGACTGCAGAGCCGCAGCCAGGATACTTTCTGGGACAGTTGTTTTCCTTGGGTAAACCCTCAAGGTGTCAGACAGCAGGGCAATCTGCTGGGTGCTTGTAAAACAATTATACATTGATCACAGTACTGTGTGATTGCTAATGATGGGAGTGATAATATCTAGTCATGGCCATATAGTAATTGCAGTTGGAATTACTGCTGTGTGACAAACAGCCCTATGGCAATCTGGCCATGTGAAGTCCATTAAAGTTAGTGTGAGTCCTGGGCAAGGTATCAAAATGGGATGTGTATCTGACCGATGCAGCAGTTTGATACTAATTTGACCGACAGATATGCACAGTGTGTAGATGATGCTTTAGTCCCCAAATAGCAACTACAGAAGTCGCATTCCTTCATATTTTTACAGCTTAAAAAATTTGGCTGGCTAGACTATGCTGTCATTCACATTTTGTACTCTAAAGGATAGTTTGTTCTCCTGCCATAAAATGAAAGGACATAAAATCTTGCCTCGTGGAGTTAAAATGCTTGTGTATACCTTTACAACAAAGGGCGCTCTGCATTTCTGTAACTAATCAATGCCACCACCTGTGGTTGGAGAGACATGTCTCGGTTCTTGGCTCAGCTATGAGGCTAGTCCTCAGGTAGTCGAAGATCGTTTCCTGGTCGTTGTGCAGGTGCCAGGCATGGCTTTGGCAAGTGTCCTGTTTTAGTAAATTATATTCCCGTTTGTCACGGGTGGATGGTAATTCTTCCTTCCCCATACCTTCTGCTTCTGATGAGTTTAACAGGAAGTTCTTTAGGGTGGGGATATTCTCTTACAGGGTGTGAATACAGATGTACACAATATGAAGTGCTTGTCAAGGTGGGATTTGTGGACCTTATTGGGCTGGGGGAGGGGGTGTCATGTCAGCATTTAGAGCTATAAGCCCACCAGAAGGCGAGCTGCACCCAGAAAGGCTTGGGAAGACCTGCTCTAGGTGCTGCTACGTATCTAAATTTAATTATTAATGGGTAAAAAAAAGTCTTTAGAACCTCTTTAGACATGTTTTTTTTCCTTCCTGTGTCTGCAGTAGCTTTGTAGCCAACAAAATGACCCTTGTACTTCTTTTTAGGCAGGTGCCAGGAAATGAGCCCATTCAGCCAAATATTTCTCTCAGCCTCATGCATTTTGGACTTAAGCATTGGTGCGTCAGCTGCTTTTCTGCGAGTGGTCTCGGCAGGGAGTTTTGGTTGACAAGAGAAGTGAGGAGATTCTTGTTGGGATGACAGGCTGGAAGATCAAGTGCAAACTGAGTGTCCCTGCTAAGCTCTTCTGGCATTTTTAAAAATTAGAAATCTAAAGCTCAAAAGGAAGTTTAAAATTTGTGGTCAAATATTTGCGTGTTCCTGGGTAACGAAATAGCAGAGTCTCAGCTGAGCCGGCATCCCAGTCCTGAGCCTTTCCTTTCTGGGGATAAGGCTCTGGACTAGGTGTGGCCAGTCTTCCTGGTCTCTCGTATTCTTGAGAAAGAAACTCTTCTTGAACTGCTCAACAGCAGCACATGGTTCAAGAAACAGATTTTCTGAGTGGCGCTGCCATTCGCAGAGCAGGAGACAGCGTTGGGAGTGTAGCCAGAAGGATCAAACTTGTTTTGGAGGGGAACACAGAAACTGATCTGAGCATCCCCTTCCAAATCTGTACTTCACGTGAAATGCTTTTGTAGAGTCAGTTTAAAAACTATTCCGGTGGCAAAGGGCCAGATTCCTCTATCTCGGTCTGCGCCGAGTAGCATCCTACATGCAAAAGAAGGTGCTGCATAATTTCCCTCCGTGTGCTGTACCCGCTGAGCTTGGGTGGGGGTGGGCTCAGGCCTTAGTGAGCAGCTTTCACCATGAGCTGCAAAGGTTTTTCAGCTTTGATTTTGCAAATGCAAGGATGTGTGCCAGGGGAAACAGTAGACATTGGAAGGATTAGGCCCCAAGTAAGGATGCATGAACAAGTGCTAGGTGGCTCTGGTGGCCCAGTTAAGCATTCTTCATCTCGCTCTTTGCTCTCCATGTGCACAAAAGGCTGATTTATTTGAAATGAAATCCATGAAATGTGCTAATACCTGCTCTGGTGTTGATCAGGCTTAATGTAATAACCTCCTCTCATTTTCGCTGATTCTGCTGAGCAATCTGACGCACTTGAAACTTTTCTGCTCATGAATATCTAGTATTAGCCTCCAGAGGCATTTCTCTTAAAAATAAACTCACCACCAAACTGCCTGAAGCAGGAGCTAGGGAATATTTCCTGACCTGGTGGGCATGATCAGATAGTCCACACTGGAGAAAGACTCTTGAAAATAAATAACTGTATGTTGAAAGAGAGTGGATATTTATAGCATGGGCAGGCCCTGGGTGGTATAAATCAGTACGGCTCCATCGCACAGAGGGCTTTGAGGGACCTGTGAACCTGATCACTGCTGGAAGGTCAGATGCTTTCCTAGCTCAAGGAGGAGCCCAAGGCAGCTTTTTCCTCCCATCCAATCTTGCAGCTGGATTCCAGCTGTTCCCTCCACAAGGCGCATATTGTACACTGGATAATGAGCAACTAGGTGGTAACGGAGAGAGAAGGGGAGGGGAGCAGGAATAGGGAGCTTCTCAAACTCTGGGGAAGGAGATATTGTCTGTGCACTCACCGTCAGCTCGAGGGCTTCGTTCAGGAGGCCGTTGCGCTTGCTGTGAAGGTAAGCGTTGGAGCTGCCTGTCTTGGCCACTCGAATCCTTGCAAGCCGGGCTTTCTGTGAAGGAGGCAGACAAGCTGAAGTTATACCTTGGCACACCAAGTGTACAGGCCTGTGCTGGCAATACCAGGAGGAAGGAAATTCCAGGTTCTCCTTGTACCTGAAAAAGCCTGGGGGTGAAATACAAGGGGTGTGCGGACAGGACACAGGGCTGTCTCTAGGAGTCAGATGAGTATGTACATCTGAAGAATGTGATCTGCCGCAGAGCATTAATGGCCTTTCCAGAGAGAAGAAATGAGGCCTTGCAGATCTGTTTATCCTTTCAGAAGTTAATAGTAATTTTTTTTTTTGGGGGGGGGGGGTGAGACGCACAGCAACTAGAGATGCTGTTCTTGGCCATGTTCCTGGCATAGGAGGACCATACAACCATTTGTGATCTAGCGCTCTGCACGTGTGCTGCTTCCACGGCTCACCTTCTGTCTAACAAGCTTGGTTGTTTAATCCTCTCTTTATCTTTCAGCTCTGTGCTCTGACATCTGTGTTGTCACTTGCTCTGCTTGTACTGCAGCTAGCACGGTGACACCGGTCCTCGGTGACGGTGGGGATGCCGCTGCGGTACAAGTGGCTGGTAACAGGTGTTCAGAGGGAGGAGAGCCGGGGGGAGATTTGGTAACTTGCTCCACTTACTAGTCAGGTAGCCTCGGTTGTTAATTAATATTAGGAAATACTAATGACAAAGTCAATGTCCATCATCCCGCAGTAGGGAAAGGCACCGTGTTTGTCCTCGCCTCTGCAGTGGCAGTGCTAGTTTATTAACTTTGCTATCTGATATTATAAACTCTGTCCAAAAATATGCATCTCTCTACAAACTGACAGGAGTCACTCTGCAGCAACGCAGACGTTCAACTCTTCTCATTTTTTTTATTTATCCCCGGCTGTCTTGACCTCCAGGTGGACAAGTTAAATGATAAAAACAGTCAAGAGTAACGCAAGCAAGAAAAACTAATAAGGCCCTCTTCCTTTTTCATCACACAGCTTTTAGTCTTTCAGTTTTTCTTCTAAATTGTTGCCTGCTTCTCTGTCAAGTGCTGATTTGCCTTTTTCTTCTCTACTGTTAATTTATGACTCAAACACCATTAAAAGTAAATACATGAAATAGCTGTGGCTATTAAAAAATAATTACATTGTGCTGTATTTTAAAATGCTGCATAATCTTTTAAATAACATGGAACTCGTGATTTTCCTTTCTAATTAGAGGTTCTAATGGGTATACGCTGTAGGAGGAGTAAAGCCAAGAGGCAAATATCTGCAGTGGGCCTAGAGAGTGTAGTAATTCCAGGAGCTCTATTACCGTAGGTGTGCGAGTGACTCTGGCCCTCAAGAGTTGAAGGATTTGTTTAACCTTAAGAGCTTCCACTTACAGCTTCTCCAGCAGAGACATGTACAAGAGACTAGTTTGTAGCTTTAATTAGGTGACACAGACTATGACCAGTCTGAAAAATAGGTCGTCTTTTGACACCCCAAAATGGGGACATCCAAAATTGACTTTCTTTTGCGTACTTCACCTAGATTTCATTGTCCCACTTGAACGTTAAGACTCCAAGTCAGTATGTGAGGGTGAAATCTCTGACGAAACCTGCTTTGTACCTGGGCCGAGGTCCCTTGCAGGGCTTAGCTGGTCACACCGTGAAAGGGGCGTGAGTTGTATTTGCAGGACATAGACTGAGGATACAAGAAGTAGGAGTTGGACTCGATGATCCTTGTGGGTCCCTTCCAACTCAGGACATTCTATGAAGGAAACGAAACCGAATCTTCATTTTTTTCTGAAGACTATCCCTGTTCTAGGCCCTGAATAAGACTGGCCTGAGACTGACTGTAATCTGGAACAAAAAATGCAGAGACTACTGTTGAAGATGCATTGTGGGGAGAGGGCAGGGGATAAGGGACTGAGGGATATTCCGTTTCCCAGTTACGTGGCATTGTCTGTATGTTCCTGTTAATTACATTTCCATTAAATTATTTCTTCCACTTGCAAGGATATGGCTTTCCTTACTTTTTGCAATGAACTTACTGCTTCCGTAATCAGGATTGGATGTTGGATCCAGTGATGGTCTTTGCAGTGAGGCTCTCGAGGCAACCACACAAGACTTCCGTTTCTTTCTGTCCTTGACAAAATATCAGCCCCTTTGCTGAAGGGAATACCAGAGTCCCCCAGTTTATCTCACCTATAGCAGGAAAGGTTTCATCCTCACCTTCAATCAGTTATTAAAGTGAATTTAGTCTTGGGCTCTTCTAACAACCATTATTCCCTTTGCCTCCAGGCTAGCAGGGGATCAAATATTAATAGCTGTACTCCATGTGGACTGGAGCTGGTTCGTTTCTGAGGTCTGTTCTTTTTTATTCTTTGAAACAGGGCCACTAGCTATCTAAATAATTAAGCCCCATAGCTTTTGTAGTTTAGAACAGACATTGTTATTTTAAAAAATGTCAGTGGGACAGGACAGAAGTTAATCCTATTCTTCTCACACAAAAGACTGTCTAGGATAGTCACATCGCCTAACACTGTGCCCCGATCATGATTAAATTTGGGAGATATCTTGATTAACTCAGCTAGAGAGGTTAATTAAAATAGGTGCCTAAAATTGGTTTGGCCCTCCAGACAGTTTCCCACGTTGGACTAGAAACATCCATAGTTCATGTTTTTATGTGACAGTCTGTGTGTAAATGTGCATTGTTTGGAAAGCATATCTGTCAAGTGACCCAAGCTTTCCATGGTATTTAGGTACACGTCGTACGCTTACGCAGGATGCGGTGCTTTGACCGTGCCTGCCAGTAACATGGTTAAGTGCAGCAGAGTGCTCCCCTCCGACATCTGCAGCGGAGGTTCGAAACGGGTTTATACGACCGAGCAAAGCGGGCTGAGGACGTGAGGGGTGCTGGGCTGAGGTTACAGCGTGGAGGCAGGTGAAAGCTGGCCGTTTTGGAGGAGTTTGGTGTCATCTGTCGGAATGCATCAGCCTGGCCTTGGTCGGCCGGTGGGGCTGTGCTTTGGCAGATCAGGCGAGGAGTGAATTACAGAGGCAAAAGCCTTGAGCTTGGGACACCCTACGCAAGCTTTGAGGCAGCAGTGTTTGGCAGGGAGCCGTACTATGTACTGTCGCGTATTTTGCTGTCGGAAACCTAGGCTGATGGGGTCTTCCAGATTCTGCCAGTTTTTAACAAGCGTGGGTATGCTTTTGTCATCCGTGTCCTGCAGAGCTTGGTACTTCTGGTCTGCAGGACAGAAGGCAGACAAGTGGACGACTGTTTCGTCTGGCCATCTGCTGCAAATGTCTTTTGGGGCAGGGGGGATAGCTGTCTTCTGCCTCTTATCCCACAAATGCGACAGACCAAAGGTCATTAGGGCCAGGCCTGAGATCACTGTTACTGAATATAACCCCTGCACGGAGAGTCTAAAAAAGGAAAAGAAAACGGCACACTGTGTCTGCATGTAGAGTGGTAAGAGGAGTTGCTAGGAAACGACAGGATCTCAGAATGCATATGACCTAATCTGGAAGATAATTTATATGATGAAAATAATAATACTAATGACAGCCACTTACAGGTTAGAATGATTAATTTGGTTATCTTGGAGCCCACGTGTTCCTGAGAGCAGGATGGAAGGCAGGTCTCAATAACTTCTGGCTCCTTACTGCTTTTTAAGAAACTGGAGACTCGGAATAAGCAGGAAAGGCAGTGAAGCCCTCCACATGTGAGTGCTGAAGGGTGGTGGCAAGGATGGTGTGTCCTGGGTATCCACATTTCCCGAAGGGACAGACACAGAAGAAAGAAAAGCCTGTCTTCATCTTTTAGCTGCTTTGGAGAAGTGCAAGGAGCAGGAGTTGCTGGCTAGGAAAAATGCCTACCAGATGGCAGGCCCAGGAAACAGCTAATTATTATTTATTGATGATTTTCATCTAGTTCTTATGGAGATAATATTCACTCTTGATTTATGTGATATAATAAACTATTAAGTTACAACCTATGACATAATTTCATATTTGCCAGACATTTTCAGCTTTCCAGATCTTCTGTGCTTTTGATCAAGGAGATGACTGGAGTACACGTATGTCGGGTACTCCGTGTGCAGGCCCCCGTCCGCTCCCGCTCCCTCTTTCGACCGGAGCTGCTATTAGCATTATCCGTCACAGAATGGTTGAGGTTGGAAGGGATCTCCAGAGATCGTCTGGTCCAGCGCCCCGGCTCAAGCAGGGCACCCTAGACCCAGCTGCCCAGGACTGTGTCCAGATGGCTTTTGAATATCTCCAAGGATGGAGCCTCCACAACCTCCCTGGGCCACTTGTGCCAGTGCTTGGTCACTCCCGTGCTGAAAAAGTGTTTCCTGATGTTCGGACGGAGCCTCCTGTGTTTCGGTGTGTGCCTGTCCTCGCCTCTGGTCCTGTCACTGGGCACCACTGAAACGAGCCTCGCCCCGTCCTCTTTGCACCCTCCTTTTGGGTATTTATATACATTAATAAGATCCCTCCAAGCCTTGTCTTCTTCAGACTAAACAGTCCCAGCTCTTGCAGCCTTTCCTCATATGAGAGGTGCTCCAGTCCATGTCCTCTCTACCTTTATCTGCTAAAACCACAGTAAGAGCACTCCTGGCAGAGAATGCAGCTACACGAGATAATTAACAGTGCTTCACGTGTTTTCCCCCTAAACAATTAGTAGTTTGAATATGAGTAGAACTATTGCTGACTGCTGCAGTGAGTCCAATGGTGCAGTAGGTGCCTTTTAAGGCTGAAATGAAGCTGTTCTCAAAAGTAATCAATTGAATATTTGGATCTGATTTTTATTTCCGAGGTGAAATATCAGAGCCATTCGCTAAGTGCTCGATTTTCTGGCATTTGTCTGCATCTGTTGCTAGTTTGGGTCTGGACTTAAAGAACATGGTTGATTTTAGGCTATGGAAAAGATAACAAGCAGATTGTACATTTAAACAGGAGTTTCTGCAGACTTAACAACAGGACTTAGAGTCTGGAATGACCAAAATGTATTTTCTTGTAGTTATGATCTCATCTGTGGTTCCTTTGACTAATTTTATCATGAAATTCAGGAAGGAATTCAGCAAAGACTTCAGTTTATACTTCCGAGTGGGAACTCGGCGCACATCTGTAACTTGGAGAGGGAATGGATGTAACCTTCACCTGGTGGAAAACAGCTCAGCTCCCCGGCCTATTGTGGTAGTTTTTCCTTGCCAAGGAGAAAATGGAAAATTCTTCATTTTTAAAAAAAGCTTTCAAAAATAATAGTGGACAAGAAACTAAATGAATCTACTGTCTGTGGAGTGCTTTCCTCAATATAATCAGGCAGCGCTGATCATCTGTCCTACTTACGGCTCTGGGAAGCTGATATGCCATCTTTAACAAAGCCTGGAATCAGGCTGGACTGCCAAATTAGGACTTGGGGTTATTACATGTGTTTGAACGCTGAGTGAAATAATGGCTGTTTAAAAAGCAAATGGCCCATATAATAAGTACTAGTTGTTATTCCGCTGGCTGCGGTTCCGTCTGGCCATTGTAATAGGCAGGCAGCGGAGATACAGCAGTGCTAGAAAAGTTTCTGCAGATTGCCTTTGTCATTTTAATCTTTTTTCCCTAAGAAACAAAGTATGCGCGTTTGGGCTTCTCCTTCTATCAAATCTTTACGTTAAACAGCTTTTGAGCCAAGTTTAAATACTCTGTCATTTTTGCTTTGGGGGAGATGTTGTAGAGCTGCATATGGAAATTAGGTAGTGTAGAACTCATTATATTCCTATATCATTTGATAGAACCACTTGCAGTCAGACCTTGATCTTATTTTGGGCCTCTTCATTACTTTCCAGAGATGAAAGGTTCCCCCTCCCCTCCTCCGTGGCTCTTCTTTTAATCCTACCTTACCCTTGGCACTGTTAAAGCAACAGAACATCGTTTCAAATGCACTATATCGTTTAATCTTTTTCCAACACTGAAGAACATGATGTTCGATCTATTTATAGAACAATGCACAGAATATGGAGTTTAATGGATCTCGGCTTCTCTACTAGTCATAGATATCCTGGCTGATTAAACGCAGAGCTTTGAAAGAAGTGTCGTAATATGCAAAACTTTCAGAGAAGTGCGGGCCGGTCGGGAAGCCCTGGGGCACTGAGACTGGTCCCCTCCTGCTGCAGACTTCCTTTTGTACGTTTTCATCCTGAACTTAACAAGCTCTGGCTTAAACTTAGTGAAGCTCTTACTCCTACTGGGCATCTATTTTAGAACTTCATTCTTCTATTTAGAAAACGTCTTCTGATTTCCAGCCTGCGTGTGTTTGTTGCCAGTTTTACTCGGTTGTCATTGTATTGAGGTTTTCTTTTTACATAGACCATTCCCTTTCTGGTGTTTGCTGCGTTCTGTGGGAAAGAATAGAATAAACTTCACTTTTTGTAGAGTTTGACAATTCTCGCTTCATTCCTTTGCTTCACATTTAAGAAGTAAGCTTTTTTGGAGGCCATTTTGGATTTTTATCCTCTGTAGATGCCCTGCTTGCTTCTAATACCTTTTCTTAGTTATCCATCTATCCATCCACCCAGTAAGGGTTACAGTCAGACCTTGATCTCTGTAAGAACTGACCTTATGGACAGTTTTTCCTGGACTGAAATATGTTGCACATAGTTACTGCATCTTGGCTGAGATTCAAAGCTTCCTCTATGCTGCGGTTCCCACGCTACTAGTCCAGCTGTGTGACAGAGCTGCCTCTCGTCACTCCTTAAGTTTGCCTCTTGAAATAATAATAAAAGAAATTCCTACGTATGTTGTTTTTTCTTTTGTGTTCTTAATGCTGTAACAGATTTTAGAGCTTGGGTCAAAATCGCTTCGGGGACGCGTGGTCAGAGAGGTGCTGCACCAACTGTAGTGGGAATCTGGTATAGTTTGTTAGAGTTAGAAGTGGAGTATTATGGGATGTAAATTAGCATGTCAGAATTTGTCTGGAAACACATGACTTAATAAACATCTTCTCGACAAAAGAGCCTCCTGTTGTTCTGCATCATTAATAGAGACGTTGCTGCTCTCTGTTATTATAAAATAAGGTCCTGTGTTTCACTGAAAGCGAAGTGTGATGAGCATCTGTCTGCCTGTGATTTATCTGTCTGTGTTTCCAGATCTCACTTTTATAACATCTTTCACACAGCTTATGCCCGAAATTAATTGCTGTAGAGTATCCAGGGGACAGAGGAATTAACAGAATTTGATCTCGTGTCACATGCCAACTTACTAGACCTGATATATGAACGCTAATTAATGGTGCGGAGGCCTGTGGTAATGCTGGAATGCAGGAAAAGGAAGGTAATTGCTTCCTTTAGTGCTGCTCATGCCTTCCCTGGGAAGAAGGTGACAACATGGTGGGGTGGGATGGGGACAGCCACCACAAAACCTTTGTATGAACCTCAAGGAAACAAATAAGCAAATCTGGAAGCCTTGTGCCCTTCACTCTCCCCTGTGGAATGAAGCCCAAGGGGAAGAGGTGACGGTGGGGCTGTCTTCCTGCCCCGTTGCCTGAGCTGGTGTCGTCCCCGCGGGGCAGGAGCCCGGCGGCACCAAGGGGTTAAGCTCCAGCGCAGGCACTGCTGTTGCTCCAGGCGGGGAAGGGCCACGAGCTGTGCTCCATCCCGCTGCTCTGCGCTAGGAGCTTTCAGCACTAACTGAGAAGTGTTGCTGGCTGGCAAGCAAATGTTGCTCAGAGTCATCAGATGACAAAGCCGCTGCATGGTGCGGTTAGCTTGCTTTGCGAAGCTGCGCCTAGCTGTTCCTCTTGCTCCCGGGGTTTCTGGGGACAAAACCCATCACAAACCCATCCGTGGTCCTATTTGATATGTGAAAACTCTTTGAAGAACGCGTGTCTCGGCTCGCACCCTTGCGCTGGCAGCCGCACCGCCCTGGCCGCGTGCCTGGGCTTGGCAGAGGCGGAGGGAGAAGCCGGCCGGGCACTGGAGCGCTCCGGGTTGTCGGCGCGGGGCTGCGGCGTCGCCACGGCCGCGCGCTGCTCGGGCCCTCCTTTGCGCGACCCCGCATCGCCGAGCGGCTCCTAATTGTCCTGACTCCATCGCCAACGGAGCTGATGCTCGTATGCGGACAGAAACGCGCTGGCGCCTGGGTGCTGGAGCTCGTGGGCAACGTGTAGAATTGCTCTTTATTATTGTATTTGTTCAGAGTTAATGCTAAGCTCAGTCTAAATGGCTGCGCTTACATGGGGAACAGGTGGCCGGAATTACTGTCAGGCAGCGGTCTGCACAGCAAACAGAAGAGTTCTGTACTGCGACAGAGGAGAAATGAGGAACTCTCTCCTATGGAGCAGTTTGTCTGGTGGATTGAACTGCGGGCCCTTCCTGCACAGTACTCGCAGGCAGGCTGTGATTTGTTTTTTTTCCCCCATATAGATATTTTTTTGAAAACTATCTGTAAGTTTTATGCGTTCTTTTGGTTCCCTTGCCTGCTTGTGAACCCTTCTCTGCCAGCATTTACTGGTGCTTTGCTTGCTACCCGTGGCTGGGCAGGAAAGCACGTGCTGTCGTTTCTGCTGCCCTGTTTGGTGAGCCAAAAAGAACGGCTAGTGCAAAAGCTCAGATAATTTTAAAATCCTGGGTATAAATAGTATTATCATAAGATGGTTTCACTTTATAACCTTGTACATGAACTACCACTGCAAGAATCCACCGAGCCCAGAAAAGAGGTGGATTTATCCCAGTTCTATGCCTGAAAAAACCTGAGTCACAGCGAGGGAAGTATGGAAGGGCGATGCTGCTGCAGCATCAGTTTGTCAAAACAGTGAGACTGGCCGTAGCAGGGAGACGAGGGCAGCAGGCTCCTGCTCCTGCCTGGAGAGGGCCTGCCTTGTGCTGGTTTAGAGCCTGATGCGATGCTGAAGTTATCAGCAGTTACTGTTTGCTGGGATTTTCATGACCTTCAAACAACAAAGGCTTGTTCTGAGTCAGGCTTTACAGACCACTGCTGCTGGGTGGAGTGGGAGGAGTGGAGTGATGAGATTCTAGGATTTCTCAAGTTGGGCTGTGTAAGACATCTGGCAGCGTGAAGCAGGGAAATTCTGCAGTGGCCCTTGAGGGATGTGCTGGTAGGCTGCAGAGTGTTCCCATCCATGTGATTAGAGGACTCGGAGACCTGTATTGCCATCCCAGCACCACATGTGTCAGCAACAAACGTTGTTTTTCATCTGCTTATCACTGTCATGGTACAAATTAGTAACCGCAATGAGCTTTACTACCATTTACACCCACTTCTAGTTATCTTTTTTCCTGACCCAGTGGATTTAGCCATATCCATTAATCTAGACATAACCATATATTGCAGTTGGCACAGGGGTGTTTGAGCTGTATCCAGTGTGTAGGCTGGGAACTGCACGGGAGCTAAGCTGCACCCAGCCCACTCAATTCTGCATTACTTAGACTGGTAAAATAACTAGTTAATAAAGGCAACAGCAACGAATCTGATCACTAGAACCCAGATCCAAAGTAGGACAGGGCTTCCAAACATTTTTTGGCTGAACATTTTGCATGCAGGTCTCCTTCACAAGGCAATTTCAGCTTGCATTTATTTAGACATTTGGGATGAAGCGGGCAACATCAGCCATTACAAATCCTACCAACTGTGCTACATAATGGAGCCATCTGGACAGAGGCTGTCGCGCACAGCCCGACTTCCGACAGGTGGGGAAGGAAAGGGGACACCCTCTTGCCGAGGTGACCAAGGAGAGCCCCCGAGGAGGGGTTAGGGAGGTTCTCGCACGCTGCAGGCTGTTACCTGGTTGTGGCTGAGACATGACGTGAAAGGGCCCCAAGGCATGAAACAAATGTAGAGGGGCTTCTGGCTATGTGTGGAAATTATGTCATCCGGGCATTGGGCCCCTACTGAAAACAGGCTTAATGTTAAGATACACGGGCTTGCTTTGGAGGCTGAGCCCGAAGCTCTAGCTCACTGATTTCAGTCCTTTCTTTCAGAGGACACATCTAGTCTTATGCAGTTTGGGACCCAGGGAATTTGAACTAGCTGAACTGATGGAAAACGCCTTTTTGGTTTCCTGGATGAGATGAAAGAAAAAAGGAAAGATTCCTGGTTGGTTTTTCCCCACCAGAACTATATGAGGGGATGTGACAAACACCAAAGAGGAAACAGAGGAGGAAGAGAAAGAGGTACCTACCCCAGCAAAAATGAAATATCTTTTTTAAAAAAATAAAAAAATAATATAAAAAAGCTTTTTCCCCCCTGTCAAAAACTGTTAAATATCAACAACAACAAAAACATATTCCATGCAGATTCATTGTAGTTGAAAAAAACATGTGTGTTAAATGCCAGCCAGCTCCAGTTTTAACCTTATTGTTTCTCTCTCTCCTTAAGTTCCCAACCCCATCCCCTGCTGGGAACTGAGTCACGTTCTGTCGCTGAGCTCTCCTTAGACAGCTCACAGCTTTGCTCGAGTCGCTTTTTCTGGCCGTTCTGTTCCACGCTCTGAAGTTCACTAACCCACCTCCAAAATTTAGGGTGTCAGCTGAAAAACAGAACGTTTCAAAGCTGACTCCCCTGCTCTGTGGCAAATCAATTATTATAATGGCCTCATTATTGACAGGTGTGTGGGCCGCCTTTCTCATGGGTTCGACGATGACATAAATCTAGTATTAAGCATTCTTTTCACCATCTTCCCTCTTCATCCACTCTCCTGACTGCAGTCCTGTTTTCCGTGCCTCTGGGAGTGACGGCTGGGTCTGGAACAGGCTGTTTCTAATGTGCCTCTTATGGAACAATCGGAGAGACGCTTGTGTCCTTACTCTCCCTTCCTTTTGGCTTAAGCCCCTTTTAAGCATCTCCATAGTTACCTCTTCCTCAGTCTGCAGAGTCAGAGCTCCTGTGTGCAACCATCTCACAAGTACCTCTTGCTGTCTGGAATAACCTTCCTCCATCTACTTCCTCTCATCGACTTCAATCTGAAAAGATATGGCTTGTCTCTTGCCCCTTCACTCTTTTCTTCGGCTGATATCGGCTCTGTGATTGAACGCTTTAATTCATCCACCAGGCAATGTGTCCACTTCTCTGCGTCACCTCATTTATACAGCTACTCTTTGATAGCCTGCGCTACAGTTTGCGGTTCTATATTATAGTTTTATGTGAGAGTGGCTCTGCAAAATGATTTTGTCCTGGGCAGTCCTTTCCTTGCCTAAATCTGGGTGTTCGGTTCTTTCCCGGAAACTTATAGCCTAGAGGATGAAACGAGAAGTGTATTTCAAGGCTTTTGCAGTGCATTGCTTGCTCTCATGGAGTCAAAGGCCACCAGATAATAAGTGAAATGAATCAGGCTAAGAAGCTGTAGTCCCTCAAAAGCATATTTACTGTAGACCTGAAACCGAGCACTGTGATTGCTGGAGTTCTATACGTGTAGGTGACAGTGTCATTTTAGCCCCTGTGAAATGCACCACTAAAACCATGCTAATCCCTCTGAGATTATCAGCCGTTTCTGTATTTTGGCTCATTTAGCAAACGTGACCATTAAACGATAAATGCGCTTTCAATGGGGTTTTTTTCACAGCACCTGAGCATTCACGTTTCTCCCTCCTCTGTCGTGCAAGCGTGAGGAGGCATACCTCATCGTGTATGAGGCCTCCTTCTGAACATTTGTTGCTCCCCAAACCGAGAAGATCCAGATCAACTCAGTTGGTTTATATATTTAGATATTAGCCCTAAGGGGGCTGGTCTCTAGACCAGCCCCCTTTAGGCTGCTGTTGCTATTTCCCCACCCTTCAGCTGCCACTCTACTTCCATGTGCCTTCTGAGGCTGTTCAAAAGTGCTTTAAATATGACTTTGAGGACTTGGCATCTTCATCTGCGTGTACATTTACGTGTGCAGGGAGTTGGGGCTAACAACCACATAGGCTTAACCTGTAATGCTGTATTGCCCTTGTTACAGTGTTTTTTTTCCTGTGTTACCCTTTTTTCTTACTGAAAAGCTGTTAATGCACATTGCTATTTGCCAGTCATCGGCGGCCCGCCTCAGCAAACTCGCGTTTCTGAAAGCTCCTGGGCACTTTTTTGCCAGCTCCTCTTTCCCCAGGGAATGGGACATTGGAGCCCATGGGGTCGTGTTGCTGTAATTAGTTGGACTGTATTGGAGCAGTTTGGGGAGATGCTGAAGGGATCTCTCCTTGTCGTTTCTGAAGCATCATTCCAGGAGCAAAAAAACCGCAACAGCACAAGCCAACTTTGCTGCACTTTGCGCAATCTTTCCAGCTGAGGGACCCGCGTTGATTATTTTAAAGCTGGACAAAGACAAGTGTCACTGGACCTGGGAGCTTAAGGACCAACAAGGGCTCCCACAACACTTTGAAAAACACCTTTCTAGAATTATTTTCACTAAGAGATCTAGTGTTTTCTTCTCCTTCTTCTTTTTTCTTTTGTTATTATTTGTGCAAAGACAGGGCCTTCGATTTTGGTATCGGTTCTCTGCTTAGCCATGGCAATGAATGTGTCTGTCGGCAGCCAGAGCTTTCTCAGAAAGGAGCATTCTTGCAGGATTTTTGACCAGTCTCCGAGTCCAGAGGTCTGCAGCGTTCCTGTAAACCTTGGGAGAGCAATCTCCCAAGATCTTCGGGGATCTTTGCTGCTCTGAGCCTAAAGGCCACATCTGTTCTTGTCGCTGCGGTGTTACCCGGCAGTCTTTCAGCCGTGTGTTTCTCTGCTGCCCTGCTCTGGTGGGAATAACGCTGTGGCTTGGGACCGTGGGCACGCAGTCCCGAGCTTCTAAACAACGAGCTGTTTTACTCTGTGTGCTGCTGCTAGAGGAGCAGCTTCTCGGGAGCCGTTAGTCGCTGCCCCAGCCTTCCCTTTCTAGGGTTGAACAGTGGGAGGTGTCGCCCTCAAACCAGCACCACGTACTTTACTCCTTCTTCACATTGCGTCTATGCTGCAAACCCAACTCAGCAAGGGAGAGATTCCAGCATTATCCGAATTACAAAGTCATTCTATTGTCAAGCGTTTTAAGTGTCAAATTCTCTATTAAAACCCAAGGCTGTGACATTCACTAAAGAGCAGCATCGTTTCAAAGTCAGGAAGGTCTATTCTTAGCACATCAGTCAAAAAGGAAAAAAAATGTCTTTGGGGAAAAAAAAAACCAAACAATTTTGCCAAAGTGAACCTTGTCAGAAATGATCAATTCATCTTCCGTTCAGATTGACCTGATCCTCGCAGCATGCCAGAGGACAAAATCTGATGACACAGCACAATAAATTAAGATGGCCAGGTCTCCTTGTAATTAATTCTCTTGCAGAGCAGTTTTGGCAAAGAATAATTTACCTTCAAAGTGATTAAATCGCTGGTAGTTTGGTTTTGGTTTGGTTTTGGGGTTTGTGTGTGTGTGTGGTGGTGGTGTTTTTTTTTCTTTTTAAGGAACATTTCTCCTCAGTTGGTGGAAGGATAGATGCTGACGAGTAACAGCCACCTCCCGGTATTTTATTCATGCTATTGAAATACCTCTTCCTGCTAGACCAGGGCCTCCTCAACAGTTAGGAGACAAAGCTAAGGCTGAGCAGATCATAATCCACAGGTTCATGGGGCTGTGCTGCGATCTCCTGTTTTCTGGAGTGCAGCCCCTCGGAAAGCCCCGCTGGGCTGGAGAGCCCGGGTTTCCTCACAGCCCGACCTTCAAATCCGCGAATGTCACACCCAGCCGATTCGACACTCGCACAGCACTTTTGCCTTTGTCATTTCTCATTGGAAAACATCACTCTGGGTTCATAAAAAAATAAATAAATATGGTCTATTACCTAATCTTGAAACCTACTTGTACGTTATAAAATTATGATTCTTGAACTAAATAGAACTTCTTCTGAAGCATTTTTACGTACCCTACAAATAATTTACTCTTTAATTAAGAGAAAAACAATTTATTTAGCACACTAGAAGCTTAGGAAAGATATCTGTGTTATTTCTTCAAAGCTGTGTCTTCTAAACTCTGCTTGTAAGGAGCTTCTACTGGTGGGCTCTTCGTGCTCAAGGACTGAGAAAGGGCAAAGAGCTTTTTCCAACCTCCTTGAAAAAGCTATGCAAATGCCTTTGTATCTTTAATTAGGTGGGGACAGAGTTTTAACTATTACTAAGACTTTCTTATTTCTGAAGAAGGCATTCAATTCACTGGAGGATGGTGCTGGAACAAGTACCCTGTCAAAGCAGATCCTTAACGTCCCTGTGTACGTCCTGACCATCTCCAGAGAGACTGTCATTAATGTGCTTCTGTCTCTTTTGTTCTCTTTAGTATTCATGCAGTGATGATCATGTGAAAATTACTCACACTTCTGACTTGAGAAAACTTTCTTAGCCCAGAAATTTATCCAATATCAAGGGAATTAGAAATGCAAATTGGGGGAAATTATACACTGTGTGTGTCAATACAGCAAACCTTATAAAGGCTGGAATCAATCATATCACATCAGAGGCGGTGGTACGTTTCCTTGTCACCAAGTGATCGTGGTCCAACTAATAAAGGAAAAGGTGGATCGGAACAAGAAGCCTCAGCATGCTGCCTGGAGAGGACAGCCTCATCTGAGCGCGCAGCCCTGGAGTCAGTTCTGGAGCTGCTTTCTATCATGATCCACAGTTTTATGCACAAATCTTGTCTGTCTTGCCTATTCATTTGCTGCCTAGGCTATACGGTAAGGCAGGGTCTGTCTCTCTCTGTTAATGTGCCATTTCAGTAGAACAAGTGCCTTCTTTCAAAGTCTTCAATTATTTAAATGGACTGTTGCACACTCGCCCCTTACCAAACCTCTGCGTGGGTACGGCAGCCCTTTCCGCTCGCCGACACCCGGCACGTTAACACGTCGCAGGTTAAGCCCAGATACCTTATGCCTGGCTGCAGCCTCACGTTACGCAACCCCTCCTGCAAATCATTTACGTTCATTAAATGAATGCAACGATCCATACTGGTTTCCCGCTGCCCGGCGCAGTGCGTGGTACCGAGTGGACTTCCATTAGGATATCTTTAGATTTTTGTTATCTGTGCTAGGTTGTGTGACTAATCGGATAAACAGCTCTCCCTCAAACCCACCTCCCAGAATCATCGCAGTTTCACATGTACAATGCCAAGCCTAGTGCAGGTATGTGTAAAACCCAGCAATGACTAATGGAGGCTGCGACTCATTGCTGCAGGATTCTGCCTCTGCTACTCTCCTCATGTGTTTTGACTGCCAAATTTTGTGGTTTTGTAGGTCTTGTATCTCGGCACTCTGCTGTCAGCTCCCTCTGATGCAAGATGTAGGCACGGCCCAGATGCTCGCCTGAAGCAGAAATAGCACATCTCTCTACTACTATTCTCCATCAGGTCCCCTGAGCCTTGAATTTCTGGCAGACAGCATTCCACAGGGAGAAAAAAAACCTCAGACCTTTAGTTTGCAGTTGCTGTAAAAACCTGATTCTTGTTTTGGTGTGATTTAGCAGACCGAAATAGAGATATAATAAATCTGTTATACTTTCTCAGTGAATCAGTAAGCTTATGCTCATAAAAACTGTTCAGATTTTGGAATATTCAGTAATCCCCTAACGCTTCTGAGGGGCCTTTGTGTATTCCCAGTGCTTGTCTATGTTACAGTCTGCAGCTTTGAGGGGGCATGTGTACCGATAAGTGTATTTTTCTGGATGGGTATTTTCAAAACTCTAGGCAGAGGGGGCCGGGAACCAAGCAGCCAGAGATAAACAGCTCTTGGTATTGATTTCAGGGTTTATGTGTATACGTATGTATTTATTTCAGACCGGTACGTAGCATAGGCGAGCAACAGAAGCCCCATTGCGTCTGATGTTTGGGATGCGCCAGTACCCAGGGCGTCAGCGAGCTGGCTGGTGTCCGTACGGGTACTTACACCATGGGTGAAGGTCAGCCTACGCGCGGGCAGGTAGATGGGTAGGTGCGTGCAGGCTGCTCTCTGCAGCGCTCAGAATTAGCCCCGGTGTCTCAAGCCCGTGGTGACAAGCAGGGGCTGAGATGTCCCGGCAGCTGCTGAGCTTTCGGAGGCGGCGGCCGCGCGGGACGGCTTACCTTCTGCGCTCTCCGCTTGTCGGCTCTCTGGTTCTGGTGGTAAATTCGGCTGAAGTTGGAAACAATGACTGGAACCGGCAGAGCAATGACCAGCACCCCGCTCAGGGAGCAAATGGAGCCAAATATCTTCCCAGCAATTGTCTTGGGCACCATGTCACCATAACTAGAGGGGAAAGAAAAAAGGGAAGCCCCTCCTTCAGACAAGTGCAATGGCACCAAAAGCCTTTTCAGGTTCCCTGAGTGCGCAGCAACGTGAGCGTCCGGGTTGGGCACTAAAGCTTAGAAATCCACCGTGCAAGCAACAATTCGCGTGGTGCTGCCGTCCTAGAGATGGTAATTACACCGCGCTGTGGCAATGAATTAAGCTAAGCCAAAGAAAGGCGCTCTTGTTGCAGCGTAGACGTGCCAGTTCAGGCAGCTGCTGAGCAGGTTAAATTCACACCCTTGCTCATTGGGTACCTACCTCTCCATGTAGATGAGCTCTAATAAAGTTAAAACTGTATGTCTGCTTGTGAGCAGGTTCATATATTTCCATTCCCTGAATCCAGGTGCAAATGAGGGCTGACTGACACTTCTCTTTCAAAACCCAGCAGGTTCCGTGCCATCTGTACCGTCAGAAATTTGGGTTCATTCAAAGTCTGGATTCAGTAAAGGGTGAATTGTCAGGAATATGAGACCAGCTGAAATATTATTCAGACAAACCTCTGCACTGGGTTTGACCCAGCAATCTTCACTAACGACTGTAATTTGTATGTTAAATAATACCAGCAGAACTGAGATGGAATAATCTATTTTACGCAGACGGAAGATGATGCTGGTTTAGGTTCTGTGGCTTCCACACGACACACATCGCTACTCTGTTGAGCGCTTATTTGCTCTTTGTGTTTTATTTCAAAAGTTTTCTGCAGCAGTTTAAGCATAAAACTTTAACACCGTCCTTCTGTAAAGAAAACGGATGTCCTTCGCCTCGTTGGCTACTCACCACTGCCATGGGAAGGAGCATGGCTGTTCCTCCCTCATGGAACATACGGTACTGAAGCTGCTCTGGGTCTCGGGCACACGACTGACTGCGCTGGCTCACTGAATGCTGCTTTATAGTGAAGGTAATGGGGATTTTTAATTCTGATCTACAGCTTGGCCTGACGCAATCCCCAAGTTGCAGCCCAGGTGATTGGACCTCTTAATTCTAACCGACTGCTCCATCACTCACGATTCCCCCATCTCGCAGCACAACGTGATGCCTGGCGAGCACCAGGTGTTGGCAGTGCCAGCGTTGTGCCCTGCCTTCGGCAGATGCCGCGGCGAACGCCGCAGGAGGCTCTTCCCCCCCTGCAGTTCTACCCTCTAGAAGCGATTTCAGTGCTTTCTTCTGCAAATGGTTGAGAGGCAAGTAAAAGCCCATCCAGAAAGCTGGCTGTGGATTGCAGCGTGTTCTGGTCATGTAACAAAAAGCTCGTTTGTAGCTAATGCCCCTAGAGCGTGATAGGAACATGATTAGCGCAGCCACGGGCTGAATTTACAGGCCTTGTTTCAGTGAGCCATTTATTACATGCTTGCATGCAAATGTATATTAATATCAATATTCATTGAAGTAATTTTCATCTGGAGGAAAGGGAAAAGCAAGCAGCCACATAACAACAGATCTTAAAAAAATCTGATACTAAAATGACTGTGTACAAACCACTGGGGCGACTCAGGAGGACACGTTGTACTCTGTGAAATCCCACTACGCGCAGGTTTACGTGACCTGGCTACACCCTGGAGTAGAGGAGAAGTCCTAGGCACTGCAACCCGCTGAAGCTTTGCAGTAGACAGGGGAAGGATGCTAAAATTGCACACTGGGCCTAAGGAATACATCCCTTGTTTCAGGGTGCTGGAGATATGGAGAGGCCCCTGGTTGCTGTCAGATGGCGTTTGGGATTTCCATGCTCTTCTTTGGGTCTTTCTGGTGTTTGAGGCAGCAAATATTGAAAAGCAAAAGGATTTACGGCTGAGGCTTTATTTTTACCCTTGATGTCTGCATACGACCAACAAAGAGCTTTTATGGGAACAGAGTTGTGCTAAGAATAGTTTACATCCAAGGGGAAGACCAAATATTTCAAAACACCTTTTTTATCAGCTGGACATCTTCCCCCCATCCAAGAACTTGTTGGTACGAGGGTCTCTGAATAAAAGCAGAACTCATTAGACATTAACTGCTTGCTCCTGGGAGCCTCTCATGTGCTCTCCTTCTAGGCTTGGTGGTAGAGAGTGTGCCCAAGCAGCTGGATGAAAGGTTATCCTCGCTGGGCTATCACACTCGCTTGTGTCCCAGGAAAGGCTTAGTTTCAGGCTAAGTGACAGCTTTGCTTTGGCATTTTCAGGTTTGTGGAATTTTTGGTGTGAATGCTTCAGGCTTCACTAGCTAAGGCTTAATTATCCCAAGCAGAATCCTTTTCCTGCCTTCACCTGCATTAAAACCCCTCAGAATACCTCAAATCAATAAAATGCTATTTATGCCTATTAACTTCTGAGCCGCTGCTTTATGCAAAGATAGTTTAAAAACCCTTGCTAAGTGACAAGGTCTTCTGCCTCATTTCACGCTGTTCTAAAAAAAAAAAAAAAATAAAAAAATCTTAGTTTTCTCCTGCCAGCCCTTAACACAATAAGGCTGAAAATTAACCACATGCCTCAAACATGATCTCGGTGACCTGGAGCATTGAGAGAAAGCCCTTCTGTGCATTTGTAGAAAGTATAATAATAAGTGTCTGGCTCCTGGTCTGTCTTGTAGAGTTTTGTTCTTACATGCAGAGCGAGAATTACCTCGTTACTTGGGACCTCACAGAAGGTGCTTTAAAACACCATCAGGAAAGATCAAACTGTCTCAGAGCGCGGAGGATTTTGCTGGGGAGACGCAGAACTTCATTTGCAAAACTATTACGAGAGATACCGCGACAAGAAATTTTGCACTGGCTGGAGCAGGCTGCACAGGAACCAGACCTAAAATTTGGACTTGTAGCCCCGGCTTCTGGACCTACCGCAGGGTTACCCGCGGAGGGAACGCGGCTGGGTTGCCCCTCTGGGATGGCAGGGCACGTCGTGCGCTTCCAGCCACGTTCAGCTTTACTGGGCTGGCCTGCAATGGGAGCGATACTGATGTTTGGAAACGTCCTAGCTTTTTGATCAGAGTAAAACCAAGCTACGCTTCAGCAGAGCTTGATCTAGATCCCCTTGCGCTTAACAAGAGGCCTCCCTTTGACTTTGACCGTGATGGGGTTTGGAGTGAACCCATCCAGTTGCAATTGTTCTATATTGACATACGCAGCCACCGCAGGATTAATTGCTGAATGACTATTTTTGTCCTGATGGTACCACGAGGTACTAATGGCCACATGGCATATTTATAACAGCTGCAGTGCCAAATAATCTCGAATATTGGATTTCAGTTAGTACTAATTGGGCATTTTAAACCCAAAACTTCTTTTCCCCAGACTGAAATGAGAGAGCTCAACTTTTCCATTAATTTGTTTAGTAAAAGGCAACTTGTCACCTAAAAAATTTCTTCTACAGAAAGTGCATTTTAAGCAATTTATCAATAATCTCATTAGAGCAGCAAGAAGATAGAAGAGTTAGGTAATGATTAACATTCAGAGGGTCTAACGGGATGTTTGAGCCTGTAATAAACAATGGGAGGCTGCAAATTCAGTAGACTTTTAATGTGGCCTCTAGTAAATCATTTCAGCTTTCTGTACCTCAGTTCTCCATTTAGGAAATGGCACCTGGTTACTTGCTTGGCTAAGTAGGTGCCGGGTTCTTTGGAGCAGGAGCTGCCCCACGTTCTGAATATACCCGGCACCCAGCAGTGCCCCCGAAGTGCTCCTGCGTTACGAAGATTGGTAATGCAAGGCCAGTGGTACAGCAGTCGGGAGCAAACGCAGCCTGTTTTGGCTCCAGGCTTGTCCAGAGATAAATGCTGAGCATCGCCTAGGTTAGATGTGGAGCATGCCTAGAGAGAAACACCGTGTCTGTTTATTTAGCCAGGAATCTGGTTAGATGGCAACAGATGGGGCCAGTTTTCAGTGGCTGGATTCATTGCTCCGCTCGCTGGCTGTGCTGGGTGAGGTACGCCGGCCGCCAGGCGAGCGCTGCCCCTGCCGGGGAGGGGCTGCCCTTGCTGCTGCGGTCCGTCAGGGCTCTGGAGCCTCTGCACGTGTAGCCCGTGTTTCCAATGCCACAGCTTTGGTTTGTCCCCTTTTCGTCTCCCGGTGTCCCTCCAAAGCCCCATTTCCTACCAAGGAAACACCAAGGTGCCTGCCTGCTGCGCAAATAATGTAAAGTTCAAATAAAGCCTTAAACAGACAAACCGGGGAAAAAAACAAATTAGGAAATGACTTCTGAGTGGTCACTCTTAGGCTGGAAAAGAATTTTGACACTTCGTTTATTTGTGCTGTGACTTCCGAGTTCTTTGGACATAAAAGGGGTCATATGTCACTCACCCTAATTAGCAGCTATTAGCCTTGACAGCATAAAGTGCTGCTGTTTTCCTCTCTGTCACTACAGAAAATGTTGTCAAATAGAGGTCACTCCTTCCGAGTCCTGGTTCTAGCGGTAGAGGTGTCTGGACAGTGCTTAGCTCCTCCAGCTGGAGACAGCAATAAATAAGGTGCTGAACAGCTCATCAAATGACTCACTAAAAATAGACTCTCAGCAGCATCTCTGATGATCCTCTCTCTCCCTGCAACGTTCGCAGCCCTACAAATAGGGATTGTAGTCAAAAAGCTGGAAGATTCTGCGGTGTAGGGACATCGGAAGGTGCTGCAGCAATAACAACTCCGTAGGGGCAGTGAAATGGCTTTTCAGAGGATGCTTTTCCAGCAGCCCTTTTATGCGCCAGCTCGTCAGCAGGATAAGGCGTGCCCCTGGGGAGGGCTTTGCGGTCCGTAAGTGACCATTGGTGTGTAGCTATTGGTCTCCGTGGGGTTTTCTAGAGGCAGAGGGGATGACTGCAACTGGAAATTGATAAACCTGTATCCCAACACCTTCTTAGCAGTAAAAGCCCTGCCGTTGGACAGGGGGTCGGGTCCAGCGCTCCTGCTCTTCGCCAGAGCTGGCTCAAGGGAGGGCAGTCAGGCCCCCGAGAGCGGCACGCTCCGGGAGCCCCGGCGATGCGGTTAAGGTCGCGGGGACAGCTGGCTCCTGGATCTAACGGTCAGAAGAGGACTCTGTTTTTTCTGGTCGCTATGTTTAAGTGGTCAAGGGACATTTCCTGCCTAGCGGTGCAAAACCTTGTGGTTTTCGCACACAGCTTATGAAAGCTGACATATCTCACGGAGGATGGGAACAGAAACAATGCTGCTTCAAATGATTTAGTATTTCTGCCTCAGACTGGCATTAACGGCTCTTTGAGAGCTTCTTTATCTCTCTAACCTTTTGCCCGGCACAGTAGAGTCAAAAGAAGATTTCACTCCAGCCTGTAAGCTTTTGCTTTTAGGACAATAAGGACAGAATAATAACATTATGTATCATACAATAGAATATGATTTTGAAAGCCTTTTGCATGAATGAGATAGAATAAAGCATGGAATTAGTATGTAGCTTTCCAGGTGCAAGAGATGATTTTTTTATACCGTAAGTAAATCGCTACACAATGTTTTGATTTGCACAAAGGAGGAAAAAAATGCCTAGAGTTCAGCTAGAATGTTTCAGTTGCATTGCAAGGCCGCGTACGTTGCATTTGACAGCTCAGAGGCTCTCATGTCCCTCCGCTTAATAGGTACAAGTCCAATGTAATCATGCTAATGCCGCTTTGAACCTCCAGTGGAATAATGATCGTGTCACTTCCAATGATACAACGAAAACAAAAGCAAATATTACTCATTCCTTTCCTGGTTTTGCACATGACAAATGAACGGGGAATTAACAGCTATGGTATGGGGGCTGGGGATGGTCAGATCTTTTCTTATGGGTTTAATTCACTCCTGTGCCACGTTAGCTGTTTGGTCTGCCTTGCTGGAGTTACCCCAGCAAGCCCCACAGCCCTCCGGAGCACAGCTAGCTGCCCCTCCCGTGTGCCGTTTTCCTGCCCGCCTGGGTTTTATCCTGGCACGCACTCGTACCTGCAGGCATGCAAAGATGCTGTCGCCTCGTTCAGCCCAGGCACGCAAACTTTCACCGGTGATGTCTTAAATTCCTCTGTTCTGGGAAGGTGGGAGGAGGGCCCTGGAGCTCCTGGGGCGGCGATGCCGTCTGACGGATTGAGCGCAGACCTGCGGCGCGGGCCCAGTGATGGAGCGCTGCCCTGCTCTGAACGCTGACTGTCCTGGCCTTGTTTTATGGCCTCAGGGAAGACAGGTCCACTTGCTATGGGATTTTTTTTTTTTTTTTTTTTTTTTTTCCATGTCCATAAGGGAGATCAAAATATTTTCAGAGCTGTCCTGGACAACTCTTGTGAGCATTAATTAGTTAATGCTGGCATGATATTTTGAAAATACAGGAGAATTTTTTTGGAAGTGTTTTGCAGACGCAGACTCGGTAATCCGTGTCCGTAAGGACAGGCTGGTATGTTAATGTCAGCTTTTTAAATATACTAATCCTGGAAGGAACGGGATGCGCTGATGAACGCCCGAGGAGGCTTGTGGTGCCTCCTGAAAGAGCGTGCTGTAAACAGAGCCATAATGGCTTTGAAGCAAGAGAATCTATAAACAGGCTGTCAGCTGACAGACTCGAACAGCAAATCAGCTGTGTCCGGGGACGTACAGAGCCTATTTCACGCTAGGATTCTTCTACGTTAAATATACTTCTTTTCTGCCTCGTTTTGACCCGGACAGCTCCCCAGTTGGGGATTCAACTTCTGCAGTATCTGGCTTGGTTTTACGCTACTGTTCTCTTTTCCCTTGGCATACTTTATTTGTTAAGGTTTTCATGGATGCTCTCATCCTCCCTAGACGTTCTGCCGGAATGACATCCGCCAGCCAAGCTGCGAGGGCTGAGTGCTGCAGATGCATGTCGGTGCTAGCGGCAGAAGCTTATCTTCCGTACTCGGATTCATTTTGATTTCTTTGTAAAGCTGTGCTCAACAGTTACTTAGTAGGGGTTTTCCAGGTTATGTTGCCTTTTGATTTTGTTCTGGTTTATAAATTTATATTTGTTACTGTTACGTAATAAAAGGACTGAGAGGTGTTTCTGAAATCCTGAAGAAAGGTCTGATGCTGTTAGGCCCTTTTCTTGCACTAACAGAAGTGAACGTGCAATGAAATAGAAGGTAGGACGTTTAAAACTGTCAGGGATGTCTGTGCGGTGCGAGACGTTACCTCATTGGAACTCACGGTTTCAAGATACTCTGGGGAATTTGCCAGAGATTCACGAAAGGACTCGTCAGCTGTCTTTTTTATTAATACCAAGACTGCGTAGTTACATCACCCGGGATGAAAAAGGATCACGGAGGAGACGCAAGTCCTGTTGCTTCTCCAGCAGTGAGAATTAGAAAGAGAGGCAGGTGATTGCCCAGTGACTTGCTGGGGGGCACCTGCACTTCTGGGTAGCCCGTACCAACCCTCACCGAAGCCAGGTGAAGGGATTAGGTGGACTTGGGGTCACTCGTAGCCTGCTCGTTCCCATGCTTGTCCAAGAAAGGTGACCTGGCTGAAGGTCTCTGAGAGCAACCGGCAGCATAAATATTCCTTACAGCAACAGCAGGGACTGCCCGAAGAAACAGGAATGTTTATGCAGACACAGGAATAAACTGAGTAGGTTATTTAATACACTGAGGGTTGAGAATACTTAATATATGCACGCACTGGTTCCATTTATTCTTCCTGGCTTGGATCAACTTCTCAGCCTGTAGGCAGTTAAAACAGATGGTCTGAATTTGGGTAACACTCAGACCTTGAGTTGAAGCTAAAAATGGAATTTTATTGGCAAGGAAAGTAGGTCAGAAAGCTAAAGCCCCTAGTCCTAAAATGATGAAAGGCCTCTAATCAAGTGTTCTCTGTTACCATTCATTAAAAGGAGCAGGGGAAGAAATATTAGAGACCTTTGGAAAAGGTATTGCAGCGGGAGCGCGAGCGCCCTCCCTCCCGCAAGGGGACCCGTGCGTTTGCAAACCCGGTTTGGCGTGAGAGACGGGGCGGCCACGGATGTCGCTTCCCGAGGTCCTGCGGGCTGGACGGGAGCCACGGCGGGATGCGAACGGTTTTCCTCACGGGGACGTGAGCAGCTTTATCTTCTGCTTCAGTGAGAGGAGCGCCTCTTTGCATATCCTCTATTAATACCTTTCACACTAATAATCCTTTCCACGCTAATGCTGTCATCCACCTGACTCAGGTTCTGTAATTTTATCGCCTCTGCAAATTGTGACTTGCGCCATATCTGAGACTTTCAGTCAGTGATTTCTTTGCTCTTCGTCGTTTTCAGATGTGTGCCAACTGCTAGAAACCTTTCTTTGTTGTAGCCGACAGGGATTACTCAAAGCAAACGGGGAGCCTGTACCAGTTTGCACAGTGGGAGTGGTCCCAGTTCGGCACATTGTTGCAGCCATTGCTTAATATTAAGCACATCCTTAATTCCTGGTCACTGAAAAGACGATAACGTGCTTGTTCCAATGTTTTTTTGAAATGGTGCCAAGATGAACGTCCTTTGCCTTCGGCGCACCCAAGCTCATACGCTGCCGATGCCCGTCTCCCTTTCCCCTCAAACTACGGCCGGACATCCCGTTCCCCTGAGCGGAGGGCCGCTTGATTTCCGCTCTGCCGGCAGACGCGTCTGTAGGGATGGTATCGGAGACCTCCTGTTCGCTCTCCCTTAATGGCAGGTGTGGGCCGTCTGCCTTGATCCTTGGCTGCCACTGCCACAGCAGCAGGTAACAAAAGTAGGGGCTGAAATCTGGAACGTCGGGAATGATGAGCAGGGCAACTGTCTACCGCTTGGCAGAAATAGCGGTTTGCTATGTCGTACCCATCTCCCTAAAGAAAAATAGATGTTTTCTCTTTTAATGGTATCTCAGGTTCTTCATGACCGTATAATAAAGCATTAATTAGTTTTTCACCAAAAAAAAGGAAAACTTAAACTGTTGATTTAACAGTTATTCAGAGAAAAAGAATTTACTTCAATGTAGAATCAATACAAGAAAAGCTGAATTTCTCTTTGCAGAAAATACCTCCAGTCTGAACCTCCACACCTTGCTGTCTTTTATTCCTAATGTTTATTCATTCAGCTTTTCAGAGGAAATTTTATTCCTTTTAGTTCTTGCGAAGCCGATATATCTAGCAAACAGTGATCTCCGTTTTCTTTTGCTTCGTGCATCACCAAGCAGCGATGTTGTCATCTAAGTTTTTGATCCTCAAATCTCAGTTTCAGTAGCGACAGATGTAGCAGAAAAAGCTTTCTTAGGTTTTTTTTTTCTTTTTTGTTTTTGTTAGCCTGCTGAACCTAACAGCATTTTTTGTCAGACAGATCTTCCTGCAATTGACAGAGTTACTTTGGGTTTGAAATTTATTGAGAAGACTTAGCAGGAAACACCACAGATGTCATCTGGGCTGTTATTTTCCCCGAGCAGAAGACGACTGTGAAGAGGAAACGTTTTAATGGACTCCAGGACCAGGGGGTGGTGGTGGTAATTTCATGCTTTTCTGAAGTTCTCCACGCTAGAGAATTTCAAGTGAAGAGCAGCTGCTGCATTTTGATGCACCTCAAACCCTCCGGCGATACCCATCACACACTGGAGGTCTGCGAGTGTGGCAGGGCAAGTTGCAGAATAATAGAGTCCAGCAAGAAAAGAGTCAGAATCTGTTTCCTACGCGTGTGTTTGGGAAATTGCAAAGGTCCTCAGTTCCCTGAACCAGGAAAGTGTTTGTTGTTTTTTTTTTTCCTCTTCTCTATTCTAAGCTGCAAATTCATGGGCTGACGGTGATGGCAGCGTCAGGGCCCTGTGTGGGGGTCTCGAGCCCAGAGACCTGCCCTGCTCGAAGCGACCCTCTTGTCAGCAGCACAGAAAAACACATACGTGTGCAACAAGTTACCGTTTTGCCCTTCAACTCACCGTTATCAGTTGAGGAAAAGCTCGCTGCTTTACCATAACAGTGGGGATTTATTGTCATACACAAACAAAATAATCCATTTCTTCCTTTCTTTCCTGACGAAAAGCCCACCCCTTGCTGGGTATCTGCCTTTTGTGGGGCTTTTCCCCCGTGAAGGTGAAAGTATGATGTTGTTTTCAAGGACTGCTGGTTCCTTGAGCATTGAAGCTTTTCACCCTGACCTTGACGGCAAGTTCTTCCTCGGTCAGTATTTGATTGACTTTAAATTCTAATGTGGGCACTCAGACTCAAGCCCGTTGATAAGAGCTAGCCCTGGGGGTGGTGCGGGGCAGTGGCCACCCGCGGGTCCTTTGGCCCCTGCCCCGCACCGCTGCGGCACGCGAACCGCCTGCGGTGAGGCACCGCGCTCTCATCTTCTCGTTTGTTTATTTACTTTATCCCGGCTAGCCTCCGCCGTCGGGCTGCTCCCTGCGCGGGGGCGCGGGCGGTCTGCCGCCTCGGTTCCGATGCTCGGGGGTGTCTCGCCTAACAGCTCGTGGTTATAACGCGCTTCGAGAAGTTGCCGCACACGCAGTTGCTAATTGGTTTATGATTTAGCATTGTTATAGTTTTACTGGTATATCAGTCATCGCAATTTGTCCGTAAGCGCGCAGCGGCGTGCTCTGGGCCATGCAGAGACGCACCGACTGAAATGAGGCCAGTTAACGTGGAACGGCCGTTTTGCAGCCACCTACTCGCCACCGAGCGAGCCTTTCATCTTGGGCTTTCTCTTCGTCACCCAAAGTAATATTTTTAACATTTGTGTTTTCTACAGCTATCAAGCACCAGCAATGGTCAGGAAATATTAGGAAAAAGTCCCGAGTATTTTTGTCCATCTGACCATCATCTAATAGAGGCGCCTGGCGTGTTAGCAACCGAGTCCTGCTCTTCTCAATAACATGCTTTTTAAGAAGTGTTTGTTTTAATAGAAAGTAAAACATCCCTGATTAAGGCATTATTTATTTCTGGTTGCATACACTAAAGGCCTTTTAAATTACTTCATCATTAATTCAAGAAGAATCCTCATATTACTTGGAGTGAGAACCTTATACAATTACCTGATACTAGAATCTTTTTTTTTTTCTTTTTTTTTAGACCCTTAAAGCTCCCTGTAAAAGAAATCTTTTCAGAAAACATGCAGGCTGGAGAGGGCAGTCAGTGCATTGGGCAATTAGACTTTTCACCTAATAGCAGGGTTGAAGGCTCCCTGCCCTGTCTTAAATTCTTAACTGTGGTGTCAGCTTAAAGGAAATGCTGGGTTTTTGCTTTCATTTTATCCTCACTTTTTCTTTTCTGTCTTTTTAAGCAGCTTGAGCGTCCATGCTGAGCCATGTCACATTCAAAATGATACACATACTGTGCATTTTAATGAGCTGCTAACACTGATTATACAAAAAGCAATCTCAGAAATATTTACCGAGTCAAAAAAAAAAAAAAAAAAGCCTATGGGGAATTAATTAGCTTTTTAAGAACTGGCTTTTTGAAACCCTCAGGTTCGGGAAAAGTTGAACTTGGAATTGGAAGCAGTTTCAAAGGAGTTGAAGTGAGCAGAAGAAAAAGGAGTAAGTTGTAATGGACTGTTACACATCCCAGGCATCTCTGTACTGGTCAGAAGGTGCACTGGAAGCTGTCTGTGTAATTGGTTCACTCTAAAAGCTTCCCGAGGGAGGAGCGCCGCGCAGTGCCTGGATCGTCTGTGAAGTTTCTGCAGCCTTTCTGCAGGGACGAGCAGGGAGGGACAGGATCACCGGGGCCCTGGCCAGGTCCCTCCGTCACGTTCAGGGCAACAGATTTAGCAAACGGCCAGCTCTGGAGATACGGCTAACTCACCGAGCCGCAGGGGGGCGAGTTGGGAAGGGTCCTCTGGAGACCACCCGCTCAGAGCGGGGTCACCCAGAGCAGGTTGCTCAGGGCTGTGGCCGTTGGGTTTTCGATGGCTCCAAGGTTGGGGCTCCATGATCTCCGTGGCGAGCTGTTCCAGTGCTCAGCCACCCTGGCAGCAAAAGCAAATGGGGAGTGCTCTCGATCTGGAGGCAGTTCTCCTTGTGCAGTGGTTTTTTTGCTGCAGCTTTCGCATGCCTCCACGTGCGCTTTAGTACCGGGTGCCGTAACACGCAGATGCGCAACTAACCTCCTTCTCACAGGTCCTACAGAATGGCTTTGTGATGGGTTTGACTGGAAGAGTAAAGCTGTTTTAATTTGATCGTATCCTTAGAAGCGTGATTCCTTTAATTATATTTAAGCACCTAAGCTCCTCTTTAAATAATAGTTTGAAATAGTCTATATTTAAGAATAGCGATAATTCTGTAAATTTGCGCAGAATTACCTTTCCTGATCAAAAGTTCTGTTTCAACAGTCTAGCAATTACGATCAAATAGCGAAGCGCATAAAGTACGTCAGGTTTATGGGAATGAGAGAGGCGGCACAAGTGAAGGGTTTATCTCATGTCTAAAGATAACGTGAGCTGTACACTTCTCTCTACATCCCGTTATGCCTATCCATAAAATACAGACCGCAATAAACTCAATTTCACAAACATGTTTTTTTAAATAGTGATGTGGGAAACTCACTTCATTCGAGGCAATGGAGAGCTGCATACAAATTAGTTAGTTTTAGACCTCTCTGATTAATGCCTCCTTTTCCTGCAGATGTGAAATGCTACCCAGGGGCTGGATATTACCTAAAGACACACTGCTGTCCCTTCCCAGGGACCGTGATCTAATAATGCGGCATTGTCGTCCGACAGTGACATATGAAAGGAATTAAGAATTCACTTGGATCAGGCGTGCATTGTAAATGAAAGACATATTTCAGTGATAGGAAGAATTACATGAGCATGGAAGTGATCAGGTTGCAGAGACTACTTATAAGCTCTGCAGAAACTCTTCCAGTGCAGGCTACTCAAGTCCTGGAAACAAAAGGAACAAACCCTTGCAATAATGGGTTGAAAGGCAACCCGGAAATTCGGATGTGGACCTGGGCCTTGAAGGATGGCTCGGTGTGTACAGGATATTACCGAGATCAGAAAGATTTGAAGGGAGTTTTCTTTATTGCCCTTCAGTAAAGTCGCCCATAATATTGCAAGTGTTGTAAAACCACGCCGCGGGGCGGGAAGGCGGCGCGGGTTCCCGGACCTCTTCCAGAGCGTGTGAGATGCGATGCTGAGGAACCGGGAAGAGCGTATTTGTAGCGCAGGCTGCCTCACCCTTTACTTCTAGGCAAAGCAGAATCCGGGTGAACTGGAGACTTGTAGACGTGTATTTCAACACTTCCAAGTGCAGCAAGCACGTAGTGCTTGGGTATGTCCTTCCAGCCTTGCACTGCCTGACTTGTGGTGGCTGTGTTCTCACCCATGGGCTCGCCGGACTCGCCAGCAAGATCAGAATCGACGCAGGGTTAGATTTACAGAGTTAATTGCGCGTGTAAGAGGGATCGCTGAAGAACTGGTGCTGGCCTAATCCTATTTGCATCTTTACACACCTAAATAATTTTGTAAATCTGGCCATAGACTCCTTAGATGACTCTGAAATCCACTCTGAGTTTAGATCGCGTCAGGCAAGCTAGCCGCTAGGAACGGGTTGACGCTGCGGCAGAGGCATGGTCTGAACGTTATATACCATGAAAAATCGGGAGAGCGTATCCAGAACCTGTGCCTAGCTCTGCTAACCAAAGCTGGGTGGTTTCCTCCGCAACGCAGAGGGCTGCTGTTTGGCGTGGGCATGCTTTGTTCTACCTTGGTTTAGATACTTAATGATTTCTCCTCCGCCCCCCCGGTCCTTTTTATTGGTCTTGTTTAAATAAGCGTTAATGCCTCGTCTTTGAGCAGGTGCAAACCGGTACTCCAGAAAGACTGCATTATGGTTGCAGAGCCATTATCGTACCCCTGTCAATCACAGCCTCATTTGCTCCTGGAATGTAAAGAGCACCTGTGGCTAGTTAGCTATAGACTTTATTACAAGCTAGATGACTTCAGCATTCCTTGCTCGTAACTGTGTTCCTTCTGCTTTCATTTCTATGAATAAATTTTGATTTTTTGGAAGCCTTGAAATAACTTTTTTCCCTCTTATTTCATGGCTCTGTATAGCAGAAAAGAAAAAATAAATAATAAAACCCCAGGAAGTGCAGGTGCCCCTCTGTGAACCTACTTAGTGCAGGACACAAAAGGTTGTCGGAGAAGACAGTGAAAACAAATAGCTTTTTCTTACGCTAGCTACTGTTTTATCTTCTTTTCTATCTTTTATCTTCTTTTAATAGTGTCTTATGAAAAAAATGGTGAGCTTTAAACACCACTCTACAATACGGAGTTTATTCTAAGTGTATGATGGACAAATCAGAGAATCTTTCTTTCTTTCATAGTTTTTTTTTGAATGGAAGACCAATGCTATGAACCTGCTCTGAAGGGTCCCTTGATTTTTTTCCGCTTCTTGTGAGAGCAGCCACCGTGAAGGCACAGCAGCGTCTTTGAGACCTCGTGAGAGCACGAACGCTCTCGGCCAGCTGCAGGTCTGATGGGTAGGGACTGTCTTACGGACGTACGGACTCTTCCAGCGCTGCGCGTCGCGTGCGTGCGGATACGCCTATTGCAGGTTCCAGAGCAGCTTATGGATCAGTCTAAACTCGTAGCAGAAACCGGTTTCACCCTTTGGTGGCCATTGCAGCAGCCGACGAGACGGGTGGCAGCACAAAGCTAGCCTGGCAGGCATCTGGCGAAAGCGCTCCTGCCGAGAGTACCGGCATCCACCTTGCTTGTCCTCTGGGCGATTACAGGGTTGCACGGACACGGGCATGCACAAGCTGCTTCCCAGCGCAGAAATGGGGCGTGAAGAAATGCAGCGCCCCTTCCAGTGATGGCTGGTAGCCATGAGCTTCGGTCGCAGTGGTCGCCTGGGAGGCACAAGGCGTCTGACACCTTTCCTCTGCGCTGCCCCTCGCTGGCTGGCCCTCTCCACTTGGAGTGCCGGGAGTTCAGGCTCTAGCATCCACCTTTACCTGTATTTTGGAATATCTTACCCATTTGTTCCTCTAAGCATGTGTTAATATTAATAACACATAGATAATTTTTCTGAGTAAGAAATCAAATTCACCTACATGCTGCCAGATCTACGCCTCCAGGGAAGTGTTCTGAGTCTAGAGATGGTTGAATAACTCTGTTCTATTTCAGACTCCTCTTTCTTCAAAGGCAGACTAAAGGAGTATGCTCACAAATACCAGTTTCTCTCGAAATGCTTTGGATTTTTGTTAGGGGAAAAAGATAATCCAAACCATAAACTTTTAAAGTGAACGCAACAAAAGCCAATTGAAAACACAGGCTTGTTTGTGCATAGTTCAGTTTTCCGTGTCTGTATTTGATTAAAAATGCTGCAGATTTAACATAATTTTTCTTCTAAATAGAAAGAAAAACAAGAAGAAAAATAGCCCTGCGTGAAACTCCCTGTTATTTTCTTCACCAGTGGAGTATTTTATCATTCTGAGCAAAAATTAACTGGAGTTGTCGAAGTTTGCCAGTGATGGATAGCGTCACCTTAAATGCTACTAGTCAAAACTTGTTTTCTCCTTTTTCACTCCTCCAGAACTCAGGTAGGCAGTTTGCCAAAGTGTAAAATTCCCTTTTGTGCAGTTTGAGAAGTCAGCAGCACCAGCCGTGCTGTCGCTCCAGACGTCACATGGGATGAGAAAGCAGGGACGAGCCTCCAGCCCCGGCGGCCGCGCGAAGCAGAGCTGCCGGGGTCGCGCCGGCGGGACGTCAGCCGGCAGAGCCGTGCCCGGCGCTGCGGCAGCGGGGCAGCCCCTCGCCGCGCTCGCCTGCCTCTGAAGGTGCCCAAGGATGCTGACCTACTAGAAATGTTTTTCTGGAGCCGCAAGCTCTGGTCGGCGGTGGAACTGGAAGGTGTGATGCGTCCGAGCAGCTGGATCTTTATGCACGTTCATAAGTATTTCAGGAAAAACACGAGACTGGGTTGTCCGTTCTCTGGCATCGCTGCTACGCAGTGAAATCACCGTTTTGGGGTTTCCACCAGTAAATCTTCCGTCTAGTCCTAAATCCTCCGTCTAGCCCTTCCCATCACTGCTTGCAGAGTTGGTAAATTCACAGCTTCCCTGTCAGCAGATTTTATTTTCTAATTTCCTCACCCCCTTAGAAGATTTTTCTCTCTTATTCGCATGATCTGAGATTCAAACCATCACCTGTTACTTCATTCCCACGTCTGCTGTGAAGAAGCCCCTTTCCTTTCCTTTCCAGATCAGCACAGGTAGTTAAGGCACATCGTGTTTCCCCCTAAGTCTTCATTTTCTCTGAGGTATTTCAGGGACATGCCTGGAGAAAAGCGGGCATTTCTGGATTTGCTACTTGTGATATCTTTTTCTCCCTGTTGCTGCATACGCACCTTGGAACGTTGAGCTTTCCCCTGCAGACAGGACACTTCGAATGCTGAGTCCGAGTTGATGCCTTCATAAAAACACTTGACTCTTAATTCATTCTCTTGCAATTACTGATTCACCGTCTTCCTCCAGGTACGAACCACTGCAGATAATGTTATTTGAATTTATCTACAGGAGCGACGTGCAGCAGGCTCGTTTCCCAAGGTTATTTCAGAATAAACAAGCCAACACAACCGAGCCAAAACAAAACATAAAAACCCTAAACCAAGCAACCGGCAGCCCAGATCTGCAGCGTGTGTTTCTATTCTTGTCTTTCCCGTAGAAAAAGGAGAGATGTCAGAATTCAGAAGTCTCGCAGCACGTTCTGCAAAGGCAGTGCAGCGTGCCATTTGGATCTGTCACCATTTTGTATTGTGGCTGGCAGGGAAGCTGCTCTACCTTCTCCCTGCAGATTAGCTCGACAGCTGTAAGAGCCACACAGAGTGACACAAGTTACCAACAGTTCTTACCAGGTTGGCCGGGGAACTGGCTACGGGAAAACTGCATGCCAGGGGTTTGTTTCTTTGGATGGTTTTTTTGGTAGGTCTTGCATAAATGGGAAACAAACCAGATTTTTAACTCATCATCCTGGTTTAGGAGAATCTGCGGCTGACCTTTAAGCTGCCTGGATTCACTACGTGGATTTTCGTTGACTCCTGCACATTTTAAGCTATGTTTTGCTCCTTTTGTATTCACGGGGCAGTTAAGCCCCTGTAAATCTAAAACAGCAGCAGTGAGATTTCAGCCCTTTTCTGCCCAGTGCTGGGTAGAAGCTGGATATCTCACATTTGAACATTTCTTAGGGGTACAAACCTTTGCTTTATTTTGAGGAAGACAGGCAAGAGAAACGGAAGACACCCTTCCCCAGACTGCTGAGCTGCTTAAGTTCAGAATAGCTGTAGCATAGGGAATGCGTTTTTTATGATTACTTTAAATCCAGCGCAGCAAACTGAAAGGCAAAGCGGCTAAAGCTATGCAGTTAAAGCAGGGCTGTACAAGCGTGGCTGAGGGGAGATGTGGCTATGATAAGCCTAATAAGTAGTAAATCCGGGCGTAAATCTGAATGAAACAGTGCGTAAGTTTTGCATTTGTTCGCTGCGCGCTGCTGCAGACCCTTTCACCGCAGTGAAAATAAACTGTAATTCCTTGAATCCGTAGCGCTTTTGTTTTCATCTCCGAGGGACTTCAGGTAGGCAGCTCTCCTCGGGCAGAGCTTCACCGGTCGCAGCTGCCGGTGGGTTTGGGCTTGGCCGGGGCCGCTGAGGCACCCAGCCGGTGCGTGCCCTGCTGCCGCTTCGGTTGTGTCGGGAGGGAATTTTTCTTGCTGCTTTTGGTTTCTGTTTTTAAAATGAAATTATGTCACTCTTGAAATCAACGGGCGGTTTTAGATTTCAGTGGAACCAGGATTTTCCTGGTAAAAGGAGTCTTATTCCCATCGTTACACTTAATTGTGTCTCGCTTAGTAACGTAGTCCCCTGAAAACAGCGGTAAAACTTCCCTACCCTCCAGCGAGAGTGCGATGGGTTTCACGTTGCCTCAGAAAAATATTGTTAAAACTCCAAATAACTTCACAGAGCTCACGTACATCCTTATAGGGACGAGGCTGCTCGGTCCAGAATCCCCAGCCTTGTTTGGATTTATGTATATGAGACGCTAAGGTGTGATTTTAATTTTATTTACTTGGTATTGTTGTTGGGCTTTGAACAAGAAAACATCCTTGTCCTCATCATTTCTCTGTCCTGTCTAAATCACATCTGTACTATGGAACAGCTGAAGTTCCTTGCCTTCCTGATGAAACAGGCTGCTTAAGCGCTAAGCCCTGGTAATCCAGTTTATGTTTTCATAACAGTAAATGTCACAGGAAGGTATGCACAGGTTGTGCTCGATGCGAGCAGTGAGATCACTGCAGCGTTCCTAAGTCCTTTTATTTTAAGGTCTACTTAGTTGATAAACTTCACACATTTGTCCTTCGTTTGTAATTTCTAGCTTGGGCTTTAACCTAACGCTAGCTTCCCATACCTTCTACCTCTCCAGCTGAAGCTTTCTTTTGCCTGGAGATTTATTGGTACAGGAGACAGAGAGACGTCAACTCCAGGATGTTAAAGCCATAGGCAGAGGCTCTAAGGGATGTGACTTTTGGCTCTTTGTGTCACCTTGGACAGCCTAAGCAAGGTCTTTTCTCCTCAGTTCCCCTTGCCTAAAAGTGAGGAGCTGTTATTTCCCCCCACTTTACTCCTGAGCATATTCTCTTGCTCTTTAAATGCGGGACTCTGCTGCTTGCGTTGACACAGTGTCCAGTATGTATTTTCATAATCATTATTTACACTTTGATTAAGCATTCATATTATTCAGTAGATGACATTAATAATATCAAAATGTCGTTTTATACCATATTTAAGATCAGAATTTCCTATTGGAAATCAATGAGAACATCTTCCTAAAAAATAAATGACCTGAATGTCCCGTCTTATATAAGAAGTATCTATATTTATCATTGCTGACATGAGATGCTGCGGTTGTCTGGTGGGTCATGGCCTATACAGAATTCTGTGATGCTTTTCTCAAGGGGCAACCAGTGAGCTGTTAAGAGTGGATGGCTTTTAGTCTGCTCCGATACGGTTTAGGTTTAAAACAGAAGTCTGGAGACGAAAGGCTCGATCTCCCACTAACAGACCCCTCCTGTGGATGGCTTTGTCTTTAGACTTCAGCCCTTACAGGAGACACTGCGTTAACTAGAAGGGGTTGTTCCTTCTCAAGTCCTACATGACTCAAGGTGACTGAGCAATTCCCTGCTGGAGTGGGTCTGTTCAGAATATAACTTTATCTGTTAGACAGAGCTGGGTCAGGTAAAGAGCCTTGATTCTATTCCTAGTCCTGCGATGACTTACCCTGCTGGAAACTGCACCTCTGCACCGCAGTTTATCCTGGGCAAATTTAGAGACAGAGCTAGTACGTCAAGTGATCCGTGCCGTTGAAAACCAAGGTCTGTGTGCATATCTCCTTGTTCTGTAAAAACCTGTATACGTTGTGTATGATACATAACATTTGCGCTTCCAAATTGCAAAGGGATTAGGGCTCTGTTTGATGAGTTTAAGATTTTGTGTTTAATCTTGAAGTTTTTATACATACATACATAGATATCTATCTCTTGTATCTAATTTAGCCTGGGGTGCAATCAGTAAAAAATTGCAGGGTAACCTCATCACCTGTAAGCATTCTAGTGGGAAAATATGCAGCACCAGCAGGAATTCAGATTAAAGATGTTAAAAAAAGAAGTATCCTTTCATCAGTGCTTTCTTCCTCATTAAATGCAGAGTTTGCTCATAAGTATTTGCCAAATAAAAAGGGAGAAATAGGTAAAAGTTAATACTATACAATTAAGTTCCCTTGAATTTTCCCAGAAGGTTCACCTTAGCTTAATTTAATATCCCCTCAGTTCTCCCAAGCCATCTGTTTGGCTGAGATACAAAACAAATGTGTACCGTTAGATGTATTTATCACGCAAGCCTTGGAGGTGACGAAAGCTCATAGGAACCAGGCTTGCTCACCGACCCCACGGGGCAGTTGTTTCTTCAAGAAGTCCTTCACCAAGCAACAAAAGGCTGTTATCAGCTATCCTGAAAAGCACTTTGAATAACGCAGCAAGGCAGGTAAAGCCCGTGTTAAACGATGAGCGCGTCGCGAGCCTCATTGACTTGGTGAGCCGGGCTCAGCAGCTGTGGAAGTCGGAGGAGACACCGACCTAAGCACCCAGCTGGATGGGGGCCCTGCGGGTCCGTATTCGAAGCACATGCAAACTGTTTCCTCCTGAGCTAGTTAAGAGACGACAGCTGATTTGAGCGGGAGAGCGAAGCAGGAGCGCTGTGATGAAGGGGGAAAGCTTCCTGACCCCTGTGGCGATAACCTTCTGGCTAACCTTATTAAATGCACCGCTCTGCCTCCCGGGGAGCATATGCAAGCCTACAGAGCACGCTGCTGCTGTCTGGTGTGTGCTCCGCACCACCGGGGGTGTGAGACCCCCGCGGCGGTGTCGGGTCCTGGGCAGCCCCGCGGGGTACGTATGGGCCCGGTCTGGGCAGTCTGGTCCTGTGCTCCCTCGGGACCTGGGAGCGTCTGCATTAAGGTAATAGTCTTGGACTTATCCCTTAAAGTACGGTATAATTCACAGATGGGCAAAATGTGTCAGCTGGTGGAAAGCATGGCCTGAAGAGCCAGTGTCAAGGCCAAAATAGGACGCGGGGACTCTGGTTTCCAGTTCCCCCTCTGCCCTTGCCAGAGACTACTCTTCCCAGATGCCAAGGACTCCTGAGCTGGGACACTGGGAATTCTCCCATGCTGTCATAAGCGAGGGGCTAGCACCAACCTCATTACCCTGCAATTAAGATTCCCCTTCGCCCCGCCAGAACGAGGGGGGCACGGCTGGACCGAGCCTTTCGGGGCGTGCAGGCGTGAGGGACGAGGCGAGCAGCTTAGAGTAGCAGAATTGGTGCGAAACCCTGAAATCCTGACTCGTTCGGTGCTCGCTGCTGTCGATGCTTTCAGCATCATTAATCCTTTTGGCGTTAAAGCAGCGTGGGTTTGCGCACACGGGAGCCTAGGCTGTCGCTGCAGCTTCCTCCTCTGGTTCTGGAGCGTGGTCCAGCGCCTACAGGCCGTCCTCCTTTCGCTGAAGTTTCCCTGTGAGTTAAACGCTTGTGCGCGTAGCGGGGTGAGGAGTGTGCTCTGCACGCCGACAGGTAGGTCCTGGGTGAACGGTGAAACGCGTGCTCTGTAATTAACAAAAATCTTAAAAGAATAGCTTATTTTTCTTGAATATAACTGAACACCTGCAATTCAAATGATGGTCTGCTGAGCAGCAAGACAGCCATTCTGGGGCTGGGCCAAAATTCAACTTTTTGTTTAACTTTTAAATATCGGGATAGATATCGGCTATACAAATGCCTACCTCTGTCCCAGGTCTGATGTAGAGTTTAATGTTTGTAAAGGTCTGGGCAGTTTTGGCAGGACAATTGCCGCGATAACGGCGGGGCTGAAATGAAACGGCGTCAGATCAGGCGGTTGCAAAGGAACGCTGTAGCTCCCCTGCTCTCTCCCCTCCAGCGCGTGGTGGGTTTGGGTTTCCCGCAGTGTCCCCCCCGCGGAGCGGTTGTGTTTGTGCAACTCGAGTTTCACCTGACTCTAGTGAAGGGCAGGCGTGGTGGGGTGTTAAATGAGGCTTAAATCACTGTGATGCTTCTGCAGGAACGAGCCTTTTTTCGCATGCCAGCGTGGCGTTCCCTGCCTTTGGACTCGCTGGTATTTCAGCATTAGGTGTGGCTTAACAAAGATCGGGTCTGTGTCTAGAGCAAAATGTCAACAAAATTAATTCTCTGGAGACTGCTTTGATGTTTCACTTCTCGGGTTTACACCAGGGGCAGAATAAGTTGTTTGGGGAGTTCGTTAATATTATTCATAAGGTAATAGTTCGCAGCTGTTTCAGATGTAGACTTCTGTGAGGTCCTCTGAGTAAGTAAATGGGCTGGTTTGAATTTCAGTGATTTTTCGTACACAGCACCCCTCTGTAGATAAGTAAAGGTTGGCCTTCAACTGGGTAATTTTAAAAAGTGCATTTATATTCATGAGTTGTCTGGCAGTCACTATTTCAAGACCTTAGGATGGTGTTTGTATTTAAAAAATGGAGAATTGGTCCTGGAGCTGTGCTCAAATTTTTGGCCTCAGTGTTCTTATAGGTCGTATTTCTAAGCAATGCATCTTTAAGGTGTTTCGTACGGAGGTGTTACGTGTTGGGTTGTTCAGCCTGGCTGTGAACGCACTCCAGCTCACCTCACTGCAGTTTTCTCCTTGTGGCTTTCCAGCATTTTGACTGTGGGATGAAAAGATGCACTGCTGGGGTGCAGCTCCAGCGTGTGCAATGCAGGATGGCAGGGCACTCCTCGGAACTCTTGTAGGCTGGCCCAAAGAGGAATTTAGCTCAATGTGGTATAAATGCGGCTTTAGAAGCTGCTTTTCTTTTCACTTTAATTTCCCAGGTAAAATACTCTTTCTGATTGTACGCCGTGTCCATAGATAGGATTGGTTTTCCTTTGGCATCTATAAATTTAACTTGAATAACTCCAGATTTAAAATATTAATTAGATAAAATTGAGTCATCTCCATTTTCCCCTCTTTGAAGGCAGCTGTGCTATAACGAGCACCGTGCTATGCCTAGCAGATACCACCCCTTCACAAAGGTTTTTGAACTTTACATTTTAAAAGGAAACCCGCCGTTGGCCTGCGCGCCGACTGACGTTTCTGGATGTGCGAGTGCCTGCATGTGAGATGCTGAAACGCATCACCGTGTGACGTGCCTGCTGTTCAGCGCGGACGAGGGGTCGTGTGTCTCTGCCGCGGCGCGGCTGGCTGTGCGGGGGAGACGCCGCGCACCCGGGGCACCACGAGCGTCTCCGCTCGTGGCGCCAGCGAACGGAGAGCGAGCGCCGAGCGTCGGGCGAGGCGGGAACGCGCAGAACGCTTACGCGAGTGGCGTCGCCCGTTCCGAGGGAATCTGCGGCGCGGTCAGCCGTCGCCGAGCCGTTTGCTGTTGCATACCCCGTTCAGAGGAACGAAAGAAAACGCCGGGATAAATAAGCGCACGCGTAGAAAAGGCTGTTGCGTCCGAGATGGTTGTAGGTGAAGCGAGCAGCTGGTGGGGACAACCCGTCAGGCCGAGGGCTCTCTCCCAAGTCCTGCGCCGTGAGCGGCTCTGTCTGCAGGGACGCGGGTGTGGGCAGCGCCGCCCGCGGTACCCGCTCTGCGGTCGCGCGCCCACAGTACAGGCCGTGTGCTGGGTAGCCAGGCGTTATTTGGGCGTCTAAGTGGGCGCTAAACCCTTCCGAAACCTTCACCCTCGTTATGTGAAAGCAAAGAACAAGGACTTTTTAAATAGAGGAGCTATAAAGTCTGGTCTTTGAGCTGCTGTGCTGCAGATTTGTTAAACGTAAGGGAATCTTTGAATTCTGGAGTTGTGAGAAGTTTATACCCAAGTCCTAGTTTTTAACTGATTACGCTCTAGTTCTTGTTTTAAATAACTTGATTGTTCTTCAAAGCCATCTGCAAAGAGTTATATGCTAACTGTATACCAACAAGTAATTTTTGAAGTGCAAAAGTAGAAAGCATCATAATCCATCGCCAGAGATTTCGCAACTGTAATACACGCGCATCTCGAGGCTGAAAGTATTTAGTATTGCTATTTTTGAGTCTTTGACTTACTTGAAAAGAACTTGATGCTCGTGTGATTTTATGTAAATCGGGCTCCGTCTGTCACTGCCTATTGTACCTAAAGGGTTTCAGACTTTTTTTTTTAGAAATGCGCAAGACTATTTCTACTGAAATAATCAGTGTACGCACATCCACGACATAATATTTTTCCATAATCATAGCACAATTAACCATGGATAGAAATCAGAGGAAGATTTTTACAGCTGTCCCGAAGATACCATGAAATAGTTTATATTTTAGTGGCAGAAGCCTTCATCAGTTCTGAAGTGTTTAACTGCGTGCAGAATGTTAACTTGGGAACAGGCGAGCCTGCTCAGGCCAGTGGCCTAGATAAGGTGGCAAATGCCCCAGCAGAACTTCGTGGCGCTCGGCATCGTTGTAGTACTGCTTTCCATGTAGGGATGACACCGTCCTCTAAAGGAGAGGACCCCATGAAAGCGGTTTCACGGTATAAAATCACCCAAAGATCACGCAGAGAACAAACAGGACTATGCACAGGAAAAAAGCTAGACATGGAAAAGCTTTTTAAAAATAGCATTTTTCCCTTTTCCTGTTTTTCAGGGTTTAGTGACCTGTAGTAGCACATCATAGGAAATGGTTGTCTTGTCTAGAAAGGCACGTCGCTAGGAGGTGATTCTAGGTAACCTATCGCTCTGCTACACCCCACAACGTTGGCTTCACCAGCAGTCCTAGGCCTGTTAATCAATATACACATGGAACCGAAAAAGAACGCACTACCCAAGGTAATTACAGCTCTTAAATCTACATGTGCAAGTCCAAATGTTCTGGTAAAGTCCTTCTGATAAGGTTAGAACCATTACCCTCTGGGCTGTGCTTGGTTGTGAACGAGGGATTTGAAATCCTGGCAGAGGAACCATTTTCCTACTTCATTGTGGTTTTCAAATTGTTATTAATAAAACATAGTGCCGTCTATGTCTTGATGCAGAGAGACCTTAGTCTTAGTACATGCCCTTCCTATTTATTATTTATAGAGGCATTTAACAGCTCTGACATATTTTAACAGAAATCCTAGACGGTTGTTTGCAAACCAGAATTAGCAACAAATAATATTTGATATTTTGAAAGGGTGTTTTTCATGCATATGTAATCTAATGCGAATAATACCTGGGCCTCGTGGGCCATGTGAGGAATGATGTTGCACGTGTTGTCTTTTGCTGAACTTCAGCAGTTTTACCTCCTGCCTTTTATTTCCAAGTCAGAAGGGCCATTTAAATCAGAGGGTATTTTATATATGTGTGTGTACATATATGGCTGCTAATTTGATTTATATATGCAGCAGGGGTTGGGTAAGAGGTAGAGAGATTAATTGTGCCTTCTTATTAGCATCTTGGGAAAGCTGATTGCCTTTCTTTGCCTGTTCTTGTTTCCTGATGGACGAACGCTCCTGTGGACGTTGAGGGTTGTGCCTCCTTCCAGGAGGATTAGCCAGGCTGCTCCTGCAAGTTCTGGTGCCAGTTCAGATAGGTTTAATAGCAGCTTTCCAAAGCGAGGAGGTGTAACCAGCCCAGGCTCTCCTGAGAAATTTCCCTGAGCAAAGATGTGGGCAAACCAGGAAGGCTGACGGGAGAAGGTCACAGCAATGAGAAAGGCTAACAGCTTCAAGAAGCCAGATACACGGAGATTCTGACTTACATCTCTGGTACCCTTGAAAACAATGACAAATCTCATGTTTTTCCCCTGTAATAAGTAAAAATAAACAGAGTAGGACCCCAAGTTCCAAGAATAAAGAGAGGAAGCTCTGTCAAGCACTTAAAGAAAAAAGCATTCATCCTGCCCTACTGAAGTGAAGGGAATTTTACGGTTGACTTTGAGGGAAGCAAAAACAAGTCTTTTAACTAGATTACTTCTAATTTTCATAGCACTGTGAAAAATATCTCCAGCTCATATGAAAATAAGTTAGTATTATCTCCACTCACAGAGGAGTGAGGCTGGGGGAGTGTGCACCTTCTGATCAGTCAATGGGGAACTGGTGATAGAGCTGGGAACCAGACCTCAATTTCTCAAACTTCAGACCAGTGAAAGGACCCACGCATCGTAGAGGGAAAGGGACGTTTTGTTGCATTTTCCAAAGATAAGAACTGATACGATGAGTCTGAACCTCCTTTTCCAACTTCTTTCTGGTGGTGTAGGTTAAAACTTGGAAGTAGGTTACAGAGGACTCGAGTGCTGAAGAACAAATATTCCTCTAGCGACTTGCTGCCCAAGAACTAGGCCACCAAGCAAAGTCATAGGAGACAGAACATTTCAAATCACACTAAACAAATGCCAGAGGCACTTTTAGGAGAGCTCCAGGGAGATACGCAAAGAAAAGTGAAAAGCTACTGTTAGTTCTTTAGGAACTGCTGGTTCTGAACCGCTTAACAGGTCCCCTGGCGGAGAGGCGCTGAGGGCAGCGGGGCCAGGACGCGCGGGGCAGGCTCGGCTCGGCCCCGCTGCGCTGGGAGGCAGCAGCAGCCGCTCGCTCCGCGCCTAGCGCGAGGTCGCGCTTCCGTGAGACCAGCCGATGGCACCTGAACCATCCTCAAGTGCCTTTCCTCCATCCCCTTCTACTCTGAAACATGGTCTTGCTCATGACCCTGGGGTAGCCTGGTTCTTCAAGTTCATTATGTATTTTCATGAATATTTGATTAGAAATTGCATTTAATTCTTAATTGAATGAAAAAAAAACCCTCAGCTGTTAAATGCCATCTCTGGTCATAGAAACAGATTTCAGGCGGGGTTTTTTCAGATGTAAAGGCTGACTGCCCTTGAAATGCCCTTTCTTGGGTTGCTCAGCTCTACTCACAACCACAGAAGCCTACTTTGTATAGGGAGGGAGAAAGAACGCGTGATCTTGTATTTAAAGGTTTTATGGGACATGAAATAATTTTGCTGGTTAAAAGCTAAACTTTATAATGTTTCTATTTTTAATTAAATATTAATTGCAGAAGATGGCTCTGGAAATGACTGCTCAGATCATTTAATCCATATAGATGACCTTTAGTTGAATTTATTCTCTCATACTTACACTGCCCTTCAACCCCATCTGGGGACTGACCTCGTCTGGCAGGCTGTTCTGCTCTTAATTAGAAAGATGCCTAGCTTACCTCCTCTTTAATGTTTATTAATGTTCCTTTGCTGAGGACACCGTAGGATGGAGAGCCGGTGATTACAGTGCTATAAAGTTTCCCCCTCGGTTCTTTATGTACAAACAGCCTAAATATTCTTATATGGCTTTTGAGAGTCCGATGTGCTTCAAAGCGACAAGGAAAGGGAGAACAGTTCCTCCCGAAGTTGAAAAGCAAACCCACCTCATGTGCTCTTGTAGTGGAACATAAGCATTATTTAAAAAAAAAAATCTTTTTTTTTTTTTCTTTCCTAACCATCTGAACTCATTTCTTTTGATGCTGATAAGCAGCTTTGTGCAGCATGAAATTTTCTAGCATGATTCCGAGTTGCCTGAGAATTTCGGTATAAAACTGAAGCAGCGGCCAGCAAGAAAATGTGTGTTCCTGTGCTGAAAGTCTCAAAAGGATTTGGTTCATGTGCAAAGCGCTGTTTTCTACGAAGAGACGTGATTCTGCCTCTTCCATTAATGCGCAACGTCGCAAGCGCTACTTTAGTTGAAGATTGTAAGGTTAATTAAAATGGGAAGTTGAGGGGAGAAAGGCAAGGGTAAAACAATCTATTCTAGACCTGGTCTGTAGGATACCTGAGAGCAGAGGCTTGCACCAAAGGGAGGTTTTACCTTTGCGCTTTAAATTACTTGGGTTTTGGCACCACACGCTTCCAGTCCTCTCCTGATCTGCCGCCGACGTCGGCTGAAGAATGTGGCCTTTGGTGAAAATAAAAACCCCCAACAGTTACTTCAAAGGACCGGGTGACTCCGTGAGAGGGGAGCTCAGAAACGCGGGCGGCTGGCGTGCGCGTGGTGGCCTCCTGGAGAGCGCTCCCCTTCCCAGCGCTGGATTTGGGCTTACGAGCCTCTGCCCGTGACGGAGGAGCGTGCTGGTTGGGGTGGTCCCCGCAGATCCTTCCCTGCCACCGCTGGCCTGGGCTGCAGAGCAGTAGCTGCTCGACGAGCCGACGATTGTGATGCTTCTGGTGCCGCCCATGGCTGATGTCGCGCCGGAGGAGAGGAGGGCACGCAAAGCAGGAGGAAGACTTGCAAGTTATTCTCAGGAAGTCTGTTTTTCCCCTCTGGGGTGACAGTAACCACCTCCACGCTGTTCAGGATAACTTCGTTGCCGCAGAGGCCTGTCGGTATTTTGCTTCAGTTTGGGGATTTGACACATGGATGAAGTCCCTTAAGCCTGCTCCCGAGGATTTGGAGATTTTTGTAAAGCTCAAAGGCACAAAGCAGCCTCTGAGCTGTGGCTGCTAGATGGATCAATGAAACTGCATTTCACTTCTCAAGCAAAATGTGCCATGTTCCTTCTCTTGCATCCTCCCCTGGAATTTCTACTTAATATTTAGTAAGTGTTGTTGCTCTTGCTGTTGTTTCCAAACAACAATCTCCTTAAAGGGGGCAAAAGTCCTTAAGACAAAAAAGCAACAAGCTATTTAAGCATATTTCCTGTGCCTCTCCCTATCTCTGCCCTCCAGTTATAGCAAGTCTATTATAATTCAAATCTAAACATAAAACAGCCAAAATTCTTCAGCTGGAAAGTTAGAAATTTCTATGCTAATAAGCCTAACAGAAGGGCTGTGGAAGCAGCCGGTTCAGAGTGACCCAGTAATTCCCCCATCTCCTAGATTTACAGCCCTGTTAACTTTTGTTCCAAAATATCATCTGGCAGTCGAGCGGTGCATGAGTTTGCTTCCCCCCGCGTCACTGTTCTCGCTTCAAACAAGCGCCCAAGGCATGCCACGACGCCTGCGCTGTAGCCGGTCCCCCAGAGGCGGACCCCGCGGCGCTGACCCCCGGCGTTTCCCGCGCAGGCACAGCTGCACGAGAAGCATCAAGCCAAGCAGCTTGTCTGTCTGTCCTGACCACGGGAATGGCGCTGGAAGATCTGAATGTTATTGATCGGGTTCGAATGCTCTCTAGATGCGTCGGCACCTGCCCCTTTGGGGCCTGCTGTTACATTCGGAGACCTCATCGTCTCGGCATTTTTCCCCAGTGCAGTGCCGTCTAGTGTGGTGCACGAGAAAACTGGAAACGGTCGTTTTCTGCTGCCTGTTTTTGTGGGGGAAACGATGCACTGGCTAATAGCAGAAAACCTGCATTTTGCGTCAGATACCATAAATCACGCCACTGAGATGCCTACTGCCCTCCCCCTTATCCCCAGCTCTCTTACTCCACTCGTTATGGAAATACCTGGCCAGACCTCCGGGTCGGGCTCCACCAGCACGGCAGCTTTGGTGGAGCACTGGTCCAGCCTCGCTGCTGGACCCAGCCAAGCTGCTCCTTTTCTGTATATACTCGGCTTTTCCCACATGGATCGTTTTATGATTTACCTTTTCTGTGTACAAAAACTACACTGAGCAGGTACAGAGTACTTTTGGCCCCCCAGATTAAGAGACCTAAAAACGCAGCTTACTCGGAAGAGTAAATACATCCAGATCAGCTTCAATGGGACACTTAACTCGCAAGGTCGTTCACATCGGTGCCTTTTGCCAAACTATCTGTCAGGTGCCAGTCACCAGCCGACGCCATTCATCAGCCTGTCCGAGGCGGCTGCCAGTCGCAGTTCTGCTTCCAGCAGCACTCGCCATTGCCTGGCACGGGAGCACGAGCACCGTTTTGAGACGTGCAGCGTGAGAACTGCTCCAGCTGCTGTGCCGTGCCCTTTGCTCTCCAGGTAATTGGAAATTTTAGCTTCCCTACGTGCGGGTCTTAACCAGCTTACAAAATTATATCGATGTCTTTATGAATGGATAAGAAAAGTAAATTTGATTATTTCTCAGCCATGCGTTGCTGTCTATAATTGCATAGATTTGGACTTTAATTAGTCAGATTACTTCCTCGGTTCAGAGCTGGACAAGACAATAACGTTCACATAAAATGCTAAATGAACGTCCCCTCCTTCTCAAACCCAAAGCACAGCTCTGGGTCCTCGTATTCCAGACTCCTGAAATGTATGTGAGGTTGGAATTAGATCCTGGATCGAAACGTTGCAGTTTGGTCACATTTAATTCCTGTGTTTGCATTCTGGATTTGTTCTGTTCTCGTGGCCTCGGTGTATCTGTGTGCAAGCTGGTGTTGTACAGCAGGAAAAACACAACTGGAAATACCCCTGACTGAAATGCACGCACGCAATCTGCACCCTCGCTCAAGCTTCTACACCTGTAGCAATTTGCACAGGCATATGAATTTTGAACCACGGGTGCTTCATAAGCAGATACTAAAGACCAATGAGTGCGAAGTACAAATCGAATTTTAAAATTAAATTTCCAGTGCCTAGAGAAAAAGATTGCAGGAAGCTAAAAAACGATCTGAATCTGAGGCTGAATATGAAGTCGTTGGCAAGTCGCACTTCAATAATCTTCATATCTTAGGAACCAGTACCTGGAGAAAATGCTCAGCGGGCTCTGTTTTAACCTCTGTCTGCAAGCCTGGTGTTCTGACTGCATGCATGTCAACCACTTAAGTACTTACGCTATTCAGTTTTGCTTCATAGCTGAATAATATTCCTTGTGCAAAGTAATGCTGGGCTGCCTGACTGAGTACTTCCAACCATCTAAATCTTGGGGTAATTATATTAATAAATATGAATCGTGGGACTCCTGCCTAGATGTGTAATAGAAATCTAATCTATAATACAGATGGAAAGCAGCGCAGCTGCACTGCGTTAATTAAGTATACACCAAACATACGGCAATACACCTCCAGACCAACAGGCACAGCACGCGCTTGGATGCAGTTAGCTCTTGGGCATGCATAACGAATCAGTCACGAACTCAAACAATGCATAAGTTGTAACCTCTGACTGATGAAATTACTAGTGCTAAACTACTTCACTTACGTTGCAGAAATGTTTATCTAGTCATTGGAACGCTAGTGAGGGCTGGGTGTTAAAAAGGAAAAAAAAATCTTATTTTCTTCTGTTTCTGATCATCTTTGCTATGCAATTCCCACATTAGAGCTTTCCCTCTGAGGAACCAGAGGGGTGGCTTAGAAAATACAGCCCCAGAAGGAATGTTATTCCATTGCCCTGCAACTTGTGCGATTACTTATACAGGTTTAAAATAGATGAAAAATTGGTGTAAAACACTGCTTTCTGATACAGTCTCACTCACGTTCTTGATGCGATTTTGCATCAAGGTGCGTAAGGTTCACACCAACAAAGTTTTGACCCAATCAGTAAATAATATAGCGGAATAATAGCAGCCTGTAGGGCACATAACGTTAGATCGTTCACTGTTGTTTGCGAGAGCAGCCTTGGATGCCCTGGCTCTGGCGTGGTGGACGCTGCGCAAAATCACCTGTGATGAAAAGCTGCCTCTGCTGCTGTGACAAACCGCCCCTGACTTGGATGACGCCTGGATTTCACTCGCAACAAAGCTATAAACGCTGCCTCGGAGAGTTTACAATCACGGTACAAGGCAAAAGGCAACAGGTGAATAGAATATCAGAAGCAAGGAGCAACACTAAGGCAGTTTTGATTAAAAGGTGGCTTAAGGGTAGCCTGAGCCAGTTTACCACAAATGGCTCTTTTCATGATTGCCAATAAAATCCTGCTGGCCTGTTCCTGAGCTCTCGCCCTCGCTAAGGTCTGTTCTGAAGTTTCAGAGCTTCGGTTTTATGTCGCTTATTTTGGAGAGCGCGGGAAACTTCGCTTCGGGTTGTAAACTGGAGGGGTTTGTTGTTTTTCAAGTCAGGCGCAGCAGACTGGCTGGCTTTCGTTTGCACAAATTTGGGAGAACATTGCTGTGTGATTCTTCATTGATTTGAAAAAAAATATAAACAACCCCCCCCCGCCCCCCCCCCCCCGGTTTCTCAATGAAACTCCCTTGTCCCTTGAAATCATTATTGGTTTGTTACTTGGAGAAGAGTAAAGTTTATCTAAGTGCACTCAGTCTGAACGGTGTTCGTGTGGAGATACAGAGGGAGATTCAGGTCAACTACTTAAGATACAAACAGGTTCAGCTCTGCCTTGTTCTTTTTCCAGTAAAGATAGATATCACCTCTTAGAGCAGGCACTTAACACTGGCTTTTCTTATTCCCAGCCTGATGCAGCAGCCTATAATTACTTTTCGCACCTTGGCTATGTTTAACTCCCCTCTGTCTCATCTGTTAATCTGCTAACAAGCAGCAAATGTGTTTTAGAGCCAGATCCAAATGGGAGGCCGAGACCTAACGGCTCACCTTCCGGAGGGAGCTGTTCAGAGGGCACAACTCTTAAATAACTCTCAAATATCTTTAATTCATGTGTTTTTTACAGTCTGGACAAAAGTGAGAGTGTATCTCTTAATATTAATGCAGCAAGTAGTAAATGGACTAAACGCTGATTGCATAAAATAATCTTTCATTCCCTTTTGGTGCTAGTGAAGAGATTTAGTGTAAGTGACCGGTACCGGTTTTACAGCCTGGAAGCACCTTCTGGGCGGCCGTCCAGAGCAGGTCGTGCCCCCCCGCTCTGCTGGCGCAGAAGGCAATCTCCATCCTATCAACATTGTGGCAGTTTGGGGTGGGGGAGGTTGTTACAAAAGAGACCAGTTAATGGGTATGTTGGGAGTGGGGGGAAATGGTAAAAATGGGTCTCCTTCCAACAGAATTTGGGTTGATCTATCCAGAGGAAATGCCGCAAAGAGAAGCCCTGCTGGTGGTTAGGGGTTTTTCTTTTTCTAAGCTTCCTGCACTGTGTTGAACTAATGATGTTTGAAAATGTGTGTTTTATTCTGAATCGTTAAAATTCAAATTTGAAAATCCAGGCAAGCTGATTGAAACACACGTTGTACATTTTTTGACTTATGTATGTCTCTGCATCAACATTTGAAAACGGTAAAACGCATGAGCTTTGGAAAATGTTAGCCAGGTCTTCCAGCAGTTCTTTTCCGTGGTTGTTTCTCGTCTCGGCTCTGAGGGAGCGAAGGCACTGGTCTCGCTCGCTCTCTCAAAATGAAGCGTGTTGTGTGTTTTCAGGAGCCGGAGGGCAGGATCTCTTTGACTCGGTTCAGTACAAAGCGCAGCACTGGACAGAGAGGGACGGTGTGCTTTCATTCTTCTTTGGAAAAGAAAAAAACGTGATGTTTTGGTGAAAATGGAATTGTGCCAATCACGTTTTTCCTGATGAAACTCTAAGTGGGGAATGAGTAGGCAGCCAGATGTGTAAAACCCAAGTCTAGGAGATGGGAGAGTGAATATGGACATTGGAGTTCGGTCCCTTTCTCAGTGGCTTTGGAGCAGAGGTGAACTTCTGCCTCCATGTCCTTGGACGACACTTCCAGGGCAGGAGGTGCCCTGGGAATCTTCCCCCACTCTCAAAATCTTCCCAAACACAAAGTATTGAGACCAATGTGAATCCAAACTGCTTTGCTTCACGGAAGCAACCTACTGACGGAGGCACTATCGAGCGTAAAGCAGTGGGAAGTACTCTGTTACACAGTGCCTAAAAATAATCTGGACCCGTTTGCTGTAGCATTTGAAGCTCCACAAACTTATAAATGCATATTTTTTAAAAAAAAATCTATAAACATCTGTGTGGGTCAGTGCTGGAGCCCAGACAGATGTTTGGGTGGACTTTCGTACAGCGAGTGTGGTTTTATATTACATTGCCGGGGTCTAGCAGAATCACACACCGCCTGCTTATTTATCTCACTCATAAATTTTGACCTCATAGGTTGGATCTTCTTTGTCTGGACATAAACGAGGAACAGGGCTCTCTTCTTGCATTTGTGCTCCCTGTTACAGCAGCCGCTGCTTCCTTGTTGCTGTGTCTGGAATATAAAATTTGGACTTGATCTAAAGCCAGCATAAGCAGGAGGATAACCTCCGCCTGTCATGTTCATCTTCATACCGACTGTCATTCACAAACTCACACCAGCGTGTGATGCTCATCTCAATGAGAAATAGTTCCTTTGCGTCAGCGTGAGAGCCTGATTTTTATTCATTTGTTCGTTTATTTATCTATCCATCATTCCCTCGAATTGTTTGCATAAGAATGGAGATTAAAACTTCTGCAATAATAGCTGGAGCTGAAATTGGATTCTAAGCTTCCCAGGGCATGGGATGATTAGAGTTGTCAGTGCATGTTCCCGGAGAACTCTCTCCTCGTTAGCGGCTATGATGTCCTGCGCGGGCTGTACCCAGCCCCGCTCTCCCTGCAGATTAAAGGAAGATTGTTCTTTCATTTCATATTCTGCATCTCTCATTTGCCAAAGTAAATAAATTGAAGCCGCTTGTGCCATTTGTCCTAAGTCTCTTTTCCAAAGAGCTGCCACTGATTATCGACCTTTTTTATTTTCCATTGTTAATCCTCCCTTCTTCCTTCAGTGGTCTGTTCGTTTACTAATCCCATCTGTCATGTATGTAGATGTTAAGAGATGGAAATCTAATCTCAATGCCGTTTTCATTCTCTGTCTAATGTATTTATATAGATTCACAGGACGTAAGGTTTTTTTACGGGGTTCTTAGTGAAGCAGGATGCCTAAATGACCATCGCTACCTGGCCTCACAGAGTGAATCCAGACGTATATGGATTTGGCATGGCTTTATTCAAACGCAGCCCAGGTTTTTTTTAGAGTTATAAATTGCACTGTTATCCTTCCTGATAATTTCGCTGAGACAGAAGTGGTCTGTTAAGAGGTTTGGAGCCTTTCCCAACCAGCAAACTCCTTTAAATAGGATACAGGCAGAGCCTAGTGCTCTAAAGCCGGAGCCAGAGATGGAGATGGAGGCAGAGCAGGGCCTCGTGCTGTCGTGCATCCATGGCGTATCCAGGGTGGCTGGTGCTGTAAAATACTGGATTTGGGATTCTAATTCCCAGTGAAAAATCCATAGGCTTTCAGGTCTCAAATCATTTAGTAGCTGCTGGAAGCTGTGGGCCAGATCCTTAGAGAAGGAAGGACAGATTGCCACCCCCTGGCTCTGCTGTCTTTCTCAGATGCTTCCACCAGCTTCCACGACCCCAGGAGGGGCACTGACAATCCAGATCCCAGGGTGGGACATGGGTCTTCTAGCAGCTGGTTCAGGGTAGAGACTGTTTTTAGGTAGCTGGGACTTGCCCCCGCTAAAAGGAGCTTAATTTATCTTGGGTATCTTTAATAGCCGTGGCCAAGCTATAACCTGCCTCCCAGTGTCTGACGTCCAGAGGAAGACGCAGGGTTCCGTAAAGGCTTGACGAAATGTGCAGTTAGTGAGGGCAGTTCCTGCCTATGCTGAGGTTGCTCAGCTCCTTGTATAGCATTTTCTTTTTTTAGCTGCTTGTTTTGTTCTTTAAGAACTGCAAATGGTCTACTCTTATGCTAATTCCTCTGCTTTTGGATTGTAGCTTTAGCCTTTCCCTCCGTGAATAATCCGCCTTCTCCTTCAGGTTGTTCCTCCCCTTGGTGCTTCCATATGCTCTTGTGGTCTGGGGTTATCCAGCTCAGTGCCAAGGCCACGCATGTCATCCCGCTGGGTGCCCCACCAGTTCAGACCAGTTTCAGACAGTTTCTTCTCTAGCTTTGAGCCCTGTTGGAAGCATTTGCACGTGTTCGTTCCCACCTGGGTGAGCGGCTAAATGCCGGGGTGCTGCTGGACATCCAGCGCTTCGTGCAGCGGCAGTGGCACCCCGGTGGCACGCTCCACGTCACCCGGCCGCGGCGGTGGGAGCTCGAGGGCAGCCGCAGAGAGCCACCGGCACGGCTCCGTGGTGAGGGGGTGGCTGAGCCAGCCCTGCCGCTGCGAGGAGCAGCAGCTGCCAACCGCCTACGCGGCTGGCTCGGGATCGCCGCGCGCGGCTTTGCGGGTCGGGGATGCCTCCGGCTTCTTCATAAACCCTTGCATGGCTCGGATTTTTGTTTCTCAGGATGCCGTCAACTCATACGCTGACGACTTTGGTCTCTGGCTGCAGGTGCCGCTTCTCAGGCATCGCCTCCTAGCAGCAGGATGCGAAGCCGGAGAGACGCGGCATTTTCTGAGCAACCGCTGTGCGGGCCTGGAGAAGCTGGCTGGCATGTCACAGAGCAGAGGCTTTGAGAGGCGGGGAGGATTGACAAGTTTAACGTCACAAGCATGTTCCCAAATGAATCTGTTGTGATAGGTATTAGTCATAAGTATAAACTGCAGGGAGATTTGCATTTTATTCTCTTTATCCTACTTCAATCCTGAACAGCCCCTTCTGCCCACCCCGGTTTGGCATATTTAAGGGGATTTGCTGCATTTTTAGTAATTAAAGGTCCTGGAGAACAGTAGGCTCATTTGAATTGAATGAGACACGTGCATGCGCTGGCCTGGATGCTGCGGCTCTTTGCGCCCGAGCAGCCGCACGCACCCACGCGGACAGACCCCGCGCTCGGCGTGGTGCTGGACGAACCCCCGGAGCCGGTCTGGTCCCCGCGTGTCCTGCACCCGTGCCCGTTGCGAATCCTCCCGCCTGCCTTTGTGGGTTTTCGTTTCTCCCCTCTAGATTTTTGTGGGGGTTCTCTGCCCCTGGCTGAGCCCGGCCCAGCACCCCATTGCAGCCCTGGGGCAGGGGAGGCGACGGGGAGCGCGTCCTGGCTCAGTTTGGCAGTCGTTCTGCAGAGCTGCTTATAGGTCTCAAACACAGTGTGACTTACATACTAATAGTCTGGATTTATCTGGTATCTGTCATATGCGGGTCTCATTGCGTTTTATGACCTTTAATTAATTAAGCTTCATAAAATCCTAATAATGTAGGAATTATTAATCCTGTTTTAAATTAACTGGCGAAAGAGAGGTGAAACGTCTTACCAGCCTGTGGATACCTGATTTGAACCCTGACGTCCTGCCGACTCCAGCTTTGCTGTAACCCAGCAGGAAAATTTGCTCCATAGAGGACTTCAGGTGAAGCCTTTAAGTATAAAGTCCCTGTGCTAAATTTCCCCCCTTGCAAATGGGTGCAACTCCTTTGACCTAAATCCAGTCATGGGTGTCTTATACTAGAACCGAACCACAGCTCTTTCTTTTGAAACAGCCGTTCTCGGTAAAGGCAGAAGTGAGAATTCCCTCTCCTCCTGGCTGCTGTGCCAAAAACTTCCACGTGCCTCCTTAATTCCTTTTGCACAAATGCAGAAGGCAGGCCTATTTTATCAGTCTTAGTCTGGGATTTCGTGGCATTAAATGACTCGTAATTTTCTTTGCAAGGAAAATTTGTAAGCGGTTATTTAAAGCTCTGTTGCACCTCCCTTGCGAGGCGTACCATATCTCTGTCCTTCCCAGGAAGGAAGTAATTCTGATGACAATGTGTGTTCTGGCCACATTTCACTGAGCTGTAGCCAGGCAGGAGTGCGGGATTGCTGGTGGATGTTGCAGACGCTGTATTTTGTGTGTGTTCATAATCTTCTGATCTTTATGATCGCTGCAATTTGATTTTGCCGTGAAGGGCGCGCACACAGGCAGCAGTACCTGTGACCACAGGGGTGGTTGGAAACAAACTGCTTCTCAGCCAGAGAGCCAATCTGCAGATTGCATATGAAAATAATCTCACGTAACATTCTCCTTTTAATTAAAAAAAACTCCCAAACTTCTAAGTGAAAGTCTGCGCTTATCGCATCCTTCCATGAAGAGTGTTAGATGTGAGGAAAAGAAATGTGGTTTGCTCAGGGACGAAGGAAAGCTGACAGCTTAGCGTCACACACTGTTTTCAAGGAACAGTTTCACAAGTACTGGAGATCCCTCTCTCACTGAAAGAGCCCATTCGAATATCGCTTTTTGCCAAAGACTGCATCAACTGAGACACGACGTGTGTTGCGACGCTGCTTTGATGTGCCTGTTGCCCTCAAGTGCTTCTTGCAAGAGGAGGCCCTGATGGTGGCTGGGAAGTGGGATTGGTACCCATGTTTGCTGCATTTTATTTGATGCTCTAATTACTTGTTGCGTGGCCTTGGGCAAGTCCATATCCTCCCCCCTGCCGAGGGCAGAGCAGAAGAGACTTTCCTGCGTTCACCGGCACCGGCTCCCTTTACGTTGGCAGGATGGAGCCGGCCACCCTTCCTGCCTGGAGGATGCCCTGCGGTCTGGCTGTAGCTGGGAGACGCGAGGGGCTGCCCGCGCAGGGGCGCTGGCTCGGGGCGGGAAGGGCTCCCGCTCGATCCCCGTGAGCAGCCTGGCAGCGGCCGGCCGGAGCCTCCTGCCCCGGGAGCGGGAGCGGGAACCCGGCCGAGCGCAGGCAAGCCGGGCCGGGCAGGGAGGCCTCCTCGCCTGTGGCACACTTCTCGTCCCGGCAAGGGGGTTATCTCCCTGTGAATGCTGTCGGTGTGGACCCTGATGGGTGCCGTGCTGGTTTCGTTGCTGTCTTTGAACTCCTGATGTGACTCAGGCTTTTGCCTTGGTCAGGCTTTGTCGTGATTTGTACTGTTGGCTTCCCTGGTGTTTGCCATTAGCTCTAGTTACGTCCCCTTCTCTAGGAAGACATGAAGAGCCGTTGAGTGTCCTAGACAAGTGATATGTAGCCCTCTCTTGCTGGTTATGAGTTGACGCTGAAAGGCTAAAAGCCCGCAAAGACAACGGCAATATAATATCGTATGTCCTCTGTGCAATGGCTTGGTTTTGTGCATATTATAATCTGTATGAGTCTATGGAATTAATCATAATGCCAGCGCTCCCATCCAGCTGCCTCAAAGCTCTTTTCAGACATTAGTCACATTAGTCTCATAGTCCCTGTCTGAGGTGAGGAAATGCTGGCTGTTATCAGCATCGTATGGCTGAGAAAGCTGCTGGCTGCAGGGGAATACATAAAAGCACAGAGGTGTCCTGTGCCAGGGCTGGGGGTCGCGTCTCGCCCTCCCGCTCCCTGCCCGGTGCTTTGTCTGCACCAGCCCCGCAAAGGGCGAGTTGCCTCATCCCACCCGCGCTGGCCCCAGCACGCGGGAGAGGTTCCGATTTGCCTCTGGAGTGGGGGCCACTGGCCAACTTTGGGATTTCATCAGCTCTCCCAGAGCTGATGAAATCCCATCTGCTTCCAGCTGACTTTCTCCCTTGCCTGGCAAGCGCCGCGAATTGCCAACGTGATGGAGAAAGAAATAGGAATCTGGATCTTGCCACTTTATGCAGGGATTTGCTGAGAGATGTGAAATCCTCTCCTGGGATTTCTTCGGTTCCCCTCCCTCCCGGATTTGTTGTCTGTGCAATGAGGACAGACCCTGTGCTCTGTCATACCGAAACACAATACACGAATCAAATCTTGTTGGGTTCTGGACCATCACACGAGTCCTCTGGGGCCCCACACTGTGCCACAGTCACCGGCGTCTGGCAACGCTCTGTAAGTTCAGAGAAAAACATCTCCACAGTTATGCCGATAGTTGTTTTTCTTGCCTTTTCTGCACTGAACGCTATTTATGTGCTTAGGGTGACTCTCCAGCTCTCCATATGTGCAGCATGCACTGACAAATATTTCTGTGGGGTCATGTCACCTTGAGAAATACGCTTTGCCACACGGAGCTGCTCGCCCAGCATCGTTCTCCTTGCGAGCCGGGCCCTGGACATTAATTTTATGGCCCTGCTGAGATCTGTATCTGCGGCACGCTGTTTATAAGATTAAAGAGATATTATGAGTAACAAGTTCTATTTAGCTCTTTGATGCTATTTCTGTGCCAAAACATTTGAAGTGGAGCAAAACGGGTCATGAAAGGCTCCAGAAACCAAATATTTACCAGGCTTTTTGTAGCAGTCGAAACGAGTTAACGACATAAAGTCGGCGTAGGTTGTACCAGACAGAGCATCCCCGGCAGAGGTGGGGAAGGGCCAATGCCGGCGCGGCAGGGCTGACTTGCCGTGCTTATGAAGGGACGGCGCGGTGCGACGCGCGGCAGGGCGGGCCTGGCGTCTGATGGCACCGCTGTGATTTTCTGCCTTACGTCCTCTGCGGAGGCTCGGAGAACGTTTGCGGTGTGGAAAACCAACCCCGCGTACGTTTGCTTTCTCCTTCTGCGTTCCTGTCGCGCCTTGTGCCGTGGCAGAAACGATCTCGTGTCCGTCCCGCCTGGTAAGCGCTGCCTTCGGCAGAGCCGGTACTCGAGAGGTCAGGAAGAATTGCACGTGTCGTTATTTATTTCCCTGCGGTGATCCCTGGACGCTCCAGTCGTGAGATCTGATTACATTTACATTAGCGTGTTAATAATTAATCACATTATCCAGACTTTTAAATCCAGAAACGCAGGGCGTTATCAGTGAAAATCTTCTCCATCTGTACGTGTTTCTGGACTTGGGTCTGTTTTACACGTTTTCAATTTTCTCACTGCTTTGGGCGTGCTCATGAGACTTTTCGTTGTCTCTCGTGTCTGCGGCGTCGGTAACCGCAGCTGGGAATGTTTTCCCTTATGTTTTTAAATGAAGCTTATATATATGTAAGCACGTGTGCATTCGTGCGCACACAGTGTGTGTGTGTGTATGTTATTTAGGCTATCTTTAAACAACCACAAATTTAGATTTTGTTGAGTCAAGAAGCTGCAGAGTGGAAATGGGAGGCTCTGAGTTAAATTATGGCCATGACTTTTGCTCACAGTGAACCCAGGGACTCACAAAACAGGAATTTTATAATTAGAAATACTGTTTTGAAATTTTTTGAGAAACTGCTAGATCTTACTGATAACCTTGGATTTTATTTGAAAAAGGAAGATTAACATCCTGATCACAAGGAATAATTGTTGCAATATTTCACGTTGCACTGAAGCTTATTGCTAAAATCCTCTGTTTGACACTGGTGAATATTCTGCTATTTCATCATACGCTGACTGGCACAGGGAATGTAGAACTCTGTCAGGAGTGAAAAGTAGCGGTGTTTCTCATTTAAAATAAATAAATAAAAGCAAGCAGGCATTACTCAAGCTACCTGGGCTTTGCTGTAATGAGGTTTTCACCGAGCCTCCGGAGCGCGGTGCAGAAAGTCCTGCCAGCAGGTTATTAACCAGTGCAGCAGAAAAACATCGTTACTTTCCCTATAAACTCTATAACCTTCACCATGATTAAGACTTATCTAGTACTTGATAAAAAATGTCCCAAATTCTACAGTAAAAAGAGAAAACTGTGTTAAAGTTAAGGAAGTTGCTGACAAAGTGGGTCATTAATAATGTTCCGAGGCCTTTGTACAGAGGTGGCTGGGGATAAATTGTCAGTCAGAAGTTTGTAATTTCCTGGGTTTTGTCATATTAATGTAGATTCTTACCCTCGATGATTTTGTTTGTGAAACATTCAGTTGGGTTTAATTGCCTGCTTTTCTTTTATAAATCTGATCTGATAATGGAAGTTTTAGAGGCAAATTCATTTTGTTGAAATAGATTTTTCTCTACCTTTTGTATTACGAATCCAAAAGGAGGGTGATTCAGCTGAAGTCACGGCGAGCGCGTTGGGAACGGAAATATTCTGTTTGACTCTGACGTTGGGCACAGGGCAAGTTCCTGAAGAGAAGAGCCCTGCCAGCCTCCCCCCGGGGCTCTGCGGGTCTCTCTCCGTTACAGGGACCGTGGCTAACGAAGAACCCGTACCCGGCCGGGCGGTCACTGCCCGCGTGTCCGGCCGCCTCCCTACCTTTCAGGCGGTGCATTTACATGTGCGTTGGTTTCCTATAAAACGCAGAACCAGAGCAATATTCTCAAACGAAGCACAGGTGACTCTGAATATCAACACTCCCCAAATCGGCATCGATTGAAAGGAGGAACAGAGAAACCCGCTCAGTGTTCAGAGTAGGCGTAGGAACTTCTCTGCTTTGACACAGTCACTGGCCACAGACGCATACGGCCCAGATCTTTGGTTTGACAATGCATGTAAAATATGTATCTAAGTTTGTCTCCCTTAAAAGAATTGACTAAAAATAGTGTTTCTTTCTCAGCCATGATAATGCCTTTTTTTTTCTTAATATGTTGCCTTGATAAGGACACAGTGAGTCTGTAGTGAAAAAGTTATACAAGAAAATAAATGAGGCTTCTCCTCTTTGCTGTTTTCCTTCGATATACGTGCTTCCACACCAATGCATAAGTATCCATCAATTTAACACCTGTTTCCTTTGAATCGTTATTTTACTCTTCTCCTAACATTTTAATGTCCCCCCCCGGGTAGTGATTGTCGTGTCTGGAGAGCTGCGAGGCCGCGCGGAAAGTCTGATGCTTCACCGTGTGCCTCGGATGCTTGAGCTTCTGCTAACTGTCCTTCCCAACCTCACCTCTCCCTGCGACTGCTTCTGCATAAGCTTTAACAGCAGCTAAACATTTTGAATATGTAGTTGTGCTATTTGCATGGCCGTAACTCCAATTATCCCGAGGCTGCTTTCTGCCAAGGAGGTATGTTAACAAGTTGCCGAGTCCTACAGCAGCTGCTACTGCAGGAAATGGCTCTCCAAATACCTGGAGTGTGTCTCAGAAATTGTTCTGACATAAGACGTCTTTCAATTACAACTCTCAATCTTTGTTATAATACAGTTCATTTTCTTGATTACAAAATGGTAACTGCAGTGCTTCTAACGAGCATGGCAGTCAGTCCCTACACTCCGGTACGCAGAAAGGCTTCACCTTGACACGCTGTCCTAACTGCAGTGGCATGCGTGGCTTTAGCTCGCACATGCTCTTCTACCTGAAACCTGCCGTGCCACATGGTTAAACAGAAAGCAGTTACGGAGTGGAGTTAGCCTGTGTGGAAGCTTGAAAGCTGCTGACGTCCTCAGCCTTGGTGTGGTGGGGGTCACCTGGCAGGGGAGCCCTGGGCTCAGACTCACCTGAGCTCTAGCCCCGATTATCAGGCTAACGCGGAAGGTTCTCCTGTCCCGGCGGCCCAAAGCCCCTGCCAGGCGTGCCCTGTGAGGCAGGGAAATTGCCTCGCTCAGGGCGCTCTGCTGCCCTGGCCAAGGGAAACCGCCTGGAGCCAGCACAGGTGGAAAGCAAAGGCCTTCCTCTGCTGCCCGCGGGGTAGATGTGCCCTGCGGTGCCGGGGGACCTGTAGGAACGTTGTGGGTTTGTGTAAAGCGAGGGGATGAGAAGCGCCATGAGTTTGCATGTGTGTTCTTCGTGTGGTGCGTTAGGGAGCCCTAAATCAGTAAACACCCCTTGCCTTCTCTCTTGAGAAGAAAAGGAATAGCAAACTCCCTGCTTCTCCATTCTGACAACTGGCGATTTTCTATTCAGCTCTTTCCCAAGATGTTATAAATCCCACCTTCTGCTTTTTCAAATAAAACCCCATTTTTACCTCTAAGGAAAGCCATTTGAAACGCACTTAGCAACCGTCAGGGTCTATTTTTAGCTTCTATTAGGGTGTAACGTACAAAATGTAATAATCTCATGCTTGAAGCTTTTTTCCCTTCTTCCCAGAGATGTGAAATTGCTGCAGTTGAATAGGAGTCAGAGAATCTGTGTATCTCGACTTTGCCCAGAACTCATTCTTTCTGTCTGTGTCTACATATCTCAAGTTGCTCCTGTTCACCTTTAGCAGTACGGTTATTTATGGGAAACCCCAGCCACTCTGAATGTGCTGAACAAGGCAAACCAAGTGTACGTTTTTAGATTCCTCTCTGACCACGGAGCTTGTTGTCAAGGATATTTGTAGGACAGGGAACCAAAGAGAGTCTAGAAAGAGAATGAGTGAACACCTCCATGGTGGGGGAATCGAGGGATTCTTTGGTGAATGAAGGGTGACTTCAACCTCCCCTCACCCAGGGGACCTGGAAGACTGGGCTGTTGATATTAACCTTGCTCCTGAGGTCCACTTTCTGCTTTCTACAAATGCTCTGCGCTCCCTCAGGTCCTGGGAACAGGGAACAGGGCGCTTGCTGGAGATGTCGGGTCTGCAGAAGCTCTCGGGGTGTGTGAGGGAAGATGTGTCTTCCATTAACCCATCTGTGCTCTCTGAGGCGAAGTAGGAAGGATGATCGTACAACTGTAGAACTGGGTTGGGACACTAGTGTTCCCAAATTACTGCTGCGGTGTACTGCGTGAGACCTTGGCTAAGTCATTAAAGTAATTAGCCTTCATGTGATTTAGTTCATCACTTTCAGCTCATATTTCTATCCTTTTTTCCAACTCTTAGACAAGGCTGTAATAAAGACAAAGTTTGGCCATCACAATGTTCATATGCTTCAGGGCACTAGTCCAGGGATAAGCTCCCGGGGCACTTAGCAGCTCAGAGGCTTTGTTGGATGGTGTCTAGCCTTCCTCTTCAGTATTGTCTTACTAAAATGAGTCTTCCACGACTAGGTTGTTATGATTAATGCTGCCACTTGGTTAGTCTGAAGGGCCTCATCCAGCTTGATGCTATTTGTTTCTGATGGCACCCCTAAGCCATCAGACATGAGGAAGCTGACCACGGCTTTGGTCCGCACGCGCTGACACGTACGGAAGTGTCAAGTGTTTACCCTCGTTCAGCCTGTGAACTCCCAGGGCTGCAAAGAAGACAGAAATACTAGAAAGAGAAGTCTCCTAAGGCCAAACAGTCCTTTCCCTGGAGCCACGGGATGGTGGTTCTGTGCTCTGTATTTCCTATCACTTTGTTCATTTGAGTTTTGAATGGCAGAAGTGATGGGGCTCCCGTTGCTCCCTTCTGGAGATCAAGTGACCTCCTGTGCCAGTTCAGAAATAGACTTTAAATAATTCATTGAATAAAGTCTAGGATTTTTGTAAATGGCTGTCTGATTCTCCTTGCTCTCTATTATTCCTGGCTTTCCTACCAACCCATAGAGCACACAGCCACATCCCTCCTGTCATCACATCTACATTCCTCCTTTCGCTCACAGATCAACCTGTCTCTTTGAGCATTAGTTGAATTTTTCCTTTTTCTCTTGAATGAGGGAATTATTTTGCCTAATAATAAGACTTTGATTTCCCCATTCGAGTGTGCTTTGCTCTGATCTGAAAGAGGACAGAGACATTAACTTCCTCTGCGTGGAACTCGCCTTACATCAGAAGTCAGCATGTTAAAGCAAATAGCACGGTCCTGTAAACATCTAGAATCAAGCTCTGCTCTCATTTGTATCTGTGCAATCACGCTGAGTAAAATTCAGCCTGTAGAGCTTAAAGACATGCGCTTTTAATCCTATGCATTTTGTAAGACTAATAACCTGCGTGGAGGCTTGAGGGCACACAGCCTGATGGGACAGGGTAATGTAGGGTAGCAAAGCACGAGGCCGAGTTCTGAAACGTAGTTCTAAATGGGAGAAAAACATGGGGAATTTGTTAATATTCCTTAATTCCAAGCGCTCTTGCAATCATGTCCTCATTACCAAAAGGGATGAATTTGTTTATGCTGTTTAGCTTCAGGCTGGAACGGAACATAAGCTACGTTTCCCTGCAAAGATACGTTACTATTTTATTTGATGGTCTGAAATTAAATCAGAAGGAATGTTATTTAATCAGTGAGAGAAGAAAGAAGGAATAAACAGGCATCCAGTAAATTCATGGTTGTCACTAAGTGACATGTGAGGTCCCCGGGAAGTTAGGAACCGTTTGGAGAGCATCAGGCTCGTGTTCCCTTCCCACACGGCACAGGTTTCGATACATGAGACAGAATTCCTGAGCGGCCGCACGCGTACGCTCCCTGCCTCGGCGACACGCAAATCTAGAACTCCTCCTTTTTTAAAACAAACTGGTACAAGCTTGAAGCGGTTTATTTCCATCACATTTCTACTGACTGTCTCGCTTCTGGTGAAGTTAGGCCAGGTTTGTACCAGGCTAAGCAGGAGTAAAATGTGGCTTCCTTTAAGCTCCCACAAAACCTTGTGTGAGCTCCAGTTCTCTCCACTGGATGAAGTAGTTACTCTGAGATGCTGCGGTGAATTTGCAAGTCATTGGTTAACTTGCAAGCTATTTTACCTTTTCTCTTTATTGTAGAGATTAAAACCAAAGAGATTCATGCATTGATAAGTACCTGGGGGTGGTTCTGTGGCTGCAAAAGACTTGGTTTTTCTTTTGACGGTTACATTTTTTAATAATATAAGTAATATCATTAATACTATTTATCTATTATCTATATTATAAGGCTATATTATACCATAACCCTACTATTAATATTATAACCTTATTATTTAATATCTATATTAACGTATGTTATATATAATGTATGACCTTACTAGTTAGTGCGGATTATAACATTCCTGGTGGGTGGGTGTGTACAGGGGAAAAAGAAGCTGGAGTCAAACCCAGAGCCCTTTAAGTAACAAAACAAAAACAGCACCACTAAAGTACAATTGCATTGTAGCTCATTTAAGCCTCACTGAATTTTCCATTGTGCACGCATTTAAATGTTGTAGTTACTGTGGCACATCTCATCTTACTTTATTCCCTGGTGGATGTTTCCCTGAGAATTTGGTACAGATGCTGAACAATAAAGCCTGTTGCAAATTGCTTTCCAACTGCTAGGTAATTACAGCAGATTTTATGCTAAATGTAAAGAATGTACTGCTATTTTTTAATAAAGGGAACATCTTTTCTTATCTGATGCTTTAATACTGTCTCATTTGTCTTACTTTCCAGCTGAAGGATAACTTCCAGTTGTTTGCACCCAGGCGGAGCTGCTGGCACACGTGCCTTTCCACATTCGTCCCCAGAATCTGCATGTTCCAACGATCCGCTGGAAGATCAGACCCTTTGTGTATTTAGTAAGTAACTTTAAATATTTATTATGACTACACTGAGGCCACAGAGCATGGTTCTGTCTGTACTCGTTACCAAGTTGGACAGAATATTTGGTTTCAGCAGGCTTCGAGGATTAACTCCACGTTTTGTCACATTTATCAGTGTTTGCTAACATGACCAGTGACATAATCTCTCATATACCAGGCAGAGCAAATATGAAGCTCCTCATCCCTTCTTAGAGGGAGGCTTCTCTCATTGCCTCTGTACACAAAGGAGCATCTTGCGCTGCACGAAGAGTGCCGGCGATTCCTCTGCACCGCAAAGACGAGCTGTGCCCAGAGAGGCTGTGGGGTCCCTTCCCTGGAGACATTCACCCCCCGCCTGGACGCGGCCCTGTGCCCCTGCTCTGGGGGTGCCTGCTCACGCAGGGGTGGGACGGGGTGAGCTCCAGAGGTCCCTTCCAGCCCCCACCAGGCTGGGATTGTGTGATTCTGTGGTTCTGTGAACTGGGATGGGTGGGACTCAGTTTGTGGGGAGAGACCATCAGCAGAGTGGGGTATGGGGGAGCCTGCTTCCCAAGATGTTGAGAAATTCAATATCAAGAGGTTTGCCGTGCTGTATAGTGTGGCATAGGCACTGCAGCCATCCGGAGCGTGGTGTTAAATGTCCTCCTGCCCATCCCCGGCAGAGCTCATTGACCAGGTGTCACGTTCAAGGTCTGCGACTCCAGGGTCTCAGAGAGAGCTGGGTCAGCGCAGGCGGGGGGAATGCAAGAGCTGGGGAGGGGTCAGGGATGCGTGTGTGAGCTGAAACGCGTTTGAAACCGAGCGGGAAGTTGGTCCCTGGAGAAAAGGAACTGCCTGTATGTCAGCGCGTGGCGGCTTGGGCTCGCTGGATCGATGTGAGCCATGGCAGCGCAATGTGAATAAGCTCCAGGACTCACTGTTGGGTGTAGCCCCTTCTCCAGGGCCTGCTGATGAAAATCTCCTTCCATTACCAATGCTTTGTAATGCTCTTGTAGTGAGCACCTCTGTTTTGTCACAGCAGAGACGACAGGATGTTACTGAGCTTGGCGCGAGGCCAGGGGAGGGATGCTGCTGCTGGTTCTTGTTAGGTGGACGGCTGTATAGCCTCAGTTTCCTCATGCCACCCTTGGAATAAATATTCTCTCTCATTTTCATCCCTATTGTTGGCTGTTACGGAGAGCACAGCTCCCCCAGGCTGGGGAGAAATCGTGGAGTATTAATAGGTTGATGTACTAACTGCTTTGAGGGCAGTGGAACATGATAGCTTGAGAAACTCTATTATCGAGCCATGGGAAGCAGCATTGCTGCTCTGCTCGGGGTTATTTAGTGAAGTCGGAGCTATGTGCTCAACCCCGGGCTGTTGGAAAGCACCAGTGTGTCTGCTGGGCTGGAGGAAGCCTTGAGACTGTGTTGGCCCTGCCGTCAGCCCAGGGCAGGCAGCACAGGCGCTGTGCTGGGGAAGGAGGCAGCTCCGCTGCCCCAGGAGCACCAGGAGCTGCTGCAGGGGGGATGGAGCCTCCCCCCTGCTCCCATCAGCAAGCACTCTGTGAGCACTTCCACCCACTGCTTGGCCTTTGCATTGCAAATGGCGAGGGTTTGGGGCTGTAATCATCTGCACTTGCAAATGTGCACCTGGGATCTATTGTAAGCATGCAACTGAAATGTATTTTAAAAATGTGTCAGTCATTAGAATCTAAAAATTGATCTGAGCCCACACAGGGAGCAAGTGCATAAAAGTGAATCAGAGTAACATGTTGATTAAAGGTAGTATCTGAGAGAGTGAAGTTACTGCACTTTAGACCATTACAACTCCTGAACTGATGGGAAAATAGGATACAAAATCCATCCCAACATCCACAATTCTGCGTTTTCCAAGAGAAGGTGCAAGCGGGAAACAAGATGTTTAATATTTCTGTGAAGGAGGGAAATAGTCATAGAGAGGCCATTGAGATGGTTGTATAAAAAGGTGTTCACAGTTCTCTCAGGAAAACAAATTTAAACAAATTAGCTTAGCCAGTACACCACAATTTGGTGTTTAACTCTGTGCAATTACTTTGACATCTAGTGTATTAATGGTGAAAGTCTATAAGAATACGAAAAAGTAAAGGTAGTCAGGGTAAAATTAGTAGTGCATTCGTGCATTTCTGTGTGCAGAATTAGTCAAACCTGAACCTGTAGCTCTGGAAAACGGAACTTTGATAGAAGTCTATAAATGCCATCAAGACCAGTCACAGAGAACTCAGAGGAGCTGGAAAAGCCCTGTGCAAATCTTTGGAGAAATCCGATCATCCTTGAAAGTCTGAAAAGGCAACTCCCTTACAGGGAAAAGCAGCACGCTCTGTAGCCCCCACCATCGGGGCGTCCTGCGGCGGCCGGACGGCGCCAGGGACAGCGCGGCACGACCTGCCGGACCTCATCGGGCCCGCGCGGGTCCGGGATAGAATCATGGAATCATTAAGGTTGGAAAAGACCTCTGGGATCATCAAGTCCAACCCCCAACCCAACACCCCCAGGCCTCCTAAACCATGGCCCCAAGTGTCATGTCTGCCTGGTGTTTGAACCCCCCCCAGGGACGGTGACTCCCCACCTCTCTGGGCAGCCTGTGCCAGGGCCTGACCGCTCTGGCAGGGAAGACCTTTTCCCTAATAACCAGTATAACCAACCGAAACCTCCGCTGACGCAGCTTGGGGCCGTTTCCTCTCAATCTATCGCTTGTGACTTGGGAGAAGGGACCAACGTTTCCTGAGTTGCCCAGTGCTTTCTGGTGGTGTTTTTAGTTGCATGCTGCAAGTACCTTCCCAGTGGCTTCCTGACAAGAAGTGGGATGGTGTACGGGGATTGTTTAATAACCTGTTAGCTATTCTTAGAAAGAGCTCTGTGCCTGTAAAAGGTATGGTGGCGGCAGCCCTTGGTGCCGGAATCTGTCTGCAATAAAAGCTTGTGCACTAGGGCTGGGTGAAAATCGCTCTCAGGTCTCTGTGGATATCGTAGGGAGTTTTAAACTGAATCTACTCTGGTTGCTGTTTATGACCTTCTTTATCTATTTCCCATTAACTTTTATATGACTGATCGATGGGAATGCAGAAACAGGGGCGCAAACACCACAGTGCAATTAGTGCAGAGGTTTCAAGCTCCTCTTTACCTGCCACCCAGGTAGAGGGGCACCACCAAAATGCTCATCCGGGAGGTTCTCCCTGGAGGTCCCTGGGTGTCCCACAGCAGACCTCCCCGAGGTTGGGAATGTCAAGGCCCATCGGCATCCACCCATGCGACAGGCAGCTCTGGTATGTGGCCAGAGGTCTGAGCTGCTCCCCTGCCCAGAGGTGGCAGATGAGATTAAATAAAACAAGAGCAGAGGTGAGATAGGAGAGGGAGAGCACTCCTGCACTCCCACCAGGTGACATTGTGTTCAAAGAGAACACCCACCTGGCTCAGGAGGCAACAGGAACCCCGTCCAGGTACTTTCTGACTTCCAGTAACACTGCTGAGTAGTCAAAATGTGCAATTTAACATATGGCTAATAAACTACTAATTAAAACAAATAGGAAACAGTCAACTAATCAAATCTCCTTGTTGCCATATGGCAAAAATCCCTGGCAGCCTCCGAGAGAGGAGTCACCCAGCTTGGGGTATCAACAGGGACCCAGTGACTCAGCGGGGGATTAGGGTGAAGCAGGGAATTCAGGATGATTACTCATCTAGTTGTCAAACACAAAAACCTCCTGTTCGCTGTTACTGCGGTTGGCGTGAGGCTTTACCTCCTCCCATCGTTTTCCCTCGCACGACCGGCAGGATGGGTCTGGCACGTGCCCAGAGCTGCTGCTTCCCCAGCCCCTGCTCCCAGCACGCACATGCCAGCGGCAGAGGGGCGAGGGAAGCTGATGAAGCGTTTGACACGCTGCAGTGGCAGCTGAGATGTTCTCCTCGACCGCAACATCTTTTGAGGTGCTTTCGCCTGCATCCAGGCTACGGAGAGGGGTGTTTGAGAGAAGTCGTGTAAGTAAATGCTCACATAAGTACCTGTGAGCAGTCAGTCGGGAAGCGAGCGGATGCTCGGAGTCCTGGCAAGCGGAGTCGTTCCCCTGCGGCTGGGGGTGCCTGGGGTCCCGCCAGAGTCGCAGGCTTACAGATGAGAGGAATATTAGCGGGAAGGAGCTTGACAGCATTTCGCAGGCTAGGATTTGCCTGCTTGTTCTGGTTGAGAAATGCTGCATGCTAACGCATGTGGCAGGAGAGCAGCCAGGTTGAGGATAATTTACAAGCAGGAAAAAGGCCTCTGAATGATTCAGCAAGAATTAGCTCGGCTCCACGCACCGTCTCGATACCATGTATGAGTGAGAAAGAAGACATCAGCTCTGGAGCTGAGAGGGTATTTAAGTCTCTCTGACCCGTTACATCTTTGGCATTTCTATCTAGACTGCTGACAGTAGGTTCAGTTATCATGGTGACATTGTGGTACGCCTGTTTAGTACAGAGAACAGTATATAATGACGCTGTATAGTGTTTTACATATGGTAAATGATGATAGACTGTCCTAGGGGGGGAGAGGGTTGGTTAATTAAGCTACATCTTAGTTAATGATATGAATTAAGAACAAAACAGGATGTTTGCCATCTCTTATTAACTTCGTCTGTGGAATGGCAGCAGCTGGATGACTGGCAACCCTTACTGAGGCACAGAGACACTACGGTCATGTAGGTTCCAGAGCAGAAGAGCACCTTGAACCCACACAGCCAAACCCCTAGTATAGCACTGTAGCCAGTGGATCGCTTTCTGCATGATTGTACCCCAGAAATTTAATTTGAAGCCATTTCCAGCAGATGAGCTTTAAACTGGCATGATAAGAGACAATATAGCTAGTAAATCCTCCTGCCAGTCATGGAAGCTGTGCGTCCCTTTCTAATTTATGTGCTCCTATGGAAGGTATCTTTTATCCTCTCTTGAACAGTACTTTCTAGTTCTTAAATGGTATCATCATTTATAAAGAAGCTATAACTGGATTTTTTCACACCTTTTATCCTTGTCTTGGTTGAGGTTTAAGTCATGTCACAGGGGGTGTGAATGCAATGTAAAATCTCAGTGTTAACAGATCATAGCCATGAGGTTTGGAAAGATCGTTTTCAATGGGGATGTGAGGTCAAAGGTGCCCAAAACATGGATGGTGGGAAAGATTTCTGCAGTGAGAACTCATTACAGAGTTTTATTTGACTTCGTTTTGCAGATGGCTAGTAGGAGACTAAGCTTGATATCCTTCATGAATTGATAGAATTACAGCAAAATGTAATAAAAGTGACTTAACTGCCGCAGGGAAATGCTGGGCTGAATCCATCAGGACCCTAGTGTCCCAGTCATCATCCAGCAAAGCACTTCAGCACCTGCTTTACTGTAAGCACCATTTAAATCAATGCTGATTTGCTTTGCTGATTCAGGAACAGAGTTCAGTGTAGTTCAGGAGTCAGCCTGTATGCCTCTATTTTTCATCTGCACAGTGGGTCCCTTCCACTTTTAAATCCTCTCCTCTGGAACTGTGAGACTTTTGGAGCAGAGAATATCTCTTAGCAACTGTTGGCAACATCCTTAGCAGCCTGGTACCGGAGAAAAAGACTAAACCAAGTTGCCTCATAAATAATGATAGTAATAAGAGGTGACGGAACTTGATAGAAAACACTACTGTTTTTCAAAACTAGGCAAATTAGTCATGAGGCCACTCTAGTTATGGCACATCTACAAGTAAATGGGTGTTCTGCCTTTTGGTGCCGAACAGCCAGCACCAGGGTGATCACAACGTTCCCTTCTTGCCTTAAAAGCTGTTAATGAATCCCCGATCTCCTATGGTTCATCTTGTGTTTACTTACTAGAGCATTCTGCCTTGCTTCTCCCACTGGGCATTCAGGTGCCCAGAGTCTGGCAAGTTTATTAATTCTGAAATTAATAACTTTCTCTTATATACAGCCATAAATAACGCTGCTGGTCTGTGAGTGATGGGTTATATAGGAAGGGACGTTCCCCCATTGATGGGTTGCACAGGCTTTATGAAAACACTGTGCAATCGCATAGAGATATATATAGACAGGTATCACACACGTGGTTTCCTTCAATGATTGGGAAATGGTGGAACGGCAGTTCAGTCACATTAAGTAAGTCTTATCCCCCAGGGATGGACTTTCTGTGGCTGGTCCTTAAGCTTTCACTGGCATCCAAAACTTAGCTGCTGTCTCTTCTTCCCAAGCTAGAATAGAAGCCAAATGCTTAAACCTGTGCCATATGCTCTCTTTTAGACTTTGCTTTTGGACAGAAGTCAGGCCCCTAGCGCTTGCCTTCTCAGTGGGCCAGACGGACACGGAGATGACAGGATGCCGTTGCAGGCAGCTCCTCCCAAAGGAGCTGCAGGAGATTTAATTTGCCTCCCAAGGGTGCGTCTCAGCCCTTGGAGGGATGAGACAGGCTCGTTTTTCACTTAGAGCAGGGTTAGCACCAGGCACGCTACCTGGAACAGCATGATGTATAGCACTGAATATCTTGTTTGACGCGCAGATATTTCTGCGTCCCATCGTTTACAAAAGACCCCACTGCTGAGACGCGATGTGCTGCCCCTTCCCTCCGACGCTCGCAGAGGCAAGCTCTGCCAGGATAGCGTGCTCTGGAGGAAGGTATTTTCCAGGCTCGCCTTTGCTTAAGCCAGTGCTAGCACTGGATTCAGACAAGTCACCCGGCGGGAGATTGCATCTATTTTTGCATCAGCTCCCAGGTCTGTTCACAAGCCATCGGAGCCTCGCGAACCCTCGGCAAGCACCTCGCTCCCCCGTCCCTGCGCTCTGACGCCTGGCTGGGGGTGAGTCACAGAATCATAGAATCATAGAATTGTTAAGCTTGGAAAAGACGCTTAAGATCATTGAGTCCAACCTATCACTGCCAAGTCCACCACTAAACCGTATCCTCAAGCACCACGTCTCCCCTTCTTTTAAATACCCCCAGGGATGGTGACTCCCCACCTCTCTAGGCAGCCTCTTCCAGTGCCTGACCACTCTGGCAGGGAAGAAATGTTTCCTCATATCCAATCTAAACCTCCCCTGATGCAGCTTGAGGCCATTTCCTCTATCACTAGTAACCTGGGAGCAGAGACCACCCCCCCCTCACTCCAGCCCCTCTCAGGCAGCTGCAGAGAGCGAGAAGGGCTCCCCTCAGCCCCCCCTTCTCCAGGCTAAACCCCCCCAGCCCCCTCAGCCGCCCCCCAGCACACTTGTGCTCCAGACCCTGCCCCAGCCCCGCTGCCCTTCTCTGGACACGCTCCAGCCCCTCAAGGCCCTTCTTGTCCCGAGGGGCCCAAACCTGAGCCCAGCACTCGAGGTGGGGCCTCCCCAGTGCCGAGCACAGGGGCCCCATCCCTGCCCGGCCCCTGCTGGCCACCCCAGTGCTGACACAAGCCCGGGGGCTGGTGGCCCCCTTGGCCACCTGGGCACTGCTGGCTCGTGCTCAGGCGGCATGAGCTTCTGTGCTCTCGGAGCCGCCCCTCCTCCCCGGCCCCTCCGTGCCAGGCCCGCGCCGCCAGCTCGCCTGACTCGCGGCGCAGAGCGGACCGTGCACCGCTCCCGCCGCTCTCCAGCCAGGAGGCGACGGCCGAATCGATGGCCGAACAGGCCCAGCTCTCTGCTCCTGCTCCCCAAGGAGCTCCCAGCGTGACTCGGGCCGAACGGGAGCCGAAAATGTGCGCAGGTATTGAATTTGTCGCAGATCTGTGTTAGAAACAACATAATCCCTAGCGAGTTATGGCGGGAGGCCCTGCTCAGAGCTGTATGCAACCGTAATCTTCTGCACATGCCTCTCTGCCCTCCCCAGGTCTCTTTGCCCAATTTCAGGCCACACCTTTTGGTTTATGGTTTTGTTTTTTCCTACCCTACTATTTAAGGGGTCCTGCACACATTAGTTTCTCACCAGGGTTCCGAGCGCTCGTAATCAGCCCTCTGAGATTAATTAGAGACCAATGAAGATTCAGGCATTTTATTTCGATAATTTCTAAGGCATTACAGAGCCCTCAGCTGGTGTCTAAACACTTCTCACTTAGTCCTGCCCCAAAGTGCTGACAATTAGGTCTGTCTGGGAAATGTCCATAGCAGCACGATGCTTTATGTGGTTCAGCTCCTTGGGTTTGTAGCTAAGACTCTGGAAGATTTGCAACCGGTGCTAAAGCATTTGGCTCGTTGCTCTCTTTCCCCGCACACGTTACTTCAGCAAGAGCCTGGGTGTGCGTACAGGGGCTCCGCCGACACATTTGTTTTGCATTTCAACAATATAAAAAAAAAAGAGATAGTTGGGAGTGGAAAAATGCTGGTGAATGTGAAAACATGTGGCCGCAGTACTCCAGACTCATCTAGTGTTCTTTTGCAAGCATCGCTGTGCTCTGAGGCTTGAAGGGAAGATTTGAAGAATGACAATGAGGTCATTTTTTCAGATATTCACAGACTGCTCTTCAATGTTTGATGAGCAGCATGGGGCTCTTGATGGAAAATGACTATGGAGTTTTACAGGTTTTTTTAGTTTGCTTAAATTTTTATTTATTCCAGACTCAAAAGGTGTTTGGAGAGCTGAGTTTGGCTTTCTGAAAGCCTGTCTCCAGAAAAAGAAGACTGTACGGTACAAGTCCGTCCTTGCCTTGCTCTTCTTGGCAGCGTCTGAAGTGGTGTGCTGTGAGTGATAGCACCCAGCGGTCCCAGTAGTGCTGCAAATGTTCACCGAAAGCGATCAGATGCCTTTAGTATCTCCAGTGGAGAGTTTGTTTCATGCCTTGTCCGTGATCCAGTAAAAATACCCTTGCAGAAAATGTTTATGAACTACAAATGGAAATTGAGGCCCTCAGGTATCGGCCTGTGCAGCGATGCGTTTATCGGCGCTGCAGAGTGCTCTGCTCTGCTGGAGATCGGTCTGTAGGAGGTACGTGGGGGTGTCTGGGGGGCAAGTGGTTCTGCCAAATGGCCCTGCTCGTTCAGGTGGCGGGCTGGGAGCCCAGCTCCCGCCCTTCCGTGGGTGCTACCCCGTGGCAGAATGTCCTGCCTGAGATCTTCAGGCAATTCCTTCTGGGTTGCTGCCGGACAGACGTGCGGCTGTGACCAAAGCAGGGGCCAGCCTCTGCGATGACACCAGCCGGGGGGCAACGGGTGAGATGCTGCTTTCTGCTCTGCACCGAGACAAAACTTGTAACCCACGTGAGTGTGGGTTTGTGACCCCTCCTCGCCTCTTCTAGCACACCCTTTTTTCCCAAAGACCTGGCTTGGGGTTTCTGCTACCTTCATCTTCCTCCATCCCAGGCTGTTTCCCCCCCTCCCAGTGGCTGGGGCATTTGTAATGGTGCTCCTGGGGAGCGCTGGGGTGTGTTTGTGGGAGCCCTGAACATCCCACAGACCACCTACCCCCTGCCCTGGGGAGGGTGCTGCTGGGCGGGAGGTTTCGCCGTGCTGAGCCCTGGGTGCTTGTGTGCCATTGCACGACGGCTGCGGGAAACCGTGGTGCTACACAGCTGTGGGAAACTCCTCTGCCTGCTAGTTGAAGTTATCCGGGTTTCTTTCATTATACCTGTATTTAATTCCTGTTGGCAAACACTGGCTTCGCACAAAGTGACATTCATTCCGAGTCTTAACCTGATCCCTGCTGGGTTCAGAATGGACAAAACTCTACCTGACTATTAAGCAAGGTACATAATACAGCAGCTAAATATAGAACTGACAAAGGCTCTCCCTGAAATAGTACCAGCATGGGGATAAAATCAATGTCATTTCTTGCACAGTTTCTTGACAGGCATTTGCTAGAAGAGTCTTATCTGCACCTGTCAGCGGGTCTCAGATACTTCTTGACTCCCGTTGGAAAGCGCGGAGCTGCCGGTGCCTAATGCGGAGAACGGCTGAATCCCTGGTCTGACCCCTCCCTGGAAAAGAGCCTTCTCCCTCCCTTCAGGGTCTTGACGTGTTCTCCCATGTGAGATCGCGGTATTGAGGTTTGCAGTGGTGCAGCTTGGGTTGGTATTTTTTTCTTAAATTATATTGTTTCCTTGTGTACTTTTTAGTAAAGGTATTTGCTTCTATCTGGTAAGGCACAGTATCCTTTTGGCATTTCAGAAGAGGTGGGCAGGATGAATTATTCATTTTAAAAGTGTGTGACATTATGATGGAGCTTCAGCAAAGTACATTTAAACATTACAAAATAGGATGAATCAGTTTAAACTCATCTGAGCTTATCATATATCAGATAAAATGACTGATACAAAGGCTAAAAAGATAGAAAAAAAGCTATTCTCAAGCCATTTCTAAACCAGACTCCAAAACCACACCAAATATGAAAGAGGGTTTATTTTCAGATCTTTCAATACCAAGAGGTTTAGGGAAAAATGATGAAAACACAGGGTTAAACCCCTGCTTGCTAAAAAGTGGTATGACTATGGGAGCTGAGCTGATTTACATGCCTGAAAGTAGCAAAGGGCAAGGTGGGGGCAGACCACGGGGGCTGCTGGATCACTGAGGACCTGAGGACATGGGCTCCTCGGGACAGCTCGTGGACAGAAGCAAAGAAAAGGCTCTGGTCAAAGCCTAAAGAATAAGGTGGTAAAAGACAGCAGAAGGGATCTCACGGAGGTCCTTCAGGAGTCTCCTTAGACTTGTGTCTCCTCAGTCTCCTTTATTCTGAAGTGGTGGGGTTTTGTTTCTGAAGATACAGTTAGTGTTTTTCTAAATCCTTCTGCAAAGTGTTGCTCTGCACGCGTCAAATAAGATCCCTTAACCTGTAAAATGGGTGTCTTGAAGTGTAAAGCACTGGGAATAGGATGTTTAGACTTAGAATTTATTACAGCCCTTGATATTTTTATGAAAATTCTGTGTCTTAACAAGTCAGTTCCTGGGGGAAAGTCCTCTCTAAATAGTCCTTTAAGCAGAATTTCCACTTATCTTTATGCTTTAAATATTGCTCTATTGCTAATCATGGTGGTGCTTCCTCCAGGGCATCAGGATGCCACGAGGCTGCTCTTAGGCCCGGTCCCAGCTGGAGCGAGCGTAACGGGAGTTTCTTTGTCGAGGCTCCTGCTCGGACCTGGCTGGCTGGGCGGTCTGTGCAATTCCTCTCTGTTTCAAGAAGGCCAGGCTGTGATTCAGCTGGAGCCTTCCAGCACATTTTTTTCATTTTGATTTCCCCCATCACTAATATATCAAGGCTCGTGTCGAGCTGCTCCGTCATCTCAACTGCGCTGGCCGTGCCAGGTGAGAAGCGGCAGCCGGAACGCCGAGGAGCTGTCGGGCACCGTCCCGGGGCAGTCCTCCTGCGCACCCTCCTCCCTTTCTCTGTGCTGGTTTAGAGCCTAGCCAGATATTTATGCTGTGCCCACTTTTTTTACTATGCGAACTACTGAGGTCTTTCTAGCCTAAAACTGAACTTAAAATCCTTTTGGCAGCAATAGCTTTACTGCAGGAATAACACAGATGCTGCAGCGAGCGCTGAAACATGTGCTTTCGGTTTCCTACACAATTAATGTTGCTGTTCTGCTTTACCAAAATCCCCTGAAAGACTCTCTTAAAGCTCCACGATGATACAAGGCAAAACCAAGGGTCTGACTCCTTGCAGTCATCAGGATGAGAGGGAACATAAACCCAGGCACTGTTGCGAGCAGTTGCTCCAGGAACGCGTCCAGTTCAGCATCCTGTCACTCGCAGTGACAAATGCCAATTGCTTCTGGAAAAAAGAGACCCCGACCAGGCAGCGGGAGGAAAACCTACCACCAAGGACGCTTCTCTAGTAATCCAAAAGAATTATAACCTTTTCTAAATTCATATTGTAATATTTTGGCCATCAGTTCCTGTTTTTGATAGAAATGTCCGGCCTTTCTGAAAAGGAAGCTGAACTCTTACTCCTAATGATGTGTTGTGGCATTGAATCCCTGAGGTTAATTATGTGAAGATGTACCCATTGATCTGTTCGTTGAATTTGTCGCTTTAATTCGAAACATTCGAGCCCCCACCCCTCTTGTGTCTTTCAGGCCAATGGGAATTACACGTTCCTCATCTATTGCTCTTTACCATTCATTACGGATGCACTTTTTAAGACTACAGAAATATTGGAATCCAATCAGATTTAGACTTCTGTAATTGCATTCTGCCAAGCTAAATTTCCTTGCAATTTCAATTGGATGCAGTGTTATTCATTAGGTGAGGTCCTAATCTGCCGTACCGGGTTGCTGTGCAACAACTGCTACGATTAATCCCCTGGGTCAGGAAACTGATATAGTCCTCCTGTATATTTGTAATTTGTGGAGTGGTAATGGTTCTTTTCCAAGGAATGTTACTTAATATTTAATAAAGGTAATACCAATGGACTCTGCATTTCCTACAATTAAACACTTGGAAGAGTGGGTTGTAAACTCTGCGTTCAGCTACTGAGGTATGGCAATTTTTGAGAGACTTTGTACTTCGGGACGTGAAAAGTAGGGTAATATGATTCCTGTGCAATTATGCATTGCGTCCACACACTGCAGCTGCTAAAAGCATTTATCATAATTAATGTAACCACACTGATTATCAAAGGATGTTTGTGTAATGATTGATTTGTCACTTGTTGTAAAGCTGTGCAGGACATCAGAGCACAAATTACACCGATTTACTGTACAGTATGTGCTTTCAAGAGGGGCCGTTCCTTAGGGGGCACTCTGGGGCTCTGCTGCTCATCCCTTGCTCTCTCGGTCCCTCAGAATCATTTCTATGCGATAAAGTAGAATTAGGAGAAGTACTGCTAATAATAGGCTTGAATGAAGGGGTAACACCGCCAGAGATGCTTCCCATCTTACAAGAAAACAAAAACCTTTCCTCTCATCAGAGTGAAGGAGAAACAGCAAATTGCATTCAGCCCGTAACGAGACCTCCAGAAAGGGTTTGAAGTCCCCAGGCAGCTTTCCACCACCACCTTCCATTATTGCCTTTCCTATTTTTAGTTGAATTTCCAGGTTTTCCCAAGCCAATTCTTTTCAGCCATTCAACATTTCTCCCGTGTCAGAGGGAAGGATCGCTTTAGATGGCGTTGCCATGGAAACACCTGCTGGATACGGGATGGAGATGGGAGAGGAGCAGGGCGAGAAAAGGAGATGGTGGGAGACCGAAAAGCGAAAGCGCAGGAGCCCCATCGGGTCTCCGCCCTTTGCAAGGCAGCTTGCAGCAGCGAACCCGGTGTTTTCTGGATTTATTTGCACGGTTCAGAACTTTGTGTCAGAACCGGGGGATTCGGCGCACCGCCGCGCAGGCCGTAAGGGAGCAAGGACAAACGTTATCCCTGGTAATTTCATACGCCCCCTCCAAAGTGAGTATTCGATTTTTTCCACGGAAATCTGCTCCCGACCTGCTCGACCCCTTGCCCCTTTCCCTGGGCCACCGACACTCCCCGCAGCCCGTGCTCGGCTCCTTCCTCACGGGTTGTCTTGGCAACACCTGATCTCTAGAGAGAGGACAAGGCAGCAGCCAGGCAATGTACAGAGATTTCCTAGCGTGACACTGTGTTCCCAGACCATTGCTGAAAGGTATTGTTGTGGGGGGAAGGAAACAGAGGAAGAATTAACGTAAGTTATCGTGGCGACTGCACAGGAGCATATTTTTAATTGGGCGTGTGCACATTTTACACTACTGACTCCAAAACTGATGCTCAGTTCCTCCATCTGACAGCCTGATCCAGGGCTCACTCGAGTCAACAGGAGTCTTTCTGTGTTCCTCAGCGATCTTTGGCTCAAGCGTTACCATAAAAGCTTTTGGATCAGAGCACATGTTGTGCAGAAAGTCAGACAGGTATAAAGAGCATCTGTTGCGTTGAGTCATTTGAGTCTGTGCCATGCTTTAGACCACTTGTGGATAAGCTCTCGGCTTTCTGCTGTGTATATACCAGTTTAAACTAAGCTTACTGGCTGCCTCTCTAATTTTAAGCAGAGGGAAAAATATTACCTGTGTTTATGCTTCTCCAAACTCATGGGCTTCACGGAGGTCGTGGGAGTATAAGTGCAGAGAACAGGGCAGAGAGGTTAAGGAGGGCTCTGAGATGATGAACTCCCCATTCGGTGCTTCTGCAGCCTTGCAGGACACTTTGAGATGTCAGTAAAGAGGCCAGAAGCCACGGGACAGCTGTGAGGGGTAGGTCCCCAGCCGGCTGGATGGCTAGTTACATGGATGATTTCAATGACTGCAAGTCTTAGATGTCTTGAGACCTGTCTTTCTAAGATCATACCTGTGCAGTTTCAGGGTTTTCTCTTTTCATGTCATATTCAGAAATTTAAGCTTGTGCTTGTCGGGTAGAAGCGCTGACCTGCCGCCAGGTAACGGCCAGGGCAGGATGAAGACATGTAAGTCTCCCCGAGGATGCACCAGCTTCTTCAGGGAGGCGTGTTCTTGCTGGATGACAAGAGCAGCGCTAACTTGCGGAGCCAAAGCAGCCTTTTCCTTCAGAGTTCGGCTGTCCAGTTCCGTTCCCCAAAGCTAACAAGACCTGGGCAGCTCTGAAATGCAGTTACCCACAAGAAGTAAAATCCTTTTGGGACCTGGCTTTGCGAACTGACTCCCCGTCATTGTCGCAAATCATCAGCTAAGAGTTCGGAGAAGTGTTGCAAGAAGTTGAGCACTGAGTCTACATTTCATGACTTTTCCCTGTGTTTTCTGGTCATCCGTTATCCTGCTTTGATCCCTTCTGGTGTTACATTTTCCCCATCACTAGGTTTCCCTCTCTGCTGGGAACCTGGAATTGTGCGCTCAACTATAGGGTTCAATTTGCCTTTTATGCCTCCTGCAAATCTTATTAAGTCCTGTTGTATTAAATGGGAGAAGCATGCAGTTAAGTCTGTGGTTTTCAAAATGCATTAGACTTCTTTTCAAGTATGCAAAGTGTAAATGGATTTTGTGCTTTGGGAATGTAGCGGTGTGTTTACAATTTTGGTTAGATAAAAGGATGCTGAGATGGCCTTTAACATTGATTTGGTGTTACGTTTTTCACGGCTTTAATATAGCCTTAGAGGTTCTTTTAGCGTTTTGATTTACAGAATAAATCAGAAAATGAGTTTTATTTTATTTATCACTCAGTAATGTGCTTTTCTTTCTGTTCTTCCTCAGTGCGGTTAGCCCTGAAAATAGTAGCCTGGGTAATCTCATTAGGTCAGGCTTTCTTCTTGTAAGGTTTCTAACATTCGGGTGGTTTGAAACACTGAGAAACAGACTTCTTGCAACGTTTTGGTATTTTTTGTGAATCCGACTCAAACCAAGCAGTTTAGTGAGCCATGAGCAGTATACGTTAAACACAAGCCTTTTTGAACCTGAAAGGAACACTTTGAGTAACGCAGGTTGAGTACGAGGAGAATCTGAGCTCAGGGGGTTGAGAAAAACAGTGGCAAAAAAATAAAAAACCTCTCTTGGGTGAATTGGCAATATCTTATGTTACCAATCCTTTGGTGACTGCACAGTCATGGGGATGCTCTTGCAGGAACGAGGGGCCACAGAAACAGGCCTGGAGTTTTGACTTTTTCAAGTGCCTTCGTTATTGAAATCTAAATTTAATTCCAGATACGATTACTTTGAGAGCGATGCCAAGTCCTATATTACCTGACCTACTTCAAAACTGTATGCAGAAACGTACCCACCACGCTGACCTTCCTCTTGTCATTTCACCTCTCAGATGCCACTGTAGGAAACTTGGCATTAATTCTGAACAGGGAGAGAGAGGCTGGGGTAGATGCGGTAATTTGCAGGTAATAGGAGGTGTTTTCTTATCCATCAACAGGACATGTTGTGCCTGAGATGGTGGATCTCCTCTCTCCTTCTCTCAACCTATCTGTCCACTGATCTGGGGTAGAAGGTCCGTTGTAAACGACTGGTTTTATGCTGGTGTCACTTGGTAGCATGAGGGTGGCATAAAGCTGGGATAATGCAGCGTGCATCAGGTCGGATGGTTTCTAGCAAATGTATGATGATAAGGAGGGGAAAGAAATGGGGATTTCAGGAGGAAACAAATCAGAACACTCGGTGTCTTAACCAGGATTGGGTGCAGTATTTGAGCCATTCCTTATATTATCAGACGCGCTCCAGACCTCCTGCCTACTGACGCGGTCAGACCTACGGAGGGTTCCTGGCAGTGCAGAGACCCAAGGCAGGTTTGGGGCTAGCAAGCTGCCATGTACCAGAAGCAGCCTGGCTGCAGCAGCACAGAGCTCCGCTGAGATTCATTTAACCCTCTGAAAAGCCACGTGCTGCGCTGTGTGCTGCAACGCCTTCGTTGCTTTTCATACCTAAGCTCGGTTGCTTAAAGCTAACCATCCAGGCACCCTGCCTCCCTCCCCTTCGCTAAGCTGATGCTTGAGAGGTTGTGGGTAGGAATAAATCACACTGCATTCACTTCAAGGCTCCTTCTCTCCCCCCTGCGAAGCCAGAGTAGCATAAAGGGCGAGTCGTGCCCTTTCCCTGAGTATGTTTCTAAAAAAGGAGCGTCAGCCTTTGCAAGGGCAAAGGCGTCGTTGGCCTGTCTGTCTGTCTGTTATTATGCTGATCTGGTCCCCATTAGACTTCCACAGCTAGCAAGGGTTTTTGGTGATCTTGGATTTCATCCCAGTAGTGCAAACTCAGGACAGAGCGGGCAGCCCCTGCCCTTAAAAGTCAGCTTCTGCTTGGGCATCAGAGGAGGGAAGTAGCCAACATTTCCTCTTGTGCAACTTAGTACTTGGAAAAAATGTGGACATGCCTTCTGTTTAAATTCCATTTATAATTATAGATAGGAAAAAATGACCAAGGCCTCTATTATCCGAAGAAATTTCAGAATGAAATTCTTCGTGCTCCACTGACAAGGAAGGGTATCTTTTGACTTCAGGGAAAAGAAAAACTGGAGAAAAGGATACTGTCTGCAGAAAAAGCAGATTTCCCGAAGTTTTATCATTTTTCCATAATATTGATAGAATAGTGCCATTTTGTCATGGCAAAGGACATATTGACTTAGTGTTTGTAATGTAGCCTCTTAGGCCAAGTCTCAAATCCCCTTTTTTGTGTCTGAACTACAAGTAACCGGCTCAGCTGCCGAGTCCAATCAGAAAGAAAAACGTTACATCTTAGAGCAGCTCTTAGCTTCTCCAGCCAGGAAAATATCCATGTTTTATTCATAGAAGAATACTAGTCAACATCCTCCGGTTCCCTGGATACAACCGCGAGTCTATAAATAGCGGTGCGGTGACACAGCAAAGCGGCGTGGGGACGGAGGCGGTGGCGCGGCAGCCCGCGGCGGTGCTGCCCGGGGCAGGCAGGGCTCCGGGGTCTCGGCCGACCTGGCCCCTCGCTTGAAAACAAACGTGGGGCAGGGCTGCAGCGTCGCCTCTGCGGGATCCACACGCCAAGGGTTGCTTTTCCCCTCCCGGGAGGGATCGCAAGGTCCGGAGCGGGTTCCGCTCTGCCCTGCCTCGGTCCTTGCCAGCCGGCGCGCCGGACCCCGGCCCCTGCTCCGGGGTTTGGCTCGGGGCCACGCTACGGGGGGAGAAGTTCGTCCGAAGGATTTTCTTGCACACCCAAAGCAGGTGTGTGTGTTTAGGAGAAGAAGATTTGACGTAGTGGGTAGACTTGGGACGATATACAGTTGGGAAATAGAAAATACACGTGTGCCTGATTACCTAATGATGTTCTGCCTGAGGTATGCTCAGTAATAATTTGCTCCGTAGCTAGAACCGGCTAGATCCTAATTTAATGTAAACTTAGGTGAGTACAGCTATAATAATTTACTCCAGACAGGGATGAAGGCCTGGGGGACTTGCCTAGAGTTTCTCACATGTGCCTCAATCATATTTTAGCATTGCTTTAACAGTTCAACAGGCATAGCTGGCATAACAAATTCATCATGCAGCTACATGATTTATGTACCTATGTTGATATATATCCTCGCTCTCCTTATTTTCCAATGCATTTATCATTCTCACATGGTCATTTCTTTCCACCCTGCAATTCTTACTGGCTTCCAGTTTTTTGGCTGCTTCTGAGAATTTCTCAGGAACTTTATCTGGAACAGAAGAGCATTCATACTTGGTCCTCCCACCGTGCATAGCAGAGGATTCAGCTGCAGAGCTGCGTAGACCAATACATGGAAGATTTTTATGAAGCGCTATTAATGCGTTGTTTGATTTCAGCACAAATACAGAGATAGCTCTGTTTTGTATTTATACTCTGGGGACTTCTAATGAGCTTTTTCCCTGACTTTAATATTTATTGGACCAGAATAACATAAGATTTAGAATTCTCTGGTAATTCAGTTAGTCAGGAGCCAAGCTACGATGCAGAGCTATGCTTCTCTTCGCTCCAGACATAAACAGCTCTCTGAAATGTTATATGTGCAGTAAGTAAAGAAACGCCACGTGCAGAAAGCTGGCCAGATCCCCGCAATCCAGCTGTACCCACGCAGCTGCCTCCCCGCCGACCGGGAGCCCTGGGGCCCACCAGACTTGTTTGATGGTGGGGCGAGGGGCGACCCCCGCCGCGGGTGCCCGGCTGGGGCGAGGGAGGGGTTTGGGCTGCGCCTCCCCCCAGCACCCCCAGAGCTGGGATTTGGGGTGCGGCGAGGGTCGGGTCGGTTGCGGGAAGCTGTCGTACCCCTTCCCCTGCGGAGCTTCTGTACCCGAAGGCTAAAGCTCTTGTAAAGGGAGGTCTTGGCGAGGAACGGGGTGAGGTGCGAGCTCTGCGCGCGCTGCAGTCGGGGTACCTGCCTCTGCTGTGATTGCTGTGATGCGCACTGAGTACTAGAGAGTTGTACAAGCTATTTTTAAATTGTGGAAGAAGTTATGTAAGGTGGATCACGCTAAGGGTTTATCTGATTTTTAATGACTATATTTAAAAATTCATGCTGAAGCATAGAGGGACTTTTAATTACTAAATTTAAACCTTCAGGTGACACTTTAAAAAAATAATAATGAAAAAGACTTTTTTCTTTACTTATGCCCCCCTTTTCTTTGCAAAGCGAAAGCAGGAGCAGCCTGTGAGGTTGTCCTGAGCTAAGATAGAGCTTCAGCCTGGCCGGGAACTGCAAAAGCACAGCCCTATTTCCCAGTACCTTGTACTTCACCGAAAATGCAAGCATCTTTCATTCTCCATCGCAGGAACCAGCTCCAACATGACCACTTTAATTTCCTTGGGGAGTGCACGATATTACTTTCTGCAACTTTCTCTGCCTAGCTCCTGAAAGAGGCGGTGGTGCTGTCTTAGGCAGCTTACCAGAACAGGGCTAAGCTGTAGACCAGAGTACAGCAAAGCTGATGCTTAAAGCAGTCTGTATGGCAACCAGCTTAGAGATGTGCTTTGCTTAAGGCAGGAGGATTTGAACACCTGCCTAAATGAAACATGTGCTTAAGTGCTGTGTTGATCCAGCACGGAGTGCTGAACTGGCGCATTGTTCGCACGAGCAGAGCAATTGTAGCTCCATAAATACATGTTTCACTTCAAAAGAACAATTCTCCTACCTCCCCAAAAGAGATTTTAGGGCTAACGAAGAATCACACCTGAAAGTATTATCTGGTTTTAGTTTGACAGGTTGATCTGACTTAGGTGTAAGGGTTTTGATCAGAGGTGGAAATGAAGAGAAAAATCTTTTCTTAGGGAAAACTTGTAGCAAATTTAGTCAGCTAGGAGCCGATAAGGTGCTCAGGGATTTGGTGGAGTTCTTAACGTCAGCCACAACTCCTAGAGGTGAGAGTAAGATCCTAGCTATGGCCTCAAATCAGCAAAGAGTTTCTATTCAATGAAGAATTGTAAACCAGTCTGAACTCATTTCTATGCTTCAAACTAAATGTAAGTGGGAGGTCTGGCTAAATAGGAGTGGATGATGCAAAAAACATTAATGTATTGTCGCTTTTTGAGACATAGCCATTTTTTCTGCATGCCTTCCAGAGACAGGATTACGAATCATTTAATGAGGATCCGCTTTAAATCCTTCGGGCGTTTTGAAATGTTTAGGAGGAAGCATGTTTCTTTTCTTTCTCGCCAAAGGGACACCAGAGGAACACACATTTATACAGAAATAAACACATCATCAGCTCAGCTTCCGTGTTTGCTGTCTAATGCTGAGAGCATCTGAGAATCCACAAAGCCACTTCTTTGTATTCCACTAGCCTATTGTTTGTCTTATTGACTAGCAGAGAGAAGAAAAAGTGCATTTTAATTAGTCGTGAGAACTTCATTCGTACTGGAGGCCAAACTTCAGCTTGGCTGGATTTTGCTTGCAGAGGGAATCCACTCTGGGAGTGGATCTGCCCTTTGGTCGGGGGGGGCGGGTTCGAGGTATCTTCCTGCTCTACTTCTCTACTCTACTGGAAGCCAGGTGTACCCTTGCACAGTAACATACTGGATCTCCCTTTCTTTTGCCTTTATAACATGAGCAGAAGTGATTCCTTTTCCTAGATCACTCTCTGTTGTGTGCCTCAGTTTCTTCACCTGCGAAGGGAGGGTAACGGCACTGACGTCCCTAGCACAGCTCTGTGAATTCACCTGATGGCATGTGGGGATAAACTGTTCTTTCAGGAAGCAGCAGCCTAAATACACCCAGGATATTAGTTTCTGCTTCCTCCAGCTCCTGCCTTTGTTTTGTTCAAGTGACAGCCCTGAAGGGGGCACAGAGATTTTACAATTCTTTGAGCTTGTATTGCCTAAAGCAAACAAAAAAGATTCTCCCATCTATTTTTATTGAATATAACCAATCAGGAACAATTGATTGCTCTAAAGTATTCCCAAACCTCACGCTTCCCTGAATAGGAGGCTTCAGACACGATAATTGAAGTAATTCAAATCCTCCATAAGAAACAACCTTATTGTCTCCTGCTGTGGGTGTCTTTGTAATTATGAAGATGGAATTGGTTATCTTTCTGCCAGTGGACTCTAATGAAAGAGGTGGCCATATAGTTAAATGGGCCAAGGACCGGCTTTCAACCCTCACAACACGATTCAGATAAATTCCTGTGCTGGCAACAGAAAGTATTCCAATTAGAGGCACGCAAAGACTTTTGTGGCATTTTCTGAAGGCAGTTGAGAGTCCCCAGCAACACCAGCATGGTTTCCCATCTTACCTGCCTAATGAATGACAGTGAAAGGATTTGGAAGAGATCCCTTCACAGATTTTTGCCCTTTTTCTCTTGGAGCTGTTATTGTTAGGTCTTCCGTCCTTCCTGCTTTGCCTCTTTAGTTGCCAGCTGCACTGAGCAATTTAAATTCTCTCCTAAGCTCAGGAAGCAGCCCTGAGTTGCTCCTGTTCTCCGAGGCTGGGACAGCTCGGCTCTTGCGTCTGACGCAGTGGGGTTGCTCTAACAGGGGGTCTCCTTGGTGGGGAGCATCTGCCGGTGCTCGTACCCTGCGCTTCTGCGCGACTCAGATAACCCCCAGTCTCTGCTTCCTGGGCCTCTGGCTCTAGGGAGAATTTCAGCATCTCCTGGGCTCCGGGGAAGGGAACAGAGCCAGGTTTCCCTGTCGGCGGTGGAGCCGGCAGAGTGCCGGGAAGATTTTGCTCCGCTCTTGTGAGAGGTGCAGAGGCTGCATTTCCCAGTGCCGTGCCCGGCACCCCCCGTCTCCCGTGGGTCTGCAGAGCTGAGCCCTGAGGGGCCCCCACGATTTGAGCGGAGGAAGAAGGAACTCGGGTTCCCCTGGAGCCCGTGGCTTCGCTCGCGGATGCCGAGCGGGGCACGGGCTGGCGAGGCCGCCGGGGCAAGCGGCTTTGCCTTCGCGCTTGCACTCTGCAGGGTGCCGGTGCGTGACAAGCCATCGAGAGATTTGCGATGCGCTGATGGTTCGTATCAACAGTAACTCTGAGGCGGTCTGTGAAAAGGAGATCAGGTCGCTGCTCCACGACGCACAAACGGGCCTTTTAATGACCCCAGATACGTGCAAATCTTTCTAAAATTTGGATTAAATGCAAGTTATGAAAATCCTCAGGAATCGTTTCCAGCCCTTGTGTTTGCTCTGTTTAAAGCACATGGAAACTGCGAGGTGAGTCCGAATGTGCCTAGTCTGTCGCATCTTATAATATGATGAAGCCGAGGTATAAAGAAACCCAGTTTCTTCCTCCTCTTTTTGCATAAAGTGCTCCTTGTTAATTTAGTTCTGAAAGATGCTTGATGGATAGTACCAGGTAGGCTTCTCCATTATTCTTTCTACTCTGCTTGATACACAATTTAAGGAAGCTGAGGGAAAAATAAGGAGGCTGAGGAAATTCAAATCAGAATTCATTTATGCAGCGATTCCAGCATCCATTAAAAATAACCCATTAAATATTGTCCTCTGCTAAATTTAGAAAATGCTCAGGTGTGTCTGCTCTTGTGCCGCACAGAAAGTTTTAATACCGATTTAATCATACTGAGTGTTAGGGGAAAGAGCTAATTAGATCGACAAATTTAGAAGGCGGTAGTATATTATATGGGAAGAAATGGGTGATTAGATATTATTCACTGTAAAAGGGACTGGCCCTGGGGAATATCTTTAAGGATATTATATGACATAATCCTAGTTTAAAAATGCAGAAAGTAGAAGTTCACATCATCCTCAGAATTCTTCCTTGTTTCAAAAGAACTTTTCCCCGCGGTAGTTTCCAGCATTTTTTGGCGGCCGGAGTCAGGTACCGGGCTCGAAGGGTAGGGGTCCTGCCGGCAGCTGGGCCGGTCGGTGTGCGTCTGTCCCTCTGCCCCTCGCTTTGCCCAGCTGTCGGATGCGGAGAACGCCCCCCAGCCCATCCCCATGGGGGGTGCGACACCTCCCTGCAAGCTGCTTTCATGCGCTGCCGTCGTGAGCTTGTGTGATTTCTGCAAGTAACGGCCTTTGTTTATCCCCATGAATTGTATTTTTTCATAAAAATTCATGGAAGTGAGGATTAGCCCTATACAAACGGACTCCTTTGCAGCATTTTTCAGTGTTATGCTTCCCCTATGAAAGCAGATTTAGACGGGGAAAAAGGGGTTATTTTCTTTAAATAAGTAAGAAAGTCTATTTCTTACATGATACAGTGAGGAAAGTCTCAGCATTAATGATTTTGCTGAGCTTTAATCACCACAGAAGATAAATGTAGCACGTTGGGAGTTAAGGCCCATGGAAAGCAGGAGGAAGCTGTGTTTTTAGAGCAGCCGTTCTTACTGCTGTATTTTCCAGCTCTGCTCACATCAGTTTGCGGGTTTTTGCCCACCGAAGCTGGCAGCTGTGACCCCCGTCCCTGCGGTGCTCCTGGAGCCACCGTCCCCGCATGTCCTTCTGTCCCGGCCGCTGGGCCAGGACGCCCCTCTCCCCCCTTGCTCCATTTCCCAGTAAGAGGGATTCACAGCTACCTTTAGCGACTTGTTCCATCTCCTAAGGTCATTTTATATTGTTCAAAGGAAGGTATAAAATGTGTCAGGATAACTGCTTACTCTACAGACCCAGTACAGAAGAGATTGATATAATATGTCACTACTAAATTGGTCAAATAAAAAATGATTCATTTAAGTTCCCTTGCACTTGTCCTTCCATTATCCAGTATCGCATTATTGCGGATACAAAAGCGGATATTTACAGAAAGCGTTTCAGCTCTACTTATAAACAAAGGGAGAGATTAGTTTAGTTAGAAATACTATGACTGGTTTAAAAATGGCAGTAATAATAGAAGCGCGTGGCGTTACGTAGTGACTTTGCTGCCGTAGTCACCAAGTACGGTGTTCTAAGGCTGGCTGGGTGCTTTCCACCGTATATGTTAACTCTATCAGCAAAATAAATCACGAGCTTGTTTTGTTCTAAAGCACACATTATTTTTCTCTCTTCTAAAGCAAATTTCTGTTTCATCCTTCTGAAGGGGTTCATTTAATAGCGTGTGAAATGAAATGTCAACAAGAATTAGAACAAATGGCATTGTAATTCCCAAGGGACGACAAGTTCCTGCTGGGAAATATTTCTAGCCAGCCCACTGCGGGGAGGAGAGGGGAGAGGTCTCAGGTGCTGCTGGCCCCTCCGCAGCCCCCTCTGCGCAGCCGAAGCCAGAGCCCCCGCCTTGCCTGGAGCCGCGTTTTGGGGAGGGGTCGCAGGACGAGAGCTGCAAAACTACCCCAGAGAGCTGGGCTCTCCTGGAGGCTTTGAGAACCTCAGCCTTAAAATTTCAGAGTAAAACCTGCCCAGGTGCACAGGGCACGTACAGGACCTGGATTTTATCCCAGGCCCCCGTCGTGCCGCCGCGCAGAGGGGTTTGTGTGGGCAGGGTCCTGCGCCCAGCTGCTCCCGCGGCCCCGCAGGGCTGCGCTCGGCTGCACCGAGGCTTGCTGCTCCCCGAGCGGGGCTTGAGCAGCTGCGCCTGGCCCTGGCAAGCGCTGCTGGCTGCAGCCTCGGGGCTTTGCGCGGGGTTGCAAAGGGTGAGGAAGGCCGAGATGGCCAGGAAGAAAGGCACGTCTTGCTCCTAAAGCTGGGGTTGAGACTCCTGAGCCCTGGCAAAAAAAAGAGCGAGGGAATCTGGCTTCGAGGCTGTGATTAACTGTTCCTCTTAGTTGTAACAGTCCTTCCGAGGCACAGGCATGGGAGGCCATCCCTAGGCTTTCTGGGGCGATCCTGTCTAGCCTTTGCGCCCTCCCTTCTCTCACCAAAGGCAGGGTCTGTGTCTTTCAAGCCCTGCGCTCACACTTTATGGCCTCATCCTGCGGGTCCTGGCCGTTGCGGGCAGCAGCGGGTGAGCTCCAGGCGTGGCCAGGGCTGTGCTGAGCATCCTGCAGCATCGGTCCCTCGGGCGTCGTGGCGCGGATGCGGGCAGCCGGAGCCATAAACGCCGTTACCGCCCTTGGGATTATTACTCCTATTAGCCGTAAAATCAGTTGTTTATGGGAAGTTCAGAAGTGACATGAAAACATAAATGTGAGGTATGAAAATAAATCTTTCTGACAAAATTGTTCACTGGACTCATTATTATGGAAATAAATTTAAAATGTGACTTTTCAGAGCTGCTGAAAGCCATCAGTTTCTAGGGCTGTTGTATGGCTCTCTGATGAGTAAATGCCCAAATTTGCGGTGCGTGGGGAATGCTTTTCAGATGTTGCTTGTTTTGAAAGTAATTCCAGTGAAACAAAGGCCACTGGATAATTAGGAAGTTTCTGTTGTGCTGGGTGAGCCCATCAGCTCCCCGGCGGCGGGCGGGCGGCCGTGCTCAGGTGCTCTCCCCCGAAAGTGGCCCCTTTGCATTCTGCGCAGAGGTTGCAGGCCTATTATTGTGATGCATAAAGCCCAATTAATGAAAGGTTAGGATGCAATTAAAAATTGTAGAGTGTCCTTTATTTCAAAGTGAAGTTTATACTGCAGCGTGAGTTCCTGGAACACGCTACATAATCCTGTCCAAAGACTAAGGCAGCTACTGTTTGTGGTTTTGTGTGTTTGTTTTGACCCCTGTAGAATTCAGTGGGTTTCTCTAAAGGGACAGAAGGAACACGCCAGTCACAGTCAACCATTTATAGCCCCTTAATGGATTTGCACCTCTGCTTTTCAAAGGGTCTTGAACATGGGAGTACCAAATAGAACCGTGATGTGGGGAGACATGACAGGTATCAAAAGTACCCGCCTGCCAGCGGAATTTTCTTCTGGGGTGATGTTACAGTGATTAGCAAGAAAACTACGGGTGGGAAGGTGCCAGATTGACTCTGAACAAACACCAGAAATTTTCAGTGCCACCCCTTGCCTGTATGCAGGAGGTGACCTGTTCTGGTCACCTTCTGTGGAAGCCAGGGTCTTTAAAGAAAGAGAGAATGATTTGATCAAAGCTGCCTTCAGATTGCTGTGCTGTCGCCGTTCGGGTACAGGTGATGGTCTGAGGGATTGCACAGGTTCCCCTGTTCCACCGAGGAAGGTGTGCCCCAGCCCCAGAACGGGAGCAGGGAATTCTTGGTTGTGTGGTTTGTGTAGGAGATGTTCACTTGTTTGCTGACTTGGATTTTACATCCGTAAAATGGAGATGTCAATGCTTATTTAGGAAGGCAGTGAACTTTAATAAATATTTCTGGCATATTCTGACAGCCTTGATGAAGCTGCAGAAATGTCATTAAAGCTCGCTGCTCTTCAGTTATTTGGTTTGTTACCAGTCCCGTGTCCACACGGGGAGGTTTCGTTGCTGCAGTAAGAAACCTGTTGCTATTATATTTGAGGCAAAAAGCAGTAGGAGTGTGCAACAAAGTTCCAGTTGCCTGAGCAGACTTAGCAGATTTGCAAATGGCACGTATGTGTCTAACATCTCTAATTAAACTGATTGCCCTTTCCATGTGCAGGCTGGAGGGGAGAAAAGTACTAGAGAAGATGGATTGAGAAGTGAATGAGATGCCAAAGTAAATCTCATTTACCTGTCCCATGTGTCAATAGTGAGCTGGGAGAACATTAGTCTCTGAAACGGTCTCACATCACCGAAATCGTCTCAGACACCAGCTGTTTGCTCTGCAGAGCTGTCCTGGGGTTACAGACTCGGCAGCACTACGACTGCCGTAGCAGCTGAGCTGCGAGACAGCTTCGCACGCGGGTCACCTACCACGGTTGCAGCACAGACACCTCCCCTCTTTCTAAAACACTCCCTGACAGAAGCACAGAATCACTGCTCTGGTATGGGAGAGGAAAGCAGAATGGGACTCGGAAGAAAAAAAAGACATTTTGGGAGGAGGCATAAGATGAAAAGAGGCAGCAGAAATAAACCGGCCCTTAGCAGCTCTTTTCTTCCCTAGGTCCCTATGAAAGAGTCTTTTAGGCTTAGTAATTATCCCCTGAGCTTGCACCGGCACGAGCAAATATCTAGATGGGATGGAAGACAAGTGGTCTTGGACTGTGCTCCCCCTGCCCATCCCTGCTAGGCAGCTCACATCTCTGTGCTGAGGAGAGGACGAATGAGGACTGAGTGCGAAACCTGTTGTCGCCTGTAGTAAAAGGCTTTTGGGAAGGAAATGAGCTATTTCCATTTAACCACTTGGAGTGTGTCCCGTCTCCACGTCCACAGGAAAGCTGGTGGCAGCGTGGGGACTTGCAGGTTTTGCCGTGCAGGTCCGCGTCCGGGCGGCGAGCCCTGCCCTCCGCTCGCTTGCTGCCCCCAGCCTGGCCGGGGACCGCGGCCGCAAGCTGAGGCAGAGCTGGCCGCCTCGCTGGGAGCCCCGGCCCAGCACCGCTAACGCGGTACCTTGTAAGTGGTCGCGTGTGTCTGAAGGACAACCCTGAGTAGTGCTTAGTTCTAAAATAGATCATTCCTGACAAAGCCCATTATTCACAGTGGGCGTAAAGCCAATATCCCTTCGGTTCAGAGAGCGCTCCTTGCAACGCTGCTGTCAGGCGTGGCATATCCTGCGAGTGATCCGCGACCACGGGGGGCACTTGTTGGGAAGGAAGAGGACTGCTATTGACAGCTGCACACAATCTCTTCATCAGCTTAATCTCTGAAATTTTAGACTTCGTTTCCTACCACTCCTCGTGCCTCTTGACGTGTTTCACGTGTATAATTGGACCAGGATTCAGGCTGTTGGGCTGCGCGTCAGCCTGTACACAGACTAGAAGAGCATTGCCCAGCACGCGTGTCTCCAAAAGGGTACGGAATTCCTCTCTTACCCGGACCAATCTCAGATCAGCTTTAACTGAGTGCATCAGCACATGAAGAGCAATTTTTGACATGTCTATGCACTAAAAAAAATTATGATTTTATTGTAAAGTCCCCATATGGGTTACTTTTGAGCAATGAATGAGGGGCAGGATATCTGTGAGTCCAGCTGTATCTCTGCCTGTGGGGGCACATCCTCCACTGCATCTCTTCAGACACGGGCCGACCTAACAGCACGTACTGAGCTCCTCTTGAATTATGTAAAAGTTTGAACACTGAGAAAGGAAAGCAGTTTGGAAATGATGAGCTCTGCTAGGCAGAGGACAGAGACCCATGCTTCTGCCATGGCTCTCCTCAGAGCTGCCTTTTTGGAGAATCATAGAATCAGAACGGTTTGGGTTCGACCTTAAAGATCATCTAGTTCCAACCCCCTGCCATGGGCAGGGACACCTTCCCCTAGACCAGGTTCTGTAGTGGGTTTTGGTTTCTACCCCTCAGTACTCTTTCTTTGCCAGAGGGATATTATTTTCTGCCGTATCTGAACGGTAACGTTTGAAAATCACTTTGCATCAACACCTAATCGTTCAGACCTTCAGTTGCCTATTTTATGGTTATGTTTTATCATGTATAGTGGTGTGATTGCTTTTCACACCTTGCACGTAATCCTCAAGAATCTTTTTCATACCCACCTAATCTGATTTACTCCTGGCGGGATGCACGTAGGGTTATGGCTAAGGTTACGCTCACGGGATTCAAAATTGCAGATGGCAATTGGAGATTGCAGATGGAGCCCACTCCACGCACGGGGCTGTGGCCCGTGACTTCTGCTCCCTCCGTTATTTTCTTCGCCATGTTTCCATAGAAAGGTAATGAAATTCACCCAGTATTCCTGGGTGGGGGAGTGTTCGTGGCGTGGGCTCCGACTGCTGCCTGATGCGTCTTGCACATAATTGCTGGAAGTGGACCGTCATCTGGTGGTGTTTTATTAACCGGTGACAGAGCTGTACAAGGGAAAAACGCGCAACGAATAACGATTAGGCGGAGTGATTTGGTTTTAAATTCCGAGGCTGGACTCTGCCCGCCGACTAAGTGGATGATTTGTTGCATTTGTTGTTCCCTCTGACTCTGGGAGCAGCGCAGCCCAGGCGCGCTGTCAGCTGGAAAGCCGGCGTGCTCGTCAGACGCTCAAGTGTCTTGCAGGAAAAGTCTTTCCAATCAATAAGATATTTGGGTTTGTTTTTTTTCTTCCTGTACTTACAGGTGGCTTGGGCAGAGCTGCACAAATGCTCTCCAGAGTTCCTGTTAATCCATATTTTTAAACGACTGTTTTCTATTCTCCTGTGGTTGGAAACATCTCACTGGGTGTGTGGGAACAGCCTGGTTTACAGCTGAGGGGGAGACGGACGCTCTGTTGTGAAAGTTCACGTTATTTTAGAAAACCAAGAAATGCTTCTGGAATGGATGAAAATGCAACTAAACCCACATAAAATCACTGTTCTGTGTTTGGAGATGTGGTTGCTATTGATGAAGTGATTTTTCTCTGTGGACAGGTAGCGTGACAAGTCTGGAGGTGCTGAAAGTCGGGGCTGGTGTCAGGGGGTTCAGGGCCTCCTTCCGCACCCGCGCCGCGACATAGATAAAGACAGTGACAGACCCGCACGTTTACATGAAACCCGGTTTGGCTTTATCGCTTTTATGGCTACTGACCAGAAGCGATGTTAGTCTTTTGCCACAAGATATAATAGTACAACACTGTTCTATTGATTTAACCTGGTCTTCAACAGAGTGGGACAGAAAATTGCATTTAAAAGATAAGTGGACAAAGAGATCTACAGGATGCATTGCATCTTAGGAGGCAAAGTGACTCCTGTGATTACATTTTGTTATGCTAAGTATTTGGGCTGTATTTTGTAGGCCAGGTTTTGCTAAAAATCTAATTTTACCGTAGAACAGCGTATCTAAGAGAACTTTAAAATGGATTATATAGTAAAAGCTCAAACCCTTACATTATATTTGAACTTAAATAGACTGATTTTGCTGCTGTTTAACATTTTACACACGGCGTGGCAGTACTTGTCACAAAGTACGTATTTCCCAGTTTAGTAAGTTGCTGGGTAAAATTTTGAAGGACGCCCGAGAAGCGGACGTGCCACTTTCTGATTCGAAGGGCCGTGTGGCGCACAGATGAAGTAGGTTTTTTTCTGGCAAAATGTATAGCTATGATCTATTAAAGCTGATAAATTATAGGCTCAGTTAAATATGAGGAAAAGCCAGCGCAGTGACAGGAATACTTGCAGGCACGTGGTCGGCGAGGCAGCGGAATGGCCGTAACCGCTTCGCTAAGTCACCAGCTGAAACGGCCCAGCCGCAGGCCGAGCTGAACGACCACCTTTTGGCAGAGATACGTCTGGGTTTCTTTACATCCATGCATACGTCTCCTGGCTAGATGACTCTGCAGATTTGTTATTTATACTATTTTAGTATTAAATAATAAATCGGCAACCGGGAATGAAACTTCTGTTTGCATTTTGCAAAATCAATTTTGGTCTTTCCCTATAAAGTCAGAAAACATAGAGCTGTAGAACTTCTTTTATTCCATCACCTGAAATTCTGTGTGATTCTTTCACTGTTGTCTCCTTTTATCTGTGAGAAGAGATCGAGTTCTTCGGTATTTTATTTAGATTCATTGCACATTTGGAAGTAAGCCATTAGAGCTCATTACCGATAGACTTGCTGCATGAGCACCGCAGGTCACCCCCCCTCTCTGGACCTCTGGCCTTCCAGCTGTGCAGCGGAGATGGTGCCCAGCTTGCAGGGGAATTGTACCAGGAGCGCTCCAGGTGTGGGATGAGGGGGATTTCTGACTGTGCCCGTTTACCCGATTAAATTCCAGATAGCTGGGGATTCAGTGTATCAGAGTTTTTTTCTGCCTATAAAGTTCATTGCCCAGTGGTTGGCAACTGCTTTTGGATGTCCGGAAGAGCAGAGCACAGAGAAGAAAACTTTGGAAGCCAGAGGTGGAATCTAGGTCTCACCTGCCTTCGAGAATCCTGGCACAGAGATTCATGTGGCTAATCGTCAAATGGTATCAGGTCCTTCCCAAATGGCTGCCGAAGGTCGCTATAGGAAAGCACAAAGTTATAATTTTGCCTTGCTCACACGAAGCTTTGTGTCCTGAGTCATAGCGAAGGCTCGCACAGAAGCAGAGATGCTGTTGTACTTTCGTTTATATCTTTCCCTGGTGATAGGACTGGATGAGGAAAATGGTCACGGCTGTCTAAAAACCCCTTCACCTCCTCCCTTGGCAGTTATATCTGGCCTTCAGAAGCCCATTACGCTAAGCCACTGTGACAGCTCATGAGGGAGAAACACTGTCCAGAAGCCCAGGACACAAGACGCCCTACTTGTACAACATGTTTTATGGTAGCCTGCATCAAATGTGATAACGACCTTTAGAGAAAGAGCTGGACCTTTCTGTACAATCCAGCTATGAGGCTGGGAAGAAGCTAAGGGTGATCACTTACATGGGACGCGTCAAGGTAACAGGAGGCTGTCGCCCGCTCCTACCCAGAGCCCCTCACCCAGCGCTGCCCGATAGCCCCCGCTCCCGTTCTGCGTTGCACTAATAGTACCGGCGTTCATTTGCGTTAAGCCGTCGATATTATAAACCAAGCTCAGCGAAGGCGCTGTTCCTGCCTCTCAGCTGCGTGGCGCCCCGCGCGTCCGTCTGCGTGCCGCCGCGGCTGACGCTGTCACTTGTCTGTTTGCCCGCGTTCTCTGAAATCGCTGCTCCGACCGCAGGGTGCGTTAGCTCTGCTGATTTCCCACACGACTCCACAAACCCTCGTCCCACTTGCTTTTAGCCACCAGTAGTTTTCATCGCAAGTATTTCACATTGCCGATAAAGCATTCGCTATGCGCAGATGTTCGGATAAATGCCCTTTCTCTCAGTTTGTGGTGATTTAATGGGTGGATTTAATTTATTGTAGAGTCAAGTGCTATAGGTAGTAGATGTGCTGTCTGCCCACTCTGTTTTGATATTGCCAGGGAAGGAGTTATTAACGGCTGCACACAAATTCTATCCGACAGTTTTCTTAAGTGCCTTAACTACAGCGCGTCTAATACGGCAAGCTGGAAATTGCCGCTCTTCACGGGATGTCCAAGGAAAGCACTGGTAAACATGAGAGATGAGATACGGCTCCATGGAGGACCTGACACCAGAAGGCAGCCCTCGCCTTAATGACTTTCCCATAAAAGTAGTGCATAACATGTCTCCCAAATTACACCCCGACCTATTCAAATCCGCAGAGCCCAGTCTAGCTGTCAGCGCCGCTCGTTTTTCACTGGTGTGACTCACTGACTGTAATGAAGTTACTCCCGATACACATTGTGATCAGAGTGGGCAGAGCCATTAAAAATTATTTACATAGATGAAATTGCGAGGGGCTGTCAAAGCTGTCAATAAAGCAGCCCTGGAAGGACGCGCACAGCCACAGCCTCGCCTCAGTGGCCAGTTTTATGTGCTGCAGCAGCACGCGAACCCCCCCGGACACGGCTAACGAGGCAGCTACCGACGCCTCCTTTGCTTCTGACAAAAAGTGAATCATAAAAGCTGCTGAAATTCATTTTCAGTTCACAGTACATTCGGTGCCAGGCTCTCATGCTGCAATCATGTGAATAAATACTGACATGTACAAGTGAGCTGTGTGCATGTTTGTTTACCCTGTGATGCGCACTTGGGGGCACGCATGCTTAGGTCTGAATATATATCTTTTTAAAGACTGAACACCTGTTTTCTCCTAAAAATCTTTATCTCCCTCTGAATTAGCAGCTATTTTTTACTGCAAAGTTCGGACATTTTCCTTCCCTTTTTCTCTCCAGACATTTTTTAGCTCTGCTCAGACGATAACAAAGGATGGACAGTGGCAGTGTCTGAGAGTGACGCAACTACAGGAGCTGAATAGTTTAAACAATACTTTAGTATCTGCTGAAAATCTAAGAAAAAAATTATTAAAATAAACGCAAGTGTTACTCTGTAGAAGACAAAATTAAGATTTAAAGCTTTCTCTTTCAACATCTGTAGATCTGTTCTCCTGTTCTGAAATCTCATTTTCTCCTTTCACTTCCAAGCCAACAGAATTGAAAACTATGCTAAACAGCACGTAGAGTACACGTAGGGTACACGATGGGCCATTCCTCGCACACCGGATGCTTCAAGGCTCCCACCTTTCTGGGTAATAAACTGTCCACAAGAGAGTGTGGATCCGATTCCTTTGGGCTGTTTGGCAAGACCTCCAAGTTGGCACCTGCTCTGACATATTCTCCCAGGCCCCAAAAGCAAGGCAGGGGTTCCAGCTGGAGATCCACAGAGATGTGCCATTTCAGGAGCATTTGTTCCTACAATCTTAGAATAATTTTGTTCGGAAAGGACCTCTGGAGGTTACCTAGTCCTGCTCTGTGGTGTCTTAGTGGAGGGCAGAGCCGTCCTACGCTAAGGGCAAAGGGGAGTTATTAGGACGTGTGCTTTAACGAGGCGTGTTGGTGTGCATCCTTGTTGGCATCAGAGTTTGTAAAGAAAGGTCCAAACCGGGAACGAGCCTCTACCTCTTGTTGCTTTTCTGACCCCCCCTGACATCTGCACCTTCAGGAAAGAATCTGACAATGACAGGGACTTTGCTCTTGAGCTAGACATGTCTTCTGTGTGTAAACTGGTGGAGCTGTTTACCTATGTTTTATCTGTTCAGAAGGCTTTCCCTAGGCTGGAAATCAAGCTTGTTCAATGGCGCTCATTAGGTAATGAGCTTATTCAGTAAGCTCATTAGTGGTGGAATTCATCCTGCTCAGCCCTCTGCAGCCCAAAATCTTGTATCCCTTCAGCCCAGCTTACCACTTGTTTGACCCTTAGCAAGAGAGATGACTTTTACCTAATTTCATCTGTTTTGCATATTTTCATTCAACAGCTGTCTTGCTGAATGAATGTTTCTATTATTTAATCTGGCCTGCTATTCATTCTTCTCTAGCAGAAAAATATCTAAAAGGGCTGAAGTCTTTTGCATCTAGCGTGCCAAGGCTAGAATATCAAGCCAACTCATTTCATGAACTGAAGCAGAGTGTCTGACTCAGTAGGACTCATCCTATTACATGATGGATGCTCCCTGGATTGATGAACAGACGGTTAGGCAGCTGTAAGTGGGCAGGAAAACGAAAGAGGCACCAAGTAAAAGTTGTGATTGCCTCCTGTGAGCTGACCGTGATTGCCCATCTGTACACAATCTAGTGGTCTTGCGGGGAGTTTTAAAGCGCACGCACGGCAGAAGCGAGGGATTTCGTGTTTTGGTTAATTATGCAGAGATCAGAGAGGGAGCTTGATAAAAAGGCTATCTCACAGGTGCAAAGTTGGGTGGGAGACGGGGTTTTAAATCTTCCTGAACCACTAGCACAACTGAAATGTGTGACAGTGAAGGATGTGTGTTGGCAATAATGCTTCATTGATTCATGTTCAAAGTGGTAAATTTAAGTCCTGTTTCTACTCATTTCAGACACTGATTGCTAGAAAAAGGCTCTCATGCAGTGGAGTAACGGAGGAGTCAGAGGCTGTTAAATCGACAACAGCCTACTCCTATCTTCCCTCTGAAGAGGCAGAAAGAAGCAATTGGAGCTTTCCTCAGTTTAATATTGATGACAAAAGGCCAAGAAACTATGTAAGCCTCGAAAGACACCGAAACAGGATTGTAACTGAGAATGAGTTCTGAAATCAGTGGCAGGGAGAGAATGAGTTTATATCTGCATTAGCAGGTAGTGCAGCTGAGCTGGGGCGGAGGACCAAGCACCCCTACTGTACACATCTCAGGGAGGATTAAATTTAGACTAGTCCTAGTCTGGTCCGTGGACTGAAGCCCATTAGCAGTAGGAGCACATTAGGTGCATTCCTGGAGTGCATCTTCCAGTCGTATTTCATCCAGAAGGAATGCAGTTTGATGCTCCGAACCCTCTTTGCACTGTGAGCCAAACTGCAGTACGGGCAGGATGATTGAGTTTGCTTTCAAAGAGCGTTCCCGATCCAAACTAAGGCACTGATGCAGATGGACTCCAGGAGAAAGCAGCTCAGAGCAGCTTTCTCTCATTATAGCATTCCTTTTGAAGCTAGCTTACTTCTGCCAAGCATTAGGTTGCAAGAATAGCTGGCTTGCATCATCCTTTTCAATTGAAAAATAAAGTGCTATTTTTGTTCTTGTCATAGTGACCGTAATTAATATTTAAGGAGGATGGCTCCCTTGTGCTCCGGGTCATACAAATATAGAAAAAAATGTGTACTGTTGATGATGTTTGTCTCCAAATCACACCCCAAAGGTGTGTGTAGAGCACACAGACGTGGAAGTGAGGATTGTGGCAACTGGGTGAGAAAATAAGCAGAATTAAATAATAGTAAGAAGTGTTGTCTTTAGCACAGAGAAGAAATAAAGGGGCTGTCTGATTGTGGGGTGAAATCTTCTTATCTCAAGGCTGTGCATTTAAATATTAAAGGCTCAAAGTGACTCGAGATTTTATTATCTGCTGTTTTCGCATCTGATGTCAAACCCTGTGTCTACAGGCGAGATGAGGAAAACAGCAGCATTTTGTGTCCTTTCGATGGCAAAGGGGAGTCACATGTGCAGAAAGGATAAAGCAATAAGTACGTGAAAAATAATTACCCATAACAAAAAGCTAAGGGCACTTCACAACGCTGAGGATGGGTTGTTTGATTAGCAGGAGCTGTTAGAAGGGAACCCGGCAGCTTTCGCTCCCGCCTGCTTGGGCCAGGTTTGCGGGGGCCGGGGCGTCATTTCTGCCGTGCTGCCGCACAAGTGTTCGGCAAACCCGCACGTGGTGCACGTTCAGTAACAGCAGCTGCTTCCTTCCAGGCGCGCAAGACTTATCACTTGAATTATTTGACCTTGTTATTAGGAGACTCTGCTGCAGAGTTGCCCTGAGACCTCTGCATCTCTGTTTCAGGTTTCAGGGGCCCGTAGCCTGGTTCCACAGGACTACTCTCTTTAGACGCAAACAATCCTTCTCAAGGGCTTTCTGGGGACGTGCATCAGCCAAATTTCGCAAAGTCCTGGAGGCAAAAAGCTAAAGCTGATCTGTGTTTTAATTTTGCTGCAGATGGCAGGCCAAGATTAAAGCAGGAGGCTTCCCCAGGCGATCTGCTCAATGGCTCTCCTAAACCCGAGCGGAGAAGAGCCTGCTCGGAAAATGACTTTGAGCGGCTGCCCGTTTCGCTTCTGTTGTTGTTGCGGATGCTTTTGTAGGTGAGAGATAATTCATGTGCAAAGTGCCACCCTCCATCGGGAGGAGCGGCAGCAGTGACAATGCCATCGCAGCGCTCGTCCCCAGACCCGAACCCCTCACGGCCCCGTGCAGAGAGTAAGGAGAAGTCCACAATGTAGAGCCAGAACAAAAGAGTGAAATCACGAAAGAAAGAGGGAAGGAAAGAGCCAGATGCTCCAGTGTCATTTCTGAGGCTGCAAACCAGAACGAAAAGCCGGTAAAGACTCGCACCTTTTAAAGGAGTAATGAATTGTTTCCTCCTCTGGCAGGCAGTGATTTGACTTGCCACATGCCTCCTAGTAATTTCCCAGCAGGTTTTAATGTTGGAACAATGGCATTCTGTTAGATATTGATTTTAAAATAACTCTTCTGCACTTACTTGTAACTTTAAGAGGTGAATTACAGCCCTTGAATGTGCTCTAATGTAGCAGTGGTAAATAGTTAAATAGGCACAATCTGTTTCTGCAGGCATTTACCTGTCCAAGAGAAGGCAGAGCTTGGCTGAACCCTGCCTGTCTTCCTGGTCTGCAGGAAAAACATCCGGCAGTCTGCCTGCACCGAAGGAAAATATTAATAAATTCACAGTGGATGTGGTGGAATTTGACAGAAAAGAAATTCCTGTGCTGGAAGTCGAAGCAGCGAGAATGGGAGGGCAATGGATAAATGACCTAATTGTAGCTCCTTTCCTCTTCAACTTCTACTGAGCCGGGATGCTCGCCGTGGGGTACCGCGGCGGCCGCCAGCACCCTTTGGTGAGCCGTGCGAGGCAGCCGGGGCCATCCCGCGGCTCCTCTGGCTGCCAGGGTCATGCGGAAACCACGCGGCCGGCGAGCTTCCCTGGGCAGCACCAAGAGTAGCTGCTGCGTTCGGGTATGGCTGTTTCTGAGGCTCGTGCTGCATTAAAAGCAAAGAAACCTGCTATGTCCCCTGGTAACGCGCTTTGGCAGCTCCGTCGTCGCCTGCGTGGGCTGGAGCGAGGGGTGGGAAGGCACGGCCTGCCTTAAACTCAAAGAGTACGTGGTTTCTGCTGGAGCCATGCTGCATTCCAGCATCGACGTTCCCTGGAGTGCCGTGGTACCCGAGATTCGAGTCCAGCTCTAAGCGAGATGGGTGGCAGGGAAGAATGCTGGCTGATGCTAAGCTGAGAAAGGTTTCCCTGTTTATCTTACATATTTTTGTAGTTTGTTTTTCTTTTTTTTAATGAGGTGGTCCCACTACAGTGCCCGGGATGCCCCCCTGCAGCCCAGAGCTACGCTGCTCACAGGTACTCCCACGTTCTGGCCTCAGCCGCCCAGAATGCACGGACCCCTTAAGATATTGCAATAAAAATGTCTCATATTGCTTTCCTAATATTAAAGCGGGGCAGGAGTTTTGTGTCGTACTTTAGGCGCCCCGTGCTAAATCTGCTAATGCCGAGGAGAGGACGCGACGTGCAGCCGTCGGCCGTAAGGAGCGAGGGCAGCCGACTGGGTAGGGGATTAACCTCCGGCCGGAGCGGCTGCAGGGCCACGGGTCGCTCAGGAACTCCCTCTGTGCTCGCCTCCACCCGCAACTCACGCTGAAAACTGATGCGGACTCTACGGGCTGTAGTCAGCTAAGAGGCGTAATTGGTTTTGGGTGATTTGTTGCAGGGCCTTTAACTTCGCTCCCCCTTTCCCTGCTTTCCGACTGACAGTGGCGACTCTGTCCCTTATTTTCAGCTGATCTCTGTAAACTAATTACTTTTACTGGGTCAGTGCTGTTATGAAATTATCATTTTATGAGACTAAAAATAGCCCCGATCCAGTCAGCAAGCCAATCACTTCCCTTCATGTCCAATGAAAATACAATGCTATCTTTAATCTGTATTTCTCAGGCACTTACTGTGATGCAGGCTAGAAAGGAAGGGGGAAAAAAGGAAGAGGAGCTTAGAAAGATGTCTTAAATCAGTTGCTATAGATGCATCTCTGCCAAGGTTTCCACTGGTAAATTTAGCAGTCACGTTATAATTTTAGCCAGTACCGTTACTTGGCCTTATTCAAAATAATTCACTTCTCACACAACGAATTTACCTTAAAGGAAAGTTATTTTGCCTTGCACATTAAAGACGGTGTGTTTGCACGTACGTGCGATCATTACAAATATCCAAAGCCACAAAAAGCCTAAGGACAGGTAAATTTAATTTTTTTTAGGAGAAAAATCCAGTGAATTCTGCTTGCTCTGAGAATGAATAAAGGTATTTTAATACTTCTGGGGTTCTGGCGAGTACAAATAACTCAAAAATGAGACGCTTGCCTGAGATTTACATCAAGATAGTGAAGGGAAAAGGTTCCTTCTGTAGTTTCTGATGCAAAGACATTTCGCACACAATATCTGTAAATCCATTAGGAGAAGAAAATTGATACACATTTCATATAAGATGAAGCTGGAGTCAAGAGAATGAAAGCTCAAGAAAATGGCTTCTTTGTGTAGCTCCATCAATTCAGTGTTTGATTGGACTTTCTGGATATTAAAATCACGCAGCTCTTTGGCCTGTGGATATAAGAATTGTTGACTGTGTGGGAAATGGTGAGAGCGGTGAAATGTTAGCGCCTGGCGTTACAAAGGAAATATCCCAGCTCTCATCCATCTTTCCATCGAAGTTAAATATGCAAAGTAGCATTTCTATTAAAGCAATTTTTCTGATGCCGTTTAATGGCAGTTACCGAAGTACTGACACACACAATATGATTACTGGGCCAAACAGCAATCTTTCCGGAGAAGCCGGGAATGGCAGCGCTCCAGAGATGATTTATTATTTTCCTTACTTTGCAAACTCCTCTTAGTTTGCAAGAAGGAGGGTGAATGAAGGTTACTATCAGCTTGAGTGGTTTCAGTACTTTGCATTGGAGAAATAACTGCGAGGAGATCTCTGTTCGCGCGGTAGCTGGCAGCGTTTGCAAGAAACGTGGTCAGTGTTCAATACGTTTGTGCTAGTCCAGCTGTCAACGGTTTGGCGGCAAGTATTTCACATGCTATTTCACTACTTAAATTTCATCCCCTTTCTTGTCCGTGATGGAATACCAATAAAAAAAGAAAGCCCACGGAATAAGCGAAACAAAGAACGATGTTTCTTTCAGCGGGGTTGATGGGGTGTCAGTCCTCCCGCGCTCTCTCTGACCCACATTTTGCAGAACTACAGGGCACCCGCGTGAACCGAGACAAGGCAGAACAGACCCCCACCCCTCAGATCCCTGCTCTCTAAGCACCCAGCTAATAAACACTGCAAGAAATTTCCGATCTTGCTCCAGATCAGGCTGTTGACATAACCAGGCCAGCACATCTGTTCTATTGACTTCCTAGCGTTAACCCGGTTCCTTAAATGAATTAAATAGATGGGGTTGTGTTGTCCAAGTGCACTGATGTGTATCTTTCAAACTCATTGACCAGTGCAGCCGAATCTGAAAGAGGGAGAGCGATCTCGAAACCATTATGCTCCTGCAAATTGTAAGGGAGACAGTCAGACAGACGATAGATTCCCCTAGAGCCACCCCGAGGGCGGCGAGCTGTGGGGGCTCAGCCTTCGTTAGGCTGAACACACAGCATACCCCTAAGCTCGGATCAGAACAAAACCCATCAACGACCTCCGTTCCTGGGTCTGCGCCACTGCTGGTTTCTCGACACAGATGGCCTAAAGGTCTCAGTGCCGATTCCCTCCAGGATACTCCGCAGGGTTTTCACCCTTCTCTGTGCCAGCCTGCTCCCGGCCGGGTGGGGATGGGGGTGCTGGCACCCCCTGCTCTAGGTGCGGGTGCTCGGCTCTGGCATCCCCCGAGCCGGGGCACGGCCGCGATGCTGTGCAGGGCCCTCGGGAGCCCCGCCGTGCCCCGGCATGGTGCAGGCACTTACGTTTTCACAACTACGATTTGCTGCCTACGCCGCAGGTCGCAGATGCTGCCCGAGAGTCTGAAACATACTGCTCTTGTCAGGTGAAATGAAAACAGCTATAAAAAGCTTGGAAAAATACGCGCTCTGGGCAAAAATGGTGTGGGGTTTAGTAGCGTGAGAGAGGTCTCGCGCTGTGGCCGTGGTTGCGATGGATGCTGACGGGCAGGGGAACCAAGGCTGCCCCGTCAGCAACCAAGCGCTATTTAAAAGTAAATAAACCCTACGCGCTGGTAACAAGGTAAACAAAATTTATGATAATTAAACTGTCTCTATATAGGTGTAAAACTGAAGGCTATTGCGTATCAAGTCAGCTAAAAAGAGAGGGGTGTGAATGCTGACAACGGGAGCCAGCGCCGTCCTCCTCGGCAGCACTTGTGTTTCGGAGGTGGAGGGTCCTGGGGGTCAAAACCTCCTGCAGAACACAGAGAGGGTGCTGGCAAAGCTAATATTTATTGTTTTGGTGGTTTAGACGAGGGCAAGAGAGAAGACGGGTAGCTGTTGGCCTCTTGAGAAAAATGTTTCTGCACGAATTGGATAGCTGATTTTGAATTAATTTTGAATAGTTGTTTCAGTAATTCAGATTGATTTAAGATGCACCCAAGAATAATGCTTTCATTATAAAACCTCCTGAGCAAAATTTAAATCATGCTAAATTAAAAACTGCCTCTGTTAAACCAGGGCTGATGAGCACAGCAAAGGGATCAGAGATGCAGGGTCAGTATAATTTAATTCCTTTGCTTTGTTTCCCATTCCAGAAGAACTGTTGTACCTGTCTCCTCGGGTTGTTAACTACCTAAGGAGCTTGCATGTCGTCCTGGATTTCTCAAAACCGATTTGCATAGTAACCCCACCAAAGGCAGCACTTACTCTATTTCATGCAGTGCTTCACGTTCAAGAAGAAATGCATTTTTATTGCTTTTCATTTATGGGTCAGTCTGGAAATTCAGTTGTACCCTAAAGACACTTAGGAGTCTGGAATAACAGCAGCTGACGGACGGTACGGTAGGAGAGTTAATGGTTCCCTAGTGCTAGCCTTGTTTGTTTGCTGTGAGTAATCTTCCCTGTTTATATAAATTGAGCTAATTTTTAATGCCTTAATAACATGGGAAAAGTTATCCTGCATGTTCCAAATCACTTTTGTAAGGCACTCTGTCACAAGCTGTGGTGGAATTCCAGTGTCAGGGAAATGTTCCCTTAGATGGATTTAAATGTTTTGGTGTTCGAAACAAAAAAGGCTTACGTATGTGCATAGATTTGAGTTAAAAAGCATTGTGCTTTATAATTCCTTTTGTAAATGCTGGCTGAATTTTTAAGGGCAAATGGCAGAAAACATTTAGGATATTTAGAAAAGCTCTGAGCGCTGCTGAAATGCAAGCGGTGAACTGGCAACCACTAACCAGGCAAAGCCTGGTGTATTAAGAAGCACATTAGAGACCTCGGCTGCATTTTTGGCAACGTCTGTGCGATAGGGATTGCCAGTACTCTCATTAGCAACAAGATCCTTCCAAACATATTGAAATGACTTCTGAAGAGAGATGTATATGAAATATTGTATGAAAATGCCAATGTGTCAGCACTGGAAGGTTTCATGGGGAAACGAAGGGGGCCAGGGGACGCTGACCACCCACACCACGCCGTGGGAGCCAGGAAGGTGGGAAGGACCCGGCGCCAAAAGTTTCATTTCTAGAGCTCGTGAATTTCTGTGCTGTGACACCAAGCCGTGGGCAAGAGCTGTTGCATGAGCCAAGGGCTGGTGCTGGCACTGCCGGCACCTCGCTCCACCAGCGCTGTCCCTGCACCCGGGACCCCGCCGCCGCCCCGACCAGCTCCTCCAGCGAGCCCGGGAGGTGCCTCTCCGAGGCCAGGGCTCTGCGGAGCTGGTCTGGCAGGAATGAGGCTTTTATGGCTCCCAGTAGCAACTTCTCTTTCTAGCAGAGGTTTTGGGCAGGCCAGTGGGGAGTGTGCGACTTTGGGTGCTTGGATAAGGAAACGCCAGGTACGTGCTGAAGGCGGTCGTAGGCAGGTAGGCATTGTCAGAGAGCACAGGGGCTCTTCGGGGTCTGCAATTACCGAGGTTTCTGAGTTTCTTGTAAGTCTGCGATATGACACTAAACTTAGCTGATAGCCTATTTGCTAGAGACGCCTATTTTAATTAAAATCCTGCAGCAAAAATCCCAAATCAGTAATACTAGAAGTTTGAGCTTTAAAGCTTTGACAGCATTTGATAGGTCCCTTTCCAATGAACTCTTACAAACCTGTGTTTGAATGTATAATTTTTTAAATTCTTGTCAACTCATTAAAGGCACTCATTCGCCTATAATTTCTGTGATTACAACAGATTGAGAACACTTTAAAGTCCTCAGGAGCACTCTGGTTTGTCTATCCATGGGTTCGGAAAGGAAGGGAAGGAGAACAAGACCAAGTCACTGCACTGATGGGAACAGAGACTTAGTTGCGTGACAGCACGTTCTGCATGTATTTCACAGGAAGGTTTGGCCCCAGCAGCACTGAATGTTGCCTTGACCCCAACTTCCCTGTCACAAAGATATAGCAACGTACATGTGGGTGTGCACGAGCGTGTGTACATAGAAAGGTAGGTGCAATCGTTATTAAGCAGAAATCTGACAACAGAACTGTGTTTTCATGCATTTCCCCCTTGTGGAGACAACGCACGAAGAAGCCACCCAGGACAGGCGTCCCTCTGATGCTGCTCTGATACGATGGTGAGAACCGACCGCTATGGACCAGTCAGAATACGGAAAGCTGAGCCACAGGGTGGGGGAGTGCTGGGATCTCAAGCCCAGATTCACTTTCTAAGCAAGCACAGACTTTTTTTCCAGCGTAAGGACCTTAGCTTTTGCCACACAAACTTGCAAACTTTGCTTAGATGTTAGAAAAGGAGGAAAAAGAGATTTTTTGGTGACTATGATGAACAAGTTCTACATTTTCACTTAAAGAAGAAATTCAGACTTGCAGTTGTCATATGCTCAGGTTCTGTGCCTTTCTGACAGCTGAATTATGATTTTAATAATTTAGAAGTGCTACTGTGAGCCTGTTCATGTATAATAGGCACAGAGGAGTGTTTAAAATCAAAAGCAGTTTAGAGAAAAAGTGGTCACTCTGTTACAAGAATGAGAATTGTCTACATCTGAATGTTAAACTGTGTGAACTCTCCAGTGGGAAAACTCTTTGCCAAGTAACTATAAACTTAGTATATTGCTCTGAAGAGTGGAATTAAGAGATTGCATTCGATCATGACTTTGTGACCGCCTGAAGCAGCAGCCTGTGATGCCTGCTTTCTTTTACATAACCCCAGCGGGGTGAGGGCTTGGTCATTCTGCTTACAAAGGTTTTAGTTCAGAGCCGCAGAAGCTCAAATCTATAATCTCAGCAGAAACATCTGTAGGACAGAAATGAAATATAAAGGGGAAAAGTGTCCTCCAGGCTACATTTCCCGTGCTTCGACATCATTATCTTTGTACCTGTCCATGGGACTGTTTGAAATTCTAGCATACTCATATTTTTTCGTAAACTCGCAAGTAAACACAGACAAGAAGCCCGTATCCTGCTCAATTAAGTAAGAAACAGATCATCTCCTGGAGATCACTGGGTATTTTCAGGAGTATGGCAGCCCACCATATCCATTTGAATTCAGCAATTCTATAATTCTTGGCACGTCAAGCGAAGAAACAATGACCGACATCGCGAAAAGAGACAACATATACATCAGCAAGCTTATATAAAATCTGTGGCTCGAAAGAATGTCTGAAAAACCCATAAGCTCTAGTTGCCAGCTCCCTTGCACTCATGCAACTCTTCTCTCACGTCAGCTTTTCTCCCCTGCAGGAGGAGTGTGAACCAGGACCTGCTACTCCGCAGCCTTGCTCCTCCTGCAGGCATTTGCCATTGCACCAAGCATTTGCCAGGTGGGTGTAAGTGCTTTTTCTGGTTTATACAACCGCACATAAGCATAAACTGCAGAAGTTGTAAGGCAAAAAACAGTCAAGCCCTTAACAGTTTCAGCACCTTTTCAAACATGCACCCAGGAAAATGTTTAGGAGTAACTGAAGTCAGGCTCCCAGTACATGCTTGCCTGCTGCTCAGTAAAAGAAAGAGTAATACTCACCCCAGTGTTGTCATGGTTACAATAGTGTACCAAAAGGAAGCAGGAATGCTGGTGAATTTGCTTGCCGAGGACCCTTTCTCTGCATAAAACATCACAGTTGCAAAGATGATGATTGCCATAGTGAGGGAAAAGAGGAGAAAGCCAAGCTCGGAGGCACAGCTCTTCAAAGTGTAGCCCAAGATTCTTAAGCCTTGGGAATGGCGAGAGAACTTGAAAATCCTGAAAACCCTGAACACCCTTAGTGTCACAAAGGCTCCGCTGACATCCTCGTTGTTGGTCATCACCAAGCCGATGTAGTATGGCATGATGGCCACCACGTCGATGATGCTCATCACACTTCTAATGAATCTGTAGCGACTTGGGGCCGCAAAGAGTCTCAACAGATACTCAACTGTGAAAATCATCACGCAAGCTGTGTCCAAGCAAAAGAAGGCCACAGCGTACCTTTCCCCACATGGAAGCTCCTTGTTTCCAGGCACCGTGCCACAAGGGACAGTTTCCACGACATTAGTGATCACAGAGACAGCAATAAAGAAACCGGTGACGTAGTAAAAGACTAAGGCTAAGGTGCTGGTGTGGGGGTTCTCGAAGGCTCGCCACATGGTCTGCCGGAAGCTCAGGGATGGCATGGACCCTTCTTGGTTGTTTTCTGAGTCATTGTCATCCATCAGCCGCTCCGCGTTTTCCCGCTTTCTGTCTTTGTATTCTTCATAGCAGCAGTCCCCAATGATTTCAGGGAGGATCCCGTAGAAGGCAAGCTCTTCGTCGTAAGCAGAGATGCACTCGTACCTGGGGTAGTGCAGCTTGCCAGTTCTATAAAAATTTAAGATGCATCTAAAGACCTCAGGGTCCCGGTCAAAGAAGTACTCCTTAGTGTCTTCGTTGAAGAAGAACTCCTTCTCGGTGCTGCCCAGGAGAGTGTCTGGGTATCTCTCCAGTGTAGTCCTCCAGGTCTGGAAGCGCCTGCCACTCACGTTGAGAATGATCAGCTCATCCTGCCTCTTGTTTTTCTCTGTTGGAGCCAGTGGCATGGGGCAGTTGGCCACTGGCATCCATCCTATGGCGGCGGCCCTGGCAAAGGGCAACCATGCTGCTACTCCTGCTGCCATGATGACCCCAGGCCTTGTTACTGGAGAAGACAGTTAGGCTGCTCCTGGGACCTGTTGGAATTCAGATCAGTTCCATCTAAAATACAGAACAAAATAAAAACACAACACACGGTCAAGCGGGGGTCTTGCCCCATTGTGTTAGAGAGTCAGATATCGGTACGTAGACAAGTGTGTAAAACTGGCTCGCCCTCATCTCCCGTTTGAAGAATGATGTTAAACAAGGCACATGATAATCAGCTCAGCGGGGTTATGGCATTATTATAGATTGAAATTTTGAATAGCAAATGATTCCTCATTAAAAGCATTTTAAAAGTAGCATAAACACACTAATTTATATTTGCTTCCTTACAAACAAGACTAATCCATAATTCCCCAGGTGTAAGCCTCATGTGCTCATCAGTTTAACTACAGCTGTCAAGAAAGAGCTGGGAACTCCGGTGAAATCAGCTCGCAGTTCACCCGGTGCAATTGTACACCATGAAAAGCCACGACTGGACTGAGCTGGGCTTCCAGCCTTAAAGAAGTCAATATGTGATGAGTCTTGCACTAAGAACATTTTCAGTTGAAAGAAATGGAAAATCTCCTCGGGTTTTCATTGGTTTTCTTCCACCTTTAATTAAAGACCTGGCCTCAGCAGCAGTTTTTTTCTGGTCTTTTTTTGTTTAGAGATGGGTTCCACTCTTGTGAAATATTACATCCCCCGCCGGACTGGAGGAAAATCCTGACTTTCAGGGAAACCTTGCCCACAATGCATGAGCAACGGTAAGCTTGAGGCCCAGGTGTGAAAGCTGATGGATTAAGCTACCAGCTGAGTACCAAGAACTTCAGAATGAGGGAACCCCCAAAGCTGGATGGCTTTCTTCCAGCAGCAAGATACCGTCATTATTTCCTGGCTAACAGAGGCAGAAGTCCTGTAGCCTAAGAACTGAAGGACTCTTGGGTTGAAATGAAATATGTTCACTGCTCTCTTGATTTTCAGATGAAAAATATCCCAAGCTGTCCAGCCCCTCAGCCACTGGAAGCCAGCATTGTCCTGAAATTAGTTACTGGGGTTCTGACCAGGATCTGATTATGAACCTTCTTTTTCTTTTTGGTCTCTGGTCAGAGCTCTTCCAATATTTAACTTTTGTTTTAGCTAGTATTTGCTTTCACTTCCCTAATGTTTTTCGAACTCTACCATAAAATTATCTGGAGAAAGGTGCCATTATCATATAAGATGCATTAGCGGCCCTATCAAGAGTCGATTTATCAATGGAAATTCCATTGATTCCACTGACTCAGGCCCTCAAAGCCTAATTATATCCTCTACATGATATGCTTCTAGGCAGTTTTACTCTGAAGTTTTTTAATTATATGAAAGCTGCCATGCCAGCCAGTAAGGCTGCAGCATTATTGATTTCAACAGGCCATCAAAATACTGAATAAAAAATGATGGCATCAATCTGTGGTGAAAATGGCTAAACCGCTCGCAGAAGTGCTCTTCCTCTTCAGGGCACATTAACGTTCATCACCTTAATGTTGAGTATCTTTCTATGCAATTTTACTATCTAAAGGACAATTGAAATCCTTCGTGCAAGCATCTTGCTGCTGCTGGAAGAGGTTTTGTGATTATGAAACATATAATAAAAAAATCCATAGCGATGCTTATCCCAAGGAGACATTTTGCTTGTATACATGGCGCTGGAGGAAACATCCCACAATATTTTCCTATAAAGGATTGGTCAATATCACTATGCGCTATTGTTCCTCTGCCCCGACGAGGGAATTTATTGGGTTGATAGTGCCAGACTGAGAGCCCCGGAGACCAGGCTCCTTCGTCTGTGCGGGGAAGAGGCCGAGAGCCGCACCACAAACTTTCTCTGCGCTACTTTGCGAATACGCCCCGGTCTTTAGCTGGAAGGCAGCCCCCGGGGACACGGTGGGCTCAGCACGGCTGCCCGTTGCTTTTATCAGCGGTGGCGGGTCTTTCAAGAAACACTGCGTTAAGAACAGGACTGCAAAACAGGGGGCAGCAAAGGGAGAACCATTTCATTCGTTAATCACCAAATATATACCGGCAAATAACCAAGAGACCCGGATCACGCATCCCGTCCCTGTTCTCCCTGCTGGTAAACTGTCTCCTCTGCGTTTTAATTTCAATTAGCGACACCACCGCAGTCATTCTGCCAGGACTGATTGGCGACGTTCGGTGACCTGACCAGCTACAGTACACTGGATCCTCATCTCCCCTGATTTCTCAGGGGAACCTCACTAGAAATCTCTTCTGTACTTTCATAACTTTGGTTGTAAATTCCAGGTTACCTACATTAGCTGCTGAGGCACTATAAATACTTCCCATATAATTGTTCTAATAAAGCGCTGGTAACTCATAAGTGACTTACACATTTTTAAATCAATTTTTAAAGATAAAATGGGTCCTTCCATGCTGGCAGTATATGTGGGGAAGCTATAAATATCTCAGCTGTGAAATGGACAGGAGATGGAAGCAAAAGGGGAGGAGAGGGCTAGTCTTCCGTGGAAGTTTAGTTCTCGTTTCTCTGCGGCAGAGATGCAGCTGGTTGAGAAGACTTAGTGCACACAGCTTAATTTTCAAAGTTGCATTAAATCTGTCCCGTTTGATCCTCAAAATATGCAAAACCAGAGTCTTTTTCAGCTATAAATTGTCTGTCCGTGAGGAAGGACCAAGAAGGAGGAAAGGTTTTGCTTTTTCTTGTCCATGAGTCCTTGGAACCTTCCCCACCCCAAAGTAAGAGACAGAAAATGAAGAGAGGTAGGACTGGATTTGCGATTCAGAGCTGCACAAACTAAGTTGAGTTAAAAAAAAAAGGAACTAACTAGTTTGTCTACAAAATATGGAAAGAATCCTCCTTTTCTGCACTCCTGGGATTTGGTAACTGCTGACCAGTCTTTTTAGGCTAGAAAGCAATTGGCTGGGCTCAAAATATACTGTACTGTCAAGACAGTCTCTTCAGCTCGCACAGCAGACAGACACACTTTAATTCTAACAAGCACATATTTAGCTATACACATCCTTCTAATTTAATTGCCATAATTTCTGCATGCAATTTGAAAGGAACTAGTTAACAAAAGATCGGTAGCCTGCTGATGACATTTAGAAGACCTGGTACATGAAATAAGATAATTTGTCTCCTCCTGACTTAAAAAAGTCAGCATCTGTAGGGAAAAGTATCTTTTTTCTTTAGATAATGATGAGGTCAGTGAGATGGTGCAAGGAAGTCTGATAGAAGAGCCTGAGGCGTGAGCCCCCGGTCCCGCTCCCAGGACTCCCGACCCATCCGAGTCCCTCCCTGGCTACCGCGGGTCGTCTGCGCTGCAGCCGCTTCGTGGGCACCGGGGTTTCATCCCAGTTTCTAACAAAAACCTGACAGGCATGGCTACGTCCGTAAAGCTCGGGAGGAAAACTTTGGAGAATAGTCATTTCTGTTCACCTAAAGGGTCAAGAAATAAACGAGAGATTCTTACCACGTTAGCTCCCACCAGCAGTGCTGTACTTAATAAATCTCTCTTCATAGTCTCATGAAAACAGAAACAAAAATCTCATAGTGTTTCCCTTTCTGGAAGCAGAGAGGGATGATCTAAAATACGACTGCCAAGCATACTGTGAGTTCTCGATGAGGCACTGCTAATGGGAGCAAAGAGCCTTGAGATCCTTCATTCTCTCCTTTCCTGTCCTTCTTGGGTCAGGCTCAGACAGCAAAGATATATTTGCTTTAAAGCAAAATATGTCAGCCAAAGCTTCAATATCCTCCGTCAGTCACGTATTCCTTCCCCTTCGCAATACATCAGATAATAAAACTTTCTGCAAAACATTCACTCCCTCAGTCCGTCGGAGAGATTTGGGAGCAAAAGCAACAGGCTTAGGATAAATGCATGCAAACTTCTCCCCTCCCTCCCAGTCAGCCCAGAGAGCCCCATCTCGCCGGCTCGCAGCGATGCCTTACCTGGCAAGGAAAGACACTCTCGGCACCCAAAAGTAGGGCTAAATCTGGGGAACGGGAAGGAAGGGGGAGCAGCTGCTCCGCAGGATAAAAGGTGAGCTGTGCTGCCTGCCTCTTGACTCCCTCTCTAAATGCAGTCAGAAGCAATCAGTAAATGTGATCATCGTTGTGAAAGTATATATAGAGAGATGACTAAACAGCTTCTCCCTCATTACTGCCGAGACGGAGTCTCTCCCTGCCTCTCTCGCCTGAGCTCGCCTCGCTTTGCCCCCTCCCCTTCCAGTACTGCTCGGAGCTTTGCTCTCGCTGCCTGACCGGGCTGGCAACAGCACCGGGGCCCCGCGAGCCCACTGGGGCACCCGCAGTGGGGAGATGGACCCCGCTGGTCCCGGGGAGGCGGGCTGCAAAGCGAGACTGAGGGAAGGCAGCGGGAGCTAACGGAGACACCGGCAAATGGAGTCGTTAAATATACACCCGAGCTGACCCTGCACGCTAATGTGGCAGCCGTGGCAAGGGGGGATGCAGGGGGGAAAGTCTGGGATGAACTTCACTGGTCCCTCCCGGAGCTCCCTCTGTGTCCCCGGCTCTCGGGCAGGCAGGGACTGTGCAGGAGAGGTCCCTTCTCCTGGATGAGAAAATGAGCTATTCCTCTAGCATCACAAGCCTACAGCCAACACCTCAGCCAGGGCGGGAGGCTACATCCAGGAATACAAATAAATAATTCAGCTTAAACCGATCTTTCCCTCTCTCCTGCTCCCCTCTTCCTTCCCACCGCCTGTCCCCCTCGTCCTGCTCGTCTCGCTCGCCCTGCTCCTGGGCAGCTCTTACCAGTCCTGTCTCCACACCACCTCAGCATCCCTCTTTCATCCGCGGTCAGAAGTTGGACTCCGCACGCTCAGAGACCCGGCATCCTTGCTCATCTATCTGCTTGTCAGTGAATCTCCATTAAATAAATAACTATAAGCCCAAATCAGAGCAAAGCGGCCGTGCCCTGCTCTGCCGGGCAGATCCCGGCAATGACTGATGCGCCGCAGCGATAGTTGGTGACTTCCATAAAGTAAGACAAATACATACGCGAAGCAGGTTTGCTCGGCCGCCCCGCCATAGCCCCGCGCCCTTCCGCAGCCCCGCACCGCGCTGGCAGCTACGGCCGGGAGCTGAGGGGCGGCAGCCGCCGGCTGGGGACGGGGGGGCGGAGGGAGGGGGCGAGGATGAGGAGGGCGCGGGGGTGGCAGCGAGCGGGGGGCGCCGCTCCTGCCCCTCGCCCCCCTCCCTCGGCGTCACCCCCCCCCCCGAGTGTGCCCACCCCCCGCCCCGCGGCCCCCCCCCTCACCTCGGCAGGGCTCGCCGCCCCTCCGCCTCGCCCGGCGCTCCCGGCCGCGCCGCCAGCCCGGCTCCTCCGCTGCCATGCGGCTGCGGGAGCGCGGAGCGGCGCGCCGCGGGGGCGGGGGCGGGCGCGGGGCTGCGCGCGCCGTGCGCGGGCGCGGGGCGGCGGGGAGCGGCGGTCAGCACCGCCGGGCGGACAGCTCCGCCGAGGGGCGTGGCCGCTGCGGGGGGACCCCCGCACGGGCGCCCCCCACCCCCCCCCCCCGCCGCCTTCTCCCGCATCCCGAGACCCCCCGGTCTCCCCCGCACCCCCCGGTGTCCCCCCCGGCCCCCCTGGGTGCCCCGGTCCCCCCGCAGCCCCCGGCCCCCGCCGGCAGGTGTCACCCCGAGCGAGGCGGCCCCGCTCCCGCCGTGCGGCAGCTCCCGCAGCTCCAGGTGCCGCGGGAGGCGGCCGCCGGGCTGCGGGACCCTCCTCGGGCTGGCTGCGGGGGTCTTCCTCTGGCGAAGCCCCGCAGCTGCTCCTTGCACGTGTGCCGCTTCCAGCGGGAGGGGAGAAGGCGGGGAGGGGGACCCGCTGCGCCTCTCTTGTTTTGAAATAGGGGAAACGGGGACTTTGCAAAGCCGTGATCAGCAGGGTCCGATTTCCAGGTGATGCCGTGTGCCTGCATGACAGCGTGCCTCTCTTCTGAGAGCTCTTGAGCCAAGGCCTTAGTGAAAAAAATAAAATATTTAGAACAACTCCAAACCTTTCAACTCTCTGGTTTGGAAATCTGAACTGGAAACTCTAATACCAGAACCCTGTTCAGCCTGGTTCTGTGCCTCAATGTTGTCCAAACACTGATAATTCAATTCAATTAGTAAAAAACAATACTAATTTGTGAATGTCGGGTCCCGGGTAATCCTGCCCCAAAAGAGTTTTTGCCCCGGTACCGTTTGTCGGCTCCATCACCATGCCTGCAGACTGGCTAATGAGGGTGTGCAAGGGCAGCCCATGTGGCCTTTGCCTCAGGGGCGCTGGCGGCTGTGCGCTGGACACCCGAGCAGCTGTGTGCAAAGGGGAGCCTAAAACTTCCCTGAGAAACTTTCCTGCAGGAACTGAGGCAAATCAAAGCATCCAGGATCCGTCCCTATTAGGTGCCGTCAGAACTGCCTTCCTCCTTAGCGTGCTTCCTACAGCTCCACTTGCTCTTTTCCTCTCGCAGATGCTCAGAAGAAAGCAGAACCACAAACCAGACATTTCTGTGACTTACATCGTCGTCCCTTCACAAAACTTGCTGACCCCCCTCCCTCAGGCGGGCGAGCTCTGGCCTCGCTCTCTGCTGGCTCTGGCCTGGCTGTGATTCTCAACAGCTTTTCCCCCATGACTCGGCCCCTTTTAACTTCCGATCTCTATTAAAAAGCTAATTTGGGAGCTCTTTTTCAATGCTCCCAATTTTGTATTTTTAAATAGAGTGTGAAAGTCAAAAGCAAGCTAGCTGCACATAGTCTGATGTGAAAATATTCCCTCTTCTCCTTGTCTTTTTATTTATCTTTTTCTTTGCTTCTGTCTCTCTTTTTCTCTCAACTCTGTCTTCCTCTCTTTCTCTTCTGCGCTTTCTGCCCTCCCCTTTCTCCCTCTTTCTAGGAATATCTCCTTAGGTCCTACTGCACCAATTATAGGCTTTATTAAAACTTTTTGAACAACTTTTTCTCATTCTGTTACTGAACAGTAGAACCTGCCGGTGCTGAGACAAGCCGTATGTGCAGAGAAACCCCTGGAATAAGCTATGCATGGGTAAATATCGGTATCACATATAGTTCGCTTGGTGTTTTTTCTCTGCCATTTTCTTCTGTATTTATATCCTTTGCCTCCACAGTGTATTTTATTTATTGTGTTTTTCTTTACACTGGGTGCTGTCCTGCATTAATTCTGCATCTAAATACCCCACTGACTCCGCGGCCATGCTGTATAAGCATTCTGTAATGACGGTTGCAGTAATAAAGCTAGCTTGGTTGCTTGAAATTACAGCGTGCCATAACATTCTAGCTTTGTAGTCTGATTATGTCCTATAGATTGTGCCAACAGTTTCCTTGCTCTGGAGCCAAGCTTGTGAAAATGCCTGCATAGATTAAAGAAAGATCATTAATATGATTATGCGAAAGAGTCAGTCTTTGTAACCTTAAAATTATAGATGTGGTCTGGTGATTGAACCAGCCTGGAAAACACAGCTGCTTGAGTGGATCTCTGCTCCTCTCGGAAACTCCCTCAGACCGTGGCTACGTGGCTACGTGAAGCTCTGTGTTCCTCGTTTCCGTCCAAAGGAGGAGTATAATAATATTTACTGACCGAAAGTATATTATGGGAATGGATAAATATTTATAAATGCCTATATGATTCCCGAAGGAAATAAGTTGTGTAGAAGAATAGGGAATGCTCTGCTTGTACATTTGTCGGTCTGTCTACCCTCCCGTCCCTCCAGCTGACCACCCTCCGCAATTCCTCATGGGCTTCCTATCATGGAGCACAAATGCGCAGAACAGGTCCTGGAAACGAATAGATGAAGGAAGGCACAAGGCGCTCCCTATCCCGTCCTAAAAATACAATTACAAATATCTACCACTCTCTTGAAGCCGGGTGCCTTCACGCCACAGGTGTGGCGAGGTAAGGAGTTCACGTATCTGGCTCGCTCGCGTCTCTCTCTCACGTATATATTTTATCACTGGGAAATGCAGTGTCTGCTTTAGGGGCAGAAATGCTCTTTGCTAGGGCTAAGCTAATTCTGGTGAAAAATTTATTCTGATACAGAAAAAACTGCCAAAAGTTGGATTTGGATCAAAATTTTGCAGGATTTCTTATGCGGAAAACTAGACTGTTAAATCTGGAACTATTGTATTATTGTGACATGTTGATGACAGATGATGATGCGATTGATGACATATAATATTATACGAAAGACCATACTAAATGGTCTTTCATAACACAGTTCTGCCTTAGTTTTTTGCAGAACCAGTATCTGGAATGTTTTATCGAGATTTGTAAACAAAGAAACCCTGAATCCTCTCAGCATCCTTTGGGAGTTTTTAAGGGGATCTTGTAACTGGCCTAAAAAAATCCCGAAGGAAAAAGTGACTAATTTTCAAGCACCTTTTGCAGAAGGTTCAACACAGGGAGATGTTAAGGGTTGGGGGTTTATTTAGGATGACCGGAGGTTGCATCAGCTCCCCTTTGGGGCACACGGCAGGATTTACAGGGGTACCGTTGGCATCCTCGTGTGGTTCTCAGACCCGTCCGTCCGTCCGAGACATGGGTGTTTGATGGACAGTCTGTGTCCCTGCCGCGGTCTGCAACCTCTCACTGCCTGTTGGTACTTGGGAACCAGGGGATTTGGTTCAAGGCCATCTCCGATTTACAGCGTGCTCAGTTTTTTCCCCCTCTATGCTTGGAGATTTTCCAACCTGAAATAAAGCCTCACAGGCAGCTGCATTCTGCCACTTCTTTCCAAAAGGGAAGAGGAAGGAGCCATGGATAGTGTCCAGCAGCTCTGCTAGCTAGCCAGCAGCTGCAAAATTTTCTGCTCAGCTGACCTTAATGAATCAAGAAAAGATCACACATGATAGTAGAGGGAAAAAAACCCTTGAAGGACAGTAGTGGTACTGAATCAGGGCTTTGATTTATCGTCCCCCGTCCTCTGCCTCTCCCCGGTGCGTACCGTGGCTCGCTCTTCCCATCTCACGGTGAGTGAAGCAGCAGTGCTGGTTTGCGATGCTGCTCTCTGCAACAGCTCATCAGGGATTGTGCTTAATTGGCCGTATTCCACGTTATCAGCATCCAAACACTAAGTAATGAGAGCCTCGTGTTAACATTCCTGATCGCAGATGAGAGCGGAGTGTCGCCCAGGGCGGGTAGGGAAGGGTGGAAAGCAGAGCCCGGGCGCGCGGAGGACGCGGGGCTGTTCAGGAGCAGGTAGAGAGGTGTGTTAGTGGCAAGAAGGCAATGCTGACGGATCAGTTAGCACAGAAGTGAATTAGTGTGCCTGGGTATTCCGGGCCTGCTTGTGAGCCAATGCTGCCTGTGATTTGCCTGTAGTTATGCCTCCAAGAGAACGGCGCCACCCGTGCAACAGGCCTGACGCGCCTCTTGCTGGTACTGCGGGCGGCGGGGTGCCGCGGTACGGTCGCCGAAGGCAAGGGAGTCAGAACAGGGCGACGTCAAGGAGAGGGAAATTAGGATAATTGGCTTAAAGCTGGAAGCTCTGTAAAAGCATATGAATTCTTTGCTGCTTTGCTGTACTCTTCGCTTCTAGTGCTTTAGTGTCTTACAGTCCAGGCAGGACTTTACACGTTGTTCTTTATCCAACTGCTCTGCAGCAACTTTCTTTGCAATGATCTGCCTCCGGCCGGTTGGGAATTCTTGCAATTATGAGTCAACCGAGGCTAAAAAGCTCTGAACTGAGCAAAGCACAAGCCAGCTGCACTCCTTTGGTCTCACACACATTGGGTTAACCAGGCACCGTCCAAGCAATCGTCGTTATCTCCTGGAAGTTGAGAGACCAATTAAGGAAAAGCAAAAAAAAAAAAACCCTCCAGACCAACCTGAAAGAAATGATTAATGTTAAACTATCAGGTTTGGAATGGTTACCAGAGCTGGAGTGATGCTGAAGGTTTTGCTGCTAGAGCCAACAGTACAATAAATTGCAATTGCAGTTTCTTGGTGGCTCATAACCAGTAAATCAGATCTGTGGAACTATAGGTTTACTGTGAATTCAAGGAGTTGTTCTTTCATTTTTTAAGAGTACATTTTAAATCAAGTCAACAGCCATAACGCATTATACAGCCTGCCTAGCTACTGTCTGGGAAATGAATCCTGTACTATCCTGATTCCTTTTTATTATTTTATTATTATTATTAGATACGGGGACAGGGAGATTGTCCTTGTTCAGCTGATCGATGTATGGGGTGTAAAGCTGCATCAGAAGCAATGGCGTTTCCCCCACCCAAGGCCTGCGCTTCGGTTGCTTGGTTTTGGGCAAACTGGAGTAGAAAACAGCTGCTCCCACGTGCCGGTGTTTCCCACAGACGTACAGCAGAGCGTGGCAAGGATGGCCAGTAAGAGCCAGGAGCCTTGCTTTTTCTTTTTCTTTCTTTTAAGCTCGCCTGCCTGCTGTAAGCTGCTCACCATGTGAGATCGTTATGTTACAGCATCAATCAGTGTGGCCTGGGCTGGCAAGGGAGGTGATAAAAGGCTGAGGCTGCCACCTCTGAGGCTGCTCCTCTGGGCATCCCTGTGGCCAGGGAAGGAGCTTTCCCACCCTCGTGGCAGAGATTCCCCGCAGATCCAGGCAGCGAGGGCTGGGCAGCCGTGGCCCAGATGGTCTGGATGAAGAGTTCATTCGCGTTAAGGTGCCTGTGTGGTGTATTAGATTTACAGAGCTGTGGCTTACTTCTGCCTCGTGCCGTAAGGACCCCGTGCGCAGCACCGCGCTCGCCCGTCGTGCCGGTGGCTGGAGGCCACGGACCCGTGTCTGCGAGGTTAGTCCCGAGTTTCAGATCTATATAAAGACTTACATGCTTCTGCTGCAGCGCTTGGAGAGCTTTGGATGTCTTTTGAATTAGACACTAAAGTGTGGGTAAAAGAAAGTACAGAAGGTGTTGGGCGAAGGGACCCCAGGCGCCCGTGGCTCTCGGGCCTCCCGAGCGGCTGGGCAGTGGGGGTCTGGCCTCCCACAGGCAGCGGGAGCAGCCCGGGCTGTGGTGGGATGCTCACACTGGTGGGGGGACGCTGCAAGGACACAGGAGAGAGGGAGGAACCAGGGGCTGTAGTAAGGGCTTTGCTGCTGCTTCTTTTCTTGAATCCGTGTTTTGTATTTTCTTGCTGTGGGAGGAAATTGCTGTTTTTCTAGATGCAAACCTCGTCTCCTCAGTGAATTCCCTTTTCTGGAAGGAAGCCTGTGTTTGTTTTCCATTTGGGGTTTGATTGAAGCACGCTCAGGGAAATAGGCGGCAGAGCCGGGACGGCAGCCGCAGCTAACTCTTGATTAGGGTGGGGGGAAGGAGGTGCCTGCGCGCCCCCACGGCTCTCAGGGGTCCGGCGATGGGGGGCAAAAGCCTCCTCTGTGCTGGCAAAGCCACGCTGGGCTCCTGCCGGGGGGTTACTGGGTCCCTTTGCTCACCTCGGTGTGCTGGGAGGCCCTGTCTGTCGGCGGCAGGAGCTTCCCCCCGTGCAACGCGCTCGGGCTGGGGCAGCATCGCGGGCTGGGGGGGATGAAGCCCCCTGTGTGCACAGCCGGAGCAGGGCACGAGCATGGCTTCGGAAACGGGCTCTCGTGTGTCCCGCAGGCTGCCTTTCCCCGGCCTCCCCTTTGCCCAAATGTGGCTCTAGACCTCTGACCTGGCGATAAGGATTTGATTGATTTTTTTAATTCCCCCCCCCCCCCCCCCTTTTTTTTTGGTGGGGGGTTGCCTTTCCTTCCGAAGCCTGGTGGCTTCACGCAGCACTTCGGCTGTGACCTGTACAGGGGCGAGTTTCTCCTTCTATGCCGATGGCATTGCTGGAGGGGTGGCTCTCTCCTCCCTGGTGGAACTTCTACTGAGACAGACAAAATGTTGAAGATAAAAATGAAAGGCTCTACTTCTTGTAAGCCCTTTTTCCTGCTGCTTAATTATTATACTGAAGATAAAAATAGCTGAAAAATCACTGAAGAGGCAACGAAGGCTTTCTGCAGCAAACCTCGTCCCTTCAGAACTGGCCCCGCTTTGCCTCCGTACGCTCCCGCTCGCCTCTCAAGCCAGGGTGGGTACCCAGGACGGACCTGGGGCTGTGCTTCTGGTCTGCTTGTCGAGAAACGCAAGGTTAGAGGCCCTTGCTGGAGATAATGCCTGACCCGCAGGGCCGGGGTAAGGCTTGGCCAGGCGGGAGCTGGGTAAGACGCACCGGAGCAGCGGGTGAGCACGGGGCCGCTGCGGGCTTGGAGCCGCCTCCGCCTCTGTTCGCCTGGCGTAGCCGAGGGCTGAGCCCAGCAGAGCCTCGCCGAAGGTGAAATGTGTGTGAACGCGGCGAGGACTGTCACCTCTGTCCGTTGCTGGATTGCGGCTCTGGTCTGTGCTCGAAAGGTAGGAAGGGTCTGGAGGAGGAGCAGCCCCTCACAGCAGGTGCTGGCGCTGGCTTGTGCCGACGGACCTCTGTGGCAGGTTTGCTGCAGCGAAGGCTGCCTCGCTGCGAGCGTGGGGGGCTCGGACCTCCAGACCTGGGCGGTGGCTCGGAGCGTTCCCCACCGGTGAGGAGGGGACGGCTCCCGGCTCATTGGCACGGGGGAAAATCCAAAGAGCAGAGATGGATTCTAGCCCCAGACCAGTTTAACCCCCCACCCCCCTTTGTGTACATATGTAAGAGAATGCTAGTAGGCAGAAATAGATTTACTCTTTTATCTTGGAACAGATTAAAAATAATTTTACCTGCGGGCAAATTCCATGACTAGAATTCAATCTCTATCTGATTTTTTTTAAAATTATTGAATCCGGTAAGGTCATTATTTCTGTCTTGCTCTAGCAGGATGTAGTCTCTAGCTAAAGGGGAGGTTTTCTGTGTGCGTGTCGTTAAGGGCTAACCTGGAATTCAGGTCTTAATCCTCAGTGCAGACCTTTGATATAGAAAGAGGGCTTTTGTTAATGCGTTAACTTACACTTGCTCAGAGCAGAAGCAGTAGCTGATAGCTTTAAAGAAAATTCAATTAGTATTTTTGGATAGTCTGGTATTAAATGAAGTTCTTCACAAATGGAAAATCTCTCATCTAAGCTTCCCAAGAAGCTCAAAAGCGATATTTATGCAAACATCTCTCTGAGCAGGAGGTTCTCTTGCCCTTAGATAACGCCCATGTGAGGGACATCTTGCTTCTTAACAGGCTGGAAGGTCAGTCATTAAAGGGGTTTTTGCAATATTCAGGCACGTGCCGGGACACTGCTGGTCTTTGCCAGACCCTCAGCTTCTGAAAGGAAGCAGAAAGCAGACCTTGTCTTTATTTCGCTTTTCTGGCTCGTTACCAATACCGTTTAGCCGAGGAGGTGTTTCTAACTTAGCCCTGCGACTCCATCCCATCGGGCACTACACTTGGTGGCCTGCAAGAACGTCCCCCGAGCTGGGTGCTGGCGCCGCCTCCAGCTGGGAGGCAAAGCCCGGGCGCAGCGCTGCTTTCCCCGGCGCCAGCCGCGAAGAGGGTTTCGCTCGCTTGACTTGTCGGAGGGATAAACTGTCTGAAGATTGCGCAGATGTTGGGAACACGATCCCACTCGCTTTGCCATGTAAAAAGAGAACAACTGTTGGGCTTTTTATGTCTACATAGGAAAATGCATAATATCACCAAATAGGCAAACTCTGCTGTCGAACGCAATTTTACTTCTATTACAGGCAGGGGTGAGGTTGATCAAGACACATTGGCACATCTCTTTTAAATACGGCTGGTTCTGCACATAGCAGAAATTCAGGGTTAAACTAATTAGTAATTTTGACTTTGTATTAGGTGACAAGCTGGCAAATAAAAAAGAGAATTTGATTTTTCCAAGTCGCTGTGTTTCTGACCAGGAGGCCTTCTAGAATGAAAATTCATATTGTTCACCCAGGAATGAGTTACACTAACTCCTTTTTTAAATTAGGCAAGATAACATCCGTCGTTGTAGCTGAACGCTTAGATAATGCATTTTCTGACACTATGTGTAGTATTTCTCTGTGCAAGGAATAACGTGCAAAAAGTAGCACAATCTAGAATGATACAGCAGGGCATAATACAAGCCAGCTAAAATAGGAACGTAGGAAATGTTTAAATGGCAAGTAATAAATCCATGTAATAGCATTCAGATAGAGTTCAATCCAAGTGATGGCTTTGGTATCGATGAAACCTCACAATTTTATGCCACTTCTTATTTGGATAACTCTGAGTTTGCAGGCGGCGCCCAGCTTCTCAGAACAGCCACTGGAGAGAGAAGCAGCTCTTTATTTCTGCTGATGGCAGAAATGGAGGCACATACAATTCCTCTTTTTCTCAGTATTCAAAATGCTAAAGAACCTTTTCTGCCTTTTTTTTTTTTTTTTTTTAATTGCAAAGATCCACCACCTGAGATATGAGACACTACCTTCGTCTGCATGAAGTTAGCTGAGGGACAGGGGTAAACTCTTCTGGGCTAGAAGCGACAGAGAGAACTAGGAATTCGGGTCTGACAATTCCTTTATTGCTATTATAAACCCCAGCAGAAAGAAAGGAGACTGAACTTTCCAGTATTTTGCAATCTAATATATTACAGAAGCCAAATAAACTGGTACCTTATTCCCCTGGCTGCGTTACTGACTCTGTTAGGAGGCGGAATCATGCGGCACTGTGTGAAGCACTCGGCGTGTTCGAGATCAGACCTTCAGATGTAAAGCTTAAGGAAAAGCAAGGCAAATATTCATGAAAGTGTCTGCGTTCTATGTGACCTCCTTTCCACCTCAGCTTTGATCCGGGCTGCTGATCCGAAGAAGAGATTCTGATTTCCATTTGATAAGGCTTACAGTTTTTGGCAAAGGGAAGCTCAAAAATAATCCTTTTCTGAGCAGATAAATCATCTAAAGCGCTCAAACATGCAGGCAAAGGAACTGGTAAATCTGCCAGCTGAACTCCCGTGATTGCTTATTTTCAGGAGTCCCTGCTGGGAAGCTGATCTCAGGGGAACGCCGGCGGTGGCTTGGTCCGTGGCCACGGGGCGCGGGTTCACCCCGCCGCGCAGACACGGCGCTCCGGTGCGCGGGGCCGAGCGGAGCCACGCGGGGCTGACCCGTAAATCCGCAGCTGACCCGAGCACTGAGCCCGGCAAGGTGCTGACTTCAGAAATATTTAAAGTGAAGATCCTGAAGGCCCAGCAAGCCAAGGGGCTGCTAATGTGCACAAAGGTAAACACGCACTAAGTGCTTTGCTGGCCTGTAGCCAGGGGGCTGACTCTGGAGGATCCCAACCCCTGTTAAAATGTGGATTTTAGACCCAGCTGATAACAAAAGTTGTCACGTTCGGACCTGCTGCTGGGTGTGGAGCTGTTCTGCTGTAGGGCCCTTCAGGCAGCTGTTTGGAAACAGCTACAACCCTTCCTTCCCATAAGGACAGCGGTGAGGAGGAGACTGGTTAGGATTATTTACTAATTAATGCAGTACCAGTAGACATATGAATAGATGTTCATTTAAAACTCCTGCTGGTTCGCAGCGCGAGTGAGACCAGTGCCTTGCACACCACTGAGGTGCTTTTCTTGGCTCCAGCCTGAGGGACCCTGCAGGAGAACCAGGTCTGAAAACACCACCTCTGCTGTTACAAACGTTTACAGTTCTAAACAACAAAATAATGAAAGGAACAATACCACGGGTCTTAATTAGCGCTGGAAAGACATCAAAACAAATGAAACCAATGTATATATCATTTTTCTGAGCCCCTGATAAAGGCTGCTCAAGGGACTGGGCCAGGTCTGGGGTCTCACTCCTATAGAGTATCTCTTTGCAAATATGCACACGTATAATGTCACAATAAATCTGGAAAGCCACTTGTGTGCCACTTGGAGAGCAGATAAATGATACAAAACAAGAAAGGACAGTGCAGCTGATAAGCACTTGTGTTGCCGTTGTCAACCAAAGCAGCAGCGATAACAACAGAAATATAGGGCTTTCCACCTGCCGATGGCTCGGTGCGGCGCAGGGACGATCGGTGCCTCCCGCTAAGGTGCCCATGGCAGAGATGTGTAGAGGCACCAAGCACCAGATTCCCCATGATTTTGAAAAACCAGAAACTGTGTAACTGAGCACAGAGTGAGGTGAGGTTCCTAGCTTTCATTTAAACCTTGGGTTTTGCCCTCATAAATATAAGAAAAGGCTTGAAAATGTGAACTAAAGTATGTTTGCTTGGGGCTACGCACGGTCTGAAGCAGAGCCGTGCCATGCCCTGCCTGTCCCGCCTCTGCAAGGGGCTGCGGCGGAGAAGCCACGTTGGTGGCACTCGGGGCAAGACCAGCTCCCGGTGCTCTCTGCTAGTGAGGCGTTTGGTGCACGTACAAAGCGGTTTTATAACAATAGCGTTTTGCAGGGATGCCTCCCGTTACAGGGTCAGCTCCCCATCCTGGACCACCTTCTGCCGTGACTGACTCCCATGGAAATCCAGGTAATAGCATTAGCAGCTATTGCAGGGGAATATCAACGCAGATGAGAGGAGAGTTTGGCCCGTGGGCCAGTCCCCGCTGCGAACAGCCAGCCGCTCGGAGCTGCAGCGTGCGCCCTTTCCTCTGCACTGAGTTAAACTCCAGGAGTTTTCAAAAGTGCTGCGATGACTATAATAATAACAACAACTATTATTAATAATAAATAAGTATAGTTAGCGCTTCCTGACTTCTAATCACAGCCTCTCTCTGTGAACAGAAGTAGGGATGGATAACTCTCAGCTGACCTTCAGACAGAAAGATAAGATGCGCAGCTGAAAAAGCATTGCAGACAGGACTCGGGATAATTTCACATAATCCTGACAATACAGCGCTAGCCTTCCGAGGCGGATGATGACATTCAGTGCATGAGCTGTTGCTAAGCTTTTGAAAAATGTTTATTCTTTGGCCACAAGCTACTTCTGGTCTTTGTCGTTAGCAGAGACATTTATGTCAGAAAATGTTGTTCCTTTTAAAATTTTCTGTGATAAAAGGCACTTGTTAGATGTCCAGCGTGAGCTTTAAATTAACACTAAACTGGGTCTGTGCTGGAGGAGCTGCTGACTCCTCCATGTCACCGCTTTCATTTGCAGCAGTGCCAGCCCTCCTGTAACGGATTATCTCCATGGTTTGGGGCACAAAGACCAGAGTCAAATTAATTTCCCGACAAGACGCACTGTTGGCTCAGATCATTTCCCTCCCACTTTCTTAGCATCAGTGTCTGGTCGAGTTAAATGGCAGTAAACAAGTGTAAGCTCTAACAAGCCACAAATTGGCTATTGACATCTCTGCGGGCTGGCTCCTCGCTCCAGAAACGCCGCTTGCTGAAGGGTGTCGGTGAAACACTGGGGCTCTGCAACAGACCTGAACCTGAAGTCATTTCTTGTAGGCGCGATGCTTTATTCCTTCACTTCTAGAAAACCTTTCCTTTAACGGCGTGCTGGTCAGACACACTTTCAGCCTGCGCGTTTGATTTAATGGTAGTGAATGCCATTTAGAAAGAGGAGCTTTAATCCCCTAGATTTTGCAGAATTAAAGCATGCTTATGTTGTTTTGCTCTACCTTGCAATTATGTTTCTCAGCTTCTTTTGAGGACAAGCTTACAACGGTCATTCTACTGAGTTACAAAAATGACAGAAATTATTCCTACACCTGAAATGCAAGTGGTTGGCTGGGCGCCATTTGCACTGGAGGATTAAACCTTAGACTGGGGGGAGGGAGGGGGAAAAGGCCCAAAATCCAACACACCCAAAATAGAACCTCAGAGGAAAAAAAAAACAAAACGAAAAAACAAACAAACCCACAGCCGACAAATCGGGAGCAGTTCGGAACCGCACTGAGAGCTCAGATTAACCTAGGCTGTGACACTGCCGTGGCCGTGTGAGAGCAGGAGATCCTCCAGGAAGCTCGGCCCTTCCCTTCCCATCGCAGCCCAGGTTACCTGGGAACAAGTCTTCCTTTTCCTCTCCCTGCTCTTCACTTTTTCTGCCTCCTCACTGGTGTGAGCGGAGAAGTCCGATATCCTGACTGACCACTGGGCTTGCATGATGGCTGAGGGTCTCGCACTTGGAAGAGGTTTAGGACGCGCTCATACTGTAGATGCCGGCTCGGATGTATCTGCCAGCTTTAGCATCTAGCTCCGGTGTCTCTGTCAGAGCCCATTTGCTCCTGGCTCTCAGTCTAGCCGGTGGCGAGAGGCTCTTTGCAATGGTGACTCACAGCAGGAGCCTGAGTCTTCAGTTTTAGTCTTTGAATTATACCCTGGAGGTGCCCATCTGTCCCTATGGACTGCAGAGGAGGCTCACATAAATTATGGCTGCGACAAGGACGGATTTTTTGAAACTTAGGAGTGAAGTTCAGAGGCGGCTCTAAATGAGCCGTCCCAGCCAGCAGCGGGTGGGAGCGTTGGCGTGGGGAAAGGACGGAGAGAGCGCTGCTCTTGCTTTTCACTGTTTTATTCATTCTTAGTAGGGGTTAAAGTATCTTGTTCATGAAGAAAGGTGCCCCCAGGCTCGCCAAGCCCTCGCTGGCGGCCGCTGCTGCGGGGGTGGAAGAGCAGCGGCGCTCAGTGCCGTGTGATGGGCAGGGAGAAGCAGCCCCGGCCTAAGTCGGGCTGTGCCTGGCCTGAAGCTTTAAAAAGACTTAAATGCTCCTAATTTTAAAATGATGCCCAGTAAGTTTCTGTTCTTTCATCCTCCGCCCCTCTTCTCTTCTTTGTGTATATCAATAATAAATGTCTTGGTGAAAAAGGTTTTTTAGGAGGTAACTTATGCCCATGTGAGGACATCATTATAAGTATAAAAAAGGTATTCAGCAGCAGAGGCATGTCACGGAGCGCAAGTGCCTTGGTTAATGGTTCTTGGCATAGCAGCACCTTAGGGAAAGGGATGCTGCGTGATCAGGCCCTTGTATTGCTTTCAGACTATATTGGAAAGAAAAGCCCGTGCAGGTTCACCCTGAAGGTTTGCCGTTTCTCGGTCTCCAGCCTTTGCTCCAGCTCTGCCCAGTGCAGTCCCGTGGTTTGGTTTTTCCCTAAGAAACAGTCGGGTCAGAGGAAGAAATACCCAGCCCGGTGGAGGGGCGCAGTAGCGGCAGCGCCTGCCCACGCGCGTGCCCTCACCCCTGCAGCTACGCAGAAACCTGTCTGATTTCTCTCGTTCCCCCTCATTTCCCGCATCCAAAGAGAACAGTGAGAATACGCCAAAGGCCGCGCTTCCTGCGAGGGACAGCGCGTGGTAGTTACTCGTACAGAACCTGAGTGTGTTCAGTTTTGAGATAATTATAAATCTGTTCAGGGAATCGAAGAAGCCGCGATGTATTTTTAAAGCAGAGTATTTTCTACGCAACACAGATAAAAACAGATAAACATAGCAATGAAAGAAATATTTAGCCTCCTCATATGGGCAGTCTTCAGCATCATGTAAAAGCAACGCGTTTAACCTTTACATGATTTAAAGATAACACTCTCTTCTTAGATGCTGATAATTAGTCATCAAATGCAGAACAAAGCGTGTAGCAAAATGAACCCGCAATTATTTCACTCCAGTGGATTGATCTCTCCTCTCACGAGCTAATCACCCAAACATCTCTGCAATGTGGCCAACGTATTAACAGTTCCTCAGCATTCCCCACCAGCGCTGCATCACTGTAAAAACCTTTCTCTAATGAAGCAAAAATCGGCATTTTGCATCTCCCCTTTCCTCCGCTGGACGCTGTGCCCAGCCTCTGCATCCGATCCCCAACGTATCTGCCGCCATCACAGCTTATAAACGGAAAAATAATCGAGGAGAGAGCAAAACCGGGTAAACTCATCCCAGATGTAGTCAGCCTTCATTTGCAATGTAAATATTGGCTCTGTGGTACGTGTTTACAGCTGTGATAAGGGGAAGGGAAGCAGTTTGAAGACAGTGAATGGAATGGGGAGGTGCAGGTACCACTGTAGCACTCTGCAAATGCCGGTTAGTCAGGCTTCCCAGAGCGGAAAGAGCAAAAGAAAAGAAGGTGAGAACTGTTCTGCGGGCTTCGTGCTGGTTTCTTTGGTTTTTAATTACCAAAGTGTCAAACTAAGTGCTGGTGATAGCCATACCCTTCTTGTCCGTGTGAGGCGGTGACGGCAGAGAAACGCTTTGGTCTCTGGCAACCTGCTCCGTTGCCCGGAGGCAGAGGGTCCCGCGCCGGGCTGCTTCCAGCAGCAGGGGCACAGGCCACCGCGCAGCCGCGGCTCCCTCGCGCCGGCGTCATAAATTACTTTCTGACCTTATTATTGTGGGGTTATTGTAACCTCTGGGCAACTCCCCCCTTCACATCTGTTTTGTCTGAGGTGTTTTCCGAGTGAGACGTGCAAATTCACCAATTTGTGAAATCCCGTTGTAGCTCATATTAAAAAAAGAAAGAAATCCCTGTAATTGTTTTGGGTAGGACGGCAGGGAGCAGGAAGGCAGCAGAGGAATGGAGTGAGGGGCTGGACAGGGACAGGGTGTCGCCCCTTGCCAGGGTGGCACGGAGCTCAGCCCTGGCTGGGGGTCCCATCCTCTGCTCTCAAGCCGTTTCCAGCTGGTGCTGCCGTAGGCTCGGAGCCGCCGAGGCCGAGCTCCTGCCCTGGCAAGCTGCAGCCCCGGGAGCCGGGGCAGGATGGCTGCGTCTCACGGAACACGGCGCGGAGAAAAGCCCTTCACCGCACAGGCACATGCAAACTGACATCTCGAGGATCCTTCTATATTATCAGCTTTTGTGGTTTGATTTAAATTAATTTCAGTTTGGTACAACACTAGTCTTCACAGAGTCCTGAAAAACCAGAAAGTCTAATAGATCAGCTCACAACAACATGTTATAATGTAATAATAATGGTGTGCCACAGCAGCTGAGCGGCGCGGTATTGATCCCTGCAGCCTCTGAGAGGATGCTGAGCAGAAGTGCATCCCTGGAACCTGCCTTTTTTAAAGCAAAGCCAAGTGAAACACAAAATCACCCACAAAAGTGGGTGAGGAAGGGGGGTCCCCACAGGCTGGCAGCCAGGCCTCGCTGGTGGGGGACTGTCTCTTTAGGTAATCCTCCCTGATGGTCCTGTTGTCACCCTGTCTCCCGCAGCACGTAGAGACGAGAGGGACTGAAAATACCTGCCGTTTGATAAGAATAAGAGAGGTCTCACTGTCAGGCAGAAGAAACAAACGACAGTACTGAAGCTCAGAGCTTGCCTTTGCTGGGTGCAGATGGTCACAGGCGTGTGAAAGGCGAAGCAGCCTTTGGCCGCCCTCCGGTGCCGGCTGCCCAGCCCGCCGTGCGCGCCGCTGAGTGCTCCTCCGACCCTGCCTGGACTCCTCCGGTCCCTCCCACCCTCCCCAGGCTGGTTTTGCCAGGTGATGCAGAGCTTTACTGGAGCAATCGGGAATGTTTGTCCCATCAAGTAACCACAGAAACTGGTCCTCCCCATTCACCAGCCTTGTCAGTCCGGGTTTAGAAGATGAAAACAAATGGCAGGAGCGCTGTTCAGAAAGACAAAGGTGCTTCCTTGGCCTGCGGCTTTGCAGCTCTAGAAAACCCAGTAAACCACGGCGCGTTGCAGGCGACCGTCCTTCACTCGGCCCGGTGCTGTCTGAGCGGCGGTGCCGAGCGGCGGCCGGTGGTGCAGGCGTCGGAGCCAGCACGGCAGGGGCTGCGCAGACACGCAGATTTATGGGGATCCTCCCTGGAACAGCCTTTCGTGCTGCAGTTTGTGTTTGGAAGGTTGTTGGGTCTAAATGCGTTGCCTGGTTTGTTTAAATAATGATTCTTTATTAAGAAGAAAGCCAGAGCCGTGAACGCAGTGCGGTGCTGTGAGCTCCTGCTCGCGGGGAGCCCTGGGGAGCCGTGCCTGTGCCATGTGGAGGTCTCTCTTCTAAACTGGAAGGATTTAATAACGCTTTCCCTGGTAATCCAAAAGCAGTGAATATTCAGTTTATTCCTCTGTAACGGCGAGGCTTTGGGAAACACTGTGTCAGAGCTTCCCAACTCGGGGGTCATGATTTCCAGTGGGACTCCAGGTCTGCAAGGGGAAGCCTGGGACTTGTTGGGACCTGGGCGGAGAGCAAGAAATAAAGCAGGGAGCAGTGATGGGATGAGGGCGTCTGCAAGGAACTTCAGTCTGAATACCTGTTACCAGCACAGTGAGTTACCCCTGCATCGCGGCTGTGAGATGTGCGACAGTCTTTAACTGGGGTAGTTTTGGGTTAACCCGCTTCTGAGAAGGTGGCTCTCGAGGCGCGCGTCGCGGTCCCGGGGCAGGCTTCGCCTGACGAGGCCGGGGGTCTGTGGTTCTCTCGGGCGGCGGGAGCGGGCTGTCCCTGCCCGGCTGCCCGCGGGCAGGGGCCGGGTCCCCGGGGGAGCTGCTTGGGCTCTTTCTGCGGATCAATATCAGGCAGAACACAGCTCCGTTGTTCTGGACTTGGCTCAGTTACGAGGGGAAGGGGAGCTGCTGGGATCAGCGCCGCGCGAGCAGAAGGAGCTGCGCCCGAGCCAAGGGGTGACACAGCTTCCAGTGTTCAAGCCTGGGCTCCCACAGGGACCGAGCCCGCATTCGCGCTCGCCGCTGTACACTCCAATCATCCTCTGGGCTCACCATCAAATCTGGGGTATAACCAGGATTTAAAAGGCAATTTGCTCCTCATTGCGATGGAATTAAAGATACATTGTGAGTGGTGTGTGGTAATGCCACAGCTGTGCGCCAGGTTCACTTGGAACGTGGCAGTGAATAAAATGAAATATGAGTTTTATTGATCTCGCCTGCACTACATTGTTATTCACCCAGGGTGGAATTCACCCCTAGGCACAGGACTAACATTAGAGTTGGACAAAACATTTCAGCTGAATGTTTTATTTGTTGAAAAAAATGCAGGTTTGAATCAGCTGGAAGTACTTGTGAATTCATGTTGCATTTGTCAAAGCATTTCAGCATGTAAAAAAATCCAAAAACATATTTCAGAAAGACAAAACATTTACTATTGACGTTTATTAAATGCAACATCGACTTTTTTAAGGTCTGAAATAACATTTTTTTTAAAGTATTAGTGAAATTGACTTTAAAAATAATGCTAACCCCTGAAAAATGAACCAGTATTTTGCTTAGATTGAAAATCAACAAAATCCAAAATAAATACAATACAAAATACAACACAGATTGGGGGGGGGGGGGGGGGGGGGATGTTCAGTTTTGAAATAAGACGTAATATTTTTCAGGTTAGTTAAAAATATTTTCCCCGCTCTCCAGGCTTAGCCCAAGAAAAACCAGTTACCCCAGGTCTGCTGAGCTGGAACACGGTGTTTGTACCCCTGGTTTCAGGCACGAGCCTGGCTGATGCCCCAGCGCCCCGTTTCAGTAAGCGTTGACCTCGGTGTAGCCTTTCTGCCTCCAGGCTTGGTTCTCTCTTGGTTTTCTAAGCTTTTCCTAAGCGTTACGGAACAAGAAGTGAATCTCGGGGCACTGGGGTGCTGTTGCGCAAGCTGGTACTTTGCCAAGTACATTGCGACCACGCAGAAATAGGAGAGCGGAATAAAACAAACGGGGGTAAGAGGATGAACGTGACTTGGCAACAGCCCTACATCGGTGTATGTGAGAGCAGTCAGGTTTAAAAAAAATTCTGTAATAATTTAATGTACGTTATTAAATAATATAGATCTCGGTGCAGCTGGTGGTACTCCTGCCTGCAACAGACCCGTCTTGTACCTTTTATTTTTAATAGCCGACAATGTTCCCCTCTGTTCATTAATCTTGCATCGAGGCGTCGTTCTGCAGCGGGCAGGCACGGACGCCAACGCCGCCGTCTCTCCAGCAGATCATCGCAATGAGCCAGCGGGAAGGAAAACCTCTCTGGGCGCCGGTCCCTGGCATCGGCTCCGGGCAGGGCAACTGGGGGGCGGCGGAGACGCCTGGGGGGCTGCACGCGTGGGCTCCGCACCGGCGCCCTGCGCTGGGGCCCTGCTCGGCACCGTGGGCTGCGGCTGGTGTGAAGAGGAGAAGGCAAAGGCGACACCCACGCGGAGCAGAGGGGCCTGGGAGAAGGGGAGCAGGCAAGGAGGGTGGCTGGGCACCCCCCGCCACGGGCACGCGGCGCTTCGTCGCAAGGGCTCCACGGGGTGACCCTGCGCTCGCGGCGACGGGGGCTTCTGCTTTCGCCGCCGTCCCCTGGGAGGACCAACGTCTCCTGCAAGCATCCCCGCGCCGCGGTTGCCCGGCTGCGCGCCCGGCGTCCTGCCCGGCGCCGGGGCTGGCCGCAGGGGTGGCCTGAGCCAAGCTGCCAACCTCTGCTCCTGCCGCAGCTCCGCGCCCAGGTGAGCCCCAGCCTTCACAGCTTCATCTGCCGGCGTTGGCACGCGGCGGAACAAGGGATTTGCGCTGGCAGGCTACAGTGGAAACACAGCCCTCAAAAAGGGGAAGAAAAGAGATTATGTGATCCTAAAGGAAAAAAGGCAGAGAAGCGTGAAGATAAACCAAGACAGCGAGGGATTTATTCTGTGACATCTATCACGTTTGTCTGGGATCTGCTGAATAGAGTCTAATCAGCTGTTAGAGACTATTTTTCCAGCACCTCCTCTATCATCTACTTTGTTCATTTTTTCCCATCAACCGTATATGGCCTCCATGTCAAAACATCATTTTACCATTATTGTCTATTTCCAGGATGTCTTTTATTATCCTGATCTCATTTTGCAGCCCAGGAACTGGCACGGGGCTGGCTCTATTCCCTCAGATTTATGAAAGACTGCAGCAAGAGGGAACAGCCTTTCTCCCCCTGCTCAGCCGGTCCCACTCGTGCAAACCAAGGCACTCCACCGAACAGACTGGGTGAGTCCATATCGGCCTGGCGTCCCCGGCAGCTGGCCTTGCTCCCGTGGGCACACAACTGTGGTAGATGCCTTAAAAAACAATAATAAAAAACCCCTGAATCACACATAAAGAAGATGATGAGATTAAATTCACTTGTGGAAGTAATTACAGGAGTGCATATTTTCCAGCAAAAGAAGATAAACTTTCTGGATGAAGCGCAGGCACGGCTTCAGCATGTCTCTCCCCACACCAAACCATCTCTTTCTCGTTCCTCTTGGTGAGGAGCCCGGAGCTTTTATTGCAGTGATGGAACACGAAGGCTCTGCCCGGCCGCCCGGCGCCTGCTGCAGCGAGGACCGCTGTCGTGGACTCCCTCTGCAGAGCCTGGCAGATGTGCTAACCCAGCCTTCCGCAGATTTAATAAATCTTTTGCAGTTTAGGCCATTAAAATTTTAATAACAGCTACAGCCAAACAGAAGGGGAGGGGAATGCTTGAAGGGTATCCTGGCTTAGAAATCTTTTCAAAATATTAGTGAGAAGCCTGGTTAATGTGCCTCTGCTTTGCTATACATATGATTACTTAGGTTTTAATCTATCAAAGAGATGCAGTTCTTAGGTTCTGGCCGGCTAATTCTCTGCCCTGGAATTTACACATCATAATAGAAAACATTTAAGCCTTTGGGGAAATGAGTTTAGCTCCTTCAATTGCTGAATAATTAAGGGTGACCCTTGTCAAAGACATGGTGTGTGCTATATATCATTGGATTACCTGTCTGGTTGGCAGAGTTTTGCAGGCATTTTAAAGCTCTTATTATGTGTTGGCTTTCGTTTAGATGCAATTTCTTTTGTAATGAGGCAGAACTTATTTTCCAGCCCCTGCAGGTGGCTTTGTCAGCTCTCCAAGTTGCGCGTGAAGAGGCAGGTTCCCAATTGATCTCTCAATTAGGGCTTTGTTGATATTGGATAAACAAGGGTTCACCTGGTTCGGACACAGCCTTGTCTGGTCATGGGCCAAGACTTTCACATGGAAGACCACACATGAAAAAAGGAGAGTCCATCTCTTTGGTGTCGCTTTTTCCCCTTGATCGCACAGGCCGAGCACGTGGGCTGCTGGTTTGTGGCTGGAGCCCTGAGTGCATGAACACAAAAGCAGGTGTAAACCTAGAGCAAATTGTGTCACAAAGTCAGCACACCAGTAATCAGATCTTCTCAAGCAGCTTGTCAGAGAGGTGAGATCTGGGGATGCAGATAAAGGGTTCCCAGATAAGCACACGGGTCGCTAAACGCTGCTTGATACCTGACGCCGGCTATGGAAGCCCACGGGAGCCGCGTCTCTTTCCCCTGCGCATACCTCTGTTTCACCCGCCGAAGCGAGGATACCATAAGCCATCGCTGGTCTCTGACTTCAGGCATCGCAGCTGGTGGGTCCTTTGCTTTAGGTCGCGTCACTTACCCTGTGTGGCAGCAATTTATTACGACGTGCCGGAGCATCGCAGCACTCGTGGCCAAGGGAAGCGGTGCGTCCCTGGGTGCTCACAGACAGCCCAGTCCGTCGCCAGCCGCTTGCAGCTCACTAGGCCTTTTTTCCGAGACAAGGCTTAGCTGACCCGGTCACAGCAGATTGCCGTAGCCCGGTTTCTACCCTTTGCATTTGTGCTTTTGGTTACAGAATACGTTTTGAGGAAAGAGCCTTCCCTGGGGAAAGGCAGAAGGCGGCAGCGATCCTGCGAGAGGTGGCTTAGAGACCCCGTACCTGCCGATGGCCGGAGAAGCATCCCACCCGAGCCGTATGGGAGAGCGACCCGCCTGGCATCAGTCTGGAGCGTCGTGCAGAGCACACCAGGAAAGGTAGGAGCAGGACCCGTTGCCTTGGTTTTCACAAGAAATGCTCTATTTCCTTGGGGGAAAACCACCTGCTGAAGCTGCGTGGTTATTTATAGCTGTGCCTGCAGCCTGCACAGCCCAGCTCCGCTCGCCCTCCCAGCCCGCGGGGTGGGAAGGAGCGCTGGGTTATGACAGGTCCGACTGCTGGGATGCGCTCGGCTGCTCTCCTGAGAGCTGGTGGCCGAGGGCTGCCAGCCCCCACTTCTGCTCGGGAAAAATGGAGGGCGAATTGTGCCTAGAGCTCCCACGGGGGCTGTCCCAGGGGGCTGGCTTCCCCTTGCAGTAGAAGGGGAGAAGCAGGGCAGTATTTGCAGGACAGATGAGCCACCAGTTCGCACAGAAGCGTGATCTGGTTTAGGCAGGTAATTAACTCAGGCTTATTGACCACAGCCCAAACGCCTAATGGAAGAAGTCTGGAAACAGCTAAAAAAATTATTTCCTGCTAAATCAAAAGCTAGCTCTTGCCGAGATGAAAGAGAGGTTAATTTACAAAGATGGTCAGAAAGTTTAATAGCAATTTAATTTTTTTGAAATATGTATGTGTTACTATCGTCTGACATTATGGAGGAAATTGCAACAGTCCTGGAATAGACCTGCTGTCTAATTTTACTCCTATCATGTGTACGGTTGGGTTTTATGTGCAACAATTCATCTGATGGCAGGCTCCAAGTATTAGATTTACAGTAAAAATCAATGGGAGGTTATAGGCCCGGTGTGAATTTATGCCACTTTGACACCGCACGTGTGAGACCGAATTCCTGCTTCCACAACCTGCTCATGATCCGTGCAGGGGCCCAGCAGCGCCCCGGCCGCGGGGACCGCGGGGGTGTCCTCGGCCACGCTGGGCGTGGGGAGACGGGACGAGACGGGTCTGCCCCGGTCTTTGACCGTCCTCGCCGTAATCGTTTTTTCCCTTGTACCACAATTTCCCAGGCTGCTGCCAGCAGCCTGCTTTCCTCCCCCAGCCTTCTGGTGCGAAGATGACCTTTCCTGACTTCTTTAGCCACTCTCCAGATCTTTAAGCAACAATAACAGCTGCTCTGTAGATGGGTCACCTCTTCTAATCCGATGGAAAAGTTTGTCTGCCGATGCAAACGCATGCCCACATAAAATTAAATCTCTGCAATTAATCATATGGGAAGCATGGGAACAGGCTGGGTGAGTTCCTTACTGTTTCTTAAAGACAAGATCTTCCTTTCCATTGGTTCTCCACAGCGAGAACCAGTTCCTTAATTTCTCACACCATTCCTCTTTATTAAAAATCTTTAGTCTTACTTTCACTGCTTACATCTTACTCTTCCTGGGTTGTGCTACTAGTGCTTCGTAGAGCAGTTGTTTCAAAGGACAACCGCGCGTGTGCCAGGTGTGTGTAACCGCCGCTGCTCCCGGCGACCCCGCGCAAATACGTGAATTTTCAGAGGTATGCTGCTTAATAGAAAAATATTTGAATTAGCTTTTTACAAGATAATGCCAACGGAATGGCATATCCATTAATAATATTATGAGCTTTCCTAGGGAGCTGTAACCTCTTTGGTATACATGAATTCAGTAATAACTGTAATTATTATGAAGTTAATATAAAACATGATGTCTCACTCTGCCAATTCAAGGGCAATAAGTGTGAAAAACAGCTTTTCTCCTGATTGCACATTACTCGCTCTTCCCTCGGTTACGACGCAGCTCTCGGATTTAGAGGGACGACGCAGAAGGGTGAGCAGCTCCGGTAGCGACAGTTTGCCTTTCCCAGCACTGGGCAGCGCGCGGGAGCCGGGCTGCTCCCCCCAGGCCTTGCTGGCTCTATGCCGGGGGCTCCCTGCAGCCCCCCGGAGCGGCTCTGCAGTCCTGGTTCCAGCCCGGCCGCGGTGTGGGAGCCCCCGGGCACTCCCATGGCGCGAGCAAGCGGGTTTCGTTGGGTGTTTATGGCTCCCTTGGCAGACCCCAGCCCTGTGTCCATCTTCCTTTTATGTCTCCAGCTTTGCTCTTTAAATACAGAACTTCCCGGGGGGAGGACCCAGCCTGGCTCTTGCACTGCAGCTTGGGCGTTCGGCCGTGCCTGCGAGCGCTCCCTGCAGCTTCACCTCCCCTCTATTTATTGCCCCTTTAAAATATCTCCACGGAGTCCATTTACTTTTTAGTGCAGCAGATGAAAAACAATTCTGTCAAGATTTTCTTGTGATTCTCTGCCAGTGACACCATTGCAGCGAGGCGAGATCAGAGCCCAGCAGAACCCAGGGATCCTTCCGTGGGATCTGCCTGCCTTGCGGATGATGCGCGCGGGCCCTTTTATGCACATCCTCAGATGTGTCACCGCAACACGCTGCTTGGATCTTTCCCAGCAGAATGAGCTGAAGTAAACTTGATAATGAAAAGAGCCTTGATGTTCACCTGCTCCAGCTCATACTGGAGGAAAAAACAGAGGCTTTCTTATTCAAATGAATTGCTGGTGCTGTTCAATCTGCCCAAATGCTGACGGATGCACAGCTTCACAGCAGGCTATGGCGAGCACTGTTGTACCTCTGGGCTTCGTGCTCCACCTCTGCAGGTCCTGCAGTCAACACTCTGCTCCTCTTTTACATCAAAATGCTGAGCACAAACATTTGATTCATCAAATCTTTTTAATGCAAAGCTAAAAATAGCAGTTTAAAATCCTCAATCATATATAATTAGTCCTGCATTTATTTTTCGACAGATGTTCTTTCCCCGTTGCTTTTGAATAGGAGAGCGTTGAATAGCGTCTCTGTCTGCAGGAGCAGGCGGGGAGGGAGGGAACCTGCAGGACTTCAGCTTTCCCACGGGAATGCTTTACGAGGGCTCTGCAGTGATTCCCCACGGCACCTTTGCTCCACCCTCCACAGCCACGTTTTCTTTCCCTGGACAAGGGCTGAATTCCCCAGAGGATTTTCACTTGGAAGTTTTAGAGGCATAAGAGGTTAGTAGGAGGAAATCCATTTCTCCTGCCTGGAGGCACTAAGGGAATTAAGTTTGCCACAAGATGATGGATCAGCAAAATTTCCCCTAGGAGATCAGATTAATAGGGAGCGTAGAAAAGTTGCAGTATATTTATCAAAAATAAAAAAAAATTAAATACCTCCTCCCACCATCAGAACTGATTATAAATTAGGTAAATCTGTTTTCCTTTAAAGGACTAATAACCATATATCAGACTTCCAGAATCTGTACCCCTGAGGGCTCTGAAAATGTACGGTATTAATCTTGGCTACAGGAACAGTACCGACCCTCTGTGTTAATTATTGTGCATCTTATTTGCCCTTTATGTGTGGACTGATCAGGCACCGGTGTCTGTTAGGACAGACAAAAGGCTGAGCGGCGAACCAGGGAGCTGGTGGCGATTCAGGTTTGGGTGGTCCGGAGGCGAACCTGCAGGGGCACGGACGAGAGCCTGGAGCAGCAAGGAGGGCTTAGGAAGTCCTAAATGCCCCTTACGCTGAAAGTCAGTGTCTGCTGCTGCCTGGCAGGGAGGAGACAGGAGCTGCACAAAGCTGTTGTCATTTGCTCTTCTTCACTTCAACTGTGGACTTTCCTGAATGAATTGGAGGCTGCCAGCGTACAGTCACAGCAGAACGGCAGAACAAAACCGCTTCTGGACCTGGGCTTGTAATTTGCCTGCAAAAATGAAGATGCAGTTAGCGCTGTGACGCTTCCTTTGCTTTCAAAGAGGCTGCCAGGGTTTTCAGGCGTTTGATTCATCTTTTCCCTTCCCAGGTTAAATCGTTCCTAGTTTTCGTATTGTAAATTTACATTAAGATGGCGACTGCGATGAATTGAAGTATCTCTGCATGTTTAAAACTTGCGGAGGCCTCAGCTCCCCCTTCGCAGCAGCGATGGGCCGTGCTAACAACTGCTGCAGCTGGGGAGGAGGAGGAACGGAGCCCCGGGGCTCCCTCTCCCCCCGGCTCCCGCGCTGCCAGCTCCCCCTGGGTTCTAGCTCTCCGATTATCTGTGAGCGTATCTGTTGCGCCCCTTGCTCCGTACGTACGCCTGGTTTGAAGCTGTGCAGGCTCGAGCCGGGGACCCAGGGAGGTTTGCGCTTCAGTGCAGATCTGGTTTTCCAGAGCTCTGAGAAAATAAGTCTCTTTCCAAAAACCCTGCGGTTTGTTCCTAATTCCGGTGCAGTTGTACTACGGTGAGGTGTGTTTATTGCATTTTATCTTTTCTGTGCAGCTCTTTTATAATGAAGAGTTGGATTTCAGTAAAAGCGGGCAGACATTTTACGCAGAAGCCCTGCCACCAAGGTCGGAAATGTTTAAAGCTGATTGCTTAGTAATGGTTCTGGCAAAAATGATAGAGGGCTGAACGTACGAAACACCAGCGTGAGCCTGACTTGATTCCACTGCCCATGAATGTTTTAACCGCATTTATCCTCTAGGTACTTACAGAACCATTTTACATTTGTGCACTTAAAGGATTAAATAAAATAAATGGAGATGATTACTACTGCCCAGCAAAGCTAACGTTCAAAGACACGGTGTTTCGTTGCAACTGGAATTGTATTTGTGCTGTTTCCACACTCCACAAGCTTTCCTAAAAGGGGATGATGAATCATGCAATCTCTGGCTTTCTACTACTAATGAGAAACCTCTTAGCAATATGCTCTTTATGGTCCCTCTCAAGGAATAACCAGTACACTGATGCTCCACTTCTTCAGTGTCAAACCGAGATGCGAACCGCCTGACACATACAAGCGCTGATGTACGGTCTGTAAGCGGCTGCAGGATTCTTCAGACGTTTGATGTATGTAACACGTAGGGAACCTGTCTCTTGTACTGTGGCTCACTTTGGCGATGGGTGGAAATACTGCAGTTTCACACGCATAGTTGCGAAGGGACGTTTTCTGGTCGTGAAACAGCCCACTTCAGAGGCCGAGACTCTAAAGTTTAAACTTGCCTCGATCCTGAAGGTTTGGAACCTGGAAGACGATGGTTCACCCTGTATCTTCCTGGTCCCTCAGTCCATGTCACAGCTTATTGCTCCGTAAGGGAAGAATTAATTGAATTAATTTCTTTGCTGAGCTTTGAACCTAGCAGGTAAAGCCCTGCGGCTTTGCAGAGCCCGTGCTGAAGAGCTGCTCGCGCCCGGAGGGGAGCATCGCGGCGGCTGGGCGGCGTGTGCCGCTTCGCCCCGTGAGAATTCGCCCCCGCTGAACGGGCTGCGGGCGCGGCGGAGGGTGCTGGCCCTGCCGCGCCGGCTGCCAGGGCGGCTGCGGGGATGCGCCTGGACCGGCGGGACGCAGGCAGAGCGCGCTGCCCGCGGGCGCCTCTGCAAGCGCTACTCGAAGGAGGAAAACGAAACCCGCTCGTGGCAGCCTGGGCTCCTTTAGTGCTTCTTGGGGGTAGGATGCCTGCTTTGTTACCGTGCCTGTGTGATGCAGAGCTCTCCTAAATGGGAGAGAGAGATGACAGACGTGCTTGTCAAACCCCTTCTAGGTCTGCTTTTCCATCTGCTGTCTCGGATGCTTAAGATGTGCAGTGCGAGCCCTCTCTTGGGTGTAGCTAATGCATCTAGATCCCTTTGCTGTATTAATGGCATTATTTTCCTCCGGCTGTGGAGTACTCAGGGCTTATATTGTGACAAGATTCAAGCACTCAGTTGTCAGTCTGAGGTGCTGGATGTCTGTTTTCAAAAGGCTGCTTTGCAACCTCACGGAAGCGGAAGAAGAAAGGTGAACAGAACTTAAAGGCAAGAAGCACATCCCCCTGCCAGCACCTTCAGACCCTCTTCCCTGCAAAAAAAGCCTTTCTTGGGAGCACGAAAGCACTGGGGCTCTCTGGGACTTGCCTACGAGGTTGTCCTTCCTCCCCAGCCAGCAGAAGTTGTGCTCAGGCATGCAGCCCGTGAGTCGGCCCACGGGTATGTCTAGAAACCCCCAGTGTCCCATCCCGAAGGCACGCACCAGCGCAGCCTGCTCTGCCCGTGGGGCTCAGCGCTGCCCCAGGAGGGTCCTGCCCTCGCCCCCCCTCCCCTGGTCTGAACCTCCCCAGATCAGCCCACGCAGCAGGGAAATCCTCTCCTCTCAGCGTCTCAGCACACGCCTTCCTCACCTCTCTTGGCATCTCGGGGTGAAAATTCAATCTGTAACTGTTCTCACTTATTAGGAAAAAAGTCGTGTTAGAATTATGAGCAATTTACAGAAGTGCTTTTCGCTTTAATTTTATTTAATATATATTTTCGTACTCATCTGTTTTTCTTAGCTGCCTTTCTGTGAAAGAAAAGGTAGTTTTCCTCTGTGAAACAACACTGTACATTTAGCCAGGGGCACTATCTCTACGGCAGCAGTAAAGCTGTGTGAACATATATTTTTGTCTATTCTCTGGGGCATCCCAGCATCAGCCATTGCTGGAGGCAGGGTGGTAAACAAGCGGGAGAAAAGCAAGCCCTCAGCCCCCTCCTGTTCCAGCCCCTGTACGTCCCTGAAGAAGACAGCAAATGTTGTATTTTCAAAACTCGAAAGTTGTTCTTATTTTGGTCGCGCTTATTAACTGAACTGTTTGGAGCTGTGCGTTGTAAATAATGCAAAACAGGAACGGCAAGCGAGGAGCCGAGTGTGCTGTAGAGTACGCGACAGACAGTTGTCACAGTAACTGCTCAGTTTTGCCTGTATTTGGTTATTCCGTTGGAGGAAAAGGCAAAAAAAAAAAAAAAAAAAGGAATTTTAGCTTCATCGGAGGTTTGGCAGCGCAGTGTCTGTTACGAAAACACGTGGTCTGGGCTCGGCAGCGCGCCCGGGGCAGGAGGCGCAGGCACCGCAGAGCCGGGCTCGCTGGGCAGCTCGGGTGGGTACTAACGGGGGGTCAACAGAGGAAACGGCGCTCTCCCATGTATTTAAAATCACCAATAAAATCCTGTAGTCGATAGATTAGTTCTAACTGCAGAAAAGTAACATCAAGTGAAAACCCCGATCCTGCCAATCTTAATTTATGCATATATCCTGTGGTGCCATTGACATGACTAGAAGCCTGGACCTGATGGAGGAGTGCTTGGGGAAGCAATCATGTTTAATATTCAGACTTTTAACGATGAGAAAACAGTTAAAGGCTCACGTATTTATGACTTTCATACTCTTTCCATTCCCTAATGATTCTTTGTCTTCTACAAACAAGGTTTCTTTGGCAAGTGGTAGCAAAACGCTCGAGTCTCAAATGTGATTATGAATCTTGATTCAGCGTTTGTTTTGAACTGGGGATTCAAGTAACACAGAATTTTTCTGCTTGGTCGTCTCCAGGATAACACAGCGGGGCTTTTTCATTCATTTGGTGGCTGCTCCCAAGCAGCCGCCTGGATCGCGCCGCCCCGCTGCTCCCCGCGGTGCGGGAAGGAGGGCGGCAGCCGCCACCGCGCCGCCGCGGGGGCTGCCAGGGTGGCCGGGGAAGGCGCTTCCCTGGCGCCCGAAGCAGCCGCCGGTTCCTCGCGGGCTCAGGGCAGGCTGGGGGCGGGGGATCCCGCTGGACGAGGCGGGGGGCTGGCTCCACGGCAGCCCCGGCGCGGGGCTCGGCCTTGCCACCGGCAGGGCTCATCCGAGGATGCTCACGACTGGACCAGAGGGGGGGTTTGAGTGCATTAGTAAAAGCACTCGATCATAGAGCAGCACGTGCAGGCTGGAGGAGACAGTATTAATGCTTGCCCTGGGCCCGGCCAGAGCTTTCTGTGGGTTCCAAAAGCCTCCCATGAGCTTCGTATTAATATAATGATTGACAAGATCCTTGAACATAATTACACATATTAAAAACATTCCGAGTTCTGCCCAACAGCAATTTAGGAGGGAAACTTGATTTATTAATTTAAACTGTGATTTCTTGTCTGTTATTATAATGAGTCAGAAAGACTGAAAACCTGCTAATTAAAACTCATAACGCTTCTGAGCGATGCGGAGCAGCGACAAACTTACGTATCGCGAAGCAAATACTGATAGAGTCTTCCAAAAAGAAAAATTGGAAGAAAATGGTGTTGCCCCCTTGAAAGCAAGACTCTCCTTGTGCTTTTCCTAGGAGAAAAATATGGGAAAATTGTAACATAGGTATTATTCTTGCTATATTGAAATCTTGTCCTTGCAACCAGGGCAAAATTGTAACAATGGGATGTTGGCTGCAATTTGCCTTTGTGTTCGTTGGCAAAAAAAACAAGGCGAGAAGCTTGAGGAGGGTGTAAATGCAAAGACATCAAACGGCAGCAGCCTGCCTTGGCAGGAACAAGCGCACTTGCGAGGGAGCAGCAGAGAATTAGGTCTTTTGTGTGTTTCTTCACCGTCTCCCACTCAGCCTCGAAATGTTGCTTCTGCTACTGTAGAAACAGGGTAATAACACGTACCTGTGCTGTGACTTTACAAAACATTTCATTTAATCCCCAGCAATACCTTGAGAGCTGGCAAACACAGAAACCTGCGGTGTCCCGCCCCTGTACCGGTAGCTGTTTGCATTCCTTGTAACAGAACCCGTGTTATTCAAAATACTAGCAGTGCGGTTGGAGTGAAGCTGTGCCTGAGCAGAATGGCTCATTTTTAATTAGCCAGAGCCTGCGTTAAATATTGCTAACCAATATTGTCAAGGGCTGAGTGATTGTGCTGTAATTTGTTAAGGTTCTCCCACAGCTGACATTTCCCTGCTCTTTACTTTAAGCCAGACTGATTGAAAGTCTATGACTGTGGGAGATGGGGAAGAGGCCAGTACCCCCCAGCGCGGGGATGGGGATGGGGATGGGGACGGGCAGTGCCGCGTTCCCCAGCTGCAGACCAGCCCCTGGGAAGGAAACGCTTCACCCAAGCCCTTGGGTACCCGGCCGTCCCCGCACAGCCCTTCTGGGGGGTGGGAAGCTCTCTCCTGGCCGGGCAGGGGCTCACCTGCGGCCGTTTGGTGATCACCCCTCCCAGCTGCTCCTGATCCAGGCACTTACAAAAGCAGCCTGTGGCCCTGCTCCAGGCTTTCCCTGTAATTGTGGGAGGATGGCTGAGCTTCCCGAGGAGTGGGGATGGCTGCCTTGTTCGAGGGTGCTTTAAGGTACTTTCAAACTTTTCCTTTAGTAAGAAGAGGCTTCTGGTATTTTTATTTCCATTCTTAAAAGATGAGCAGCACGTCACTGATGTTTGTAGGAAGGTATAAGTTTTAACTCTTAAGTAGGCTTAAATAAAAATGCGCTGTTGCTGGGGAGGTGGGGGCATGGTCTGTGCCGGCGATGCGGGGGGCTCTAGGCCTCCTGGGGGGCTCGGTGCTGGCCAGGAGCCGTCCTGGGGAGCCTGCAGAGAATTGACTGAAAGTTATGGCCAGGTGCCTGGAAACAGGCCTTGCTTTCCCTTCCAAACGACGGTGCGTTAAGGCAAAGAGCTGCCGTGCCTTTGGTAGACTCTAGAAATAGGAGGAAAATCTCTGGCTTTTTGCTGGGAGAGAAAGAGATGGTTAAAGTGCAAGAGGAGGTGATATATGTGTCTAGCTGGATATCAGCCTCCCAGGAGACTATCAGGCTTAATTCATTCAGCTATAGTGTACCTATAAAGCTTAATGTTTCTGTCCATAATGCGCTTGTTCGTGCTAAGCGTATTTATCTCTTATGGCAAGCGAGTAGAAAGGGACTTTCAGCTGTGTGTGTGGGAGGAGGATGGCTGGGAGCCAGCAGGCTCCTGCTGCGTGGTGGGGAAGGGGCTGCCTTTCATCCTGCCCTTCCAGAGCCTCTCCCCATCCCCAGCGAGCGCCCAGCCCTGCTGCGGCTGTAAATATGGTACCCGGCAGTACAGTTATATAGTGCCCTCCCCGAGAGTCACGTTAATGGCCAGAACGGCGGCTGTCCCCCAGAGCGTGGCAGGGCTGTGGGGAAAGGCAGAGTAAAACAGAAGTTGGCAACCACGAGGTGGCTGCCCGTGAGCTGGGGGCGGCAGCTTTCTGCCCGGGGGAGCACCTCTGCAACCGCCTGGCAAGTCGGAGGCGAAGCTAAGAGATGCTGTACTCGACGGCTAACGGGCTGCGGGCTCAGGCAGGCTGCAGCAGCGGGGCCGCGTTGCTGCGGCGAGGGCTCTGCTGCGGGCTGCCCGGGACCCGCGTCCCACCAGCACGTCCTCGAACGGCTGGGGAGCCTGGGCCAGCTGGAGCCGCGCTCCTAAAAGCATTTGCTAGTTTTATATTCCACATCCATAACGGCTCACTTGTGGAAGCGCTTCCCTTCCCGTCTGACTGCATCTCCCGGTCAGCGCAGAAGGCTTAAACGGCTCACGGCTTTTTGAGCAAACACCCGTTAGACGCAGCAGGAGGATGCTGAAAGCTGCTGCCGACAGCACGTGAGGGTGCCTCGCACCCCGCCTTCCTCTCCCGCGCCTCCTCCCAAACCGTTATCTCTGGGGGGTTAAACTCTGGTCTAGTGTCAGCAAAAGATAAAAAGCCGTAGCTTGGCTCTGGTCTCAACTGGAGTGGCTGGGCTCGTGGTGGCGGCTGAACGAGGACCTACTGCCCGGTCTCCTCCCAGGTCAGGAAGCAATAAAACCGAAGCCTTTGCACGGAGCAGCACTGGCCTTGGGAGGAGCTGGTCATTCCTCACCAAATACCCGTCACTTTAAGCAACTAATGTCAGATCAAGATCAAGCAACCATCTGGTCTAAACTTTATGCCTTTCCCTGTAATAATTATGATTCTGCTCAATGCATTATAGAGGCCTTTGGCTTTACTTTGAAACAGGCATTACTGACGGGTGCCAAAGACAGTAACTAAAATGAAAAAAATCTTTGATCTAACTCAATATCACAACTTCTTTTTCTGTATATTAACATAATCTCTGTACTGAAATTAATCTGTGGTGTGGCTGCAGTGTGTTGAAGATTATATGTATTAGCATTCAAGATGATGACTTTTTTTTTAAGCAGTAGCAATTTTTAGTTTTTAAGCAGCTCCTATTTTAGGAGTATATCTACTTTGCCCTACAAAATATCCTCAGGAAAAGTTCATCAGTTGTTTGCAGAGAAACTGTGTTTACTTCTTTGGATAAGACCAGCTGTAGGTACAACTGTGCCTGCTGGTCCGAGCTTAATCCAGGCTCTACGTTAGGCCAGTTCATTGGAGGACAGACCTATAAGGACAGGATTTTTGACTGCTTTGTCCTTTTTTCCAGCCCTAGACACCAGCCTTGACGCTGCAGCGAGACTTCAAAGCTCCCAGCTTGTGAGCGAGGCGCAGCAGGTTCTCCGCTCGGAGACCGCTTCGGCGTGGTCAGGTAACAGGCGGCTCCTCGGGTCGGTTGTGGAAGGACGTGTGTGTTGGGGAGGCCCGGAGGGAGTTAACGAAGCACAACCCCCCTCGTGTAACGCCGTTGTCTGCGCGGGCCGAGGAGCTCTGGGGACAAAGCGGCACAGAAGTGCCCAGGGAATATTTGCATTGGATGCTGGCCTTAAAGCAAATTCACTGTAGCAGAAAGTTCAGTACAACTTTTGAGTGGCTGCAAAGTTTCTTGAAAACACACTTTTAGTGAGGACAGTAAAATAAACGTGTACTGGCTCGACTGGCGGGTGAGTTCTGGATGTATCGCGTTGCCAGGACGCGGTACCCAGCCCGAGCGCGTTACCGAGCTCACCCATGGGACAATGCTCAACATCTCTGCTGGTGCCAAAAAAGGTCTGCCTTTTCCCCTGTGCGTGTCCGGTTTATCCGTGGAGCGGTATGAGCCTCCTGCCCGCCCTCAGGCGCTGCCCAGGACTGACCTAATGAACATCTGGGGCTTTTCGGTCCCTCAGCGTGGCACTGAACGCGGTTTCAGAGCCTCGTTTCTCAGTGGTGCTCATCAGAGTCGTCTCAGCACTGACGCTGTGTGTGTCTCGGAGGGTTTGCTTCGAGCCTGTGTGAGCAGGTGGATGTTGTCACCACGTGCATCTCCCTCGAAATGGGTTTCAGCTGGAAAAACATCCATGTGATTGATTTCTTTTGTGAGGGAAAAACCTCTCATGGGGCACCCATCCTGTGTGGTACTTCTTTCCCTCTATGGCATCTCTTGAGTCAGAAGTATTCAGTGGGTTGCAGAGGCCTGGAGATCTTGTTTTGCAATGAGAAATTGCATTAACAGGAGGAAAAATGTCTGCTTTACATAAAACATCGGAACACGTTTCATTTTTGGCTTTTTGTTTGCCTCTTTAGCTAAAAAAGTAAGCAAAATCTGTATTCAAAAAGACAGTATTTTCCAACAGATTCATTAAAAGTGAAGGTAACTGACAACTGGTGCTATTAGCAAGAAAATATATCTCTTATTTAAAGTATTTCCATCCTAAAAGTAAAATGTCCGTTCTATAAGTCTATTAATACACAGTTCATTAAGCTAGAAACAACTATATAATTAGGAAACAACAATTCATTAGTCTTAATGGGGTTTAATAAAGTTCCTAAGCAAGGATTCTTCAGAGAATTAATTACGATATACTAATCAGGAAAAAAAAAACAACCAAACCCAGTTCATCACTCGGATATATTTCTCCAGTACATGAGCTGTGAAGCACCAATAACTTTGAGAACGCCCCCCTGGCAGCTCGGGATTTCTCCCGAGCCCGTGATAACGTGGGCTGCCGGGGCTGGACAGTTTACAAGTGAGCTTATCTTTGCTTTGTAAACACCAAATTTCCAAGCGAGAGCAACGTTTTCAGTCATTTCACAGCCCCCGACGTTCTGCGGGGCGCGGCTGGCGCAAGGCGAGCCTGGCCGCCGGAGCCGACCCACGGGTGCCGGGGGCGGCGAATCCCACCGCTTTCCTTGGAGCCCGAGTGCCTCCGCGGCTGCGCCGTGCCCGTTGCTGTCGCCCTCGGGAAGGTCCGGTTCGCCTTAATCCAGCAGAAGTGTGAACCAGGCTGTCTGAATTTTATAGTCCTTAACGAGATCCATTGTTTCTCATCAGGGATCTTCATCCGTGCCTGGGTTGTTGGGTTGGGTTTTTTTCATTTACACAGTTAGCCACTTTCTTATTAATTAAACAGCAGCTTTCTGCAGGCACTGATTGAATTGTCGAGTAACACCTGCTGCAATACAGGGAATAAAAGGGAAAAGATGTGTTATTTTTAATGCAAATGGCTTCAATTCAGACATATTTGATCAAATTTAACTGACAATTAAATTATAAATGAATAAAGCAAAAAGGTCAGTGATATAACAAATGACGCTGTCAGTGTCATATTTAAGTGAACCAGTTTTTTAAAAGTGAGATGAGAATTTCCAGTGTTAACTATTGCTAGCTAATAAAAGTCAGGAGCAAGGGTTGCTAGCAGGTAGCAAAAGACGACCAGTATCCTTTCTATACCGCACCTGCAATTATCTTGCAAATATGCAAGAAAGAGCATTAATTCTCGCCGTCGTAGCAGAGCAATCATTGCTGTGGCGTAACTAGCAGGAGTGAGGGTGTAAACGGGGGGAGCGTGGGGTGACCAGGCGTTTTGCTCTTCTCGGTGTGGTCTGGGGCTCCCAGCAGCGGGGGAACGCGAGTGAATCCGCTCTTCAGTTCGTGACGCGCTCTTTGGGCGCAATCCAGCATCGGCACGGGGCCACGAACGTCTCTGTTGATGGAGCCGGCCCCAGTTTTCACTCTTGGAGAAACTGCCGGGTGGCCACTTATGTTGAGAAGGTGAAAAATAGGGACGGTTTCAGACCGGAATGAATTCTTCGCGTGTTCAGTGGTGGGGCATTCCTAAGGAGCGCCGATGCTGCCGCAGGTTTCCCTGCGCTGGGAAAGCAGCTGCCTGTGCCCGGGGGCCGGGCTGGGCGCCGAGCTGCTCCGCGCCGGAGCCTCCTCGGGGCTCTCGCCTGTCTCGGCGGCTACGCCGGGAGCCCGGTGCCTCTCTGGCCTGGCACTGCCATTACGAGGAGAGGGATAAGCTGTGTATGAGCACCGAGCACTGGAAACCGCTAGCGTGATCTCGGGGGGCTAGCTTATCCTGGGAGCACTTGCTGACTTGAATACTGCAAATAAATCAGTCGATGAATAAATCTAACGTGTGGAAGTCCCAGCTATCTGGTTCGCGCCACATAATTTAAGCCTAGTTTACGTTCATTATAAACTAATCTTTGAAGTAGTCCCCGGTGCAGTTTCACAAGCGCCGCGATAGAGATCTGCCTTTTCCTCCGGTGTCTGATGTGCATCTGTAAGGGTTTTTGTAAGAACGTGTTGAAATCCATGTTGACATCCTCGACTGAAAGGACAACCCACTTTATCAGTCTGGCTCCAACTGCCTGTCTCAGATGCTTTAAGAAATACAGAGGAGGTACATTTATCGCAGACCAGCGTTAGGCAGCTTTGCCTTTCCCCGCTCGGGGTAGCAATGCTGCGCATCAGCACGGTCTGCGGAGTAATTTTGTACTATAGTTGTGTAATGACTTTAGCATCTTTTGTGAAATCCTGGACTAGTCTCTCCCTCGGATCAGGTATCCCGTTATCTCCTGGAGCGGGCCTTTCTTTTCTTCTGCTCGTTTCCTGATTTTTTTACCTTTCTGCTGCCATGTCACTGGGATGAAAAGATTAATAAAGAATGATTAAGCACTGGAGAGAATATTTTACAGTGACAGACTTGAGGAGCTCAGTCTGTTTATCTTATCAAAAAGAAGCTTGTAACTTAATTTCAGTGGATGAGTACCCTCACAGGGAGGAAGCCCCAGGTATGAAAGGCTTTTTCTTCAGAGAAAGGCACAACAAGACCCAATAGCTTTGAGCTGAAGCCGGAAAAATCCAATTAACATGGTAGAAATTTTGAACTTTGAGGATCATTAGCTACAGTGGGAAAATTTGGCTAGCTGCTCCCTTCTCTAGGTGCCTTCAGATCCAGATCAAATGCATTCCTGAAGGATCGGGTCCGACGGCACTCATCAGTACAGAGGAAAGCACTTGATCGCCTGTTACCTCCTGGGCATCCCATAAGTGGCCCAAACTAACGTTACATTCTAGTCCATGAGTATCCCCCATCCTTCCCGAGGTGCTCCACCCGGGCTGGGACGTGCAGGGGCTGACCTGGCGGCCGAAGCACTGGACCCTGGCCCTGGGAGGCCACGCAGGCTGCAGGGACCAGCAAGAAGCGGGAGCCTTGGCTCCAACCAGTGTTACCTTCGGGGGTGGTTCTTTGCATCTGGACCTGGCGATTCACCCCAGGTCAGGATCTGTTTTGTATGCTGGGGGTTGGGGGGGGGGTCTTGAAATACCGATGGCATGAGAGAATGAGACAGCAAGCCCCAGCGCCAGGTTCCCAGCGCCAGGCAGCGATGTCTGAGGATGCAGTTGCGAGCATCCCACGATAAGCTTTGCATTTTTAAAGGTTACTGACTCAGCCTTTGCAAGCTGGGAAAGCAGCTTAAAAGTACATAGAGATGTTAATTGGTCATTTGAACTTTGCCTGCCTGGAGGGCCCTTCCAGCAGGGAGGGTAGCTCCTGCTGACTCAGCGCGGCTGAGCTTAAGAGAAGACAGACTCCACTAAAGACGAGTCATCAAGGAGGAGCAAGGCCAGCTGCTTTGGACAGGGGCTTCCAGGTCATTTGGGCGAGGCAGTTCTGCGCCTTCGCTTGCTTCTTCGGGAGAACACAAGTGCGGAAACCTTCCCTTCTCCCCTAGTTTCTCTGCTCAGTCCTACCTAAGTTTTAGCCCCAGGAGGTGGGCAGGGGCTTTGCTCTTTCCTCTCTGTACCTGCAGAGGTGGGCTTACGGGGCGAGGGACGGGCTGGGAGGAGCAGGGACGGGCAGATGTGCAACAGCAGCTTTCTCCAAGTGACCGACTGCAAATGGCTGTAGGGGGGATCTTGTACCCTCCCTCTCCTGGGGTCTCGCACGAAGCCGTTTACTTGCCGAGACGCCGAACAGAAACCTGCGAATGCGCTGCTCGGACACAGGGATGGATTAAACTGCGTCTGCGGTTACTTGCTCTCTGGAAATCCGCGGGTGAAATGAAGGAAGCTCAGGTGTGCAAGGACTAAAATCAGGCCATTACTCTTCACCCAGAGAACATTTTAAATATGATGGAGTTTTCTGTGAGTGATAGTGTATAATTTTTGTAACAACTAACCTGCAGTAACGGGGTTCTGCAAAGTATTTCTCGGTTGGAGCCAGAGCAGGATGTTGCCATGGAGATGGGAAGTAGCTGGGTGATATTTTTTTTTTCTTCTGCAAATATACTGTTGCAAAACACACATGGGGAAAGGAAAGGAGCCACGTCATCTTTGAAGCAGCAAAAACTTCAGTTTTAGGTTGTCACACAGAGGCAGAAACAGTTCTCTTGGACCGTGGCGGTTTGGGCATGTGCCAATAGGCCGGAACGCCAGGGCTGGGCTCTGCAGAGCAGGCTTGAACTCGGAAGGGGACACGGGGTGCTGCGGCCCCCGGCGAAGTTACCACGTTCGAAATAAAAGCAGTAGATTTTCCCATGACTGGAGGTCTATGTAAATCCAAGGTCACCAGAACCACTTCTGTGGCTGCTGCTTATCATTTAATGAAGATAAAAAAGAGCAATTAGGTTTAGTCTGGCAATTTGGCACATTAGCATTAATCTTCAATGAAATCAGAAGGTGTTTGTGTTTTGTGTAAGCTCGGTTAATGTATCATGTTATTACTAACAAGCAGAAGCCATAATTACTCTTCTATTTGACAGAACTTGTGGATGATTTTATCGACAGCTCCCCATGTTATCTATGCATACAAGTCATTTACTTAAGGGAAACTCTAACATTGAGTATTTATTCAACTTCCCTAATTCACATCCCTTCCCACCCAGCAAATGGCAGGGCTTTGGGTGATCTCCACTGAAAAATTCAGTGTCAATCTAGAAATCATATAACCTATTTAAAAAGTCCAGGATCTTGTGTGAAGAACAGAAAAAATAACTCATTCAAATATTTTCACCCCAGGACGCTCAACAGGTCCGCAGGGCTGGGTCCCGCAGCCCGTGGGCCCCGCTGCCTCTCGCACAGAGACGTCGAGGGGCGTCTATCAACGCGATCAGGAACTGCTGGGCCCCGTGCGGCTCTCCCTGCCCACCGCGTTCGCAGCGAGGGCCCTCCCGCAGCGCTGCTGGGCCACGGGAGGCATCGCCTGCACGCGTGGGAGCAGAGGGTACCCCAGCAGCCCAGTTTCACCCCCCTATTACCAATGCTTTGGCACAGAAACTTCTTGGGAAGATTTTCAGGAATAACGTTCTAAGAAAAAAATATATTTCAGCTTTTTTTCCTAAATTTGGAGTAGCTACAAAGCACTGTAATTTCCTAGAGGGCAAATATTTTTTAATAACTTTATTAATTTGAGCCGATTCTAAAAGATTTTGTGGAAGGAAAACCAGAAGCCTTCATTGCTGAACTGCATTAGAATGAGCTCTAAACCGTTTTCTGAGCCTGGGGGAGGAGTGATCGGATGTGGTGTTACTGTCATCGGTTTGTTCTCACTGTTTGTCCATAAGCTTGTGGGGTGTAGCTGGCAAGCGCGAGGGAGGGGAGAGGAACGCCAGCAGCCAGGCACGTCTAGAATACCTGATTGGAAAAAAGCTACTTAAAACGTCCAGCAGGTTCCCGGCAGAGAAAAACGGAGTGAAAGCCTCAGAGTGCAGCGCACTAACGCGCAGGGGTTCAGGGCGCTGGGGGGCTTTGTGCCAAAACAAAAGGGGGTTTTGTGTTAGAAAAGCCTTGGCTTTTCTAGTAACGTATTCAGCCCACGTGTTTGGGGTTAAAATAAATAAATACCCAGCGATCTTGAGCCGTGTAGACTGAAGGCCAGTAGGCAAGAGAGAGAAAGCGGTGGGGTTTGGCGAAGACCTTTGGCCAGACGTGCTGGCTTGGCCGCTCCCGCAGCAATGCCAGCATCGCCTCTAGCGCCCGGCTACGCCGAAGCCGGGAAAACCACGCGACTCGCTCCCGGGGATGCGCTGCGGCGGCGGTAACGGCGGTGACACGTGCAACGATGGGCCTGCCCTGGCTTTGACTTATTCTTTGGTTTAGTCCTTAAGTACTAGCGTCATCCTAAAGCGCACTGCACTTGCTGTTGATTTAGCAATGCGAAGAACGCTTGGTGGTTTTATCACAAAAAAAGAATAAATCTCAAATGCGTTAGGAAGTGGCCCTGACTTACAGCTAGGTTATACTGACGGTTGCCCGATCTGCATTTGGCATTCACAACGGCTTCCAGCACTTAATGACTTAGTTTTAATGGTTTTTTAATTTCTTTTCATTAAAAAAAACACCCCACAAGACCAAGGGGTTTATTACAGGGCTGGGTTGGGGGTATACAAGGCATTTCTAAACTCATAGCAACACTGTATGTTAAATATTCATAGCTGCAACTACTATTTGCTGCTCATAAGGACATTGATTTTCTCTGGAAGCAAAAGAATTATTTGTGGCATTTATTGTCTGCTGGGATGTTTTTACATAAAAGTTTGGGAAAATATTAAGCATTGTGCATGTTTTTGGGTTTATACCCTTCTACAGCAGGAAAAAAAAAGCCCCAAATATAATCTAGCTAAACAGCGTTTCTCAGGACTGGGCTTATTAATGCAAAAGAAATTACAATTCGGGAGCGAACTGTGCAAGCCCGCAAGAGCCAGCCAGGCAGCTGCACCCCTGACTCTCGGGTTTTACTTTGGGTTTGCACGTACCTGTTTTATAGAAAAGCTTGGAACAAGATGAAACACCCCCCCTGGAGATACTCCCTCGTGGGGCCGAGAGAGCCATCGGAGGAAGAGATTAGTCATGGCACTAAATGCGCTTCTGGCAGACAATCTCCCACCGCACCGGCCAGCGTAGCGGGGGCCTGTGTGAAACGGGCTGCAGCGGAGACGCGCTGGTCCTTGGGCTGAGTCAGGGCATGCGCTGTGTCCGTCGGTACCGTGCTCCGATACCCGCTAGGTCACTTTCCTCACTGCAGCCGAGATGTGCCTTCGCGGGTGGCGGCTGTAGGTGCCGAGGGGGAGGCGCCCCTGGAGGGTGTGCCTTGGCTCGGGAGCCCCGTCTGCGCCGCGGCAGCACCGGGCGAGGGTGCGTTCCCGCGCAGCACCTCACCGCGCTCCCCCCGGGTCCCCAGCCTCCTGCTTGCTTTCTTTTCAGGGATCTGCACTGGAATTTAAATTAAATGGAACTTAAAAATAGAGGTGAAATAAGGGTAGTTAGCCGGCGCCTGGAACAGATCGGTAGCTCCAAATGGTGCCTGATCCGCTGCCTTCGTAACGCCTCTTGCTCCGTGCCCTGCAGGGCTCGCCGGCCTGGACCCTTGTGTCTTTCCTTTCACTGCTGGAGCTTTTCATCAGAAAAGAACGTGTTTCCCTTTCTTCAACCCACCTACATCGACTGCGGGCGCAGAAGCTGCTGCGGCTCAATGGCGCGGTGCTGGGTAGGGTTGTGTGGGAGCGTGCGTGCGGGGGGGGGCTGTTGTTTTAGCATTGATGGTGTTTCCTGCAGATTATGGGGTGCTGTACAGCATCCCCCTGCTGCGAGCTTTGAGATGATCCTAACGCTTTGCTTATGCTCCGCTGCGAGGTCAGGCCTGATGGAAATGTTCTTCTCTAAGCTGGGAGGCTGCGGAGCACAGCCACACGGTTCTTTTCTCTCCCTGCTCGGGAAGTTGAGCTGATTTCTGGAAAGAAAAGCTGCCTTTTATCTCAGTAGCAAAGTGCAACACTTTATTTCCAGAGATTTCATTGTGTCTGAAACCAGAATGGACCATTGCATCACCCCATGAGCCCCAGGCCACAAGCTTTCATCCACCGATGACCCTGGTACTGTACCCCTGACGTGGCCGTGGCAAGGAGCCCAGCGCCGGGGCCTCCGCGTGCCTGGAGCGGGGAGAGGCTGATGTGCGGCACAGCCACGTGCCTGCAGTGGCCATCGCGGCTGTGAAAAGCCCGACAGAGGGTCTGTCTGGCTCTTTCTGATCTGCAGCTGAGGTGAAATGTGAGCAATGCATGGGATGTGCTAAGCAATATGCTTGTTCCTCAGACACCAGCTCAGCCAAGGCGTTGCCCTTTACACCCCATGTCCCTGCGAAAAGCGGCAATGAGTTAGGAAATGTCCGGGGAATATCCACCAAATTATCCACCTCATTTGGCCCTGATTAGCTTTTAAAATGTGTTTGGGTTGGCAGCCTGGGGCTGCCTACTGATGGGATGACTCACATAAGTGCCCAGAATTTCCTGCAGCTGCGAGACTTCACCTTAACTCAACCTCTGGAAAGGTTAGAGTGGTTACACTAAAGCATCTGCTCTGGCTTTAGAGGTATTATACTGATAAACTCTGCAAGAAGGGTCAATACAAAAGCTAAAAACCCCTGTTCGAATGCACCCACGCTCTGAGTGTATTTTCTATGCAGAGGGACTCTCTGTTCCTGAAAGAAGTGCACAAAGCTTTGTGATGTGGTCTAATATTATTGAGAAGCACCTACTCTTGCTGTTGTTAGTCTATTAGAGCGAGACCTGGAAAGGAAATGAGAGCCACAGGGGAATGAGAGCAAACTGCAAGCCACTTCGCTGTTCATATGCTCGAGCCTGCTAGGGTTTGTTGGTTTTTGTTTTTAAAGGACCTTGTTCTGCGGACAACTGATTGCTGCCTCCGCGCCAAGTGGTTTTCGCTAGGATGGGATAGCATAATAACAAGTGTTTGCTGGCCATCAGGGGGAGCCCTGAGGGAGTTAATCCTTATAAATAATCCAGATGCTGTCAGCTCCTATCTTCTCCTCTCTGCTATGGAGCAGGGTAGGGAATGGCAGAAGGAATAAGCAGCTAGCCCAGTCGGGCTTGGATTTGGAGGTGAGGAAACAGGAGGAGGCATAGGGAAACCTTTGGCATTTGTGCACCACCTTAATGCACGCAAAAAGGCGTCTGTTCGCTTAAAGTACATTTGCTTGTGTGTTTTAATCAGACCTGAAAAAGCTTATACTGATCGTGTGAGATCTTTGGCCCTTTGAAGCAGAAGCGCTGACCGTGAGGCCGTCTCGCAGGCGGGAAGCCCCAGCTGGGAGCTCAGGTTTCGCTGTGGCTGGAGAGAAACCGCCTCGATCTCACATTTTCTGGACATAACCCCATTTGTTACTTTCCCTGCTGAAGGCGATTCCTTGCTGCAGAACCTCTCTGCTGCTACTCCTGTGCCCCTGGCAGAGTCGTCCACCACGTCTCCCAGTGCTGCTCCGCTCCTTGCCCGCGACGGCCGACCCAAGCCACGCTGGGAGATGTAGCCATCTTGCAGCCCGGCAGGGTGCACAGGCAAGCCATATGGCTGCCCGATGGCCCGTGCATCTGCTGAGGCCTCTCAAGCACGGATTTGCAAGTGTGACCCTTCCCCGGGCCTTGCACTCGGCTGGGGCTCTGTAAGTGTGAACAAACCCACCTCCTTTCCCGGGAGGAAGCGTGTCCTCGCTCGCCGGCCAAGCCGTAATCAAAGCTCTCTCCTCCGTACTTGCGCGGCAAGCGTGGGCACAGAAGCGATAAGAAGCTCAAGGTGTCGTGGTGGAAGATGAAAGTGCAATACCCAGAGTCTGAAGTTTTTGGCTTACAAAATGACATGTTGTGTCTAGGTGGAGGATGAGTCTGAGGTTAAGAAGTTGTTTATTCATTATTTCTGTTTAAAGCCTCTTTGGTGACTCTTGCTTTTGAATTTGGGCTTCACAAGTTTCAAACGCTTATTCTCGGGGGAAAAAAAGGACAAAAGGAGACAGGAAAGTTTTCAAAAGCAAATCTTGCCATATTTCAAATGGAATTATATGCTGTGGCTGGAGTTGTCACCAGCTGCTTACACTCACATCTCTGAAAATGGGGTAGAAGGAGAGAAGCGTGGTCCCTGCCGTGACTGCAGCGGCTCTTCCTCAGGGTGCTCGTTGCTACCAGAACCTTTATAATTGCTGTACGTAAGCAGATTTTTCCAGGTGAAAGAAGCCTTTCCAATGGGATGAAATAAGCCTCCAAATTTATATTTCCTTGTTTCTGGGACCATCTCGGCGATGGTTACGAGGATGCCGTTTCTTGCCCGGTGTTTCAAGCGTGCACCTTTCCGTCGCTAAAGGCAGGCGCCGACGGCTGCAGAGACGGCTTTGCTCCGCGCTGCAGCTGCCACGTGCTGCACAAAACCAGAGAACAGCTTCCAGTGTGGGACTCCACGGTGGCGGAGCAGGGGCTTGTGCGGGTTATTCCCTGCCCTGTAATCGCTTTATTTTCCTGTGTCAGAAACGGTCACGGGCCTGTTTCATTGGAAGGTGAAGAAATGAAACGATGACCATTAATTGCTCTATGCCAGCGAGCTGAAAACACACGAATGGGTTATTTCTCTCCTTGAAATCTGCTCCCAGCACTCACACCTGCGAAACTTGGGAAGCAAGCTTGCTCTTTTTCCCTTTTGTATCCGTCACATTTACAAAGGCAACTCCTCCAGGATGGCCCTATTAATTTAGTAAAGAGGTTACAAATCCTTTTCCTAAACCAAAGAGGGCCAAGTGAAACCTGCCACAAGCATCTGTTCCTGCTGATACGAGCTGACCCGAGCTCCCCTGCTCGCAGGCGGGCCCCTGGCAGGCAGGGGGTGCCTTCCCCGCCGGCGCTGTAGCTGGTTTGCCGTGCCTCTTGGGTGCGAGCGAGCCAGCAGCCGGCACGCGAGCGAGCGAGCGGCCGTGTTAAGCCTTACCCGCTAACGTACCTAAAGGCACGGGGTTTTCTTTATTTCCTTGATAACCCCATATGAGTTGCCTGCAATTCTCATAATTAGGGAAAGGAATACTGGTATTTTCAGTCTGCTTTTTTTCCTTTCTTCTTCTTTAAATGCTGGCATAGTAACCGGGGCTGCTCTGTCGATGCAGGGCATCTTTCACTAGAGCTTGAGTCTGTGGCCCAGATCGTTCTTACAAAAGCTGTGCAGATCTCTATAAAGATGAGGAAAACAATCTCATCTTGAAAGAAGTGTACGTATTGTATAAAGTGAACAGATGGGGAGTGCAGAAAACTCCATTTAGATTCTACTTGGAGGGAGGTGGGTAATTCTCTGAACTTCTGAGAATCTCGTCTGTTTTTTAAATTAGCGATATTATATACAGACAAACCAGAGCACAGGGGACCCTCACTGTAATTGAGACGTTATGGCTTGCTTACAGAGGCAATGATTATAAGATTATGTACTTTTCTATGAAATTTCTTGTAAGGGAGTCCAGCTGTTGTGGCGATCGTGGTGCCTCCAGAAGGCTTTGCTCGGCGAGTGGGTGGAAGAGTTGCCTCCTTCCTGGGACGCATTTTTCTCAATTAGTGTGATTGTTTCCACTGCTTCAAATCTTGTGCTGAAACAATGTTGGGTTTGTTTGTTGTTTGTTTTTTTTTTAATTCAGCATTGAATTTTATTGTCTCAGCAGCTTGTGTGTTTCTCCCCTCTCCCGGCTATGAGTTTGCCAGAGCTTTGCATTAAAGACGCACTCGGCGGAGCGGCGCAGCTGACCCGCAAGGACGAGGCAGCAGCAATCCTTTGTTCGGGTGTGTTGTCTTCACATTGTGCCCTTGGTTACACCTGTACAACTGCACTAAAGGGTAATGGGGTTGCACGGATGTAAGCGAGGAAATAATTTGGCCGGCACGCTTGCGTTCTTACTGCTGGTGATGCGTAAAGCCCTGAGCCTCGGTGTCAGCTGGGAGCCCTGCGGGGCTCAGCCCTCCCCGCTGCAGTTTATTCCTCCTGGAGATGGAGAAGGGACCTGGGGTGAGCTCCCAACCCCACAGGGAAATTGTCCCTGGGGAAAGGCAGCGTGGTCACTCCCACCATCCCGGTGAGGGGAGCCACGTGTCCCTGCTGCCAGGAGGGGCTGCCCCAACCACCATCCCATCCCATCCCATCCCATCCCATCCCATCCGTGTCCTCGGCATGCACAGCCCCTTCCCTGGGCGCTTGTTTGCAGAGGGACAGGTGGGAGACTTAGTATTAAAAATTAATAAAATCTTCCTGATCTAACCTGGTGCTTTTACTGTGGAGTGACAAGCTCCATGTTGCCGTTCCTGGAACAGAGCTGGTCTCTGTGGGAAAAAATGGAGTGGAGGGAGAAGAAAAAGAGAATAGTCTTAGCTAGATGGGCCTCAGATGATTTCACAGCTTGCTTAGGATGCTCCTGCCATCTTCCCCGCCTGCCGCTGCGGTGGTAGGAGCCCCAGGCTGACCCGGAGGTCCCTGGGGGACGCAGCCCCTCGCAGGGCGGGACGGGCTGGGGCTCCGGAGGGTTTGCTTTAGTGGCTTGAGGGCTGTCGGGAGCTCACTGTGATTATAACAGCACTGTTCCCAAAGCTGGTGCTCGCAGGTGTCAGCATTTATTCTTTTGTATAAACATCCCTTGCAAGAAATCGATGTATCAGAGACAAGACCGGAGTCTGAGCTGAGATGAAGCCTAATTAGCACTTAGGCTTACACTAAGCAGGAGGACACTAAGCCAGTAGAGAAGCTGAGAATTAGAGGAAGAGAGGGTCTTGTGTGTTTTGGTGTTTTTTAGGGGTGTTTGGGATTATTTTTTTTGCCCCACTGCAGTGACAAATCAGCCAAGTGGTGGGGGTGGATCATCAGGTCCTTCATGTGGGTACGTCTCATTGAGGTTTTAGCATACGGAAGTAGGTGCTTAGCTCGGGGGTTCACAGTCCTGGGCAACAATAACACATCTCCCGCGCTGCTTTTCCTCCTGGTGTTGCGGCTATTCTAGATAGGCAAGGTCTTTTTATGTAAGCTCTTTCTTCTTGGTTGTTTCAAGTTTCAGCGGTAAGTCGCTTCTGCTAACTGTGAGGAGCGTCATCTTTGCTTTGCTGCTGCTCTTTCTACCCCGGGACCTCTCAGCATCCCGCTTTCCTGGATTCCCCTGATTCCTCCTCTCGGTACCACTGACTCTCCAGTGTCAGGAACTGCTGGGATTGCAGCTTTTCACGGGAAGACGCTCCAGGAAAGGCAGCAAAACATCAAGAGTAGGGCAGGCGCTTCATTTTGCTGCAGTTAAATCAGCACGTTGTTTTTCTTATTCAGGTCTTTCAGGCGCTCTCATTTGTTTATAGAATCATAGAATCATAGTGGTAATGCTTAGTTGCTTTTTGTCGTTTCTTCAAAGCTGGCAGTCTTCACGCTGCTTGCGTTTCCACCTCCAAAGTCATTTGGGAACGCCAGAGGTGGACAAAAGCGGACGAGCCCTGTGAGGCTGGAAGCAGCCGGGGCCTGGGTGGGGCGTCCCGGCGGGCTGCGGGGAAGCCGAGCCCCCGCAGGGGCCCCTGCACCGACGCTCGGGGGAGGCACCTCTGAGTTTATGACGATGTTATGAGGAGCTCGAGCAGCGCAGGCTGCTTCGTCGCTCTCGGGGCAGAAAACCAACGATGGCCCCCAACAGTTCCATATAACTGTGTTTTCTGAAGCGAGTGTTCGAAAGGAAGCGGTGGGGAGAATTTCTACGTCCTCTTGCCCAAATAAGCTGCTTTAAGATTTAGTTTAATTCATTTGCGTTGAAGCTATTTTTTGTTACTTCCATTCAACAGTTTGCCACAACGGAGCTCGTAGAAATCGTACGCGGTTCTCAAGGCACTTTGAAAAGCAGGGAAGATGTGGAATTAATTGGCCATGTTAAAGGAGAAACGCTTGACACACAATATACAATTGCCAAACTCAGATTTGCTTTTGTAGAATATAATAAGGCTGATCTTGAAAAAAGTCAAATGTCAGTTCCCTTCAAAAGTGGGAGGTGAATCTGAGCCTGTAGCAATCGGCAAAACAAAAAGAGGCTATATAATAGATGAATTACTAATCTTATGCCTGAAATTATCATTCTGACACTTCTCCTTGATACATGTTTTCAGCCATGACAGACTTAAGATAATGTGCAGTATTTTAATGCGATCACAGTCCTTTCCCAAAGACAGAAACCCAACGTGGTTACAGAAATCTAAAAATAGCAGCTGAAACGTAAAGCCGTAAATGTTCAAAATAATGCATTACTGAAACTTCGGCAGTATGAGGGGTTTCTGTCCCCGCGCACAGCCAGTGCAGAAAACCCTCGGGGAATATTGTTGTGTGCTTCAAGGTAAGGTGGGATGACAAGTGCATTAGAAGTAGCAAATAACAGGCAGGACAACGCGCACGTAGGCTGGCCCGCGTGAAATGCGTGGTTTTAAGTGCTTGTCTCAGTTATTGTATGGATCCTTTTGACATTCTGTACCTAGAGTTCTGCGATCCCCCAGTCTCTCCAGCAGATAAGTTTGACGCTTTATTGGAAAATAAGTTGTTGGTTGGTTTTTACATAGGATGGTGTTGACAGGGCTTTTGAGTAACAGCTCATACTGAGACACATCCCAGACAAGTACATAGGACTTACACAAATACTGTCATACCTAAACCTGGAACTGCTTGAGGAGGTTGAGCAGCACCAGCACTGTGTTACTGCTGTGGGAATGTCGGCGGTAGGTGGTAAAGAAGTCGGAGCTCTCTTCTGAAAGCTATTAACCTTGAGGATTAAGTACCTGCCCTAGAAATTGTGCTGTATGCGCACGCCAGCTCTTTACAGGGGCTCCTGCAGTATGTTTCACGCTGGCTAAACCAGAAGAGGTTGGCGGGGCTCTCCCCTAGAGCAAGGGGGGACTCGGCTGGAGCGTCAAAATGTCGCTTGTGAAAAGGGAGCTTCAGGTCTCGAAGTCACTTCGGGGTCCTTGTGCGCACAGCGCTGCTTTCACAAGTGCCTGTTAGCGTCTCTGTCCGCTGGAGGTGTCAACCACCAGACCGACCCGGGCGCCGCGAGTCGGGCAGAGCAGAGGCTCGCTGCGGAGCTGCTGCGTTGCTCGTGCCCAGGGACCGGCCCGAAACCCAGGGGCTTATTTCCTGAGGAAATCAGGCTTCTATTATGTTTCTCTTTTCTCTGTTGTTTACGTATTATCTTTTCCCAGAAATAACTCCTGAGTATGCATTGGGAGAATGTGAAATACATGATTGCGACTGTTACGGCAATAAAAGGGAGGCAGTGTCAGAAAGCACCTTTGAACCATCTCTTTTCATTAAAAAATAATGCCTTTCCATCACGGCTTTTGCAGAGAAAATTCCCGAAGCCTTAGTTTTTCTGATGTAATAGATTCACAGTTTTTACTTTTAAAAAGGCCAGAGTAAGAGCAACAATTCTGTGAATAACTGGACCTTATAGGGCACACATTTCTTTAGAAACAAAAGGGAAAGCCAAGAATATGGAAACCACAAAATGCCTGGCTGGGGGGAGCACGCGCGGCTCTGCCCCTCGCCTCTCCCTACTTCTGAGCACGGCATAAAACCCCTGTTCCCCCAAGCACCGCAGCTGGATGCCTGGTGGTACTGCGTGTGTTATTTCTAATGTTACCACGTGTCGGCTGAGATCTAATTTTTTGGTGAATTTTATTTAAATGCAAGCTAATTAATTATTCCGGGTGCGCCGTAGAGAAAAGTGGAATATCTTAGTTTTTTCTGATGTTGAACTAGTTTTCTGGAACCACAGTCTCTAACATATTTTGTAAATCTCTCATATCTAGTCAACCAGTAGGTAGAGTAATACAGAACTACAACTCATTAGTGAATGATGCATTGATGTCTGATAATTCCCTGCTTTCTTATTTGGAAGAAAGTAGGTTATGCTGTTATCAAGTTAGTGCATTAAGTTTCAGTGCTTCTTGTCATAAGCATTAAGCGCTTTTTAAAATACGAGTTAATTAAGAAATTACACCCACATCAACATTAAAGCATTATAGTCACTGTAATTATGGAGCTGGACCGGTTTCTCCAACCACGACACAACGCTGAAGAGTCCCATTGGTCTGGCTCGAGTGGGATGACTCACATAATGAACAGCAACTTACCAAGACACGGGGCAACACAGTAAAACGGTGGGATTGGAGAGCTCCTCTGAGGCACCTGGTTCTGGTTCAAGGAGGGTGACGGAGTATTTCCCTGTACGGGAGGATTTTCGTCGTTTGGAGAAGAGGGGACAGCAGCGCAGAGGTGTCAGGAGGCTGTGAAGTCACGATGGGTGTAGAACGTATGAACAGTTGTTGGCTGTTTCTCAAAAATGTGAACTAAAGGATCTGGTACAACTATCAAGAGATGGTTTAAAACAATAAACTAAACTGTGGAGCTTGGTTTTGGTCTAGTGGAAAATATTGACTTTTGGAAAGGATGTCTTGGTAGCTGCAGTGCATCAATATTAAACACAGGCATCAAAGAACTAAGTCTTTTATTAACTGTTCTAGTTTAGTTTGTTTTGTTTATTTAACTTGACCGGTATTTTCTAATCTCTGTACAGGCTGATGAATGTAGCTCCGGTAGCAAGGTGGCACCCATTTTTATTTCAAGCCATATCACTACAAAGATAAAGACCAGAGAAACCCTCTGCCTGGTGCCGCAGTGCAATACTACTTATCGACACAAGTTCAAAGCGAGCTCCATTTGTATAGGATCAACTTATCCCATTAAGCAATTCATCTTTGACAGGAATGAGGCTGATTATAAGAGGTAGAAATGCCTGCGAGGCAAGTAAATTTAATGAAGTTTGTAACGGACTGCAGGAATATCAACCAAATGATCAAGAAAAAAAATGCCACAAGAAACAGTTAATTAAGACTGTCCATCTGTCTCCTGCTCAGGTGACGTTTGCTGTTTCAAGTTTACATAACTTGCTTTCAGCGGGTCTCGATGGCTTTGTAGGTGTCTGAGCAGGAGCCTTCTGACCCCCCCGAAGCTGTGGCACAGATGTCCACCCCGGGACGCCTCGCCAGGGTGCACCCAGGAGCTGTGGGACACCCCCTGGCACGAGGGCATCTGTGGCACGGGGCCACCGAGTCTTCTCCCAGGTGTCCCCGCGCAGAGCAGAGCAAGGGGACACCACGCACCAAGGGACAGAGTATATGAGGTAGAATAATCTATTTCTTCCCTGTAACCGCCAGGCGTCGGGGTACATCCCTGCCCGCTGCTTTTACTGTCAGTTTGCAGACCTGTCGTCCCTGAATCCACCTAATTCCCCTTTTGTGCTCGAGCATCACAGCCTCCCCTGGCAGCCGTTTCCAGCTCACTGCCTGCTCTAAAAAATGAACTGAAGCCAGACAATTCAAGAACCCTTCCTTACCTTACATCGGTTTCAAACATCCTCCCTGCTAGCTTCAGTGAGTTCTGTGTTTTGAGGGCTTTGGTGAATAACAGTTCTACATCAGCCTTCTCTTCTGCCTTTATGAGTTTGCAAATCTCAGTCGTGTTCCTCTTGAGACGCAAGAATGTGGGTCCCATTCACATGAGTAGCGTTAACAAAAAGTGCATTATACGTAATTATTACTCCAGTTGCACCGCTGGGCAGGGAGGGGGATGCCCGGATGGCTGCGCCGGGGGAAGAAAGGAGCTAAAGAGGCCGGTTAACACTGCGGCCCTGAGCGTTTATGCTGTAAATGCATCAAAACATGTGTTAGTTTTAATTATCCCCACAGCCTCACAGAATCACTTCCCTGGTCAATTAATTTAATTACTTTTTGGATAATTATTTTTCTCAATGGTGCATTGGCTCCAGGCTGTGATAGTTGTTGTGCTGCAGAACTATGAGATGGGGGAGACTTTGCCTTGAATGACACACAGAACATATCAGCAAAATACACATTTATGATGTAGACACCTGAATTAATGACATCCCCTTGGAGTGACATGGAACAATTCAACCTCTGGATGGGAAAGGGGAAAACAGCACCTCATGGAAATAGTAAAATTGCTCAAAACATGACAAAAAGACCTCTTTTTCCCTCTGCAGCCTGCTTTGAATCAGACCCTGGTCTAATACTCAGCAAAACATTTAAGTGCGCATCCACGAGGGATTTAAGGATGCACCCAAGCAGCGGGAGCTTTCTGAGTACAAGGGCTTGGTAGCGGTGTCTTTCGATCAGGGTAGAGACAACAGCTTGTCTGCAAATACTAAGTGAGAAAATGAACTCGCGATGGCGTCGCCCTCGGCACCCTCACTGGAGCAGGAGATGCGAAATCTAGAATTTACTAATGTAATTATAAACGCAACTATTTGCCAGCTTGGATCTGGTGCCTGGGATGAGGGTGATGGAGTGATCGCTAACAAACAGCTAGGATTAAGAAAGAGTCTCTTGAAAGTGATCTGTTAAGGTAATTGTGATCTTAAATGAAAGCAGTTGTAACGCTGCACGCCTCGCCCGGCCCCTCGCGTGAATCACCGCCCGAAAGGCGGAGCAGTGCAACTGTTGTGTCTCATCGGATAACGGTGTCGTAATCGCATCGCTGTGAAACTCTGGGAGGTAAAATACCCCGCACAAAAACGAGGGAAACCAACTTGTGCCGACCCAAACAGAAAATTTTGTAGGAACGCAATTGTGTCAGAAAGTTTGCCAGTTATTTGGAGGAGAAGGTGCCAGTAAACGTTGCTGTTTCGGTTCCAAATCTGCCTCCCAGCTCTCCGAGTGTTAACAGAATAAGGAGGTGATGCCCAATGAGAGTCTAAATGTTGACAAAAAGCAGAAGAGAGCATTACTGGAGGTTTCCTATATGTACCAGCAAATGGCTGGTTCTGTTGGTGGCTGGCACGCTCGATGGCCTGTAATCGTGTGCTGCTGTTGCTCGTTGAAATAGTTCAGCTCGTATTTTTCTCAGCATATTCATCTATTCAGGCAGCTGCTTTCTCCAATACTCGCTAATAACTGCATTGATTCCCGAGCTTGCCCGCTGGTTTGATCTTCTGTTTTCAAGGGCCCCTGGCTCTCTGTGAATTAACTTTGACGTCTCTCTCATGATTTCCATGAAAATGGATGCTCTCTGGTGTCAGCAATGCCTGGCTCCAGCCAGGTCTCGTCTCTGCAACATCCTTGGGTTTCCAGGCTTCTGCCCACATCGGAGCTACGTCTCCTGCTGTAAAGCAGACAGCCCTCCTGTAGGGATTTGAAATGCCAGGAGAGAGAACTTGTTTCTGAGGTATTGATATCAGACCAGAAATGGAAATATCAGGAAAAAAAATTAGAATGAAGCTAATGATTTTTAGATGTCTGGGTTAATTTTGCAGAACCAAGAGGCTCATAAGGCTTTGGAGAAGTGTAGAAGCTATCGGGGGCTTGTTGGGATTGCTCGTCTTATCTGAGTCGTTACGTACCTGGTTTTGTTCATCTTTACTGACGCAGCTGTGATCAACTACTTGCCTTATCGCTATTTATTCTTTGTACGTCGAAAGTGCTTATACATCCTAGGCAAATTTATCTTGCCTTAGGGTACCGATAGCCAAGAGCTGTGCTTTCTGGGGTGGCAATATTTGAACGGTCAGTCACGGGCAGGGGATTCGTAGCTTGAGCACCTCGTTATAGCCTCAGACTGCTTTGCTCTTGCTTACCTGGAACATCTGTCTACTTTAAGAACTTCCAAAGGACTGCTGATATAAAAAGCACGTAATCTCATATAAATATATTGCCTCTCTGGGGTAGATGTGTGTTATGGGATGCAAACTAAGATATCTTCATGTGGTTAAGTACTGAGTTTTAAGTATACCTTTACAGTGGTTTAAAGGCTTTGGTCAAGTAGCTGAGTTTGATAATTGAGGTGATTTACTCGGGTGCACAGCTCTTCGGTTCGCTCTTTGATATAAACAAGGTAATAAATTGAGTGCATGGGGACATGTCTATTAAAAGCCAAAGTAAGAATGAGTGAAACCCCAGGTGCATTGTCAAGATTAATATGCTTGTTGGATAAAACTGGTCTGGTGCCAGCTAACAGGATGACTGAGTGATGAAACAAGATAATATGGTTTGACTGTAAATAACGGAAAAACTAATAGAAAGCGACGCACAAAGGGGAAAAGTACGAAACGTGCTAATAAGTTGAATAACCAGATATCACACAGTTTCCATAAAAATATAATTTCTTAGTGATAAAGCATATCTGCTCAGTGTTTGACTCCCTTCTTTTTGAACATGAGATTATTTTTGATTTTTAACCTCTGAAGCGTCTGGATTGATGGTGCACCCCTGGCATGACAGTAATGGGTCCCCTATTGTTATCAATTTTGTTCAACAGATGTTAATAACAGACAAAGAAGAAAAATGAGAAGGAATATTGGACAAGAAAAGCTACTTAAAGTGAATTCTCTCACTAGCAAAAAAGCTTATTATGGACAAATTAATTAGCAGAGTTAGCCAGCTTCGGGCACTTCTGCCGGTGCCACACAGAAGCAGCTGTCCCTCGTTTGGCGACGGCAGAGGAGGTGGCGGTCCTGTTAATAGGTGGGGGATGAAAAATGACATTGCTATTTCAGAGTTAGTTATGGGACTGGGACGGCTACTGGGGCAAATGGGCTCTGGGAGGGGCCTGGAAAACCCTTAAAATCGTCCGTCTCTGTCACCTGGTCTCGCCCTCCCGCGTTCACCGTTGCTCCTGCCAACAGCGCGCAGGGATGGAGAGGTGCTGGGCCTCTAAAAAATGCTGCTGGTAACAGCCAGCATCACCTATTTAGAAATACATGTATATAATGTTGTGCGCTCCCGAACCCACTAAAAGGGCACCTTCCCGTAAGGCATAATTACCGCTGTCATAATGTAAAAATGCCTACATGAAAAAATAATATCTAAAATGTGGCACGAACCACCACAAAGAATAAGGATCACGCCAGGCAATTAGGAGCATTTACGGGCCTTTGCCCACCTCAAAACAAGCGGAAAAGGATGTTTTTTGCAGTATGAGCACATACCGTAAGGTTTGGGCCAATTACTCTAAGGAGTTTCTGTTGAGTGTTTGAGTTCTAGAAACGCGCTCTCTAAGTTTTTGTATCCTGAGGTTTAACTCAAAGACCGGTCCTTTAGGGTGAGCGAGAAGAAAGCGTCTGCGGGCCCTTCTCCTGGCGGGAGACGCCGCCAGCCTTTTCCAGGTTACGCCTGTACGTGACCCAGAGGGCAGGTCTGAAGCTCAGACACAGGCCAGAAGACACCGGTGGCTTGGATCCTATTAAAACATATTGTAAAACTGGGCCCTGGCTGCGCCCCGCGTCCCTTGCGCGCAGCCTCTGGGAGCAGGAAGGTCTCCCTTCGCGCTGGGTGGGCACGCTGTCAAAAAACGCCTTTTATCTTGGTTCTTTCAGGCTCAGTTAGCCCAAGATGGACGGAATCGCCCCTGAGGGCAGATGTTATCTGTGCTCCAGAAACACCTCCGGTGTGCTCCGTGAGCTTTCCGTAACGCAGCAGCCCTCCTGAGTACAAACGTTTTGAGCAGATCTGGTTGCTGGTAGGGGGGTATCCAAGGACGTCCCGGCTCTCCTACGGACGCGAACACAGCGAAGGGCCCCGTGGCAGCCGCGCAGGCCCCCAGGCCCGCCCGGGCACGGCTGCGCCGCCTCGGCCCGGGGAGCTGGGCTGTGGCGGGAGGCGCGTTCCCTTTCCGTCCGTCCGAGTCCGGGAGCTGTTCCCTGCGACCTTTCAGGTGAATTCTTAGGCGTAAATAGAAACAAAACAGTGGTGTGAAGCACGTGCAAGCTTTTCCCGATTTGTAGATGATGATTAATGAAGGCTATCAGACGTCCCTCTTTAAAATCGTTTCCATCAGATAAAGCCCCTTTTGTCACCTCATTCCTTATTTTATTTCAAGCCATTTTACCTCTTCTTTCTTTTAATGTGAGCTGTCAAAAGCAGTCTTTGCTCTTTGGTATCTGTGCCTCACATTTGCTGACAACCCAAAAGAAGGTTTTCAGACTAAAACCTCTGGAAATGTGTTCCACAAAATAAAGATTATTTTCAAAATATGAATATTTTCCAAGCTGGGAGGCAGCCAGACCGCTCAGCCCATTCTTCCGCTCTGCCCATGCCCCTCTTCTCACCAGCCCTCCATTCCTCTGTCACCGGCCTCCTTGGTTTTCCCCTCTCTCTCCTGTCGGCACATCTCTGAGATGGCAAATCGACTGCGTTTGCCTCCAGCTTGCTCTGCTTGGAGCTGTGGCGGCCGCGGAGCACGTCAGCTCATACTAATGCTGTCCTGACAGCAGAGCTCGTGTGTTCGCGAGGCTATCGGTTATTGGGCGCGGGTTGCGGCTTGGCACCGTGCTCGCGCTGGGGTGGATGAATGGCACAAATGCCCATTCAGGAGCAAGCTCCTGCCAACATGAAAGCACCAAGTTGTGTTTCTCTTGACCGTATAGGCAGTCCTTTGCATCTTTAATGAAAAGCTCACAAATCCCCCAAAGTTGTCTCTGGTTTTGCAGCAAAAATTACTGTGGGTTTTTTTGGGTTTTGGTTTTGGGTTCTTTTTAAATATGGATTTACTACTATTTGTTACTCGGAGGACTCAGGCTTGTTGATTTGCATGGCATGGGGCTGTGTTATGCAGATGCACACCTTCCAGAGCCAGTTAGCTCAGAAAGGAGGAAGATGAGCATCTGTCTGCTTGTCCCCATACAGGCTCTCCTTCTCTGTTCCCTCCCATAAAGCAAGGCTAATAGTTTTACTTTGCCTTACGGACCTGTTATGAGATACTAATATGAAAGATTATGAATCCAGGAACTACAGTTGCTGGAGATACAAGACCCATAGCCAGGGTTTATTCTCTTGCAAGTACCTTTGTTGTTAATAGAGGTGCTGGAAGAACACATAGGCACTTTAATTGCATGTGAATAAAAATATATTTGAGCACGTGTAGGAGTATGTTCATAAACACGCATGGGATACTCAACCAGTTTTGGACTAAGTCAGTAATTGTAGAAGAAATCAAATACTGAGAAAATGCTTAAGGACTTGCAGAGAAAAATCTGAACCTTGTAAAGCATTCAGCCTTAGTGAACTTTGTTTAAACCAGTGGATCTTTTGGAAAAATATTAAAGGATGCAATCAAACTAGATAAAGCAGCAAATATTGACAGTATGGATTGTCTAAAGCTCCTGAAGTAAAACAATTACTTTGTGGTTGCAGTAGGTGATGGCTGACTTTTGCACTGCAGCGGAAAGGGCAGGGCTGTGACTGGTGTGCGAGGGAGGCTGGTGGCGGGAGGCGCTTGCTCTGCCCGAGGGCCGGCACGCTGTCGGAAGGCGGCCTGGGCCGTGCCCTGTCCCTAGTCACGGCCGCGAGAATCTCGCTGGGATCTTGCTGGCAAATCCCGTGAGTTTTTGAGTGCTTCCAGGTTTCTGCCAGCCGCAACGAAGGCAGCTGCTAGTTCAGGATTTCTCCTCCTCCGTAAGTAAACTCAGTAGCTGATAATTAATTACCAACAGCAAGGAATGAAGGTTGACGGTATTTCCTCCGGCTCCAGCAAATACACAGCTCTGGATGCACGCGGAGGTTCGGCTCCTCCTCGCCAGCTCATCCATTAGCTCACACCCGGAGGGGCAGGAAGAGTATTTTATGTTCTCGGTGCTTAAGTGCTCAAATTTTAAGTGCTCAAAGATTAGCAGAAGGCAAACACGAAGTAGTAATAAGCATGTTCTAATTGAAATTTCCTCCTGGATTTGAATGACTACTTAGAGACACTTCTCTCCTAAGCCTTAATTGTCTGCTTTTAACTATTCTTTCTTTTGTAGTCTGAAAGCTGGTTAGGTACAGTAGGCAAATACCTGACCTTCAAAACAGCAGAGGATGGGAAAATTAAACAGATTAATATGCCTGCTACTTAAGCATGTGTGGTGGGTGGCATTTTTGGCTGCCAAAGCCCTATTCTGTGAACACGAGACATCAAGGCCACAGATATTTCAACACACACTGTATCAGCAGTGCAAACAGACACTTAACACAAGGCGTTTTGCATACTGAACTTAATGTATTCACTTCAGCAGGTTATTTTTAGCTCCCAAGTGCAGTCATGTGGAGGGCTGATCTGTTTGTGTTGCCCCTGTAGATTGCAGACATATGTTGGAGTAAATGTGGCAGGGAAAGCATGACTGAGATAGGCATAAATCCTTTTAAGATCAATTATTGACATGCTCCTTAGGAAACCGCCGCGCTGAGTTCACTGGGCCAGGGAGGGAAGAATAATGCTGGGGTTTGCTAACGAAACACAAGCCTCCTACCCGACACAGAGGGTTGGTTGGTTCCACAAGCAGTACAGGGTGGGTTTAACACTCATACATTTAAATGCAACACGAATGCTAAAGAAAAGCAACAAAAAGAGAAAGCAAATGTAGTAAAGCCAACGAGAGGAAGATGCAGTTTAGTGGCATCTTTCAATGCAGTCACTCAAATCCCCAGCAACAGACTCATTAAAACGTGCTTGTACTGAATGTGAACCAAGAAATGATCCAGAATAGACCGTTATTACAATGATCGTAAAATGGGGTGAATGAGCTCAATTTTCATTTTTAGTGTAAATGATTTTTAACTCTATAATAAATCTGGTCTCAAAAATTCAGTCATAAATATATACACTTGAAACAGTGTGTTTGGCAATATAAAACAAATAACTCTAATCTCTGTGTGTGTTTGAAAACCAAGCAGTTGGGAACGAAAAACCTCTGCACTGAAGGAAACATTTTGTTGCACCTAAAGTATTCTTTCTTAACTCTTTGGATATTAAAAAAAAAAAAAAAGTACTTTAAAATCAACCTCCATCAACTCAAACCAATTGAAAAGCAGTTTGGAGCTGCAAGGAAAACAAAATCCTTACAAATGGTTTGTCTCTAATAAGCAGTTCTGTTTCCTTATCCTTCAGAAAACAGGGAAACCCAGTGCACGAAGGCTCCTGCTCATCCTGGTGACAGAGCAAGGGTGGTCGTTCCACAGGAGCGCATTCAATAAGGTTTTAGTCATCCAGCTTCTTATTCACGGTTTAATAAACTCTCTTTGATTAATGAAACTGCCTGCTGGAACGGAGCCTCCCAGGATACCAGTGGGGTACCTGCCTCTTCACGGAGTCAGGATCTGCTCACCAGGTGAGCAAGAGCATCCAAACGAGACCAGTATCAAATGTTCTCAGTTGTTTTCCCTGGAGCAAAGTTGTTTTGAGGCTGGCTGCCTGGCCAAGTTTTGAATAAGCAGGCATTGAAATGAAGAGGCCAGCCTCGAGGGAATACAGAGAACAGATGTTTGATTCAAGGAAAAAGTTCAAATGGGAAAAAAGTCCATCTATAATTCTGTTATAAGGTAGAAAAAATACGGATAGGCCAAAATGTGATTCCATTCCTGTTTCATTTCTTAGACTCCAGTTGTCTCAGAGGAGTTACTGTGTGTACTCTACAACATTGCACAACTCTTCAGATTCTTCTTCTCTTTTCCTTTAAAAACAAAACAAACAAAAAAAAAACAACAAGAAAACCCAACTTTGGGCCTGACTGGAAAAGCAGCGGCACACTGAGCTGAGCATCCCTATAGATCAGCTTTCCTCGTTCACTGGAGGGAATGCGACTTGGACAGCGTTATACTACGTTGTTATGTACTGGTTCTTGTGGGGCTCAGAACTAAAACTCAGATAGCTTGTCATTATTGCTGTTACTAAGGACAAAATATTTTGAAAAGACTTATAAGCGTTGAGTTGTCATTTCTAACCATGGCTCAAAACGCCTAAATCAGCTGTAGCTTGGGTACTCTGAGGAACCCAATAAAATGAGCCAGAAGCAGCCCGTAGGCAGGACTCGGGCTGTGGCTGTCCAGAAGGGTTCACTCCTGAGCTCTATAAAGATAACGTAATCCACTGATACGATAACAGAGAAATGGGTGCATATGATTGCTAGCAAATCCTTGTGCAAGTGACTGCAGGGTATTCTTCCCAGCAAGTTTCAAGGGGAGCCAATTTTATCTCTTCTGTCAGCTGCTAAACTCAGGGTGGGGAGAGAAGGAGTCACAGCAAAAGGTGCCTCCCTGTTTCCTCCCCCTGAGGAGGAATTAAAATTATACAGCGGTGGCACAATTCCATCCCCCCTAGCCCGTGGTGCAGTCGCTGATGTGAGGGAGTGCTGCCTTTTCCTGCAGTTCCCAGCAGGTCCAGAACTGACTTCTGTTGTCAATAAATGTTGATGGAGAAAAATCACTTTTTCTCCATCTAGTTTCTGGCTGTTGATTTAAATTAGCCCCGTGCCCTGCGGCAAGGCACTGCGCAGGGGTACAGAACGTGATAAATGCTGTCATCATCTGCCTGGGCTAGCAGAAAACAAATAACTCCCAGCACGTTAGCCAGGCCGGCGCTAGTGATGTTAATGCCCTCTCCGGTGGCAAAGGCCCTGCTGAAAACACACTGCACTGCCTCGATGAACGGGCCTCCCTTCAAGAAAGGGTTATCTGATGACACACTGCAGTGTTTTGATGATTTCCGCACGTGCCCTGTGTGCCGTTAGCAGCCTCTGCAGGAAGGAGCGTGTTGGGATTGCCCGGGAGCAGCACAGCGGGCAGCATGCCGAGGGGTTGGCGCATCCCCTGGGCAATGTGCTTTGCGCGATGGCCCACGCCGTCCTCTCGCCCGCACCCGCCGCCGCAGAAGCGGGTTATCCTCCGTGGCCTCCTCTCCCTGCCGGCTTTCAGAGCTGCTCTTTGCCTCCCTCTCCTCAGCGGCCCGTTGTCGGCGAAGGGGTGGCATCTCCCCAGCGCCCGCCCGCTCCCAAGGCGTGCAGGAGCAATCGGGTTCCCACCGGCGTGAACCATTCCCCAGTGCTCAAGGGTTATGTTTGCAGCAACTTTTAACGGGACCCCTGATCTCTCTTGAGGTTGCATCTTCTGGGTTAGCACGACTTTGCTAGCAAAAATTGGCTCCGAGTAGGACCCGAAGTCTTTGGGAGCTCACCTGGTAATTCGCTTTGCACATGCATTCTGCAAATGATGTTCCAGGTCAGTGGCCAAGAGGGGGTAAGCGCAGATCAACGCGGGAAATGGGTTATTTTATTACCCAAGCATCCACACTTGACAGTTTTAATACCCTACCCACAGAGCAATCACTCAGGCACCCGAACACCAAGCCTGCATGATTTTACTGCTGAGCAGAAGTATGGATTTTTACTCCATGTTCTCTAGGAAAGAGTATTGATTCGGCACAAGAGACGTCAATAGGTCCGAGTAACTGAATAAAGAGTCTGAAGCCAGTCTTAAAAAATAATAATAATAAAAAGTGCTGTTGATAAGTGGAATGAGCCATTTATTATTCCAAATGCCACATTGGTCACAGCGTTTGAGTTCTTTGTTGAGTCTTTGTTGACTTCTCTTCTTGCTTTTCATACAGTTTTCTTCCGTCTTTTTGGAACAAAACTTACTGGGACAAGGGAAGGAAGGGTGAGGGCTAGCGCAGATTGGGGGTCTCCGTTATCTGCCTGTGTTTCTGGAGACTGTTCGATGCTTTTCTTCTTACCTGTAGGTATCTGGGTTCACAAATATCAGCGATGCATTCTTGAAAACACATAATTTCTTTGAAACAGAGGGAAAGAAAAGCTTCATACGTTTCCAGTTCTGATCTTCATCATAATTTTGTTATGTAAAACTCTGTTAATCTCCACAGCTTGCAGACAGCTCTGACAACTCCACCTCTGCTCTGTTGTCCAGTCCTCAGCCATTTTAGTTTAAAAGGGAGGCTGGTACGAAAACAAGGTCTGAGGTTAGAAAAACATTGCTATAAATTTGCATTTTTGTGTACCTTAATGCCTGTGAATGACAACACGTTAACAGTGTTTTGCTTTCCCTTAAACTTGCTTATGCAGGCCAGGTGAGCTCTTTGCCAGTCTGTGTGGTTAGGCTGCAAACCAGATGCGTGAAATCCAGCTCCAAAGAAATAAATCATTATTTATTATAATCTGCTGTAACCTGTTAAACCCAGCAGGGTTTGGCCAATTCTCTGAAGTTATGGTCTAATGAGTCCTTACTCCTGCCCCGTGCTTCGGGCACAGTGTAGGATTCAGACAGCTGATGGGGCCATTAAATCCATTTCCCCTCGGATTTATACCGCCGCCTTTATTCAGCGCTTTCTGTGTTTCCACCTCTTCTTTAAGCTTTCCCATTTTCTGTGCTTTTACCAAGTGACTCCAGAAAAAGAGGCAGAATAAAATGGGAATTGTCTTTGGTAAAATAAACTGAAGGCAGATAATGCCGTTCCATGTTTCCCTTCAAAGCACAGACCTGTGCCATTAGCTTCCCGCGCGCCATCAGCAGGGATGTCTGTTGCCAGGCACAAATAAATATTGAGGGGACTTAGATTTGGGGGCCAATAATTCGTAAAATGGCAGCGCTCGTTTTGCTCCTTTATTCCTTGTTTCCCCCCGTTGCAGCGCGCAGCCCGCACGGACGTGCAATGCGGCTCCTCCGTGGTGCCACCGTGGCCCCCGAGGCACGGGCGTGCTGTCCCCGTATCCCTCGGAAGGTCTTAGTAACGCGGCGAGCGTGCGTTACAGCTCAGCATCGCGGGGCGTCCTGCCTCCCCGCGTCCCCCGTTGCTAGGTCCGAACTGAGAGCAGTGCTCTGCTGCATTCACTAAGGCGTTCGAGCTTCCTCCTTTCCAGGCGGGTGTTAATGTCGGCATTAACTGGTCTGGGGTTTGTTTTTTTTCCTGAAGACGGAGAATACTGATGGACGTGCTCACGGTCAGCCTGGGGGGCTCGCAGCTCAGCCAGCCTGTCATCGAAGTGTTTTCCATGCCAGTCTGATCCCCCGACCGTTTTGCAGCAGGGATTGTTGTTTGCGCTCTTCTTGCCCTAGGGAAACTTGCAAGGTCGGATCCTCAGCAGCTGCCGAATGGCACCTTACCTGGGTCGTGGCGCAGGCTCAGCACCAGCTACAACCCAGCTGCTCAGCTTAAGCAGGGAAATCTTTATCCCTTGAATTTTTTCACCGTCTGTGGGCAAATTTACTAGTAGGCAGGACTTGCAAACGCTGGTGGAAAGAAAAACTGTTGCTCTATTTCAAGCAGGGTATAATCAGGGAGGAAGAGTATATAAATAAAACGTCTTGCATAAAATCTGGCAGGCTGAGTCTTTCCATCTGCATCTGCCTGGGGCTCGCAGAGGACAGGACACCTTGTGCAGGGGAACGGCTTTGGCTGTGAGAGGAGAGGACAGAGTTCCCCAGCTCGCTCCCGGTGCTGCCTGGCAAGCCAAGGATGTTATGGATTGGTGCTTCAAAACCTGTGTAATTGGCAAGTGAGAGAGAGTGATTCATTTCCCTCCCTTGTTTCTGTATTGTGCCATCAGTTTGTGTACCTGGTTTAACAGGAATGAGTTATTTTGCTTGTCTATAAATTACCCTTTCCACAATTATGCCTTTTGCATGTAGCAGTTGCTCCTTTAGTCATCTTCTCATTGTGCTGTGACTGGTGGCTGTTGGGTGGCCTGCTCTCTGGGGAGACACGCTATTGCCTCTGCAGCCAGTCAATCCTTTATTGCTTGTAAATGGCACCCGTGCAGCATTTGGAGGGATTGATTCTCCCGTTCCCTGGGGAGGTTTTTCCCCCGTCTCTTCTTCAGCGCATCCCCCCTCACAGACACCCAGTCTGTCCTGGAGGGATGAGAGCAGCCCCGTATGGGAGACGTCCCCTGCACTAGGCTGCACGGTGTTTGGCGACAGAAAATCCTATCAATCTGCACGATTTTTGGTGAGAGAAAGCTATTTTCTAGAATGCAATAAAAAAATATATTTCTGTCTACAGTTCTCTAGGTTATACATTTAAAAGCCTAGAGGAAAGCTGTTATTTTCTGCTAAGCTCTGTTAAGGCGTTAAAGCGATCTCTCCCGAGCCCTCCCCGCTCCATCTCTTCCATCCACAGGCTCGGTCCTATGCTGCCTGGCCCCGTGGCTGTCAGCCTACATCTCTGCCCAGCCTGTGTGGCACCCGGCACTGGCATCAGCCTTGCAAACCGGTCAGGCGATCCTAGCTGGAGGCAAATTCTGATGTAAAGATTAATTTTGTGCCATTTCTGCCCTAAGGAGCAATAATGGCTTTTTCACCCTGGTTGGCGACGTCTCCGTTCAGCCCGCGCTGGCTCCTCGCCCCGGCCGGGGGCTGCTGTGCCGTGCACTTGCGGCTGGTTGGCGGGGCAGGAGCCAGAGGGGATGGGCCCCGCTTCCAGCCTCTGTTTACTGTATATGAAGAATTTCTTCCATTCCTCTCCGGTGCTGCTGCAGACTTTTGCAATTAGAACATCTTCATTAATGCCTGCTTTACTCCTTTGTAAAGGTACTAAATATAAAGGGCAGAAACAAAAGAAATATTTGCTGAAAAAAAAGCTGTAATTAGCCAATGTCAGATGCCTGCGATGTAAACAGGGAATGTGAACAAAGACAATGGTGTGTATGAGTTAAGGATGTGAGTCAGCCTGAAGTCAGCGTGGATTGTAATAGCTGCCTCTGGATTGTCTCCAGACCTCATGCTATGCAGAAATAGCTTCTATTTGTGTTACACTGGTGAGGGACGTCCTACACGGGCTATTTGGCCTTAGAGAGTCGTACATTGGCTCTGAGGGTGAGACAAATATCTCTGTGATGTACGGGTACTTCAGGACTTTGTATTTTGACTTTGGGGTCAATGTTCAGGGGCACTCAGATCTGAATTTCACGAAGGATATGCTTTTGCGCTATAAAAAGTTGCAGCTGGAGTATGAAGAGGAACAGGTTTGATAAGAAACTTTGATGTTTTGTTGTTGTTGGTTTTTTTTTTTAATGTTTTCAAGTCCACGAGAGAACAGCACTCAGCGCTTGTCTCTCCCGGAGTCTGGGGTATGAAATGAAGTGACCGTAGGTCTTTCATCGCGCCCTTTCTACGCATCCCTGATGCACTCTGCTTTTCTTTTTAACAGCAAGATTTTTTTTTCTTGAAGAAGAAGATGTATTTCTCCTTGTTGCTGATTTGAACCCCCGTCACATCTTGTGTTTCCTTCTAAGCGACTGATGCCTTTAGGAGAAAGCAGGTGGATCCGCCGTGCAGGCAGGCGGGACATAAGCAGCTTGATTCATGAGGAGTAACAGGGGCTGGGAGCGCTCAGAATGAACAGGTCAGGCCTTGCCCCATGAATGTTAGTCTGGAAAGATCCCTATATTAGTCCTAAGCCCTGTAGAGTTAAATGGCAGTTAAAACCCAGTTGCAGCCGGTATGCACAAGGTATCCTGGAGGATTTTCCACTGATACAGGTTAAACTAGCAGGATTGTGTGGCATGCAATAGCATTTGGAAGGAATTACCCTACAGGTGTACAGCATGACACAGAGAATGATAACCGTCCTGGAAAACGTAATAGGCAACTCTGTCCCCGCTAGGGAGTTTTGTGCGGTGGCTCCGCAGACCGGGAGGGAGGTTATCGCCCTGCACGGACCCCCGTGGGACGTGTCCCGAGGGGGGCATCAGCTCCGGCCGCAGGCTGAAACTGCCATGGCCAAGGTTAATTATATCTTCTGCGGACGTAGTCCGCATTCAGCCGAGTTCTCGCCACAGTGCAATCAGCCAGCGAGCCCTTCACCTAGCAGAGGGAACAGATGGCAGTGATAATCTTTAATAGGCTGTCACAGAAATCAAAGTAATGAAGCAGCTGCACGTTTTCACATTGGAGCGGTTGAAAGCAGAATCTTCTATCGGTGCTGATGCTCTGCGCGTAGCAGGGAAGAAAATTGGCATTGTTTAGTTTGGGGAACGATTTCTTCTTCTTTCCTTTAAGCCTCCATCTAGCTGATTTCTTGTCTCACAAGCTAAAAAGGAGTTGGCATGTTTCAAAATCTCTGTGACATCTTGACGGCCGAGAGCATTAAGGTTGCTTGGGCTTTTTCAATGATCAGTGTCTCAGAGGGGCAAAGGGACAACTAGCAGGGACAACTTTGTCTTCCGATTACAGAAGCATTTGTGCGGTAAATGGCCTGGTTGAGAAAAGCCTGCAGGGGAAAGCAAACAGGAAAAGCAACCAAGTTATAATTTAATCAGAAAACCCTTAGCAGGACCTTAAACAAGAGAATGCCTGACTCAAGGGACGCCACGGAGGAACGGCAGCGTGCTGCATTCAGAGGTGGGATGCTGGCAAAAGACTGAGATCCAGCCTGCAAGGCCTGCGAGACGGGCACAGGAGCAGGCAGGAGGGTGGAGGTGACGCCGAGTTATCCGGACAGTCACATACCAAAGGGGAAGCCTCTTCACTCAGGAGCAACCCAGAGAGGACTCTTAAGATGTAAAAGGACCGTTTATCAGCCCAAAATTAACCTCAGGAGCTGCAAGGCGCTTGCAGTCACAGAAGGGAGAAAGTCTCGGTTGAACCGCAGGCGATTTGTGAGCCTCAGCTCCTCTCCGTTAACGGGTGGTCAAACCTTTGCTCAGGTGGCCAAAGCAGGTGATTAAGAAGCCGTAAAGTCAGATGTTGCTGGCCCTGGGGGAACCACGATGTCCTCCTCCAGTGTTTGCTCCTTTCCAGCACCTGCCTGGGTAGGAGGAGTTGAACCTGCAAACTGCTGCCCTGAGGAGAACGTCAAAATTGACCCCTTTCTCTCAGCCTCGCAGGGACCTTTCTGATCTCAAACTGAATCACAGAACAACAAGTTTGTAATTAAAACAGTGATGAAATAACCATAAATCACAGCCTGTCGCAGCACGATAGCCAGCAGCTGAAACGATAACCGTAAATGGAGCCTGACTGAAGTTCGCAGCAATAGGCAAAGACAATGGGTGAGGATAGTGCAGTAGACAGTGAATTATCTTTGCCATCTGCTTTTTGCTAACACCCATTTATAGAAGAAACTAACATTTGGAAACACTGAGTGCTGATTGTTGTGCCTGTGGAATAATTTTCCACTGGATACAATTAATCATTAAGCCAATAGAAGACTTATCCCAGCATTGCTCCAGCTGCAGCCAGAACACCTGCTGAAATTTCCCAGTTCAGCAAGCAGTAAGTTTTTAAAGGCTCAATCCTAAAGTTTAATCAGAAGTCCCAGGGCTCCCCTCAGAAGTGGAGAGGGAAGCTGCGATGACGACGTGAGCTCTGCAAGGAGCAGAGAGATACTGGGAATTTCTAGGAGAAATGCCTTCGCTTCTGCTGATGCGTTTGGCTGATGTAGCTTGTCCCAAAATCCGGGTTTGGCCGGGCGCTTGGCTGGGGGGGAGGAGGCGGGCAGGGGGTGCAGGCGACTCTGCACACACATGGAGCGAGACAGCCCCTGCTTTGAGCACGTGGAATAAGCCAGGCAGGTTCAAGAGCAGCTAGTGGTAATCACAATCAATTACAGTTGATTAAAAGCCTTGAGAATCCAATATATTGCAAAGAAAAACAAATGGCAACTCTGCAAAAAAGGTAATCAATAGCTACCCAAGCAGCAAACAATTGAAAGGGGAAAAAAACCTCCCCATTCTCCCTGACTTGTGTAATATTCTTTCTTCAGCTTCTCGGAACGTGTTGTTCCCAGCCTAAAGGCCGACGCGTGCGGGTGGAGGGCAGGGTGCCGTCCCGCAGAGAGCATCCTGCGCCCGGCAGCCCTGGCTGCAGGCAGCCCGTGCCCCGGGCGTGCGGGTGGCACACCCTGTGCCGCCGGACGTGTGAGGTTCCTGGGGGTTTTACAGCTGCTTTTCCCTCTCTGAGCAATTAAAGGAGCTGGAAACTCGCTCTGTGCCAGCCTCCGTGCTTGTACGAAACACGGTGAGCAGGATCTGAGCTCACCCAGCGCCGCAATGACAAGCAGAGTGCCTTGAGATGGCTGTCAGCGTGCATCAGCCCTCTCGTGGTCTCCAGCAAGAGAAACGGGAGCTTCCAGCAGCTTCCCGGTGTGGTGGTAGCAAACAGAAAGCTCCCAGCAGTTACCATCAGTTCGTGCTGGTCGGAGGTGCGCTGAGCGGCGCAAGGTGCGGTCCCCCTTTTATTAATCACCGGCCCCGTGCATCGGTGTTGCCATCGTTAATACACCAGCCCTGGCAGCAGCTGCTCCGCTGGGGCCGGCAGCGATGCTGGGGGCAAGGGCTGGACCCCGCGGGGCTGGAGGTTGGCGCAGGGCAGGAGCAGGGTCCTGCCCCGCCTCGGGCTGCGGGCAGCGCTGCGCCAGACCCACAGTCCCCGAAAGGGCTGCCCGAGGCGTGCTCTTGTGCGCGGCCTCGGCTGCTGCTTCAGGCTTTGGATGGCATAGAAAAGTGGCGTAAACAGTCAGATGGTCGTGGAAAATCCACGCTGGTAGGTTGGCAGTTAGGGCATTTGTTCTCGGAAGTAGTTGGCGAATAACATCCCCAAAATACAATTTTTTTCTGTATCTAAACATTGGATTTCATTTTTCCACAAACTCCTAGATCTTTATAATATAATTGTTGGGGTGGGAGTTGTTTCAATATACTGGAAATCCTTCCCTTTCCTCTTCGGCTCAAATGGAAATATAGACAATAAAAGTAGATTTATTTTTTTTTTTAATTATTATCTGTTTTGTCTGGAAGACATTTTCTGCCTAGGATAGAAAAAGCTGTCAGGGGTGAAGTTTTCAGCTACTGCAGTGTTGGAAGAATAACATTCTTAACGGATAAATCGCACATAGCGCAGGCCCCTGTATTAAGAAGTAGTTGTGGGATTTGTGAAAACCCTGGTTTCCCCCCGGGTGCGGCGCTCAGCGCTCCCACGTGTCCTTCCCCGCACGCGCGTCTCGCCCTCCACCCGCACCGTGACTCGGCGCCTCTGGCTCCCAGCGCTTGTGCACCCGCCCGCCGCTCGGGTTTGCTTCCTTGCTCCCGCTTCCAGACGGCTTCTGGCACGCGTTTGGGTGCCGCGGGGAGGGTCTGTGCTCTCCTGCTGCTTATGTGTCTTTTCAAAACACTCTCGGATGCTTCAAGTAACATTACGGAAGAAAAAGAAAATCGATGCTAGAGTGCAGCCAGGAGGGAAGGGAGGAAAGGAAGGTTTAGGGGGTTGAAGTTTATTGCCTGTTGAAACACCTTCCAGAGACGGCTTTAGCACCAGAATCTTGACTAAAATTCCTGATTTTTCAGACCTTTGTAATAAATTGGGCCAGTGTCACTGAGACAATGGATCATTGGCAGAGGCTCAGCTCGGCCGGGCGTTCAGGTGCAAGGGATGATACATTTAGAGGTTGCACAAAGCGTGCCTGCGGACAGGTTTCTACCCGAAAGCCTGGGCTGCCTTGCTTAATTAACGTGATAGAAACGTTGATGCTCTGGCATGAAGTGACAAAGAGAATTTTCTATGAAGAAAACTGAAGGTGAACAAGACGTTATACAAACCATTAAAAAATTGCCTTTTTTTGTTAGCAGTGGCTTCTGGCAAAATGAATAATTTGGAAGTGAAAAATCGTATTTTGAGACGGAGCAGGAGCCCTTGATCTGAAACTAATTTGTTGTCAAAAAGAGTTAAGGGATTCCAAGTTGGGCTTTACCCCGAGCAGTATAACGCAATGTAAATACATGCACCCGCTGAGCTTCTCCACTCTGCCCCAACAACTCTGTGCTCCTCCAAATCCCCTTTGAAATGGTGTGGGACCCATGAGGGCGGTCCGGCGTATATTCGTTCCTCTTTAGCTCCGTTTGCTCCGGCGGATAATCGCGGGGGTGACCCAAGGCTCTTTTGGAAAAGCATGCAGTGGGGTCGCAGCAGAGGCCCGCTCCGCGGCGGCCGGGCGTTGGATCCCGCTCTGCGTGAGGGTGAGAGGTGAGGTCCTGCAGGGACAGGGCTGCCAAACCCGAGCCCTTATTTAGGTGATGTTTTGCTTATTTTCTGTATATAAACACCCAGTGGGAGAGCCCCCGGGCTGGCGCTCAGCGCCCAGGAGTGGCGTGCTGCTCTGTGAGCTCAGTTCCCACGGACAGCTGTGGTTTGGGGTCTCTCTTGAAGGTGACAGATCCCACCTGCCATGAAAAGTCACTGGCCCAGCAGTTTGAAATCTTCCTAGGAAATGGGCAAAGGAATCGGTAAGGGTTGGTCAGATTATTGATTGCCAACAATTTACACAAATAATTTTGATATTTTTGTTCAATAAATTATTTGTGGTTGCCTTTTTTTTGTCATTAACTGCCCAGCCATATAAATAGCGCTATAATGCTCAATGATTAACTCAATGATCGCCACCCTGGGCCCTCACTTGTACGTAAGCGAACGCAGCCGTTGTTCCCTCCTGGAATGGGTATCGATTGCCCAGTGAATCACTCGCATCTTCATTCACAAGTAGCAAAGCTCCCATTTGGCTGCGATTTCCATGAAGGAAAAACTGATTGCAGGAGAAGGGCTGGGGGGAGACCTGAAATGCGTCTTTTTCTATGCCGTGGATAAAGCCAGGGCACGTGCTGCGACCTTGCGTTTCTAGAGAAACCTCCCTTTTCTGTCCCCATTCACCCCCTCTTAGGAGAGTGCAGCAGCATCGCAGCTGTGCAAGCCATTTAGCCGCCGCCTGCAAGGGACGTTGGCAGCCATGGGGTGTCGTCCCCATCCTCAGCCAGGCGGCTGCGATACCGTCGGGGCTAATTCTTCCACTGGAGCAAACGGGGCATCTCCGCTGAAGTTAATGCAAAGGTGATGCTCCAGCGTGGAGCTTCTCAGCAGATGGGGATGGATGGATAGCACTACGCTGCCTCACATCAGCGACAGCGTTGGTTCCGTGTCAGGGTTAGTTTGTATTTCGCACTGAAATTGCCTCTCTCCTCGCCTGGACTCGTGGCCTCTGGTGCTCTCGGAGGAGCTCGGCTTCATTGGCGAGGTTGTGCTGCAGCACAAGTCATTTCTGGAGCCTCTGATGGCGAGCGGGAACGCTGTCAGGTTCCTCTGTGTGCTGAGTAAACAGGATCACATAATAAAGACTTAATTATAAAACCTGATGGTGTAAGACTATTATGATTTGTGGAAAATTGGTCATTAACTGCGGGAGTATGAAAAACAAATATTTTTCCCTGACACTTCCACTCAGCCCCACTGAACAAACACGGGCTGGAAAATTTCGAAATGTAATACATTGTTCAAAGTGGTTAAACACAATGGGCTTAATTTTCCTGGGCTCGTTTCTAGTTGCTGGAGTTTGGCTGACACCTTTACAGCCCAGATAAGTATTTTTGCACGAAACGGAGCTGTGTCCTGCTGGCGTTGGTGGGCAGCGGTGGACGTCTGCCTCGGGCGGGCTGAAAAATAACTTACTGAGGAGGCAGGGTTTCACCTTTCCGATCGACAGACACTTCCCGCTGCCGTGAGAACAGCTCCCCACCTCTTTTCTGAGAGAAAGCAGAGGACCTCCCGGCTGGTATCGCTGGGGCGACATGCGCCAAGGCCCCCAATTAGCCTCCCAGATTCAGGTTTGTATCCAATCATAGTATTAATGAGAATTAGGTCACTTTTAATTAGCTGCAGTTAACATAGTAGATTCCCCTCTTCCAAATACATCGCTTCTTCTGGTGTTAGCCACCAAGTAGTCTTTCTCAGAGCAATTATCCCATCAAAACTGGTTGCTCTCGTGGTTAACAATTTTCATACTAACGCATTAATTGCCCCTGGCTTACCCGCCGCCTAATCAGCAAGGTGGGTATTAGTTCCTGGAAGTGATTGATTTCAAGGGACTTGGTGCTTAATTACATTTTAGCAAAGGCTGTTTTGAATCCTTAGAGAAGAGAGACATTTTCTGTTTGGCTTTGAACTTATCATGTCGGAGGGGTCTGTCTAAATTATTCCATTCATTCTTAAGCACGCTCGTCACAAGATGGTGGAGTTTTGTCACTTCTGATTCATCTTTGCCCAGAAGAGCTCACCCCAATTGTAGGGTTTGCATTAATAAGTAAGTTTGCTTTAAAAAATAATGATTACATTATTTTTATCTGCATGTCAGGGATGGCTAGAGTGATCTCTCAAAATGTAATTTGTATATCAATCAGTTAACTCAATGGTTTGGGATGAAATGTGCTATATAAATGCAAGGCCATAATTTATCTTCTTTATTCTTGTGTCTCAACATAATTGCACCTTTATTGGCCGCTCTCCCTCACCAGAAACAAGAGCTGCAGGGCTGGGGGCAGAACAAGTGTCCGTCTCACGCGATGTCTGTCTCTGACAGAAACCTCGCTCAGCCAGGTCTGGACTAATCGCCTGCCAGACAGTTTTATTTTGCTTTCTCTACCTTGATTATCCAGAGATGGGATTAAACCCAGAAGTATGATATTAACATACCGCAGGTTAAAAAAAATACGGCACCGTTACAGCAATCCTGGAGAGTCTGTTTTCCTCCTAACCTTGCATATCCCGTGTATCTGTATAAACCCGTGGGCTCAGTCCGCCTTCGGTAGCTGTTTCCTCTGCACGGCACGAACTCGTTCCTTTCACTACTTTTTGCCACTTTCTAATTGTATTGACAATTCCCACTGTGCTTGTATTGTCATCGTGGTACAAGAAAGGACAAATAATATTTCCCTGGTTGGTCATTACTGCAAGTCCAAATGTAAGTTCCTTGTACAAAACCTGGTGTAAAAATAGATAACTTAGTTTAAATGAGAATTGATACAAGCCTGTCAGGACTCTCGGATGAGAGATAGCACACGAGGGGGTTTAACCAAAGAAATTCCTTCCTGCTGCAAGGACACAGAACTGTAGCCGTGACCTTCCTCCCTGCCGTGCTCCTGCTCTTTCGCCAGCTTAGGGAGCTGCTGGAAAAGGGCTTGCGGCGGGTGCCCGTTGTGGAGCCGGTGTTCTGGGGCCGTCTCTGAACCGACCCTCCCCACCCACTTGCCTGCCAGGGAAGGGGGTGCTCGCGATGCCCGGGGCCCTTGCAGTCACAGGCCCTTAGGTCCGTCCCTGCAGAGAGAATTAATTTTGCAGTGGCAGCAGGTGCTCCCACCGATGAGCAGGAGTCGACCTCTGATTCCGCTTTACTGCTTGTGAAATTCACTTTTGTTACGATTAGAAATTTGGTATTATCTGCTTGCAACCCCAAAGTAAGAGAGCTACAGCTAATGCGGTGATTTGTAATGATGCAAGTAGCTCGTGGGAGAGGAAAAGGGAAATGGGAGGAAGAAAACCGTTCCATGGCTTTTGTTTACAACCTTTAGGAATTTCTTTTCAGTCAGGACCTTTTATGAGAGAGAAGTGCAGACAGGATCTCTCTGTTCCCCTCATATTTTTGCCGTGGGCTTATTATTTCTTCTTAGAAATGGCCTCATAAATCAAATGTTCTGGGAATGCATGTGATCAGTGGTATCAAAATCACTAACCATCATTAAGAAGCAATGAAAATTCATTTTTGCCTACAGTATGCTGGAGCTTGCTTACAGCAGAAGATATTTTCCCCCCCCTCTCCCCAGCTCCAAGCCAAATGCTGGCAGTAACACCAGGCACCTGCAGGTTCCAGGAGAGGGTTGCCAATTCCGAGCGTTGAAGACCAAGGAAAGCGTGTCCTGTGGGCTGCGTCTCAAGGCACCAGCAAAGTTTGAGATCATGTGCAACACTTACGATAGAGACACAAATATTTGGGGTCACCTGTTGTACCTAGATTTGGCATGGCTCCCAAGGCAGAGGTATGGAATCAAAACCGCAGCAGTTACCAGGAGGTGTGCTGTTCCCTGCCTGTCCAGGCGGGAGCTTACGCTTGAATTCCCTGTGGATAAATTGCTTTGACCAGCTTTAACTTCTTCGGAGCAAGCGACCAACAAACTTACAAGAGGAGGAGGAATACAAGGAATGAAGAAATTCATGGCAAAGAAAGTCATCCCTTTTACGTGCTCCCACCAGCTTCCCCATCCTCACACATCTGCCCCAGACCTCAGCTCTCGAGGGGCTGCGAGGCTGACCAGGCGACGGCAAGGCACACGGAGCTCCCTGGGCAAAGGGCGCGTTAGAAGCTCAAGGCGTCGTCATTGCTAACCCTCCCACGCCTAAATACCATCACAGCGGCGGCTTTCGTCTGCCCTGCCCGAGTCCTGACACCGTCAAAGGCTGGTGCCTCATTGCACGGCACGAAGAGGCTGGTTATGTGGGGAGGCAGGAGCGGCGGCCGTGGCTGTCTGCAGGCTGACGGCACGCGGAAGAAAACCGGTGGCAGGGGAGGGGCTGGAGAAAGTGGTTTTATACTTGAAAAATGATAAAATTTTGATAACTTCAAGCCAGCTCAAATGGTAGACAGGCAGCTCAGACAAATGTATAAAACATCAAAAGCCACAGAATGGAGAGCAGTGCCTGCGAGCTCCAAATATAGCTTGCCGCAATGTAATTCGTTCCTGCAGCAGAAAGGAGAAACTTCGCCACAACATGTTGTGTCGCAGCCCCATTTCCACATGTGCAACGAGCCAAAATGAAACGGATCGCCGAGACCTCTGCATCACTCTGTGATTAAATTAAAAACCTCACAAAAGTTAAATGTGTGCGTAATAGGTTAACGGAGGATATGCTAAAAGTGCGATAAACGTTCTGTAGCTTGCTAAAGAGAGAAAGAAAAACCACCCCACCCCAAAACCCAACACGTGAAGACTTTGAAATCGTGACTGATAGAAAGGCTATATTTGGAATTCAGTTTCTGTAGTTCACTGTATAAGGTAATTAATTGTTTTACTTGCATTTACAGTTTAACTGTGAGGGGGATTATTTATTGTTTCTTGGTTGAGTGGGATACAGCCATTCCTACGACAGCAGCGTGCAGCAAGAGAGAGCCTTCCAAAAGCACTTGCTTCTGGAAAAGCAAAACTCCTCCCGACAGCCAGCAGGAGTTGGAGGCCTGATTCTTATCTCCACTTAACCACATGCTCAGTGGGAGACTTGAGTCCTCTTGACCTCAATTACTTAAAAAAAAAAATTCAGTGGAACTCGAGAATGAGCTCCCAGCTCCTGTGCCCTCAAAGGTGCTTGAGTGTTTTCTCTGAGCTCATCCTCCAGCCCTGAAGGAGGGACCTCCGCGATGCCAAGTGCTGCACAGACCCCTCGCAGCCCCCGCAGAGGGCTTTCCCTCCCTCCCTCCCTCGCCGTGCTGATGACTGCAGCTCATTAGCGGCCGGGGCGGCCGCGAGAAGGGCTCGTGCGCTGCCCGCCAGCAGCAGGAGCAGCCAGGAGCTTGATACAGGACAAGACACCCTATGGCACGATAATTATACATTTGGCTTTTCTGGAATCACCAGCTAATTTATTCCTTCTGAGTCGGGCAATTCTTTTCAATAAGCTGTAAATATTACTGGTTCATCTGGCTTTCATTTCTGTGTCGTTACGCAGGAGAAGGTCTCTGGATAAGCAAGTGGGTGTAGTACGAACCTCATTATTAGTCAGTGCTAATTCACGTCCACTTAAACTGATTATTAACTGGGTTTAATAATTTGTAATTCTGATCTCACTAAATAACCAGAAATTATTACAGGGAATGCTCAGCCGAGAACTTAATTAACCATTCGTTGCATAGGTCTTCCTTGTGAATTGTGTGGCAGTTGCCAGTACCCTGTGCGCCGTGAGTAAACAGCGCTGCTTTGATAATTTATATCTATCTATAGATATAAAAGTTATTAAGCTGTCATTAAATCCAAATTAAAGGTTTAATTAGGCAGTTTAAAACACTGCCGTGTATTTATCACACCCCAAACGCAACGAGGACAGGTTGTCAGTGCTTTGCCTGGACGAGCACCAGCCCCGCAGGACCGGGACGCCCGCGGGAGGTGGCGGCTCGTGCCCTTGGGGTGCTCCCAACAGCCACCCGAAAAGTCCACCAGAGGCAGCGCGAGGTGAAGGGCGTTGCCAGCCAAACCCTTTTTGGATCTCTGCATCCTTTCTGAAGAGGTTAAGATATAATTCTTTCTTTTTCTTTGTAAGAAAAGAGGTCTGGCTGGCCGTGGTCCAGGCCTGTGTGCTGCTCGCACCCCGCGGGAATCCTCAGCCCGAGGGAGCAGGGTTCTCCGGGTGCTTCTCCCGACAGACACAAGCTTCCCTCGGAGGTGGTTTTCAGACGAGCAAATCTGCCCAGAGGGGATTGAACCTGCATTTCTAGAGCAGCCCGAGCATTTCAAACCCGGTGTGCAAAGCACCGAGGCAGGACGCCGTAACAGCTAGATTATCTTCACAGAAGCCATTAAGAGCACAGAATAGGGAATTAGGAAGCTTTCATCAGCAGCGTGGGGTTGAGGAACAAGCGTGCATCTAATCTCTAAGCAGAAAGCTTCTACAGTGAGCATTTCCCTTTCTATTGGTCTGATTGTTAAATATACAAATCATGCAAAGATAAAAAAATCATTAAAATGCAATTATTTCAGCGATATAAGTTTATGGCTATATAAGTACATTAAAAGACCAACTTTGTAGGTCTTTATGTGCTTAATAAAACTGAATAATTTGCCAGAAAAAATCTTTGGTGGCAGCAGCAAGTAAATTTTGTATCTCCATTTGACTTCAAGCATACTCCAGGTATATAAAGAAAAAAGGTTACTGTATTTCAAGGCACATGTTTCCATACTGGGATGAAGAATGACAATTCTAGGGGGTTAAAAACAAAAAGTGAATGATGCATAGATTATCTCTCCCACAGAGCACGGTCTGAGGTTGGAACTGTTGCCAATGGAGAATGCTCCACCAGAGATTGAAAAAGGACAAAAAAAGCCCTAAACCACCCATTGTCATCGACAAATTCTTGGGTGCGACACAGAGAAGCGTTTCAGCATCGCCGCTGTGTTCAAAGGGGCCGAACCGAGCGGGGTATTTCTGTCCAGGCGCTCCCCGTGGTGTTTGGGAAATCTCTGGGCGTGGGCGCGCAAGGAAGGATAACGCGCGCCGGCAGTTTGTGGAAGGCTGAAGAAGATCGTTGATGCTCTTATTTGTAATTCTTTACCCCATCTTTTGCTTGTTGAGGAAACCTGATAGACATAACCCCCCTCGGTCACCCCACGTCGCAGGGTTTATTCAAAGGGTGTTGGGCCGCTGAGTGGAGACCTGGAGACCCGACGGCTTCCAGCACGGCGGCTTCACAGCAGATCACGCCCGGGTGATGCACTGACTTCCAGAGAAGATAAACAAATAGAGCCCCCAGCTGAAGCCGTGGCACCCGACTGTGATGAAGGTGCTCTGAGCCGGCTGGAAGAGATGTCTCTGTTAAAACCTCCCTGGGGACTGGGGCTGATGTGAAGTCTGTGTCCGCCTCCAAGGACCATGTCGTGCCCTTGGTGGGGGCAAACGCAGCAAGTGGTTGTAACTCCTGGCCTTCCTGAGCCAGGCAGGAGCACGTGGCGAAAGGAAGAGTGTGAAAAAGATGGTTTTGTTTCAGCAAGTGGTATTTTCAGGGAAGGTGGCTGCAAGATTTCATTAGCTGTTAATCATTTAACAAACAGAGTGGCATTTCCAAGTCAAACCTAACCCGGGATAAATAAATAGATTGTGGTGAGGCTACAGCTTCGTGTTCATCCTTGTATGAAAAGGCAATTACAAAGCAGTCATATTGCCTCAATCTATAAGACCTGCAATTCACCATCATTAATAGATATTACAGTGTCTTCCCTGGTCGTACTTTAGAGAGTAACGCCTATCCTGGTATGTATTTCTGCATACCAATATGTGTAAATAAAGGATGTGTCTCCTTGCAGACAACTGGAGGAAAAAGAGGCAAATGAAAACCGATGGAAACGTAGAGGAACGTCAGTACAACCAGTGTTATAAGAATCCTGAAAAAAACACTCTTCTCTTTAAATGGAAATGGGATAAAAATCTGCACAATCAAACCTGCATCTCCCTGGCACCAGGCCCGCTTTCCATTTTAATCCTTTTTCATCCTCCTCCTCCCAGGATGAAAGGGAAGAAAAAGTTCTCTAATCAGGTTCATTTGTTACAAGTAGAAGTTGCTCATATGGGGCCCTATTTCTCTAGAAAGTGGTTTCCTCTGCGAACATGTGTCTCACTGTCAGTACAGCCGTTATAAGACCTTGTAGCACAATAGAAAACATTCATTGCAAAATCCAAAAGCTCATTAAAATACTGAAAGGTTCTTAACAATCTGCAAGTGCAAATGTAGTGGTATTTATTGCACTGGCTCTTCCAGAGTTGACTCTGAAGATGGTCCTTATGGTGGCTTCTCCTTGTCCCCCCGTAGCGAGACCTCTTGGGAACGGCCGTCCCTGAATGCGGTAACTTTTGACAGCAGATGTTGAGCAAGGACGTTCTTCCCGAAGGAATCTCTGCCAAAGACTGAAATAGGAATTTCCTTGAGTTTCGTCATTTAATATTTTCCCCAGTCTTTTTGTTTCTCTGTAGGTCCATGGATCAGGGCCGGGAAGCCTGTCCTGTCCTCCCGGGGTGCCCGGGTCCTTCTCCCCGCACCCCCGTCCGGCCGAGGGGCTGCCCAGGCTGCAGGGTGTCGGGGAGCGCGTTTCCCCACCCAGCTCGTCTTTGGCTTCGTTCTGTTTATACAGGAATGAGGCCAATGAGGCGCAGTGCTATGAGATGATATATCGAGTGTCCCGATCCTTAGGGATTAGAGTGCTTTATGGTAAAACAGATTATTAGTTAAACATTGGTGTATTTGTGGTTGAATAATTGCTATACCTGAAATCCTTTTCAATCAGCAACCTGTGCTGGAAATGCCATGCATCATAAATAAGGGTTTTTAGCCTGGATCTTTTGCAGCGGTCCCTGGAGGCAGTAGAAGGAATCAATAATAAATTTCAGACCTGGCAGGTTTCAGGCTGCTTGAGCTCCTGAAATCAGAAAACCCCCATCACCCGCGACCCAGCTCTAAGGACGAGCGAACGCCAATGAAAATGTTGTTTCCACATTCATTTCACTGGAGGATGAAAGGTACAAAAGGCCGAGATTAATGTCCCACTTCTCACATCCACCCTTGCAGGTATAGACGAGGTGCAGACTGCAAAAAAAATCTTTGCAAATTGTGATTATTTTGGCTTGTCTGCAGAAGATAAACGTGCTCTGTACCGAAGCAGACAGCCTGCCAGGCTGCGTGCTGGCAGGGACACGGCCAAGACGCAGAGCAGCGGGGTTCTGCTTTCCACACGCTTCAGAAAGGGCCGGGCAGCCCAAAAGCCACGTTTCCAGGTGCTCGGGCGCCCAGGCAGGTATTAGGTGCATGTTTAGCTTCATCTCCATAAGCGGAGTGACATTTTATTCAGGAAATCTCTTTAGGCTGGAGTGGATGAGACCAAATACACGTATGTGAGCGCACGGCAATACCGAAGCAGTTGTGTCTGAAGGCACGAGGGGCTCTGCGTGCGTGTGGTTGCACAGAGAGTCAGGGTGTCGGTGCGTTTGGAACAGGGATTTGTCGGGTGTGACTGTTTAGCGGAAAGGAGAAGTAAAATGAGATGCACACTGAAGAGTGGATGTGGATCAATAATTTTCTGAACAGTAATTCTGTAGAAAAACCTCTGTGTGTCTGCATATGTGATGATAAAGGGGTATTTTCAGCTGAGGAAGTATAGTCTGCTTTGGTTCAGCAGGTACCCGTTTCCTGCTCCTTTTTGTTTTACTTTGTGCTATTTGTGGGCTCTCATACCCGGGAGGCTACGAATGAAAACTTTTTTCTAACGGGAACACTTTAATTCTTAAAATAACCCTTTGAGCTCTTCTGCTAGGAAATGCTCAACTGCTCGTCCTTTCACCGCTCCCGCCTCCCGCGAGCTGGGGTCTGGGCAGCTCAGCGGTGCCCTCCTGCGCTGCCGCGGGCTCCCCGGTGCAGGGCACGGCTCGGAGCCGGGCGAGGGACGAGCGGGCAGACCCGGGCGGTGCTCGGCGACGTGCGTCCTCCTCTGTGCTCTGCGACGGCGGTTATCGCCACGAAGCGTTTCTCTTGTACCCGGCGTTTGGCGTACTAAGGACGCGGCTGGCCCTGGGCAGCCCTCCTCTGCGCTCTCTGGCTGGGGACAGGGCCCTGGTTTAGAGCCTGCCTTTCCTCACGCCTCCTGTTAGAGAGAAGTGTCGTGCTGGGCACAGGGCACCGCTTTGGGCCGGTGTTGGAAACTGCCATGACCAGGAGCTCCTGCACTAGTGCCTTCCCCGGCGGGCGGTGGTTTCTGATGGCAAATCTGCCGAGGGCCGGACTGTGCCCTGGGCTCAGCCTGTGCCGCGACCCCGTCTCCATCCTCTGCTCCCAGACAACACGGCTCACGGTGCCCGCGGCCGGCGCGGGGTCGGGTTTTGCTGGGTGGGACAGCGGCGGCAGGAGGGGGCGGCGCAGGCACCGCTGGCGCGCGCAGACCGCAGCCCCCCTGCCCTGCTCCGGGCGGCCCCTGGCCCCCCAGCCCCTGCAGCGCCCACAGGCAGCCGCTGCCGGTAGAACTGCTGCTCCTGACTTTCCTCAGGACCTGAAGTGATTCAGTGCATCCCAGAAGCTCACCCAGGGATATTATAGAAACGTCTTAAGCACTTTAAGCTATTTTAAGAATAAGGTAAAAAAATGTGAGCTATGAGATACTAGCGTAGCTCCTCCGAGCTGTAACCTTGCTGGGTAAAACCAAGGTTGTGGCACGTAAGCACCGAGAGTCCATTCAGCATTGCTGGAAGCTATTTCCTATTCCTCTTTTTCTCTTGCTGATTTATATTACTGCTGAGGAACGAAGCGTTAAAAGTAAATCAATAAATCGCGGCGAGGCTCTCTGGCCAGCAGTAGCTTTTTGTCACGTTGCAGCGTAAGGGCACGCGGCAGCCTCGGCTTAACTTCCGTGGCTGCAGACCCCGGGAGCCGGGCGCTGTGCGCGGCACTCGCCGCTTTCTCCGCTTCATTCAAAGCCCTCCGGGCCGCGGCCATGTGTGCTCCGCGCTGCAGACGCCAGCGGAGACGGCGGAAGAGATCTGAAGGCATCTGGAATGGTGCTTCCAAAAATAGCTTGTTGACATTAATGGGCCAGATCAAAGCAAAAAGGGTTGGAAAGGAGCCCAGATGAAGGAACGCATAAAAGGTAGAGTGAAATAACGCCAGTTAGGGGTGGAGGAGAGGGGCAGGCAGGGAGGACCCCACTGAGTACAGGGGATCCATCCCAGGAGTCAGCTGAAGAGAGTGAAATGCGAGGGTGGGATGAGGCAGGGGCTGGGAGAAAAGCCTTCTCCAGGAGCCCGTGGTGTATCTGCTGCTGCTGTTTACATGCCATTTCCCGAGGGTGGGGACAGAGGCACTTGGCAAAAACTAGTCAATAATTTCTTCTCCTCGGAGTCCATCTCACTCAGCGTTAAAAGGCTGCTTTAGCCCAGCTCTCTGGCAGTGTCAGGAGCCCAGCACCAGCACGGAGGGGCGGCCTTTTGTCTTTGCAATTGTCCAGGTATCCTCCAGGGCTCCTTTAAGCATTTTTCCAGCCTCATCACACTGAGAAGATGATCCACAGTGCTCAATGCCATGTGTTCAGCGAGGGTGGTGGGATCCCAGGGGCTGTGGAATATTTATATGAAATTACACAGCTGGTTGAAAGCTCGCTGTTGCTTTTTCCCCCCAAGAAATTCTTGTCCTATTTAAACCCCAAGCAAAACAATTTAAATAGATCAAGACTTGTCTCAAACATAGCTTGTGGTGTGACTGTCCCCAGAATAGAGGACGTTATTTCAAAATACATTATGCCATGTCATTTGTTCAGATTTCTTCCCCATTGACAGGCGTCAGCCCAGACAGATCGTCCTCCTGCTCCCCCCCCGGCCGGCATCAATCTGCGCCGAACGCGGCGGCGCCGAGGCTTTGACCTTCACCTGGCAGAGCTCCCTGGGCATTAGCTGCAGAGCTCGCTGGTCGCCTCTGAGGAAGGCAGACGCCATCTTCCTTTCAGAGATATGGAAAGGGAAGGACAGAGGGGTTAAGGAGGGGCTGAACACGCTACTCGGCAGCAGAGATTCCTGCCGGTGGGAGGCTCGGGCAGGCGCTGCTCAGACCCGCACCTCCCGAGCACAAACCGCAGCCCCCCCGGGCTCTGCCCCGCTGCCAGGGCTGTGGGTGCAGCTCAGAGCAAGCGGTGGCACCTTCGAGGGGGAGCAGACATTTGCCATTCCCTGTGTTGGAATTTGAGCATCTCATTCTGTTCAGGCCAAGCTACTGCTGACTCCCTCCACCCAGCACGGTTTTCATTCCTGTCGTCCTTGATTACTTGAATTTGACAGCTCTTATTCATCCTCTCTCCGTGGCCAGCAACCTTGGCATTCAGCTCAGCCCCGTCCTCCCGAGGCTGGTATTAATTAGGCACTAAAACCGTCGCCGTGCTGCCACGGCAGAAACCCTTCGCAGCCGGTGACCCGTGCCCTCCCTCGGCGAGCGGCGACCCTCGGCAGCCCTCCGGCGCCCGCGGCTCGCGCAGCCGGGCTTTCGCTGCCGGGCACAGACCAAACCGCGTCGCCAGAGGCACAGCAGGAGCCGTCCCTGCCCACGGTCCCAGGCGCGGCCGCGAGGGCGGTAAAAGGCACCAGCAGAGCGGACGGAGACGGGTTTTGCAAAGCCTCAGAACAAGAGCGGGTGCTATCCGTGGCCAAGCCCAGCGCCGCTGTCCCCAGTCTATTTGTGCGGGACGGCTGCGAGCCCCGGCTGGGGGATGTAGCCGAACGGACGCAGACCGTAACGCCAGCCCTCGGTCCCCCGAGTTGTTTATTCAGGTTCACCGGTTTGGCTGAATTCAGTCCCTGCTTCAATATACCACAGCTCACTTGAGAATTACAGATCTAAACGGAGTTTGAGACTTAGAGATCTCATTGTAATGACCGCTTATATGGATTTTCAAGTTAGGAGCTACTTTTGTATTCCTTTCGGTTAATTACAAGCATCCAATTTTTAGCAACACCGTGCTCAAATCCCACACGTATTTTCACCTTTTTAAACATAGTCAAGGAAGGCTGCGAAAAGGTTTTCGTTCTCAACAGTGAGTTTCTGTGACATTTCAGCTCTTCGTATCTGTAAGATGAAAAGAAATGCTGAGCCGTGTTCACCTCGCTTTGCTGCTTGAGAGGGGAGCTTGATCTTACACGTTCATTTTGTTAAATGTACCAAAAAAGAGGCAATGCAAGGCCTTACCTCATTTGAATCTCGGTCCAGAGTCATTTGTTACAGGGAGTTGGTTGCAAATACAGTAGTGAGTGAACGGAAGGAGGGGAGGGACGGTGTGAAGGGGTAAGCGGAGACCCCCGAGCAGGGCAGTCAGTGCCTCCGAGCCGCTCTCCTGCTCTGCGCTTTCTGCCTCGCGCGGCAGCAAACTCGATCCATCCTGCAGAGCTCGGTTATGATCGTAAGGGACGTTGCTGCAGAGATCACGGGAACAGGGGCCACCTGGGGAACCGGCACCAGAAACTGTGTGGGAATGAAGAATTTTCATTTCCGATTTCATAAATGATGTAAAAATAGAACAAGTTCAGACATCTGAGGGACTCACAGTAGCCTTATTGCTTACCATGGGCAACCAAAGAGATTACTCCATGCAGCTACGTTCAGCTTGGGGTCTCTGCCTTTCTGTATTTTGGAAATATTCAGAATTTGTACCTAGCAGAGTACTTTAAGCTTTCCTACCCTCTGCGTTTGGAAAATCAGTTGGCTACATTTCACCAGCAAAAGCCTGGGGTTTTTTCCCAGTTCTTTGCAGGTTTTCCTCAGTTCTTTGCAACCTGTGTGCATGCAAACTTGCCTCTTTGGTTGGTGGATGTAAGCCCATGCACGCACGTACCAGTCTGCGCAGAGGCGAGTGCAGGTGCAGAGTGTTTGTGTGTGGAAGTGGAGCACGTCTTGAGGCAGCGGAGTTTGAGGAGGCACGCTGCAAAAGCAGTCTGATCTAATCGGTTCACATGGCGTCAACTTTTTGTGTTGTTTCACATCTCACCGAGAGAGGCATGCACCTCATAAGGCTCAACAGGTCTTGGAAATATAAAGACAGAGCACTGTCTTTCCTCCAGCAAGATGTTGCTGCTATTTAAGGTTTATTATCCTCCCTCTGCTCACACATTGCTACCATTAGTGTTACAAATGGGCTGGGTATACAGAGAAGAGAAGAGACCCCCAGGGTAGCAATTACTAGAACTGAATTGTCTGATGCAAAAGGCAGCATTACCCTGGTGTAATTTGATCATAAAATAAATTGCATTGCCCATAAACTTGCTGAACAGTAGAGTTTCCCCCACAGTTGTTTCCATGCATTTGGAGCCAGAAGAACCGCAGGGAAATAGCCCAGCTCCGGCCTGCTGTGGCCACAGCCGCACTGAGACTCCAAGGAAAATTGTCACGGAACATGAACAAATGAATATTCATAATGAGATTAAACTCATCTTTGACACGGTGCCAATGCTAATCTTCCCCAAACAGGCCTGGAGGAAAACTGGGCGGAAAAATGAACCTACGCTCTTGAGCAACGGCTCTTGGGTCTCTCGCAGGAAGGTTTTGCCCGTTGTGGGTCCGGCGGGCTCCTGTCCCCCTCCTGCCCCCCAGCCCCCCCCAGCACCCGCCCCAGAGCCAGAGAGGAGCAGAGCATCCCGGGGAGCCAAACCCGGCCCCGGGCTCAGCAGCCCTGCCACTTCCCCCCAGCCCCCCCAGCCTCCCTGCCCTTCGTACCCAGCCCGGGTCCCCACCGAGAAAATCGGCATCTCAGGCGCTGAAATTGTAGACTTGATTACAGGCCTCTTTGTTAGCCAGGTAAACAACAGATTTGATTACAGGTCTCCTTTCAGGCAGGTAAATAACGGGCAATCATACCTCGCCGTAATGTGATTCCAGGGCTGTTATAGCTTCAATAGGTTTGAAGCAGGTCAGTGTTTGTATGGGGAACCTGCAGGGAAAAAGCAATACGAAGTGGTGTTTATACACCAGGATGCACTGATAATGAACCAACGTCCTATTTGATGCTAGGAGACATTGCTATGTTTTAGATTAAACTGAAACGCCAATTATTTGTGGTTGTCAGAAATTCCAGTGTATAAAACAAATCTGCAGCCCAGGCAGAAAGCAGGGTGGGTGCTGTACTGGATGCTGCCTTCTTCACTTCTTGGCTTTTATTGCGATGTATTGCTACAGATAATATCTGTGAGAATGCTAATTGCACCTTTAGTACACTGCTACGCGTTGATCAGATACTGGGGTGATAAATGGTAGGGGCTAGAACAGAATAGCTGCTGTAAGACAGAAGGCTTTTCAGTGCAAGGCTGGGCATGCTGTGTCTTGTATCGTAGCATCTCTCTAAATTTTTTTATGTACTTTCTGTAAGAATCCAAAGTAGCAACCAGATTCTTGTAAAAAGGGGGAAACGTACCCTGATCTCTGGGGCTGAGGCCGTAGGCTGCTCCCCCCGACTCCCTCCTGCCCGAGAGCTGGGAGCGGTGGCCGAGGCAGCCCTGCTGCTCCCCCCTCCAGCCCCTCCAGCCCCCCACGGCTGCTCCCGGCTCCCAGGCACCTTTGGGTGCTGCGGAAGACTCCCAGCGTCCCCGCATCTCCCTGCATCTGTTTTTCCAGCTGCTTTTGTCGTCTTTCCCCTTGCTCCAGCCGCCCCCTTCCCGCCCCCCCAGCACTGCGGGGGTCCCCCAGCCTGGCATGAGGCGGGTGGCACCGCCGGGGGGCAGAGCCCAGCTCAGGGACCCCAGTTCAGGCATCGGGGTGTCTGTCGGCACAGCCCCTCTCCTCCTGTCCCAGCTGCGCTCTGCTGCGTGCTGGGAAGCACGAAGCCAGGGGACGAGAAGTTGCATTTGTGACAATTGAATCAAATTACATGATTTTAAAATATATTTTACATGCTAGTCCCCACTGTGGGGGCAGCAGGCTCTGAAGGTTTCCATTTATGGCCCCCAGACCTATCTTAAACCAAGGAGGTCTGCACCCTGTTGATTAAAAGTCAGAGAAAGAAGCCACAGCTGCAGCAGCAGGACGAGGAATCGACTCCCCGACCTGCGGCGGAGCTGTGAGGCTGACCACGTAACAGCCCCATTTCTTGGAAGCAATATGAAATATCACATAATGCGGCAGCAGAGAGAAAATCACAGTCCGCGGAGAGATGTAAATTCAAGAAGAGCTTGATCTTGATGCCACTTGATGGGGAGATTTTTAACTAAAAGCAGTCATTGTTGGTGAAGGTTTTGCTGCAAGCTATGAAACGGGAGGGTCAAGAGCTTGCCAGGAGAAGACATCATAATGAATAAGTAAATAAACCTGAGCGAAGACGAGAGATCTAAAGCATCTGAAATTTCAGCAGCACTGATCACAGGGCTTCACTGCCGTGCGTTTGATCTGCCAGTATAATCCTAAAATGGGAACGGCCTACAAATTGAAGAATATGGATTTGCCTAAAAAACTAAGTCACGCATTTGCGAAGATCACACATTTTAATTACAAATGACTGTGGTACCTGTAGCCGCCTTTCCCAGAGCAGGTAGAGCGATTGTACTGAGATTTTACGCTGCAATATCTACGGTTTACCCCCCGAAATGCCCCCTGTGACAGCATGCAGCTTGAACGTTCGCATTAGGAGGTCGACCCGCCTCCCCGTGAGCAGCCTCAGCCCCCCGCGCTGCTCTCAGGGACCCGGCTGCTGCACTGGGGCCCTTCTTGAGCGGTGTTGGTGCTGCTGGGGCTGGGCAAGGAGCGGCGGGGTGGGTGTCCGTGGAAAGGCTGTCCGCTGCAGTGAGGAGGAGGAGGAAGAGACGGAACTGACAAAGTGTACGAGTGGGGATGGAAAATCAGGAGGGAGACTTATTTTTAGGAGTGCTTTCTGTAACTTTTCCATCAACGCTGCTGCTTCCCCTGGCTCACCTCCGCTGCCATTTCAGTTCCTCTGGGATGCAGTTCAGCTCCTGTCAGGCTGGCAGAAAGGAGAGAGCTCGGGCAGGCAGCAGAACGGCTTATTTGAACGAGAATAGCCATAAACTGCTATGTTTAACATTAAAACCTATTTGTAATGCAGGAATGGAGTTTAAAAGGGATCTTGGTACCATCATATAGTTGCTAGAAAGATGAAGGGTTTTTTCTTCTTTCTAAATATTCCAAGCAGAGGTGAAGGACCGGAGGAGGATGCAGGCAGGAGTCAAGGACAGCGACGTCCCGAGCCCGGCGCGCAGGGTGCAGCACAGGCAAGGCCTGGCTGCCAACGCCTTTCTCTCCCCCGAACTGCCACTTTCCCTGGCACATACTAGATATGACACAACGTTTACTTTTCTGCTTTATTATCTAAAAAAGCTGCTAGTTTGGGGGAGTTGGAAGCACAAACTTTGTTTGTTTGAGATTCACTCATCACCATTCTACAGGCGCCCGGCTGTGGGTATCGTTCATGGTCCAACGCGCGCACGGTCACCATCTCCACCAGCATCCCAGCCCGGGCCATGTGTGGCATGAGCACGTTGGCGCAGGGTGCACGTACACCTAAGCGACGGGTTGTTCGCTGCAGGCCCAAGCTGCCGGCGCCGTGCTGGCTTGCTCGCTCCTCTTCTGGCAGCTGAACTACTCAAGCGTCCCGTCTGTTGCTGTGTAATTGTACCTTGATGCACACGCCCTCCATAGTTTTGTGAACGTTTTCTACATCCTTCGAGTGCCACAAGAGAAGAAAAGCTCCGTAACGTGTTGGGAACGAGGAAGAACATGGGAGGAGAGCAGAGGTTATCCCAGGAGACCAACGAGGCTGGAGGAAAGCAATATGATAATTTGGAGGTCCTTTGATGACAGACCAACTCCCTGTGGCTACAGAGAGCTATGAGAGCGCCGGAGGGATGATTTGGGGAAAAGTTTCATCATTTATGAGCCTAACACTCCTTTTAGGGGGGACAGTAGTATGTGTGTCTCCATTCTCTTTGGTGTTTATTAGTCACAAATTTAATAACTCATTAGGATTAATAAATTAATTCAGAGGTTACTTCCAGGTTAACCTCATGACGAAATAAATGGCATTGGAAATCCAATTAGACCCAATGATACAGAAATTATGTAAGAACATAATCCCACCTCCGCAAAAGCAAGACGGGGGCAGAATTTCAAACCTTTTTGCCATGGAAAACCACTAGATTACACGCAGCCAAATGGGATTTGCAGCTGTAAATTCATGCATTCGTGTTTATCCTCAGGTGGTGGTGGAATAACGATTGCTGAAGACGAGCCCAAAGATAAACACACTTTCAGGGTCACAGGCAGGAGACCTGAGCTTATTAAAGTACGTTCTAATACTTTTCAAGTTATTTTCCTTTCCGCAGTACGCTGTGTATGGCATGAATTCAGAGGCACAGAAATTCTGTGTTATTTTTATAGAGATACTACTAAATCTGTTGACCCTGGATAGGTCCTGCAAAGAGAGGCTTTTTTATGAAAGGCAAGTGAAAAAGAAATGAAAAGGTTTCGAATCTTTGAAAACAGATCACAGAAAATCTGCTAAGAGCTGAGTATCTTACCTGTCGCAGACCCACGTATATCGAGCCCTGGTGCTGCACAGACGCAACCTGCTCGTTGGCCACGCTGCTGCGTGTCGTGGAGCTGGGATGGAGGTGGCAAGTAGGTGCTATACAAGTTAGCCCAAATGCTCTGAATCCAGCTAGCTAGTTTCCGTGAAAAGCAGCCGGTTTCTGTACATCAGGTGCTGTACTGCCTTCGGGGGATGGGCTGCGGATACCCGCGGACACACCGGGCAACCCTCGATAGGGGTTGTGCAGTTACCAGCCCAGACTTCAGGCAGCTTCAGGACCTGGCGTTGCGGTTGGTGGTGCTGTCCAGCGAGGCCCAGAGAGCATCTGGAAGGCGAAAGACAGTGGGTGGCTACAGCCTGGATATATATAGCCTTAATGTCCTGGGGAATAACGCCTCAGGAGAAGCTGCTGTGTATTCCTCCCAGGGTTGGCAGGATGCCCTGTATTCTTTTAATGGTTTTTGACCCAAAATGTGTGTGCCTTTTCTCCCCCAACTTTCACATCCTTTCTTCTGGGTTTGGGGAAATGCAGTATAATGTTTTGCTGCAGGTTACAATCACAATGACAGGAAAATAACCAGGAGCAGCTGGGCTTTGCAGTGCCGGGAGGCAGCAGTTTGTCTTGCCTATAAAGCAGTTGAAAGGCAGGTCCCGAGGAGTAATTAGCACTACCCAGAACCATGTACAGCCACTCCGCAAGAAAAGAGTGGGCTCACTGCAGTGTTATTACCTCCTGGTCCTTCATGCCAATTTTCTGATTAATAACATCCCAAGCCACTTGATGCACTATTGATTCTAAATTCAATAAAAAGAACTGGCGGCTGCTGGCAAGACCACATCATTTTTCCTCTGGAAATGCAAGGCAGCAGCGTGTTTCCAGGCAGGGCAGGGTGGTGGGGAAGCCCCCGGGGAGCTGCCGTCTTCCCTTGGGGGAGAGACCGCGTCTCCTCCGCAGCGGTGGGGTCTCCAGCTCTCCCGGGGCTCGGAGCGTCATGTCCCTTGGGGTTTGGTGGCAGGTCCTGGTGTTCACTCCGGCAGCACTGCAGGAGGGGAGGGAGAGCGTTTCTGAGGTCCCCGTGCTGTTATCGATACAGCACTGCATTAAAGAGCAAACCTCGCTTCGTTTAGGTGGCTTCGATACCTGAGCACAAGGGTTTTGCCTAAGAGAGTAGCTCAGTACTATGGGCGTTTTTAATACTAAGCAGAACAGTTGTCTCCTGAGTTACTGAAAGTAGAACAAGAACAAGGTGTTGGGGTTTTTTTCTCCCAAAGAACCTGGCTTTTAAAGTGTCAAGATTTTTCCCATAAAGATAGTTTGTTGGTGTTTTAAAACACTCCAGTAAATCTAACACCAAGAAAGAGAAATTGCCTGCTGGTTTCCTTCATCCCAGCTGCACGTTGGTAGAGAGGAGAGGGGAAAGGTGTGAGAGAGGCCAGAGTGGGTTGTGTGGGAAAGGAAGCCCAACCAATAAACAAAAGCTGTTCGGTCCTATTAACAACCTAGGAGAGAAAGGCAAATATATAACAGTGAGCAGAAGGCAGCTCAGAAAGTGTGGAGAAGCCAAGAAATATTGAGCTTTGATCCAGAGAGAATATTTCAACAAACACCGAATGCTTTGCAAATATTCAGTGTTTGCAGTAACCAAAACACACGGCAAGGGAGGAGTAACGAGCGCATCCCCGTTATCCAGGGTGGGCAGTAGGAAAGGGTTAATAGGCTTGCAGAAAAGGAGCAAGCATCTGGCTCATTGACACTGGGAAAGCATCCTTTTCTAATGCAATACTTCAGCTAAATACAATTTTCTGCGGGAGCTGCCACCAGTGGCACCTCTGAACCTGCTCCTTCTCAAAGCTGCATCTGTACGACATGCTGCTGAGCAGCGGAGAATATAAAGCGTTTTGTTTCGAAGGGAAACAGCAAAGGGAGTTTTCTCCTGCTTTTTTGGCAGGGAGCTGCATTTACTCGGGGCTGGATCTTCAAAGGGTGACAGAGGAGTCGTCAGGAGGGAGAGAGACGAGACTTCAGGTGTTGCTCTGGGTAAAACCAAAGCTCTGAGTGCTCAGCTCCAGCAGACCCCTGGGCGGGAGGTGATTTATAACCCAGATGTTCCAATTTTCTCCTGCTATTCTTGTTCAAAGCCACAGACCCACCACGGCTGGCCCGTTCTGCTGGGGCAGCGGTGCCCGGGTCTCCTACAGACCGCAGGCAGGGTCTGGGCAGAGGCAGGTTCGCGCTGACGCCTCCCTGCGAGCCGAGCGCCGGGGGCTCTAATCCAGCACATCCTGCGGACAGGGACCCCCGGCACCGAGGCACTCGCATAAGCACATGCAAATGTGATGAGCTGGGAATTAATAAAAGCCCAAGAAACAAACAAACGAGCAAGAAAAGGCGTACATGGTCATTGAAACAGTGGCCTCTGTCGGGGAAGCATTTGCAATAGCCATAGTTGCCGTCCTCGCGGAGCCGGCCTGACCTGCCAGCCTCACAAGCATCCTCTAATAAAAGAGAATAAAAGAGGTTATCTATCTGCTCTATTGAGACCTTCAAATTTTCATCTTAATGGGACATGGTGCTTGACAGATTGAGCTCCACTGAGCAGCTCATTGTAAATTCAAATGCAGGCTCCGGGGCTTATTCGAGCCACTGAGCCTATTTTCTTCCCTTGTTTGCTGGCGGAGCAGGCGGCTGCCGGGAGTGATGACTGTGCGGTTTGTCAGCATCGGCTTCCTGAACATCAGGCTCTAATCTCTCTGCAGCCTCCCGCATTCGCTGCCTCCCACCCGAACAGGCCTGTGCAGGGGCAGGAGCTGCGTGGATGGAAAGGGGAGATGCAGAGCTGGGGGGAAGGAAGGAATGACGGGAGGACAACGTACACACTCCTATTCACGTATAGATTTAATTTCACGCGTGCAATCGTACCCACGTAACGGGCAGAAAGCGAGCACGCAGGGTCTGCCAGCCCGTGGGAGAAAGCGGGCAGGAATGCAGCGGGGTGCAAAGGAGGCAAATGATGGGAGGTACACGGGGGGACCCCCCGGCCGAGCCGCCAGCCTGGCAGAGCCGGGAGCTCCGGCTTTGGAAGCACCAGGCAAAGGAGCAGGGATTTGTTTGGCTGGGTGGGTCGGGGCAGGGGGAGCAGCGAGCTCCAGCCCCGGCTGCCGCTGGCATTTCAGCGTGGTGCCAGCAGGTCTAAAGGCTGCTGTCGCTGCTGTTTGCAGCCTCACGAGGAAGGCAACGGAGTGCCGTGCCCTGTCCACCTGGCAGGAGGAGAGACGGGCTGCGGGTGTTGTGTGTGCTGGAAAACAGACTTTTTTTGTGCTTACCTCCCCAGGGGTTCAGCCCGAGCAGAGAAAGTCTGACACTCCCAAGTCTGTTACTCTAAAACCACGGGGCTTGTGCCAAGTCCCCCGGATCAATTGACCTGAATTCTCAGGTTTCATCCCACTCCCCTGTCCCCTGAATTTCCAGGGGCTGCGGCTGTGCTGGAGACTCCAGCCTGCCCCTGCAGGGAAATCACCTTCCTCGGGTGCAGAAGGGCAAAAGCTTCTCACATTCAGGGCCTAACGCATTTCATAAAAACATATTCGAGCATGCCTAAGGAAGGAGGAAGAGTGTGGCAGCCGGAGGCGTTGCAGCGGGACCTGCCGCCGCGCGACCTCTGTGCCTCGTGCCCTCGGTAACTGAGCGGGTGCCTGAACAGCAGGAAGAAAACGCCTTTAAAGCATGTTCTCCTAGGTGGGGATCTCCACAGAGCAGAAGTGGAGGGCTCGTTGCATAGGACCTGAAAGTCGGCTGGAGAAATTACCGGAAAATACTGGGAAAACGTGCGGCACGGGAAGCATCAAGTCAGGGGATCGGGCTGCAGGGAGCTGCATTGGCATTTCTGCCCCTGCCTGGTCTGAGCCCTTTCTGTGCCTGCAAAACACCCCACAAGTCCTAGATTCTTTTCTTTCCTTCTCCCCATCTCATTGAAACTAATCCCAGGCTTCTGAACACAAAAGACACATCGATTCTTCGAAAAAATTGAAAGGGAAAAGGACAGTTGCCTCTTACTGGTTGGAAATGCAGTTCAGCCCATGGTTAGATTTTGGTCGAATTCAGCAGAGGGGGACCATGGTCTTCCTTTAGCCATGTTTTGTCTTGTGAAAATCAGACCAAAAATACTAGTTTTGCTGCCTTATTTTTTGTTCCTGATTTTCAGCAGTCTCTGGGATATGAATTATGCAGAGGATGCATAGCAAATGAACTGAAGCACTGGCAGGTTTTATCGCAGCCGATCGACTCCCCGTGCCCAGCGTCCAGCTCCATCCCTCTGCAGCGGCTCCTCCAGCAGCTCGCGCTCGTCCCACCATCCGCCGAAGCACGTTTCAGTGGGGGCCTTTCCGAAACCTGTGAAAGCTCCGTGGGCAAAGGGGATGAAAACCTCTGCGAGTCCCCATGGCCCCAGAGAAGCTCTGCAGGGTGTAGGGACCTGCTGCGGGTGATCACACATCCGTGCCCTGCGTCCAAACAAGCCAAACATGACCCTGTCATATAAATCTCACCACAAAACCAAGGGTGTGAATCCTCGCCTTAAAAATAAACTCTCGTTTGTGACTTGGAGCCTGGAAGCTGCAGTGACTTTCTCAGCTTGCCACCAGGTCTCAGAGTGGCTGGCATTTTGTACGTGCTTTTTTTTTTTAAAACCCAAAGTTCTACATTTTTTGTTGAGATCCCTATTTAAGCTTGCATTTGTGCGTGGTAGGGGACAAGGGAGAGGTTTTACTGCTTGCAGTATTTATGAACGGTATAATTTCAGGGCATCTGTATTAAAATAAGGTTCCAACTGGAAAATAATATTAAACAAGATAAGTGTGTACATTTGTTTCATAAATCCATAAAACCTGATTAACGATGATGCTCATAATGCTTGTTTCATCATTAAAAGACTTCCTGTATCTGTAGCACGGCGCGACACGGGATGCTCTGATGCATTAGGACAGTGCTCTGCAAAACCATTTGCTTTACACCGAACTTTGCTGTGCAGCAGAGTATGCTTTAGTCAAGGGTTTGCTTTTGGGTTTTAAATATTATTATTTTCTTTGTCTATGAATTTTGGAGCTAATGAACAGTATAAGAGATTGAAACTTTACTATATTCTGCCAGCACAGCTGCTGGCTCCCAAAGCCGTGACTAATACTTTCTGTTTACTCTTAAGGTTTTCTTGCTGAATTCGTTGCTGTTCCACCCGACTGCTCGCTGGGAATGCTTTCTAACAAACACTGCCTCCCCCCCTCCTGTGAGGCTGGAGTGCTCTAGGATGCAGTTCTGTAAGTGCTGGGGGCTGACCCCCCACTGGGCAGTGGAACAGCCAGAAAAAAGTTTTCTATCAATTTGCCCGTATAATTTGGTACCAAAGACTGACTCCCAAACTAGAGCCTGAAGAGTAAAGGGCAGATGAGGACGTTTTCCTGGGTACAGCTAATGAACCGTCAGCCCCCTTTGGGTCTCCTTTCTGTGCTGAGTGCTGGTAATTTATTTCCCTGGGAACAGGGGCTGTCGGTCTGGAGGGGACAGAGTCTGCGAGGCCTGAAGGTTTCCCCGAGCCCGTGTGGCAGAAAGCAGTGATGTTCTGCCTGTTACAAAAACCTCATCCCTGGAGCTGCCGAATGTAAACCCGAGCTCTCGCTGGCAGCACTTAGTGGAGTCGCTAAAATCCTGAGTGATGCTGGGCAAGAGTCAGAGGAGGAAGAAGACTTCAGGGAGGCTGCAAATGGTGGCTGCTCAGAGAAAGAAAGTAATATTTTAGATAAGAAAAATAAAAGGATCTCAGGAAATTCATATGCAGCTCTTAGTGAAAGAGCAAGTGTGTCTCCCTTGCAGTGTGACTCTCCATATGGCTCTTCCACAAGTGGTGATAGGGAGAATTTTCTGCTGAAAAACATAAGCCTGGAGGTGACAACTTCAAAGGGGCCAAACTCTGAATCCAGCAAGAGCCTTATGCACATCCAGGAGCTGAGAAGAGCAAGTGTTGATAAAGCACTTCAAAACCTGGCCAAGCCTGTGATCGGGTTCCTTCTGCAGCTCCGCTGCGGCGGGAGGCCGGGCTTTGGCCAGCCTTATGAACACCAGCGCCAGCGGGGACCGAATGCAAATCAAACCCTTTGAAATGACACACACCTATCGCGTGGCGGGGGGTGGCGGCGAGGACAGCAGAAGTGTCCGGCGCAGAGGAGGCAGAGAAGCCCAGGCAGGTTCTCGGCGAAGAAAGGAGCTGCACAGGACGGGCGGCAGAAGTCGGAGGAGCGGAAGGGAGCGCTGCTTCTCGGCACGACGGTGCCCAAGAGCCCCGTGCGCTTGCTGGTGGCACACCAGCGCCGCGCTGCGATCCTGCTGGCCACGGCTCAGGCACAGGGCATCGCAGTTTAAGGGCAAGACCCTGCTCTGGATTATACCAGTATGCCTCTGCCCTGCCTCCGTAGATCTCAGAGTACCCAGAGCTTGTGGCCGCCGCGGCCGCTGGTTCACCTCTGCCGGAGCATCGTGCAAGGAGAAGCCGCCCTGTTCGGCCCTGGAACTGCGGGTGGCGGTGACGAATCCAACCGAGCGGAGCAAGAGCGGCAGGAGCCCGGCTTCTCTGGAAACGAGGCCACCTCTGTCTCGATGATGCGTCCGAGCCTCGGTGCTTTGAAGCCTCTCGTTCGGTGCTGCCGCTCCTTCCAGGCAGGTGGAGAAGGTGCGCGGACCCGCCAGGCGGGGGATGCCGAGCCCCAGCCGTGTCGGGGGAGCACCGGCGCCTCGCGGCCCGTGCCAGCGCCACAGGCTGCGATCGCCCCCGCTTTCTGGTCCTTTCCCCCAGTTGAATTGCTGTAGTGCTGGCACATGAAAGAAATAGGAGTTTTCTTGCTGCAAGCTATAGAAAGCAGGCTTCATTCAATTCCTGAATAATTTAGAATACAAGCCTTTGATTAATTTCATGAGAAAAAGGAAACAAAGTTAGCTATAACTATAGGCCATTCAAAGTATGGATTGCCAGCAAAAATGTGCAAAGCGCTGTCATGAGAGGATTAATTACATAGATTAAATATTTTATAAGTTAAATAATGTGTATTTTTTGGAGACAAAATGGAATGTCATTTTTTCCCCCAAGACAGGGAAAGTAACTGTATTCACTTCCATTTAGCCCACAGAGCAACACAGACACCAGTGACAGAGGAGGATGGATCGGGGCTGTAATTCCCATCTGGCACCAAAATCTATATTCTGAGCAGCATTTTGTCTTCTCCCCAAGAGCCCGGCTCCAAGCTTTCAAGTCTCTGTCAGTTGTGAGGTTCTTCTGGGGGGAGAAGAAAAGGGTCTCGGCAATTGTTATCCTCTCTATTATTGTCTTCCAAGATCTGGAAGGAAAATGGACTGTGTAGGGTGGTTTTAATTACTGTGTTATTGTCCTGGAGGATAATGGCAGAGTCTTTCAAACTGTCTTCCTTTTTCCTGTGCAGAAAAGAAGACCTGAAGCAAATTTCTGACTCTGAACTGTCCAGAAAGCTAAATCCCTCTACAGAGGAGTTTGCTGAGTGGCACACAGGGCACCATCAGCCACTCTCCCAGGGGAGTCACTACCAGAGGCGCGGATGCAGCTGAGGTTTTCAAACCGTGAGGTGGATTTGGCCGTACGGGCCACCCCGCAAGCCCCGTCCCGGGCAGGGCCAGCGCCTGAGCCCCAGCTGGCTGTCGGGTGCTGTGACTTCCCCAGAGCCGAGCGCGGAGGCGCTTGACACCACGCTCTGAAATCCCCAGGGTACCCAGAAGTTTTGTCTGCTGCTATTTGATGGAAATATTATGCACTTGACTCTCACTCCTAATTAAAAGCCTGCTCGCTGGGCTGTGTCTGCAGGCACCCGGCCAGGAGCAGGACCACAGATGGTGGGAGCCTCGGCGGTCGCTGCTCGTCCTCCCCGCAAGAGCTCGTCAGCAGGGACAACTGACAGCCTTTCTTTCCCGAGCACTGTCCAGCAGCAGTTCAGGGAAATGAAATAAGTCATTGGGTTAGAAGAGCGCACAAAAAAGTCCCTCTGGGAGACTTTGAGGGGGAGCGAGCGTTAGGTTTTGTCTTAAATCAATTCTGCAAAACTGCCAACCTTGTCAATGCAGGACTGCGGGTACAGGAAAACGCTGTAGTCTGGATTCAGGTTTAAGTGTCTAATTAATTTTCAATATGCTTGGATAAATACTCCTCCTTTTATTCACCCCGTTTTGGAGACTCCCACGCTGCTCAGGCGCAGACCAGCAGCCGTGCCCGGGGAGCCAGGGCCAGCGAGAGCAGGGAGAGCTGGCGCTGGCTCCCATGGGAGCGCCCCGTGGAGAGGCTCACCAGATTATTTAGCTCGGGCACTAGTCATCGGTCTCTGCTAAAAGGGCAAAGTTTTGGCAAGCAAGGGTGAAGCCTGCACAACACATGGCAAGAGCTGGTTAAAAGGATGACCGCCTTCCCCGGCAGCCAGGAGATCCACAGCTACGGGCAGTGAGCCTCCAATTAGGCTTGAACGAGGCAGGAGGAAGCTGGGTGGGGAGGAGGAGGAGGAGGAGGGGAAGGCTCACTGAGGTCACCTGCTTCTCCAGAGGAAATAAAAATGGCAGCACAGGCAGTCCTGAAGTAGGTCTTGGAGGGAGAAGGGTGGAGGAAGACTTGGTGCCTGCTTAGCCTGTGAGTAGTTGTTTTCCCTGTATTTCTTTCTCTTTTTTGGGGTTTGGGGGTGTTTTTATACAATTTCCTGAGGGTTTCTTCATGTTTTTTCTCCCTATTCAGAGTGGCAGGGAATGCGTTTTGGAGCTGGCATGCGTGAGCAGTGCTTGGGCCTGTGATGCTTCTCTTAGCTTGGGTGGCTTTGCTGGTCAGGCTCAGGTTTAGCGCCCGTCAGTGCATGTGCCGAGCAGGGTGCTGGTATCGTGGTTTACTTTGCTGTGTGTGGGGAGGTGGACCTTCGTTAGTACAGGGACACCTGAGCACTCGCTAATTAGTTAGCCTGGAATATCCCTGTGAGAAGGAGAGCGGGAAGCTGCTCCTGTGGTTACAGTCCAGGTGTGTCTGGTGCTGCACAGATGCATGTTGAGAAAGGTGGTTCTTGCTGATCAGCTTGTGCCCTCTCGGTGGAGGAGGGAGGAGAAAGGTCCCCAGGTGTGTGCTGCTGCCGCCAGCCCCCTGGGGTGGTCCCCGTCCCCTCCAGCATCTGGCCCAGCAGTAGCTCCGGCTGGTCTGGGGGTCTGCTGTCCTCTCCTGCAAGGCGGTGTGTCCCTGTGCTGCTGACGGGGCTTCTGACTCCTATGACCCCATTTTGTTGCATGTTAATGCCTCTAATGAGCAAAGTCATGGTCTGCTGGGGTTACCTTTCCTCCAATCTCTTTGGTTCTAAACGACATTAGTCTTGGTCTTGCTATTTAGTGCTTGATTCAAGCCTGAAACATCTGATGACTATTACATTTTCTTCTTCTTGCAAATATTTTAGTTCTAAAAGCTAAAAAAAATTAACAGACCCTCCAATGCCTGTGTAATTTTCTCCACTTGGAGCTGACGTGTACACCAATAAAGGCATGAAGGAAATCACCTTTGTGAGGCAAGGGAGAGATGGAGCCCAGTGATGAGTCTGAGCCGAAGATGTGCCCGCTGCCTGACGCTCTTTACACTTATCTATAGCAATTATAATATGGTGTCTTGTCTTTTACATGGAACAGCGAGAGCTGCTAAAGAAGGGCGATGCACTCGTAGATACTCCTGTGAGCCTTCCACCTTTAAGTGTTCCGAGTTTTGAAAAATAAATTGCGCTTATACTTGAAGCGTTGAAACAAAAGGTGAGGTTTCGTTTCATATGGGGAGTTGTGTCGTGATTGATGAGTTCTCAGATGGCGCACCGTAACTTTGGATGAGGCAGCTAGGGATTTCATCTGGGCTTTCGTGCTACTGGGCAGGTGCGGGAAGCCTGGTCAGCGGTTAGTCTTCTCGGACAGAAGTAATGCCCTGCCATTATCTGTATTTTGATTCAACGATTTGCTGTCCTGCCTCTGCCTGCTCCGTCCCCGTGGGTCCTCGTCCCCCTCGCTGGGCTCTGGCACCACGTGCCAGCTCCATCTCGATACCACTCTCCCCCACCTCCACTGCATTCCCAGTAAGGTGTTGCACTCCCCGTTCGATCTCCTTCCCCTGGCGTGCTGAGCCCTCACCTCTCCCCGTGCAGCCGTGCCGCTCCAGAGCATCCTTCGGCAAGCGCTCAGAAGCGGTGTGTGGGAGGTCAGAGCTGTGATGGAGCAGAAATCCCCCCTCTCCCTGGGGGGTGCTCGTCCCTGGTGCGAGCCGAGCCCTGCTCCGCCTGGTCTGGGCGCTCCCGCTGAGCGGGACCCCTGCCTCGGAGGCAGGGCAGGTTCATGCACACACGTGCACACTTGCTGCTTCGGTAATTTCTCAGCTGTTGTCCCCCATTTGTGCCACCCTTTCCTTGAGAAAAGGAATTCGAGAGGCAATTTGCTTTGGAAAATTACAATTATGTTATTGATTGGGTATGTTTCTTTTCCTTACAAATATCCTATTACATGGTCAGAGACCACCCACGCGCTTTACTGCTTTTACATTTGCCCTGCAATCGGTCATGCCAGTTGACTTTTTATTTCCAAATCCCTTTTAACATTAAACACAGACCCACACACTCTGACCCATTTTTCTTTGAAATAAATCCTAAGTCCATGCCAGGAATGACTCGAGGTGTTCTCCAGAATTTGTAAAGAGCCCTAAAGTCTTGTGGGAAATGTCGCAAAGTGTTGGTCTGAATTCATTAAGCAGTTTCTCAGCTTAAATGTATACGTTCCTGTACGTGGCCTGACAACGTGCCTACCTGTAACGACACTTGATGGGCGGCTGGTCTCGCTGGGCAAAGCTCGGCTCCAGTGCGGGGGCTCCTGAAGGCTCACGCAGGGACCTGCAGGTTGATAAAGGGAAGGAGATGTGGCTGTGCAGGCTGATCTCATAAAGGGGCAAAGAATCAATTTTGCAGCTTGCTATTAACTTTTCACTTGATAAAAGAGGAGAAAAAATGTGATTTCTTTGGCCTGGGACAGGACTTGCGTTGGTCTTGCCTGCTCAAGGGGTGCCCCTGACTTGGCAAAGGTGCCAGCAGTTAAAGCAGCCATGAGTAAAGCCCAAAGCTGTTCCCAGCTCTCCAAGGGCATGGGAAAAAGCTGCCTTCCCTTGCAAAAAGGGAGTTGGTGCCCACGTTTTGCAGCTGGCAAGCTGGCCTGCAGGCGGTTCAGCAGCCCAGAAGTTCAGGCAGCTGCTTCTCCCTCTTATTTCCCATATTCTTTCATTCCCCAGCATTTTCTCTTCTGCCCAACTGTGTGCCCTTCTCAGTGCTATGGGCACACGTTCCCCACACAGACTGCAAACTGGCAGCGCAGTAAATCACGTTATTCAGAAGGGACAAGATTTTTCTTCTACCCAAAAGGAGAAGATGCGATCTAGAGCGTGCTCTCGTGCGCTGAGAACGGCCCCGCTCGGCTCGTCGGGGTCGCACCCGCGCTGGCCCGGTGGCTGTTGCGGCTGAGCCAGTTTCGGCACATCTCAGCGGTGGTGGAGTGGGGTGTAAATCTGGGACGATGCCTCCTCATTTATGCACTCCCTTCTCCTGGCTCTGTAGAGGAACAATCTGTTTTCTGAGACACTTTCCAGTGTCACTGAATGAAATGTTGCTTGCAGAAGATGGGGAGCCACCCGCAAGGAGGGGTCTGGGTAGGTTTTTAGCATGTTTTTCCCAGTCTCCAGGCCTACAGTCTTGTTTTCCCAGGGTATCAGCTGGAATCCAGCTGCTGCTGTAATTAGTAGCGTTTATGGAGATACAGAGGATTTTGTGGCTGCACCATGCAGCTTCCATCCAGCTCCCTATCCTAATTCGAGTGCGGCCTTGCACCAGCTGCTTAGAGGGTGTAAGAAATACTAAGTAGGCAATTCTGGCATCAGGAAGATGTATTTCCCATTGAAGCATGTTGGACATAAAAGCAGAACAGCTTTTAATTAAAACTTCTTCCACCAGACATGTAGGGCCTAAACGGGGAACAGGAACAAAAACTCCCGGCACCTCACTGTAATGAGAGAAAAGCATCTTTGAAGTCAGGAGCAGAGAACGCGGACGGGGCGCGGGCTTTGCCTGGAGAGGGACGTGGGGAGCCCCGGGCAGGACAGCACATGCGGCTCTTCGTCAGTGTTGTGCTGAAACATCAGCTGCGGGAGCCCTCCCTTGAGCCTTGTGGCCAGGTCATCAACCACGAGTTTGCTGCACGCAGTGGCCGTGCAGCCCCGTGAACAGGCCAGCTTCACGCTGAATTAATTTTAATTCGGTGTACATCGGCGCAGATGCCGAAAGAGGTGGCTGAGATGCCCGGTGATGTTTTAACAGCGTTGTGACGTGACGGCTGCTTGGCTGTAGCTTGCAGGGAGGTGGGGCTGGAAGGAAGGTCCCGCCACCCCGTGGGCCGGGGCGTCTCTCGCCCTACGCAGCGTCGGCAGTGGCTGTATCGGTCCGGCAGGTGTTTCACCAGTGCAGCCATCCCCAGTGCAGCCTCAAAGGGCATGCTTTGCTCTAAGGTGGGCGTCATGCCTGATGACTTGCGTGAGTGTAAAGGCTAATTTCATGGCAGGGAGCTGTGAGACAGCAGCGCTGCTTTTCCTGGGAAGGTTCGTACTATTAGTGTGTACTAATATACCTGTTAAACAGTGTTTCAAGTTTACTGGGGATGAAAGTTCATTAAGAGTTTGTTATACCTGCTTCTTTACTTTTAGAAGACTTTGACCTGACTTGTAGCTAGCTAGTACATAGGTGCTGCCTCGCTTTCCAGATCTATAGAGACAGAAGGCATCTGCTCCTGAGCCCCGCAGCGCATCCAGGCTGTCCCTCCAGACACGGCGGTGGGATCCCGCGATGCCGCCCAGCGTGCCACACTGAGCGACCTACCAACCTTCGCAGCTGGGACTGGACTCCCATGGCAGGGCAAATCACCCAGCGCTTGTGAAGTCTGGCTTGTGCTCTTGGCTTTGCCATCGGGATGCTTTTCCCTCTGCCCCTCGGGAGGGAGTACAGGCCTGTCCCTGGCTGTGACCAAGGCAGGTGGGACCTGTCCCATTTTCCCCTCTTGTTCCTCCCAGACTCTGGCCCTTTTGGACTGTGCTCATTCTGAGCAGTTTAAGGGAAAATATCTTGTGGCAGCTCTGCTCCTCCAGGAGCATCTCTGCGTGCATGGGCATGTTGCAAGTATAGCAAGTTCCTTAAGGGGCATGTTAAGTGTAAATATATAGCATGGCTGCTTAGAATGGTCCTCCAGAGAAAACCTGCATAAATACACATTCTACAGAAATCAAGTGAGAATGATAAAGGAAATGTTAAAATATTGCCCTGAGGTCTTCCAAACTGACTGGGAGGAACTAAGAGAGGACTTTGCTCCACACACCGAGGGACCGAGATTATGCAGCAAGAGGAGGAAAGCTGATGGGGCAGGAGGGAAGGGAGCTGTGTGTTACCAGGAAAGCTCGTCAGGGTTAAATGCTGCTCTCTTGTTTCGATGTATCTGTATTCTTGAAGAGTTTATCGTTGGCAATTGCATTACAGCAGCACCCGAGGCTTTGAAATAAACGAGGGCTCCGCAGTGCGAGACGTGCGGATGCAGCCAGCTCGAAAGGCTCCCGCCCGAGCAGGGGGCAGGACGGGGCTCGCTGTCCGTCCCGCCGCGCGTGCTGTGAGCGGGGGCTGCGCTCTGCCGCCCTTTGTCCTTTGCCAGGCTCTGGGCCTGCCCCTGGAGACGTGGCCGCAGGATCCGAGCGTCCCTGCAGCGCCCAGAGCTCTGGGGGAGCGTGGCGGAGCCGAGGCTGGTGCCTGCGGCTCATGGATGTGCCAGCGCCGCCAGCAGCCCTGTTCCCTGGGGCAGCGCCCGACCTCAGCTGGGCGGGTGCAAGCGTGGGGAGGCCCCTCGGCTGCGGGGCACCGGGCAGCGCCTGCCACAAAACCACAGAAGTTCAAAGAGTTTTGGCTACTGTAGCCTGACTGGCTGGTCGGTACGCAGCTATGCCAGGGAGGACGATGGACATGCTCCCCCGTGCAGGGAGCAGGGGAGACCCTGGTCGATGAACAGCCAGGTCACAGCCCTCAGCCTCATCCGTCTTCCCAGCGAGGGAACCTCTCCCTCTGGCATCAGCCAGGCCTTGCAGGTGGAATGTTTGACTGCAACACCTGGCAATTGTCAGGACCCCCGAATTCAGTGTACGAGCAGGAAAAAAAAAAAAGATGAGTCTATTCTCTTGGATTTAACGACGATGAGTGAAACGAGCTTTAGCTGGCGTCTGTCACTGATGATGTATTTTCCAGATGCAAACAGTGTTTCTGAAACTCCAGCGGTTACACAGAGGCAAGTTGGGAGTGCATTAAATGAGTTCATCCTAGGTGTTGCGTGTGCGATTCCCAGCTGATCAATTACCTGCAGTGCCAGGCAGAGACATGCATTATTTGTGAGTTCCCCTATGGCCTGAACCCAAGATCCTGCTATAGATCAAGTTCAAAGTCAAGCCAAGCACCTTCCTCATAGCACGGCGCGGGGGCTGTGCCTGGCCCCACGTCCTCCCCTCCTTGCAGCACTAACAGCAATTACAGTGTTTAGAGGAGCAAGAGGAGGGTGGTTTTGCTGGGAGCAGGTCCCAGCCCTGCTAAGCCTGCATGGCAGAAGCAGTGCCGGAGGAGTTGATTCACCTTCCAGCACCGCTCAGCCCATGCTGGCTTTGTTCAGACAGAGTTTTCCTCTTTGTTCACAGCGCCAATTACTGCTCTGTAAGACAGCATTCATCCAGCCCAAATTGTTCTACACTGAACAGAATCCTTAAACAAATAGAAATGGAAAGGGCCTCAAGTTCCTGGGTCTGTGCAGAGAAACCCATTTCCTTCTGACACTGCCATCTGCGCTGCTCTGCTGCCTTCCTCGAGTCGCCGTGCCAGGGAATTCTTGCACTCAAATTAATTGACATTCTGTCCCTTGTTTTCTGTCTGCTCCCAAGATAAGCTTCATAATGCCAAAGCTGCCTTATACAGGGCTCCTTCTCAAACCTTTTTGGTTTGTATCAGTTTATCTGCTCTTGGCAAAGCCAGCAAGTGGTTCTGAGAGTCAAGGAAAAAAGCCCCATTCTTCCCTCCATGCATTTAGGCTCTTGCTGCCACACATATACCCTCACCTTGCATCGCTTCTTGAGCCTCTGCTGGTGTTTTAGTCTCTGTTACTAGTGCTTCTTGAGCCGCCTGCCCTCCTTTTTGGGGTGAGAAGTGGCTTCAGGGATCACTTTTATCCACATCTGACACTGTTTTTTTTTCTCAAATTTTGCATCTCTGAGCTCAATTTGCATTTGACATCCCTTATCCAACAATACTTATAGGAATTTTGAAATTAAAAAGAAATACACAGACTTAAGGGGAAAGCTGGAGCGTATAAAGCTGTGTGATCTGGTTAGAGCACAGGCTGAGGAGACATAAATGCCAGCCATGATCTGAAAGATGTAAGCGCTGAAGAGGGGAGAAGAGGCCAGAGTGCACCACAACGCAAACCCCTCAGTAATTAATCAGTTTCTCCCCTGATCATGTCAAATCCCTGTGCTCATCCCTGCTGCTGCGACGGCGCTGGGATTGGGCCCGGCTCCATCAGGGATGTCTCGGCTCTCCTGCGGAAAGAAGCCGCCCGCAGCGCAGGGCCGGTTCTGGAGGGATGCAACAGGAAGCCTCTCCTGGGCATATCAAAACAGGAGTTTCTGAATGTTCCTAGGGACAATCTTTGACAGGACACCGGTGCCATACGCTGCGCTCAGGTTCCCCATGGCTGCTGTCTCCACCCCAGTGCACGTTACAGGGGCAGCGAGGAAGGGAGGAGGGTTGTCTTGGTTCCCAATGAAGCAGTCTTCAAAAGCTCCAAGCCGCAGGACAGGAGGGCTGCTCGTGTTGATGTGATGCCCCATGCTTATGGGAGAGCAACAAGCACAGGCTTCTGGCAGAACAACAGGCTTTCACTCCTTATTTAGCTTTGGGCGGCCACGCTGCGCCTTCTTGAGTAGGTGCCACTGCTGCTCCATCTGTCCTGCCTCCTCTCCTTGCTACCTGCTCTGCTGGCTTCATCCTCCTGTTCACGAAGAGGCTGCTGTGACCCCTTGTAAAAGGTCTCCGTGGGTACTGGCAGGTGCTTTTCATCGCTACCAAAGGAGCCAGACCCCTGGAGCTGACTCTGAAGGCACCGCTACTGACAGGCAAGCCCAGCTCTTCCCCAAGGGCAGCAGCGGGGGCCAGTGCTGCTCTGTGCCATTACCCTCTGCGGGGCTCTTACCCTTTGGCGCTTCATCTTAAAGTAATGTTCTCATGTTGCGTAAGTGTTGACAAACCAAGGGGTTTTAATTGCTCTCCCCGGCAGCCAGCACGCTGCAAGCTGTCCTCCTGGCAGCAGCGCGCCGCTCTGAGGGTGCTGGTGCTGCCAGGCGGGAGGCAGGGGAGGCAGCGCGCTGGGGGCTCCTGGCAGGAGGGGTGACTTCTGCTCGCTCTCGCCAGCTGCCCGCTTAATCCTATTTTGATTGGCACTTACTCTTCAGCAGAGCAGCCTGACTGCCTTGAGCAGGCAGAGAGCCACCGGAGCAGATGGGCAAGGCTGCAGCCACCCAGCGGACCGTGTGCAGGTCCTCACCTGCATCCTTAGTCCAAGAGCACCGGCAGAGCCAACCTCCATGAAGACAGGAGACTCCTAATTGAAGGAAATGCTTGTGGAGAGGGACATGTCAGTCAGTGTTTGCCTGGGGAAGGGTTTAAAGACATGCCTAGCAGTGCATCTGCACCCTCCGTGTAGCATCAAGAATATATGAAGTTCATGTGGGTAGTGCCTCCTTCCAAATAGCCTTGTTTATTATCTGCAAACATAATTATTGCTGGCTACAAATATCCGCTGCTGCTCTGCTTGTTTCTGCTGGCCTTGTCCTCAGAAGATGCAGAGCCTCGTGGGCTTTGGAGAGGTATGTGGACACGGGCCTTTGAGGAGGGGGTTTGAGCTCAGGGGCTGGGCTGAGAGCCGAGGCTTGTGCACCCCTCGGTGCTGCTGGCTCTGCCCCGGAGCAATGCTGACCGAGAGAGGGCCAAGAGCATCTTCAACACAGGGGGGCTGCTCTGTCGGTGGAGAGAGTGGATTTTGTGCTGCTGTAAGCTCATGTGGAGAAATGTCTTCAATTTTCACCTTTTCACCTCCAGTTTTTGACTAGAAGGTCAGTTTCTTCTGTCAGGAAATAAAAATTACCATTCAAATGCTTCTTTTGTAAAAGGGGGTATCTTTTTGCCTGTGACAGATTCACTGCCGCTGTCCCGTGCTGCACTGGCCCTTCAGTGGGGGCTGATCCCTCGGTTAAGTGGCACCCCTCGATCTGGGCTGGGGGCGATTCCATCCTGCATCCCTTCGGCACGGGTACCCTTCCACAGAAGGGTGGGAGAAACGATCCGCCGGTGCTCGTGCTCCCTTTGCACATTCTACAATTACATGGGAATTAATTTTAAAATGTTTCTTATCTTATTTGTGACTTCAGCCTCCCTTGGGGTAAGAGAAATCATGTTCAAACCAATTACTGTTCACCCAGGAATTGCTCTACCAGTTTCCTCCCATGTGGATATTATCGGTTAAATAACAGGCAGGCTGAATGCCTGGGACAAGGTGGCAGACTTCTGACATCAGCTCCGATTTGTACAGAGTGCATCATTTACATTAAAATTGTAATTATATTCGTGTTCTTGCGCATGGTACTCATTGAAGAACTCTTAGGTTTTTTCCCTGCAATCTCCATCCCTGGTCGCTCCCTTGAGCAGTACCGCCGGTCTCCGCTGCTTTTTCAGGCGCCAGTGTCTCTTGACGGACATGGGGTTTTTCTTTTTAATCAGATGTGCTATTTCAGATCACTTTATTTTCTGAACCCATACAACTGAGAGAGAGGTACTGTCTGTCTCCCAAACATCAGGATTCACGATTGTGCCGTGAAATGTTTGCTTTTTGTGCGCCCGTAAAAACACGGGACAAGTCGAAGTGGAGCTGTCCCGGGGTCCAGCTGATCAGTAAATCACGGCTTACGGGGCTGGGGGTTTCGCTCCTGATCTTCTTGCAACGGGATTTTTTTATGGGTACATCTTCCCCCTTTCTTTGTAGCATAATATAAAGCATTAAACAAAAAGTTTTCATGGATGGAATGCAGATTTTATTTGTACTGGATCAGTGAGAAACAAACTTTTCTCCCTAAATCATATTACCTCAAGAAATGTACTAATCTCAGGAGTAACAAGATTCACAACAAACAGTTTATGCCTGCAGTAGATCTGCAGACACCCTCTACTATTATATTAATGTGATATATGATAATGGGTGATGTAGTATGTACTTATTTTTCTTCATTTGTAGTAAACCAGCTGCAGATAAATAAGGAGAGGATCAGGTGATTAACCCTTCGGGCTCTGAGTCGAACTGCTGAACTGGCTGCGGGGTTTGGGTGGGGTGTGGATTTTTGGGGTTTGGGGTTTTTTTTCCCTGTCCAGATGTAGAAGAGATTTGGGCAACTGAAGATCTTGTCGCTGTCACTTCAGGAAACTCCATTCATCCCCCAGCTCTGGTCTGTCCCGCGGTAGCAGCGTGCCCTGCACCGGAGCCTCCCTGGGCGGGCAGGCAACGCATCCAGTTCCCTTCTGTGCACTAAAGCATGGCACAGTTGTGCCATGGTATTAAATACGTGTTGTGTGGCACCAAAGCAGCAACGGCATGCCAGTAAATGCGGGACTGATCGGGGTTCATGGTTTCTTCTCTCGTACATGGTATAGCAGAGCCAGATCAAATAATGTCAGCAGAGCCCTGAGCAAGTCCCCGGACTGAAGGTCTGTTAAAGCAGAGTATGAGGATGAATGAATAAAAAATGGGGGCTAGCGCATGTGGGTTTGCAAAGTGGCATTGCAGTGAGAGCAGTACATACATGGGGGGTTTTAAAGTTAAAATACCCTGTCTTCCTCTGAGAGCGCAGCCCAGCTCCTCCACGATGCTGTTCTGCTTCAGCTGCCACGGCTGGCTCTGCTGGGGATGTGTCGGGGGAGTCTGTCCCGGAGAGCTGTTTAGATTTTGACAGCCGAGGAGTGGAAATCTCCAATATCTTTCAAACATCCAGGATTTGAAATAGTTGTGTTTATAATTCCATACTTCAGAACATTTAAAACTTTTAGTACTAAGTAATTAAAATGTATTTAAATAACGAAAGAAATATTTCCATTTAAAAATACCAGAGAGTGGCGGTAAAGCATGTCACTGTTCTCCAAAAGTTCTCCAAAAGTGTGACGACTTGGGAGCTTTGACGTCCTCCTCTGCAAGGTGTCCTTCTGACCCCTGGGTGTTATTGCAAAAGGTTTAACTGCAAAACCCTTCTTGCTCTGCTGCTGCACCTCTGGGTGCAGCGACGATCTCGCTGGGGTCCGAGAGGCCGAATGCTCGTCTGCTTCCCCATGCCTCGTGCAAGCTGGTGGCCCAGCCCCGGTACCTCTGGGACGGGACACAGCGTTGTGCATCTCTGACCCGGCCGGTGCCGGCGAGTCCCACCACAGCCCGTGCGACGGAGAAGGGAGGAGCTTCCCATGGCCCCTTCGGAGCCTTTTGGATAGAGATGGAAGAAAATTCCCTCTCGGGCCATGCTGCCACCGCTTCACTCCATGTAGGAACCGCTCATCCCGCCAGCGAGGGCATGAGCAGGGCTCCTCCGGGAGGGGTCGTGCCCCGAAATGGCTTTTGTAATTGTCCTTCCTCTGTACGCAGAGAGGACGAGTAAGAGGAAAAGGCAGAAATCAAAACCGGATAAACATGGAGCTGCCTCCTGACAGTAGCTATTGGATGCTAATATTAAATTCATATTAAATTCAAACCAGCTCAGCAATGTGCAGTGCGCTTGCTGCAAAGCACCGTAACTCCTGATATTTATGATGCCACGGTAACATAGAGGACACAGCCAGGAGCTTCAGTGTGTCAAGTAAGGACCAGATCCCCGAGGAAAATATTCTGCCTTGTTTAAAGCCGTGGATGCTGGAGTCCAAAATGCCACTTCACATATCCAGCGTTGCCACTAAACGATTTTATCCTTGGAAAAGAAGTTTTTGCTTTCCATCTCACATTCCTTCCCAGTAACATTATTTTAATGGTAGTTTATATTTTATGGGACCTGTGTTCAGGTAACAACAGGTTTGATAATTTTGGCCGTCTTCATTAATGCTGTGGTTTGTGCCCTCACTTCACTGGAAGCACCGTGTTACTGGTTTAGCACCAGCTGAGACTCCTGTTGCACAGGGGTAAATGGTGACAAAAACTGTGGTCAGAAGAAGCTGGGTCCCCAGGAGTCTCTGGTCCGAGATGCTGCCAGGGAGGATGGAGCTTGTGCTTGTCTTGCTGCAGTGCCACATTCAGCTCCTGATAACAAAATGAGCTTTACAGGAGAGCCCTATTTACTTAAGTGTCTCTGAGATGCTCCAAGATATATAAAGAAAATCAATTGCATGGAAAAGAGAGAATGGCTTGTAGCTGCTTCATCCTTCTGCAATTTCTAATGGCACCTTGGAGGAGCTGCATTTCCAAACTTGATTGAAAGGGCAAATCCTGTGTATCTACAGTAGCTGCGTCCCCACTCTGTCAGCAGAAGCTGGGCTCGGAGGCAAGAGATTGCTCATTTCCTAAAGCAGCCAATTTATGTTTTGAGCACAAGCAAAGCATTACAGAGAGCAAGGAGGAAGGCGTTGAGAGAGGCCAGGGCTGCAACAGCAGAGACCATTCTAACAAGGCCTTTGTGGTAGTGATGATTAATTCATATTTTGCACTTCCTACTTTCTAAACTAAGCGGTACCAAAGATTTTTATTGTTCTTACAAGTTACTACTACATAGGCTTTTCAAAAGGGCATGCAAGCTGGGGTCACCCCAGTGGCTGGCGCTTGTTCAGCTGCAGTGTCTCCACCAGCAGCCGGCTCCTTTCCCAGGTCTCCCATCCCGCACATCTGTGCGTGGGGCTGGGGACCTCTCCTGGCTCTGCAGAGGCTTTCGTGAGGCTGAAAATGGCAGGAGAATAGATACCAACCTTCTGCTTTTCATCCAGGTTCTCTTGCTCATCTCCAGAATAAGGTGAAAATGAAAATGAAAGGAGATTAACCCGATTACTTCTGAGCTCAAAACAGTTTTATGGTTGGGCTTGGATCACATCTAACCACTTTTTTTTTTATCAGATCTCGTTTTATCTCAGCGTTTTCTACCCAAAGCCAAAACGAGTATGTTCCAGCTCGCGCCACACTGTCCAGAACGGTTTGGCTGCAGCAGTTAGACACCAGCAGGATAAAAGGGGCTGCTCACAGCAAAATCCAATACATGGAAAGGCAAGGAAAAATTCAAAGCACCAAACCCCCTGTACTGCTGAACCTTGTTTTCTTCTTTGTTTCTCTTTGTTTTACCAAGGGAAATTTGAGATGTCGGAGGTTATTAATGTTGCTGGTGTTGGAGGAGCAACAAGGACCCTGGCTTGAAAGGCTCCAAAAAAACCCCACCACGGATGGAGTGAGGGAGGTGGTTGCGCAAGGCCGGGCTCGTGAGCTCTGATCCTGCCCCACGGCGGGGCTGGGTGGGCTGGCAGCTCGGCCAGGCGCGGGCTGGGGGTGCCGGCAGGGGAGCGGGGATGCTGCGGAGGGCAGGGGAGGCCGGGGACCAGCTGGCGCTGGGCACGCGGGATCGGGCCGCGGTGTGCTCTGGGCGTGGGGAAACGCGGCAGCGCGCGGCTCCGCGTGGGAGGATGCCTCCGTTTCCAAAGCGAGAGAGGTGGGAAGGGGACCAAGAGGGAGAGGAAGCGCGCGCCAGGCGTGCTGAGGGGCTACTTGGGAGCTTTGTAAATAAAGTCCTCCTCAACATAAAAACTAACCGTGTCGTTAGTGCTCCCTGTATTTCGGTCGGGCTACAGCAGGAGCTGCTCCTTAGAGCTATTTTTTACTGTCTGCATCCAGGCTGGAGGGCGCAGCCGCCTCGCGGAGACACCACCTCGCAAGGGCAGCGCGGGGCTGCAGGCTGGGGGTCCCGCGCCCCCAGCCCCTCGTGCCCGCACGCGGCGGGGGCTGTGGCACCCCCAGCCTGGCCGGCGCGGTGGAAGGCGCGGGCCCTGCCGGAGCGGGGGCAGCGACCCCCTCCCTGCCTTTCCTCCAGATCTGTTCGATGCCCCGAGAGCGTGTACCTGTACCTCCGTGGCTCGCACCGGGAGGGGAAGGTGGTTCTCGGGGCTGATGAGACGTATTGATCTAAGGATAATTAAAAGCCCTGCATTAAGCAACTCCAGCCTGCAGTGATGAGAATAATCTAGCCTGCTCGGAGGAAGGCTGAGGAAGTAGCACCAGTGAGACATGAGATGTCAAATTACTCCTCGCTGTTAAATTACCTGATTAATTTAACCATTGTTTTGCTTGCGGCTGACCCCTGTTTCTATGGATGTACCTGTTATTCATCAGGACCGCCCTGAATATTTTAAACAAACAACTGTTGTCCTGCGTGGTCCTGGGTGCTGTTGTGTTCTCCAAGTTGCTGTATGTGACGCAGGTCCCAGCAGAATCCCGCAGCGCGGCTCAGGAGGAGAAATATTACCTCCAGGCTGGAAACGTCTGCAGAACTTTATCAACTCTTTTCTGCAGAGGTACAAGGATTGTACCTGAAACCGTACATAATTAATTGCATAGTGGGCTATTAATAGGCAAATGAAGACGCCAGACAAAGAGGGGCATGCAGGGGAATCAATTTTCTTTTTAGCACATTTGAGTATCTGTGTGTTACGATAGATGTTAGCTGAAAGCAGATTACGTTAGACACAGCAACTAATAGGATGACAGTCTGAAGAAGACAAATATATTCATTATTGCATTATGGCCATAGCACTTGGAAATGCAAAGGTATGGGTTTGGGGTACAGGCTTTGTTCCAATGACTTGATTATTTTTAAATGAAGCTTGAAATCTTGCAGTTAGCAAATTCTTCTGCGTAAGGTATGCAAAGCTTCCATCCTATTTATTTAACCGTGGTTACCCAAAACATCATCATTCTTTAAGTGCATATAGTTATGTCTACGCCGGGGTGGGGGAAAAGTGAATATATCTAATTCTTGCTGCGCTTCGTTAAAGCATATTTCCAGCTCTGGTTATTTGTCAACAAAGTTCCCCTGGGTATAACCAGGCGGCAGATTCCCGGTGAACCACGTTGAAAGGCGAACCAGCGCAGCCCTGGCTGCAACAGCCCTCGCGCCGGTGCCTTCCCCAGCCCCGGGGAGGGGCGGCGAGACCGGCCGATGTGTGCGGCAAGGAGCAGGAGCCTCCCCTCAACTGCCGGGTGCAGGGCACTGAAGGGTTTTATGCAGCGATGGATAAAGGAATCCCATAGAAAAGCTGTTGGGGTCTTTTCATTCATTCTGATAGCCTTTCTTACTGTGGCACCATAACCCTGCTGCAGAGACGGGCACGTCTCGCGAGGACGAGCCCGAGCAAAGCCACGCTCAGTCTTTGCCGCCCTACGGCCACAGCCCTCCTGGGGTCCAGTGCTGAGTCATTGGAAATAGTCCCCAAAACCTGTCCCCTCTCTCTGGGGAAAGCGTTGACATTTAAATTCTTTGCACCTCTGTCTTGAACACAAATATTTTATATGGTTCTCTGGATAAAAGACACTCGCAAGGTTATTTTGGGAACAGTTTTGCAAGCTGGTTTCAAATTCAGCAGCACGCTAGAGGGCTGTGAGCCATGACTTCGCCTTGAGCCTGAATTAAATACATTTCCAGTTCATGAGTACAAAACAAGTGCATGTCCTAGTGTCACTCAGAGGTGACAATAAACAATTCTGTGGCTGCTTGGAGCCAAGCCTTTCCGCGGGTGCGTTTGCGATGGGTGCGCGGCGCTGAGGGACAGCAGGGCTGGAGTACGCCTCGGTGAGACCGGTGCAGTAGTCACGCCGTTAACTCTGAAATACTTAAGCAAATCACGTACTGTGATGTTGTAATGATGCATTCCTCGTACCAAACTTCCATGTTTGGTACAAAGCCTCTGTCCCTTTCCTGCGTTTTCACTCAGGCAGCTCTGTGCTGCAGAGCTGGGTCTGTCTAGAGTGGATTTGGGCTGTGGGAGTTGATTTGCCTGCGTCGGCAGGAATCGGATCCCGGCGCCTGTTACGCACCAAGGTGTTGATCAGTAGCTGCTGAAAATCGGTGGCTCGGTGAACTGCTGGGCAGCTCGTACGACCGGGTGGAGGGGCGGCAGCAGCCGCTGTCGGTGCTGTGGCCGGTGCTGGGCTCTGAGGCCGCACACCCGGTTATTTTCCATTCGTGTTGCGGTGGGGCAGAGGAATTACGGTTTGCAAGGCTAATTCCTCCGCTGTGAAATCTGCCTCAGAGTGGAAAGATTCAGTTACAGGTTTAGATCTTGGGAAGAAAAAAAAAAAAAAAATCAAAATTACTCTTCTTACCGCCACTCCCGCTGAAATGAAAGTCCTTGCCATAATCCCGGCGCAGCGTGTCTTTATACTAGTAATAAATCACACCACCTCGGCATCATTTTTTCTGGCTGTGACCGGTGATTCATGTTAGAAAAACAGTTCTCGGCAATGAGCGATGCTGACATTTCCAAACATGAGCGAGGTGGTGGAGGCAACCCCAGCGAGATCCCCCTTCACCTCGAGCCCCTGCTCGGCTGTGCCAAGCTCCAGCCCCGAGAGGTCCCGCAGCCGGAGGGGGCATCTTGTATTGGTGTTTCACAGAGCGGTATGTAGAGGCAGTTCTTCACCAGAACTGCTTTTGGCACCCAATTGGTGCAGCTTCTCCAGGTTCTCAGAGATTGCTGAGATTTATAGAACAAAAACTTACCAATAAATGAAAATTAAAAAAAAAAATATTAAAAAATCACAGAGACTGAGAAGTGAGAACCCTTAGAAACAGACCATCGTTCTTTGGCAGGTTCTTTTACGACTACGTGCGTGCCCAGGGTGGCGCTGGAGAGGGAAGAGCGGAGCCTCGGGGTGCCCAGCGGCTTTCCAAGCCTGTCCAAGCACCTCCTGAGGAGAGCTGCTGCCGAGCCGGAGGGCACCCGTGCGGAGGCGGCGCTCGCGTCATTGGAAGCAACGACTAAGATCTCCCTCGTGCTGTGTTTGGGGTTATCTGGGGAGCGCGGGGAGGTTCTCCATCTCAACGCAAGGTGCTGCTCGTGAGAGGGCAGCGACTGCCGCTGGGCGCAGCGGCTGCAGTGACCCGGGAGCGTGAATTCCTGACCTGCGATTCCAAAATGTGCACGGCAAGGACTTCTGGGGAGAAGAAGGCAAAGTCGGATGCAAGTTGTAAGCTTATTTCTAGGAATTTCGCAGGGTTTCAGCCCCCCAAGGACGAGCTCAGCTGTGCCTTGCGGCCGTCCTTCCCCTCCCTGAGCTGCTGTCTGCAGCCTCCAGCACTGCTGGCAGCTGGGCCAGATGTTCTCCAGCGAAACCGTGCCCTGCTTCTGCTCCCCTTCCCACTGAAGGGTTGGGAATTTCTGCAGCTCACCCGGGCGGCAGCTCAGTGACAGATTTTCTTTCACCCTGTAACTTCTCTCTGGAGAGCTCTGCGCTCAGCTTTCCCGTTCCCCAGCGCCTCGTTGGCGCGAGATGAGCTTTCTCAAGTGGAAGCAGAGCCCAGGTAATGTCACGGGGAGAGAGCGAGGGGGGTTACACCAGGCACGCGCGTCCTCCTCCCTTCAGCGTCCTGGCTGGGGCGTTCCACATTTTCCCAAAAAACAGAGAATCCTTCTCTTGCCTGATTATTAGAAGGGGTTTCTGCCAGAAACGCAAAGCAATGCTGAGTTCTCCGTGAGCGCGGCGAGGCAGTTTCAAAGGTGGTTGCCTTTGGTTTGTTTTTAATGGCAGCCCACGGCACCCCGATGAGTGCAGCCCTTTCCAGTGCTCCTTCCTGCCCTTTGGCTTCTGTAACTCCAACAAACTCCGGTTTTTAAATCGGAAATGAGTAATGAGCAGTTGATGCAGCCGGGGGGGTGCAGCGGAGCGGTCGGAGGGACACGGCATGGGGCGGTGATGCTCTCCCGGCGGGGCGGTGGGACGCCTGCGCCCAGCCCAGCGAGAAGGGGCTCGCCGAAACGGGAGCAGCTGGGGTGAGGATGGGGGATGCGGGGCCAAGCCAGCTGCGGGTCGCCTGGGGTGGTGGGGGATGAGAGGAGAGATGCTGTTTAGTATGGTGTGGACAGCTGGCACGGAGAACCACGGTATGTGCTGCTGCTCCTCACTTATCTAGCACAGCATTTATCATGGTAATTATGGTATGCATTTCCACATAAGCACTTGTCCTTGAAGGGCACTCTTGCTGCTGATACTTGGTTTGTTTGCGGGGGCAGAGACATGACGGATGACTCTGGGAGGGAAGCAGCCTTCCTTGAGACGCCTGGGAAGGCAAAGGTATGCATTACCACGAAGGCGCTCCGCAGTGCCTTCTGTTTCGTTGTTTTTCCTGTGTATCTTCATTTTGCATCTGATTTTTATCTGCACGAGTGTTTGTTCTCTCAGGTCGCTAATGTCAGCAACACAAATCTGATTTTTCAGGCTTTGGACTTTGTTTCGATACCCCTTAGTGAACCCCTTTGTTTAGATAGCCCTGTTTAGTAAATGCTTCCCATCGGGAGGCTACCTCAAATCCATCAATAAAAGATTATTGTCTGGGCCGCAGCAGCCTGCCAAGGCCCCTCGAAGGGACCCGTCACACGTAACGAAACCACAGGCTCTACCCTGGAGAGAGCAGAGCCTGAGCAGGGGAGAGGGGGAAGCGGGTACTGGAAAGACCCCGGGACACACGGAGCGTCCGTGCGGCAATCGTGGTCTGCGGTCGCATCATCTCAGGCTGCATCTACTTATTTTTTTCCCCATGAGAAAGGAAAACCTGATGGAAGGCAAAGTGTGGCTCAATTAAATTCAAAGAAAGGTCTTGGTGTCTATCAGGCATCTATCTGTCATGGATCTGTCTCTCTTTGGAGCTATCGTGCATGTCGCTCACAGGCAGAGTACGGAGATAACGGTCTTATTGTGAGGATGAAGGTCATTCTCTGCCTGGTTGTCCAAGAAACACTTTGGAAATGAAGGAGAGGGAGCAATTTGTGATATTGTATTAGCAGAAGTTTTGCAGGAATTCGTTGCTGGAGGTGAGGCATCCGATTTATACAGCTTTCTTCCCCTTAACCGGGGTTGCGGAGGCTCCAGCAATGTACTGGAGTGGTGACAAATGGGGCCTGCGCTTGCTGCGCGAGGCAGGGAGCAGGGGAGGATGCTGCACGGGCGGCGGAGCTCAGGCCCTACAAACGTGCGGTATCTTCATGGACCGCGGCACCTATTCCCTTTTCACTCGGGGAATAGCAGCCACCACGCAGAAAAGTAACATCACTGCAGAGCGATAAGATCTGGCTGCTGCAGGCAGGGCTGCAGAGCTGGGGCTGACCGCTAGAAGTGTGGTTTTACCAAGGGGCCAACTCGGAACTAAGAAAGGACTAAGTTTTTAAACAAGCTGCGCATGCAACAGCGGCCTAGTTTGCCCACGCAGCCGGGTACGGAACTGGGAAGCTGAACATGCAGGCGTGTAATTGGCCACAGAAGCGAGTGTTTGCGTATGTAAATCTGCTGGCTGAGTAACTACTCATTCTCTGAAACTGGGCCTTCATCAGAGCTTTAGGTCAAGATGTTTTGCAATGAAGCATTGATAACTGCTTCCTCTAAACTCTGTTTTAAAGAACAATAGAAGGGACTGTGGACGACACGCTAGCGAACGGGGGCAGCTTATGCAAATATCTAACATTGCAAATGTAGCCCCGTCACGGAATGCACAAATTAGACATAAAATCAGCAAATGAGGCACTTAGCTTCTACTTACATACATTCGAGCATACCCTATAGTCATTAATCCGGGAAAATCCTCATTGAAGCTGCATCGTTAGCCATTCACACCCAGCAACGCTCCTGCAAAAGAGGAAAATCAGGAGATTGATGCTCCCCCTCTTCTGTCCCTGAAACTTCTCCCAGCAGCAACGTCAACAGAACATGCAAAATGATTCAGGAGACACTTGCTCCTACAGCAGCTGTATGTTCAGTTATCAATGCTGGGTCCCAGGCACACGCCTAGGTATGACCAACAGGCCGTTGTAGCTTGGAATCAAAATTAATTAAACCTTGTTTACCATTTGGAATTAGCGAGCTAATGAATATCACCCCTCTGAGGCATCCATCTTGGTCAACTACATTGTGCCTCACAGCTGTTGTTTTTGTCTAGATTAGGTTTGTTCCAGTTTTTATGAAGATGTCTACAAAGTAATAAGCCCTGCACTTATTTGACTCAAAAAAAAATTATAAAATTTTTATTAGCTTCCAAGGAATTGGGTTTTCTACTTTTTCCCTGGCAATAAAAGTTGATTTGTTCTATATCTGCCTGATTGAGTACTTTGGTGCTGGCTATTACTTAAATCTAATGACTCTTCTTAAAAGACATTAAGGTTGTCTCCTGTGAGCAAACACACCGGGTTTGTGAAATTACATACTGATTACTCCGTTATAAATGTGGTCACACCTCTGCTATTAAATTTTACCTGCATAAACAATTCCAACACGCAGACATACTGCTATACAGTTATTTATACCCACTTTATTAAGGTTATTTTTTCAGCAATCACACTGCTTTTAAATCTGCTGTGGCTTATTTAGTACCGAGTGACAGAAAACGCAGTATGTCATGCGGAAGCATCGCTTTTACCCCTCTATCTCTGGCCACCTGGCTTTATTTAATGCTGCGGGTGATGACAGAGAGCAAAAAGAGAGGAGATAGCACTCTGTCTTCCCAGATATCTTGCAGGCGCTGCTTTTTCCAGCGCACGCTTTCCTGGCCAGGAGGCACGGCGGTCGCCTTTCTGCCAGATGGAAGTTTTTCTCCTTTCTCGCTCTGCGGCGGTCTCCTGGCGTGACGCGCAGCTCGGGGCCGCGGTGGCGGTGCCTGCGCTGTGCAGGAGAGCTGGGGGGTCCCTGCCGCCTCCCCGCCAGCCCTGGCAGGGCCGTGCATCCCGGGGTGCCCAGCCCGGGAGCAGGAGGCATCCTTGGCACGGCGCCGCGCGGGCGCTGCCCTTCCCCTTGGGAGCGGGCATCCGTCGCGGCGCTGGGAGCGCGGCGCTAGTGCCGGCAGCCCCCGGGGAAGGCAGGGCAGCCCCGAGGGGGACCTGCAGGGAGAGAAGCTTCCCAGCAGCCTCTTCCCTTGAGAAGCCATTAGGTGAAAATCACAAACTCTAATCCTGGCAAAGCACCCTGGTCAGAGTAGTGTGGATTAAAGTGGGCTTCCCTTATTGACATATTGCCTGTCAGAGCGAGGATATATATATATTTCAAATGAGCATCCACTTCAAGCAAGTTCAGATGAGTAATACTGCTGTCAGCCCCACAGAGGAGCAGTGTTTTGTATAGAGATTAGCTCTTAAATAAGTGGTCCCTCACCAGATAAAAGCCAGACCGAGGTCCTGATTGCAAACTCCGTGTTGCTTAGCACTTGTTGCCACGCTACGGGAGAGCCCAGGAGCCGCACAACCGTCATCCCGCCGTGGCGCGGTCCACTGGCATTGCGTTAAGAAAAACTGCCTGGATTTGGAGCAAACGGGCTGGTTTGATTATTGCAAAGGTAGCCAAAGTGAGAAGTGCAAATAGAAATTCAGTTTTGGTGCTTCCCAGACGTGGTGGGAGCAAAAAGGGAGGAGCAGAGAGGAGAGAGCTGTGTCAGGGATGTGCTTAACTGTGGATGTGACCTTGCTCTTGCTCGTCTCTTCCTTTGAGCTCCCCAGTAAATCACTTATCTCTGCTTATTGCTTATTTATGACTTCATTTAACCTGCAGTGCCAGCGAGGGGTGGGGGACGGGGGGCCACAGCCCCGCTTGCAGTCGCATGTAGCTCAGTGCTGTGCGCGCACACGCGCGTGTGCGTGTCTCTGCATCGCCATGAAAAATGGTAAGTGCAGTAAATGGTAACAGAAAGGCCCTGCTGGGGACCTGCAGGCTCCGGCAGCAAATGTTACTCAGCCATCTGTTCAAACCGGTTGAACTCCTGTCCTTTTGTGCATTTTGAGCAGACTTCACAACCTCGCAGACAGCCGGCGCTTAGTGCACGAGCCCTGCGAAGTGGATGTGGGTCTCGCTCCCAGGGGCGCTCTGTCCTCTGTGCCCCGAGGACCAGGCTGCGTCCTCAGCCCCGGCCCCCCACCTGGGCTGCCACGTCCCACGGGGTCAGTGCAGAGCGGCGAGATGCTGCATGAGGATGCTCCCGGTGGCGGTGGTGTTTCTGTGGCATGTGGCCCCACCTGCATCCCGCAGCAGAGCCACGTGCCACCATCCTGCACAGCCCTTGGTGCACAGGGGCTTTAAGCACGGAGTTTGATACCACTATGCTTCCTGGGATCGGGGAGCCTAGACGCTGGCTAGACTTACCCCTCCAAGGCAGCCAGTAATAACGGGATGCTATATTCTAGGCAGTCCTGTGCCGGAATCTTGCAGGAGACCAGACTAGACGATTGCAATGGTGCTTTCCGAGTTTGCTTTATGCTGGATGTAAACCTGATGAAGCACTGTGGGATGTAAGGATGTGTGGATAAACGCGGGGAGGAAGCAGATGGAGGCACACTGCGCCGCTCTCTGTGCTGCTGTAGCTCAGGGTGGGAATACACATGTCCTTGTATTGATTTTCTGTCCAAAATGTTTCATCTGGAGTTCACAGTACTGGCTAAAATATATATCTGGAGGAGTCTTGCAGGCTTGCTAAAGAGGAGAAAATACAAATCACCTCTACGCAGCGCTCTGACTCAGCCAGCGTAAGAACCAGTCCCCTGTCTCCGAGATGAAAGGCTATTTGTAATCATATTAATAAGCAAACTGGAGATGAGCCTCACCCAGCCTAAATGAAATGTCCATTGACTCCAGGTCTGACCCCGGATTCAGCGTCCATCAGCCCGCCTCACCCCTGCTCGTCCCCGCAGCCCGCCAGGCTCCGCATCGCCTGCGTCCTCCAGCTACAGGACTAGGATAAATCGGGTCTGAAGTGTTACTGTGGTGCAAAACTGGTAATAAGGCATTTTGTTCTTCCTTCAGTACGGCATGGGAACAGTGGCGGAGCCGGCAGGCGACGTTCGGCGCAGCAGAGCCGCCCGCCTGCGAGCACCCGTGGGGCTGCAGGCGCCCGAGCTGGGCGATGCAGCGAGGCAGGTCTCCGCTCCTCCCTCCGCAGAGGCAGCTCTGCAGAGGCGTCGCGGTTTTCTGGCGAGCTTCGTACGCTGCCCTCGGTCGTCCAAAATGCTTGGGGAAAGGCAGCGAAGCTTAACAGAGCAGTGAGCATCCCTGCGGCTTGAGTTGGGGTTTGCGTGAGGGGTCTCTTGCGAGGAGATGCACGGGAAGGCGCCGGGTGATCTCCTCCCTCGGGCAGCCCAGCCCAGCGGCGATCTGGATTGGGGCGGCAGCCGCTCTCGGTGCATGGGCTCTCGGTGCCGCTCCTGCCCTCGGCGGTTGCTCTGAGATTGACTCCTCAGGCGCTGTTTTCTGGCGGAGTCCCTTCGAGTCCGCTCCTTCAGAGCAGACCCGCGCTCGGCTGCTCTTTGCTCAGAGGCAATATGCTGTTTGTTGGCTGAGCTGTGCTGGCACGATGCTCTCAAACCCCCTCTCTGCCTGCAAGCCCAGCGTCCTTTCATCCTCTTGCTTCAAACTATTTCATCCTCATCCTTACAACTATTTTTAAACTAACCAGCCAAGGGGATGCGCAGTGCAGCGAAGAGCTTGTTTGGGGGTGCTGCCCAACGCTGCGAAGTTTGCTCTGATTAGAGGCGGTGGCAAAGCAGAGCGGGGGAGACGGCGGTGAAGCTGCTCCTCTGCCTCCCCCCGCGCTCTGGGGCTGTTTGGGGTTTTATCCTCCAGATGAGCGATTTATGCAAAGGCCTGTGGGAACCATCAGCAGAAGTACAAGAAACGAAACTTTCATTTAAACCCTAAAGCTTCGCTTTCATGACCATTATTATTTTAAACTCCCTTAGCTTTTCCTGCATTCATTTCCATCCAGAATAATGAGGGCCGTATTAGCAGAAGGTGATTTAATTGCAGGAACTTTCGCAAAGCAAGGAGTCTTGTTTTCTTTAATCCAGAGCGTTAGCAATTCCCCACATGCTTATGTTCATTTTAAGAATCAATAAAGCACAAACATGTCTAATTACCCTAAAATATTTTGCAAAATCAGAAGTCAGATTAGATTTTGCTTAAGCATCAAATAGAAATTTTAATGTCTGCCAGAATCGATATGTTACCCACGGGTCCTAAGATTTTCACTTACATGCTTGATCATACATTATAATGAAGGTTTGTAATAACTTTAAAATCTTCTTGAATGCATTTTCTGTATAATTTACTTTTTTTTCCTCTCTCCATACCACAGAGATTCAAATATAATTACTCAGAAAAATAACGCACAGCTGCTTTTCTTGTCCTGTATTCTGAATTTACTTGCTGATGAACATCAGCCTGAAATATTTTGACTATTTAATTAATGTCTTACTAAAAATACTTTAGCTGCATTGTAATTCTTCCAAAAAGGGGGAGAGCTGCATGGCTGCCCTTACCGTTCATCACAGCGAGTGAAGCTGGGCAGGAATTATTTTCCTCCGTCCTTGAAAATCACGTCAGCTGGCATCAGCTTCCAGCCAACACCATAATTCCCGAAGACCCCCTTCCTTCCTTCCATGGTGCTGCCCCGTTTGCTGGTGTCCCGCGGGCGAGGGGGCGGCGATGGGGATCAGCCCGTGCCGCGGGAGGAGCGGCGGGGCCGGGCGATGGGCGCGAGGGCGGCTCTGGATGAGCCGAGCTGCTTCCCGATGCTGATCACGCTCCAGATGCACGCAGAGCTCTTTCCTTATCCACGCTTTTCCTTCCCTCTCTGCCCCCACGATGAACCGTATCGTGGGTGGATGGAGGATGTAGCTGAGGATGGACTGGGACAGAGCAAGCCTCATGTTCTCAGCATTCGCCTCCTCCCGAGGAGGGTCTCCATGGCCTTTCTCCGTCCCTTGCCCCGGACACAGTCGGTAAGAAGGACGCGGAGAGTTATCGAGCAAAGCTGCGGTGCCAGGGGGACGAGCTGCAGACAGATTAACTGAAGTTTGCTAACACGTTCCACCGGCCATTACCCTAATTACCCCACCTTCCTTGGCAGCCATGGTGGGATTTCTCCAGCTCTGTTTCCCCCACGCAAATGAAGAAAGCAATAAAATCCCCTAGTCCGGCTCCTGAAAGCCAGGTGCTCTCTCGACCTCCAGCCCGCAGGCTCAGCACCCAGCTGCACTGGGGGCTGGCGGGGGCTCCCCTCCCGGCAGCACCGGCAGGCGCCGTCTGCCCTCCTGGCTCCAGCTGAAGCAAAGCCGTGCCCCCCAGGTGTGCCAAAGGTGGGAACAAGGAGGCAAAACCCAGTGATGATGTAAACAGAGTGGCTGGAGTACGAAGATCAAGCAGGATTGATTCACCTCGATTGAATGTTTTTTCTCCGGCAGAGGAGAATGAGCTGCAGCTCAAGCAAGTATCCTGCGCAGGAGCAGGCTCTGCCAGTCCCCATCCCCGCGGCGTGGCAGAGGTCAGGCTGGCCAAGCTGGCCGGAGAGCGGCGGCAGAAACGTGCGCAGGGGCACATTAAAGTGGGCAGAGATGCTCAGGAGAGCCAAGCTGACAGCCTCGGGCGGCAGCCAGAATCTCCTCCTGTGCTTCCAGAGATGCCGCCTGTCTGCAGCAGAAGAGCTTGCAAACAAGGGGGCTGTCGGCCCATTCTCCTGACCCTCCCGTCCCTGCTCTTCTCCTCGCAAACGCCTGGCTGCGGGGGTGGGACAGCTCAGGTGCAGTGTCCAAGCAGACCTGGGCACCCGCACGGGCCACGAGTCGCTCCGGGGGTGAGCCAAGAGCTGACCGAGCGTCTGATACTTGGGGGAGCGGAGCCCCCCACCCTGCGGCAGCGCTGGGGGCTCGGGGGCTCGGCCGGAGCAATCCTTTCCCATGAGTTTTCCCTGGGATGAAACGGGGAGGACGCTGCCCAGTGCCCCAGCCCGGCAGCGGGGGGGGGACCCCACCCCACACAGGCAACTGAGGGGTCCCCCAGACTCTGCTCTGGGTGCTCAGGGAGATTCAGGTGACTGATTAAGGTGCAAGTTTCAAGCAGTTTGCGTAAATTGCTTTTAGCTTCCATTTCAATGGTGTTACTTGGAATTAAAGTGAAGTCAACGAAATCAAGTTAGTCCTCCTTAATTCTAAACAAAAGTGTCTACAAAGGTATTTAATGCAATTTGACTAATCCATTTAAAAGTTAATTCAGATTATTTTCCTGATATCCTTGTGCACACAGGCCCTCATTAACTTCAGCAGAACTTGGCGACAGACCAAGCCCCGAAGAGGCCGTGCAGCCCGACCCGCAGGGCTGACTTCAGCGATGCAGCGCGAAGCGGTTCGCTGCCATCAGTGTTTATCATTTATATTTGGCTGAGTTTGGGTTTTCTTGTTCATGTGTTTCACAAGGCAAAGCAGCGCAGCAAAAATTCCCACCTCCGAGCTGTGTCGTGCAGCGAGAACGGCCGAGCTGCTCCGAGGCGCTCGCACCAGCCTGGGGAGCGCCCGGATTTGCTGCTTCACCCCCTGCTTCACCCCCAGCTGCCCCAGGCTGGGCACGGGCACCGCTCTGCGAGAGCTCCCAGAGCTGCCCTGGCGTGCGCGACGGCGACGGCTGCTCCGGCACTTGCACCCAAGGGCGCTGCCAGCCCCACGGCGTCCCCGCGCCCCGGGACGTGCCCCAGTGTAACCAGGGCGATGGAATTAACCAACCATGGATGTTGCTGTACTCCTTGTACAGCCCGATCCAACCGGACGTTAAGCCTGGGGACATGGAGTATACCAATCGGTGTATTCTTTGACCTGTATTTTAGTCCCCAGGTAATCATTGATGTGAACGAAACAACAGACAACGTGCTTCTGTCAGAAAAGGATGACAAAATGTGGTTTCGTGTAGCGCACTGAGAAAACTGGCCAGGACCGCCAAGATTAAGAGCCAAGTAGGTAAAAGGTAATTCCGGCAGGGGGAGATCGCGACCACCGACTCACGGACCACCGACCCAAGTAACACCACCTGCTCAGAAGAGGACAATGAAAAAGGACAACTGAGCCTGCGCAGTGATTTACATGTGAAGTGAGCAATTTTGTGCCAGTCACCAAAGAGAATAATATCGAATATGTATAGATGAGATGAATATGTATATTTCTGGTCTATATAAATCACATGGGAAAGGTGCGTGAGGTACGCACGCCAGGAGGAGCGATCCCCCGTGCATCCGGTGCCGTGAATAAAGAATGCCTGCTCTTTAATACTAAATTGGTGTTAAAGAGCTGCTTCAGATTTTACCTCGTTTTCTGGTGACACCAGGGCTCACACCAGCTCCCAGCGCACAGGCTTGGGCCTCTGCCTGAAGGAGGGCTCAGAAGTCCTGTCGCCGTCCAAGGGCCCAGGGTGTGCGTGGGCTCTGGAGACTCCCTCCGGCCGTGGCAGGGTGTCAGCGAGGCACGCGCTGCAGAGGCGGCGGCTCTGCCTTTGCTGTCCCAAGGGGAACCAGAGGGTTACCAGCAGAGCCCGCTGAGCACCGCCATTGCTTAACATAAACCCTGACTGCAATGCAGAATTGCAATTTTTTCCCCTTCTGTCTTAGCAAAGGGGTAGGATCAAGTAGCTTCAGAGAGCGGTCTGCCAAGTGTGCAGCAGTAAGCTATTATTTCTTCCAATTAAAAACCATATTAACATTTGTAGAGTGCTGTCATTGAGTCTGTAACATCCTCTGCTAGATCCGCTTTACGTATGAGTGAGAACATAACAGTCCCTTGCAGACAGATGGAAAATCACTCTTCTTTCTCATCTACCCTGTTCAGAGATGTGGGAGCAATAAAAGCTATAAGCCTCCCCTTAGAAAACCCAGCTTTGTCAATCCTATACATGCCACCAGTGGGAACAGCGGCATTAGCTGAGCTGGGTCCAAGCCCAGCCATCAGTGGAGTGTCCGTCCCCCAGCACGGAGGCGGAGGAGGGAGGGGGCTTTCTCCCCAACCAGAAAATCCCTGCCAAGAGTTCCGTAGTCTGTGATCATAAGTCACATGTTCATCTCTGTCCCTGAGCAAGAGAGGGACGTTTGCGCGCTCCCACACGTGCCATTTGCCCCTCCATCATGTCTGAAGATAAATTGCTGATGACCTTACTCAGAAAGAGGAGAGCCAGTGGCCCTGTCTGCACGACCCCCCCATCTCGCCGTGCACTTTCGGATCTGACCTAGCGTCGGACAGGAGGCGATTCCCCGGCCGTGGCGGGGAGGTCTGACTGCCGCCGCGGGTCCCTCCTGCCTGGCACAGCACCCGGCGCCGCCCGACCCCTGCTGCTCCCACTGACTTTTTCAGACCTCGGATGAAGACGAGTGATCCAGCTGTGACCTTCATTACTGAAGTCCAGGGACGCGAGTCAGAGGGAGCTCACAGCAGGCTCCTCGCTTTCAAGGACCAGGCACTGGGTGAGGGCACAGGCTGCCCGTGGGGGCGATGCTGGCTGTCGCAGCCCCTGCAAGGCGTGCGGCGCCCGAGCCCATCCCGCCCCACCGCACGGCTACAGCTCCCTTACGGAGGGAGGGCACTGCTTAAGGCGTGTAAGAGCTCATTGCCTGTGCGACCTGCATATTTTTATCCTTGAATGCTCTGTCTGCTTCTGCTTGACGTTAATCAGAGGACCATATGGCTCTGCTCAGTGCCTGCGATCCCTTTGGTGTCCCTGTATACAGCATGTGACATAAAAATGCTAATTATTTAAATTTGATACACTTGTTAATAAAGGGCCAGTGAATTTGGTTGTGATTGATTTAACCCTTCCTTGGGGATCTTCCTTCCAGGAGGCTGAGCATGACCGAGAGGGAGAGAAGCCTCCCTGCTCCGCCGGCTGGTTTCAGTGGCCGTAGGAGAAGCTGGGGCTGGAGAAGAGGTAGGGTTTTAAAATATTCTTGTTTTTTGGCTGAGCAGGAAGGGCTGTCCCAGGCTTGGCAGGAATCCCTCTTGGCTAGCTCTACCAAAGGGAATGCAAGGTGTGTGAAGTGGCTCACGTCTGTCCTCCGCCTGGAAGGACAACTGTTGTGTTGGGCATGGAGGAGCCCCCCAGTGCTCACCCCGCTGCCTGCTTCCACTTGCAGAACCCCGTGCGGAGGAGACGGCCGTGCAGAGAAGCCTCTCCTGCTGTCAGCACCCCCAGCCCGCCGGTGCCCGCGCTCGGGGACAGTCACGCCAGCAGAACCAAGGGGCGACGCCACCCGCCGCGGGGCTCTCCTCGCTGCCGGTAATTTGCGTGGGTGAGAAGCGGGGAACGGGCAGGCCCAGGCGCTTTGGTTTGGTGGAGGAATTAGAGCATCTACCCTGCCGAGCAGCACCTTGGCTGCTGCGGGCGCTGCGGCCGTTCAGCCTGCCCACCCGCGTTAGCGGAGCTGGGGGGTGTCCCCGCTTCTCCCCCTTGCAGGTCTCCCCCTCCCCGGGAGGCTGGGCCGCACCGAGGGTAGTCACGGGGCAGCTGCCCGTGAAAGCCACCGAACGGCGCCAGCCCAAGGGGGCCGGGACTGTGGCTGCAAACGCTGTGAACGGTTCACTGAAAACCAGTGGGGGGAAAAAATTGCCCATTGATTTCTTCCACCTTGGCCAGAAGGAGCTGGCACTGCCTGCTCCGATCCTACGCATCCCATCCATCACTGCCATTCGGGCTGGAGCTTCCCCAGCGTCGCTGAGGGTGAACTCACAATGTGTTTTTTCCAAACGAGCCTGACAAACACGACTCCTCGCAGGCTTTTGTTTCAAGTTGCTTAATTAATATTACTGAGTCTATGGGTGTGAGTCAAATTTTGCCTGCTGATCTCGGGCAGTGGGGAGGCTGTGATTCATGGCTCCTGAACTTTTGCTCTATGTAAGTTTAGTGCAGCCCAATTATCACCAAATGAGTTGTAACCGGCTGTTCCAGCCTAATGCACAAAAGCATGAACTTTCAGGACTAAAGCTGTAGACACAAGCGCTGTCTGTCATCACCCTCAATATTGTTCCCAGAAAAAATGTAAGCTGTCACATCAAGAGAGCCTTTGCCTCGCTGTCCTTGGACTTGCCAAGCCCTCGCAGCTTAAGAGATAACTAAAAGTTGTGCTGGTTTTCTGTAAAGTGCGAATGACCCTCATTTCCACATCCCTCCTTCCCCTTAATTGCTTCATTCTCCTCCAGCCTCTCAGCTCGTTAAACCCAATGGTTTTGCTCTGTACATCACAAGCTGTTCCCCTTCTTGAAAAGATTCAGTTAAATGCCTTTTGCTGCTTTTGTATTGGAAATCTATGCAAAATTTATAAACAAAATTTTATTTTCTCACTTTTTTCTTCTAAAAATATTCAGAACAGGACTTGTGGAACATCAGGAATAATGATTCAATCCAGCTAGATTTCAACAGTAAGGAGGAAAAAAAAGAACCTCTTGAGAACGGCATATTGAGAAGTGGCTACATTAAATATAAAAAAGAAAAAGAGTGTGTAAAACTTCCTAACTTATTAAATTTCCTGCCGCAGATCTATTAAACAGGATGTAACGGAGCCACCGAGCCCTCACGACTTCCGAGCAAAGCCCTCCTCTCAGACGAAGCCCCCGGGACGGCGTCCGCCCGTGTCCCCGTGTGCCAGCGCAGGCTGGGGCTGGGGCCCGCGGGGGGCACGTTGCTGGGCAGGGATGAAGGAGGCAGGTGAAGGTGACCCACAGACCGGGTACGGTCCGAAACCGCCGCAGGCGAGCCAAGGGGAGGCTGTGCAGAGCATTATTCGAGGGGACGAGGAGTGCCCTCGGAAGCGAGCTCCGCTTCGGAGCCAGCACAGAGGATCGACAAGCCACGCGGCAGCCTGCGGGGAGCAAGGCGCCTGCTCGGCGGTGCCGCGGCCGGAGCTAACGCCGCTGCCTGCCATGCTCTCCTGGCTGGGGTTCGGCCTCCAGTGTCGCCGGCTTCGCACCCGCTCTGCAGAGCGAGGGCTCCGACCCCTGCGATGCCCAGCATCTCCTCTCCCCGCACCCAACCACACCTGGTTATCCAACCCCTGAAACCCTTTGCCGCCTTCAGGGTTTCTCATTCTCCTTGTTACAGGCTGCATTTTGGCAAAGGACGCCTTTGCATCAGTCAGAGCACCTCTACCGATGCCCGTGACACCAGATTAACTCACACCAGGGAAGAGAAACCCAACTAGTGGTATAATTTCCAAGAAAAAGGAAAGCCTGGAAAACTGGAGCGCTAGGAAAACTTGTTAGCTCTTCTTTGTTTTGGTTTTTTTTAAATTTTCTTGGCTTTTTACAGTCTGTCACGATTAGCGTGTATTGCTGATCCCGATCGGGCTGCGCAGCACTGCACATCGCTAGAAACCCTCCGCCCTCACCGTGGCGTTAGTCGTCGGCGGGCAACGTGCAGGGATTTCGCTCCCCGACGCTCCAGGCTTCACCGTGAGGGCCCCGGGAGAGGCAGCAGCTGCAGCCCCAGGAGATGCTGCAGGGGGCCGGGCTGGGAGCTGAAGCCAAACGCCTCCGGAGCCGGAGCGTCACCGCAGAGCCGGGCCAAGAGCCGTCCCGCCCGGGGCAGCCCCCGCTGCTGTTGCCATCCTCCCGCAGAGCAGGCTGCCTTGTCACTGTTCCCAGCAGTTGCCACACGCAGGATATGGCAGGTTATTTATAGCCGGTTCGTTTTCATTTTCCTCGTAGCAGGGATGAGATCCTACACAGAGATTTCACTCCGGGGGGGATGCTCTCATTACCCCTGCGGGAGCGCTTGGCACCTCCTGCAAATGAGCGCCTTACCGAGACGTGGGCCCTCAGAGGCAGCACGGGGACCTGCTTCCCATCAAGGATTCGCATTGCTTCAGCGCCTGCTCCTCCTCCCCAGTTTGCGCTGCTGCGCACACGGTGTTCCAGCTGTGCCAGATGTGGCACGGTGGCACGGCCGCTCTCGTCCCATCAACCGCTTGGGATGTGCCGCTGCTAAATGCCGAACAAATGCATCGCTCTGTGAGCATCCTGCGTGGTCACCCAGAAAGCAGCTCCATGAAGATCTGGGGTGTTTGTCATTTTTTTTTAGTGGCTCCCATGAGGCAGCCCAGGCTGGGGCACCGAGCGTCCCAAGCTGCTGGCTCCCGCGCAGGGCTTGCTGTGGCCGGCAGTGCCCTGGGCAGGGCATCGCTCGAAGCCGAGCACGGGTGCACAGGGGGGCAGCTGACAGCTGGTGAAGGAACAAGACAGCTTTCGGTGGCCTCTGCTTTCCTCCGTCACTGAGCCCTACGCGCACCTTGCAGGGGTTCGCTCCCCTCATCCTTTGGCCAGGGCATGAAATCTCTGAAGGCCAGCAGAGTGAGACGACAGGTGTTTTGTCCCAGCTGCAAGGTGGAATATTACAGAGAATAGAATAGAATAGAATAGAATAGAATAGAATAGAATAGAATAGAATAGAATAGAATAGAATAGAATAGAATAGAATAGAATAGAATAGAATAGAATAGAATAGAATAGAATAGAATAGAATAGAATAGAATAGAATAGTTGGACGGGACCTACAGCGATCATCCATTCCAGCTGCCTGGCAGCGCTACGTGATGCGGAGGTGATGCTCTCACAGGCGTGACCCAGAGTAGCCATGCTCCGGCACTGCCAAGTGATGCTTTAAGGAGAAGGGGCCCGCGTTTCCGCTGCCTGGCCCCGGGGGGGCACTGGGGGGCACTTGGTGCCGGTGCGGCAGGCGACACGCTGGGCGAGGAAGGCGAGCGGGAGCTGCCAGCTCGGCAGGGAGGTGCCGGCTGCCTCTGGCAGCAGAGAGGTCCTTGAGCACTTTCATTCCTCTTAGCAAGAAATGAGCAGAAACAATCCTCACACCAACACAAACCATGTTTAAATACAGGACTTACTTAAGGCAACGATCTACCGCGCGCTTGCAATTAATGAACTGCTGTTTATGTCTAGTATTACCTTAAGTGCTCTATTTGCTATGTTTAGTTAACGTAACGAGTGTAAGATGACATACAGCGCCCGTTTAAAACCCAGGGTGTATTTCAGGGCCGAGCACACGCTACTTTGGCGTGTGCCCCCCAGCGGGAGCCCAGCGCAGACCCGGCGACGTGAAGCTGAGCACCAAAACCCAGGTGCACCCGCAGTTCTGTGCGTGGGGCGCGGTGCTGCGAGCTCTGGCGCCGGCCGGCCTCGCGTGAGAGCTCGAGATGTTCCCCGCATAAGGTGCTGCCCAAGCCCTGGGGCGGCACGGCAGGGGTGCACCGTTCCCCCCCGGCACCCTCCCCAGCGCCTCAGTTACTGGGCTCCACTACAATTACTATTAATGTGTTAATTAAAATGCATTATTTACCTAAAATATAGCAGTAATGGCTTATTAATTATATATAATGTCTCTCAATGGCTAATTATTTTATACCCTGCCCAAAGCGTGTAGTGTTTTTCAAACATTAAAAAGTCTGGTTCCTGATTTTATCCCAGTGTCCATTTAGGTTTTAAAAAGCTAATGCCAAAATAGGCAAAACGTGTGAAAATGGGAGTGGGGCTGCCAAAAATCCAGTTAAATCCTTCGTAACTAAAAGTGCATAACTGCGAAATCAAATGCCAGCGATCAATGCTTTGAAATGTTGCGACTTTGCAGTGACAGCGCGGTGAAGCCCAGCGGCCCCCGCCTGCCTCCCCTGCCTCTGACCTCCGGGTAATCCTGACCGAAAGAGCACGCCGTGGGCCCGATCCTGCAAAGGCTCCGCGTGGGCAGATGCCGGGGCAGAGGCAGGAACCGGGGCTGTGGCAGCGCCAGGTCGGCCCAGGGTCTGTATTTTACGCAGACTGGTGGGCAGGGGCGTGTGCCCGGTTGAAGAGTCACCGTCCCTCAGCCACACGAAGGATGTCTCGAGCAGAGACCCTCAGACTTCAGAGATCTTCGTCTGAGCAGTGCCGTGAACAGATCCCGCCTGGAAAATAACAGAGGGTTTGGGGGGTGCAGGGTTTTTTTTCCCTTATGGCAAAGTATTACTTGGGGACAGTTTTTTAAAAATCAGAAGATTCAGGCAGGCACCTAATGGAGTTCTCAGAAGCTCCTGACTCGCACTGATTTCACGCCTATCTACACCTTTCAGGGCTTAAACACATTTAAGAATCTGGCCGGAGGATCTCTGTTGCAGCATATTTTGGCAGGGCTTTCACTCGAGATGGTGGGCCAAATCCTCAGCTAACATAAATCACTGACACAATTGGAACTATGCTGATTTGCACCAGTCACAGCCTTTAAATTAAAATTTAATTGAAAACTTAAGCTGTCATTAATTTTAAATGAATGGCTTTTGCAAGAATGCAGCCAGCTCTCCACCAGTTCAGTCTCCTGCGTGGCCGTCTCTCACAAAGGAATAAAGAAATGCTTATTACAACAGCCATGTCTGATGTATTCTGATCCTCTGCCTTTACCTTTCCCTTCAGTAATGTCTGCGGGCACAGTCTGTGTGATCCTTTATATCAGGAAATCAGTTATTTCCATGCAAATCTCATTAGTTATCGTCACCCTCTCCTACAGTGTAATTGACTTTCTGGGACCTTGGCTGTATCATGGCTTCCCCAGCTGGGGCTTCTATTGTGGAGCATCTTCTGTTAAGTCTTGCCCTAGAAATGAAAGGAAAAAGCAAGGATTTACGTGATTGGGGGGGGGGGTGTGTGTGCATGCACACGCCTATATATGCAGGGACATACACACAAATTTATGTATATAAATTTATGTATATACCAGTATATTTGTTTTAATGGTATAATGAATTGATTTTGACCTTGGACAAGGGATTCCCACACACTGCTTAGAGCAGATAAATATTTCACTTGGATTTTTTCGGAAGCAGCTTGCAGTCCGGAAGAATTCCTGTCTGCAAGTAACAGAACACCCACGCCTGCTTGCCAGGCTGACTCCTGCTCCCATCAGGTTATGTGTCTGGGACTCTCAGTACAAGCACAAGATACTTTTCTTCCACAGATATAGGTTTTCCTGCCTTTTAAACTAAAGGGCAATCACGCATTATAAGATAGCCACACACCAAACAATGGCAGAATATTGAGCACCATTATTAATTGGTTTTGAGTTAAACCAGCTGCCAAACATCAAGGGAGAGTCAATAAATCTAACACCAACAGCAACACCTGGCGATTTGGGGCTGGCCACGGGGAGCACTTGGGCTGCAGGAGCTCTGCTGGACTCTAAGCTGATTTGGACTGCAAAAAGTAAGTTCTGGAAACAAAAGCTTTTAAAGGAAGGTTTATGTTGAATATTTGTCTGTACTGAAAGTATGAAAAAACTTTTAGGTGATTCTTAAGTCTTACAAAATTATTTCATCTGTGTCTACACCTCTCTGCATTTCTGTGCTAAGAATGTGCTCGTGAGCCCATTCACTAGAAGCAGTCATGGAAGAGGGGGTTACTTTATGAGTGGGGGTATCTTCACTGAGTCTCAAAGAATTACTCTTCTGAGTAAAATTTCCTCGTGTAACTAAGACAGTGCAGTCCCGAGGGACAGGCTCATCCCAAAGGGAAGCGGCACGTGTCACAAAATAGGGGTTCCTGTTCAAGGCACAAAGAGTGAGCAGCTCAGCGATCGTAGGCAAATTACAGAGAAGACTCAGACACTGGGATAACTTAAAAAACAAAGACAGCGTTAGCACTGGCTGTTAGCAGGTGGTGTCTGAAGAGAAAACTCCAGGGTTCAGGTTATTTGCTGCCAGCCACCCCTGCTCCGCTCAGCGGCCCCGTCTCCCCAGCAGCGTCCTGGTTGCTGGTGCCCAGCTCTTGCCACCCCGCTGCAGCAAAGCTATCTGGAGCATGAAGTAACACGGGCGGCAGAATGATTGATGTAACGAGTGATCTAATTTCCCGATCGGTTAATCCCAAATTAAAATCCTTGTGGTGAGATTTAGGTCTTTGCATAGCATGAAGCTGTGGTTGAAAGAAGAGCCTTTCTTATAATGAAGTGACTCCCATTAGCAGGGGACGGCAGCACGCAGTATCCCTCATTAAGCACTATCACTGCTCCTGCAAATGAAGAAAAATCCTTTGGACAGGATGTACCAGGCACGGAGAGGAGTCGCACAACAAAGGCGCCAAAGTTAAGATGACTTCAGAGAGGCGCGGTTCTGGGCAGCAGCACGCAGAGGCTATGCTGATGAGGCTTTAAAATAACACAGAGATAAATTTGTGTTGAAATTTTCATAGAGGGGAAGTATTTCTCACCCCAAGGTCTGTGTAGAACTAACTTAATGTTAGTATAAGCTTCAGAGGAAGATAGATGTTGAGAGGCAGAGGTCGCAGGGAAGAGCTCGGAGATATGAACTGTGAGGATAATTGGAGGAGGAGGAGGGGAGGCCGGCGGCCGGCTCCTGTGAGATGCTGTGGGCACCGGCGCTGCTGAGGCCGGCTGGATGGAGGGAGCAAGTGGCCAGGATGTCCCCAGCCCGCTAACAGGAGGGCCCCTGGGATTCAAGGGACATGGGGAGATGAGGCTCCCCTATTTTATCGGCTTGCAAAGTGTGCCAAGTTATTTAATTATTAATGATGTGCTGGTTTGCCCGGAATGGCTTCCCAACAGCTGCGCTTACAAGCAGCAGGCTTGGTCTCTGTCATGTGGTTTTATCAGACGCTTTTGGCCCAGGGAGGCAGATTTTAAAGATGCTCTTGGAATGATGCGGTGGTGGGGAGGCAGTGCGGAGGGGCTGCGGTTAGCAGGCAGCCAGCAACACCCTGTTAGAGGCTTCGTGTCCTCTGAGAGCCCAGCCTAAGCCCATCCTGTGTGCTGGTCCAGTGAGATCTTCCAACATGCAATGCATGAAAATGGTCCCTCTGTGTCAGCAGCTCCCCGTGGGGTGGTCCGACAGCGGGTGAGGTGGGGAGGCTGCTTGGCTTTTCCAGCAGGTTTGTTTCTAATTCCATCACCAGCCGTTTAAAGCTATCGAGCGAGGTATTAATTCTGCAGCTTGGCTGTGAACTTCAGGTACTTGTCTTGTGAGTTGCTCTAGGAAAATGCCGAAGCGAGGGTAACCTTTTGCAAGCGTCAGTTGTCTCAAAACGTGACTCCGCTCCCCTTTTACAAGAATAAATGGCAGCACGATGCAGGCAAAAGAGCAAACCTTTCCTGTGCTTTCTGCGGCGCGATGCCTTGCTGCCTGACTCTCCATCACGCGGGGCTGGACCGCTCCGGGCGAGGAGCTGCTCGGCAGATCCTGGCAGTGGGGCCCAAAGGCGGCCTCGGTTCAGAGGCCACCAAAAAAGGGGGGGTTCTGTCAGCAGGTGGGTGAGGGCGAGCTGCAGCAGCCACCGGCACTGCCTCTGCCCTGGACCTCGCAGGAGATGGGCCACCCCAAGGGCTCGGGGAAATAACACAGAAACCAGCTCTGGATAATTACAAAATGTAAATTCAATTACAAAATTGAAAACTTCACCCAGGTAAAAATTACACCTCTCTTGTTTCTCCCTTACTACTAGAGTTGTTTGAAGTGAATAATTTATAATGAGGCTTCTCCTGTTGCCAAATTTAGGTATCTTTGGCCAAATTTGTTGTAGATTGTGCCTGGGTTGCTGTACTGGTGTGTCCGTTTCCAGCAGGAGTGGTTTGTCTAATTGTATTGTGGTTTAAATCTCACCCTTCCTTGCACAGACATCGTCTCTGTCCCTTTTTGTCTTCATTCCTGTTCCCACGCTTGTTTGTCCTCATTCACTCCTGAGCTCTGCTCGTCCCCAGCCAAGCGCTCCTCTCTCCACTGCTCATCAGAAACGCCTCTTTGAGCTGTCCTGCTGCCCAGCACATCACCGTGATTTTCTGAAGGTTTCTGTGTGGGAGTTTGTGGTTTCTGGCACAGAGGAAGCATCACCGCCCAGTTGACAGGGTTCAGGTCCGGGCACTGGAGGTCCATTCTTGGCCTTTCAAGGTTTATTGCAAACAAGGTCTGTAATAGGTTCAAACTCACTCTGGCTGTCTCTAGACCTGGGAAATGTGGAAATGCAGGAAATTAGCACAGCCTGCAGACTCCTTTGTTTCCTCGATGATGGAAAGTGTCCACAGGCAGACGCTTCTCTGTGCCTGCGATTGCCGGCTCTGTGTGGGCTGAGCCACCAGGGATTGTGTCACCTTGATTCATACTACATGCAGAGCAATCGAACATGATAATAGCCTTAGAAAGTGCCGTGCCACAAACTGTTCAAAGCACATTTCCTCTGCATTCTTTTCCACACACTGACAAGATAAGGTCATTGAGCTGACAGCAGCAGTCTGAAGCCAGAAGGCGATGTGCCTTGGCTGACCACGCTCCTTCCAGGCTGTCCTGCTTCCCCCCGCTGCAGCACGGACTCCAGAGCTGCACCGACCATCCCCAGACGCGCGAAGCTTCAGTCGCTCCCCCCAGCGACCGCTCGAGCGCGGCGAGTGCTCCATTCTTCCAGCTCACGCTGGCTTCTCCGTGCAATCCATTTTCCACTGGTGCCCACTCCAGAAGGCAGCTTTAGGATCTTCATCAGAGACAAACTCTGTGCTGAAGTATATCCGGGAGAGATAAAATGCCATTTTTCTCTCTCTTTGATCATCTTAAAGGGACCAAACTCTGTTTATAAACTGTCCCTCACTTCCCTGTGTTGCTTGAGAAATTCTGATGAAATACCTGGAGGTGCTACCGGAGAGATGATGAATGTGGGAAGCCAATAGCTTGGCTGCTTTTAACGCAGGGGTGAATTAGGACCTAGTAAATGAGTGTTTATTTCTAAAACAAACAAAAAAACCCCAACAACAATAAAAAAAGGGAATGAGGAAACATCTGCCTGCTCCACGCCTGCTGCTACAAGCATTTGCTCCCGGTGTTCTGCAGAGCCTGGAAGCTCGGTCTGGATCAGCATCCTTGCAGGGCTGCTGTATGCGTGCAGGCACTTTACCCTGTAAGATCCTCAGGCCAAGGAGAGGCTCTAAGAAATCACAGTACACAGGAGGGAAAGGGGGGGTCCTAGCTAACAGCCTCCCAGAGCAAGAGGGAATGCAGGGCAGAGGCAGAAACAGGTCACAGCGCTTTGGGGTCTGTGCAGCTTCCCAAGACATTGCTGTCCCCTGTTCTCCCCCTGCAGATCTGCCGTGCAGTCTTGGAGCCTAGAAACCCTCTGTGCTACAGTGTTCAGGCTTTCTTCTCTCTTAAATTCATGGAGGCATTTCAGCTGTATTTCTAGTGATTTGACTGTCAGTTTTAATAAACAGATTAAACAAACAGGCACGTGCCAACCACCCTTAAAGCCTCTCGCTTGCTCAAACAGTTGGCAGATTTGAATATTGGGCGATGAATTTCAGTGAAGCATTTCTGCTGATTTATTAAGAGCAGTTGCTCTTGAAACAGCTCTGCTGGAGCAGCAGGCGGGGCAGGCAGCACGGGGGGCGCGAGGGCTCCTGCAGCCCTGGCTGGTGCTCTCGGGTGCTTTGCCCTTTGGACAGACCATGACGCTCTGTTCCCCTGCCTCATCAGTTGCAATCAATAAATCAGATCCGCAGGGACCCCGGCTGCTGGATCCCCATCCTCGGCAGAGACTGGGACTGGTTTTACTGGTTTGTGGCGGTCAGTGTGGGAAGGTCTGGGAAGCGCCGTGCCCCCCGCACAGCTCCGCTGCACACCTCTCTGGGGTGAGAGCTGCTATTTGGGGAGGGGTGATGGCAGGGGAAGGGAGACGGGGGTAAAGCCAGCGGGGAGCTGGTGTGTCAGGATTGTGCACAAATAGCTCAGGGCTTTCACCCAAAGGTGGTGAAGCCTGTCCAGCTCCTTCTGCATAACCTGAGGTATTTAAAGGGCAGCAGCCGTGAGTCCTGTGGGATTGAGATGGATGGTGAAGCTGGCAAGAGGGCTGAAGAGGCAAGTGACTAGAAGTGGGTCAGGATGGGATAAGATCTCATCTATGCTAACACAGAAGTGACTGCCTCCTCCTCGGGAGGCTTGCAGCTTGTTTACTTTTCAGTCTCAACAGGCCTTAAATTTCGTGTTTATCTTTTTGCAGTACAGTCATAAATTGTAATCCAAGATTTTGTTGAATAATTTATAGAAAGCGCAAATCACATTAAGCAATAATCACCTGCGTGCTAGGAAATGGCATAAAGAACAGGGATACTGAGTTTAACCAAGACCGTGGTTAGAGAGGCTGCGTTTCAGAGCCCGTGGGAGCCTCCCAGGGCACTGGGAGTGCGGCTTTATGGCCAAAGGCATGTTGTTGCTCCTGACGCACCAGCCAGAGGCAGCCAAAAGCTCCTGGAATTCCTTCAGTTGCCCTGGAGATCTCATTTAATAAAACAAGTGACCAAACCCAGAAGTATATAGATTGTGATGCCCTTGAAGCACTGTGTGCCTGGGAGTCTCTCTTTAGCTCAGTCAAGAGCAGACGAGGCTGCAATAACCCACCCAGCGATAAGAACAAGAACAGCTCTCCTAAGAATGGCTTTTTTGACGGCTCCTAAACTCTCCGTCCTTACATCCTTCTCCTACTTGATTGTGCAAGTGGGCTGACCCTAAAGGATCTCCCAAAATCCTTGTGCTCCACAGCCTATTAGGTGTTGTAGACAGGTTATCTGCTGCCCACCATGGACGGAGAGGCGGCACGCGAGGCCCCGCACGGTCCGAGGCTGCGGGAAGGATCTGTCCCATCACCTGCTGCTGCATGGTGCAAGGTTTGCTCCACATCTCGGCAAAGCCCGTGCAGCAGCGAGGGGAAGGGCTGGGGGTGATGGCGTGCAAAAAGAAAAGCGTGATAGTATTTGTCTCAACTGCCTTAGCCCGCTCTTAGCCCTTTGAGGGGAAAAGGCATTCCTTCCTCCCCGGGACGGGCACTGCTGATGTGCTGGGGTGGTGATTTCTTGCTCCCTCCCGTCCTGCCATGTGCAGCACAGCACGGGTCCAGCAGAGCATCCTGGCTTCTACAAATAATCTTCACCACTTCCAAACAAGGCTTCACATCCCAGCCTGTTGGTTTGCTTCTCTCGTGTATAGGCAAAATCACACTGTCCCAGAGCGCAGCTGCAGTAACTTTTCCAGCATTTCCTTGGGTGCCACATGCACTTAGCAAGCTTAGAAAATACCCTGTCAGGCTGAGCTGGAAGTGCAGTTTTTCCTTCAGACAAGAGCTTTCAGTGGTCCTCAGCACAAACATGAAGAAACCCAACTCTGATGGCTTTCAGGGTAAAGTCTGTTCTGTATTTCTCATTGCTTCAACCCAGTCTGGTTATTCACTGCAGCTGGTTAGGCGCGGCAGTGGTGTGGATGGATTGTACCGTGACATCAAGGGAACAGATTTCCAGCTGGAAACCAGTGTTAACTTTGAAAAGATTCTCCTAATTCAGTAATTTTAGGCAGAAATTGATTAAACAGTCTGGAGAGACAAAGAAAAATAGCAAACAAAATAGGCAGGGATTAGGGCGGACCATTTATCCTGCCCCCCTGCTCCAGGAGGTGGTCGGCAGTTCTTAGGCCAGCCCTAGCGGACATGTCCGGCTAATTCCTGAAAGCCTGCACGGGCAGGGATCCCACAGCTCCCCAACGCCAGCTCTGTGTTTAGTGAAGGGCGAGGTGCAGCGGCTCGAGGCAGCCGTGAAAGCTGCGGGGCTGGCAGAGGCGACCCGCGGGGACCCGCAGCCGAGAGCAGCCATCGCCCGCGCGCAAGGATGCTGCCAGTCAATACTCATTAGCAGGGAGATTGTTATTGCCCTCTCCTTAGACGCCAAATTCTTGCCCAAACAATCCAGTTATATTTAAATTGCTTTAAAACCATTAGAGATAATCAATTCGCATTAAAGATCTGCAGTTCTCTGCAATCAATTTACTTGTCTGTCTGCAAAGTTTTCCCGGTTAGAGGAAGTTCCCGGAGCTGGCAGGTGGTTTACGGGGTGAAATAGGCTGGTGTCATTGGCCCCAGTCCCTGGAGAGGGGCTCCTCACCTGCTGGGTGAGCCCTGGGGAGCTGCCAGAGGATGGGCGAGGCGTGACGGCATGGACCAGGGCTTGGGGAAAAGGGAAAAAAACAGGGGGGGATGGAAGTCGAAGGAGAAGCTGTTGTTCTTTGTATCTTTGCAAGAAGAAAGGAGGAGAGGAAGGATTTATCCATCCAGCAGGTAGGGATATGAGGAAAAAAATTCAAATTGATCAAAAAATTAAATATTCATAGGACATTATTCATTAAGATTCATCTTGCCAAGTGGGTGAAATGAGGCAAGGGAAGAAATTAGCTTGCTTGAGAGTGTCAAAGTGATTATGTGATTAAATTGCAATTTATAATTTCTCCTTCAAAAATGTTACTCCTTGATTTGTGTTTCTGCCCCCTCTCTATTTTTCTTGAAGTGTCCCATTATGTATGTACGGTCAGTAAATGCACAGGGCTTGGCTTAAAGAAAGCAGGCATCTTCTGCACGCGCGTGTGCGGGGCCAGCAGGCCCCTGTCCCCAGCGCACATCCTCTGCCAGCTTTTCCTGTTATTTATTTTTCCTAGAGGCCACTTGCACGTCTCGTGACCGGCCTCCCCCACCTCCCTGCAGACCCATGGCTTCATTTACCCATTTCACGTGCTCATCTCTGCAGCTGTAGGAAGGAAGCAAGCCCTCAGCCTCTCAGACCGTTGTACAGTGTAATCCATACTCGTGCAAGGAGACCTGGTGTAGAAAACCAGTGTTTTGGTGCTCGCTTCTGTAATTCCCCTGATGCCGGGGAGGCTGCAGCTCAGCCCCTTCCACGCGTACAAGCCTCGCTCCTGCAGCATGGTCCAGATGTGCTTAGTGCAGGCAGCAAGCACGGGGAGAAAACGTGTTCTAATATCTCATGCTCATTCAAAGAACTCAGCCTCTTGTTGTTGCATCTAACCTAGAAAGGCGAGCTATTTCTTTTTTGCTGCCCAATAAAGATTTAGTGGTGTATGTTGGCTGAAAAAATACAATATTAATTCATGCCTTGTTTAACAAGGCTTGCGCAGGTTAATTAGTTGAGGCAGCCTTTTCAGGTGAATGAGCAGGCGTGGGGTTTATAGCTCTGTCACCCGGTTTATTTGTTCACTTTCTGTTTTATTTGGAAATACACTTATACAACAATAAATAAAATCAAGTGTGACAAGGCTTATGTCTGCAGCAAACATTTACGCCCTGCCAAGGCAGTAATCTGCAGACAACTTGCAGTTATCAGCCCCGCAGGAGCTGGGTGTCTCCGAAGTGGTGGGAGAGGTGCTTGGGGGGGCAGGGGCTGTGCCCAGTGGCTGCGGAGAGGGACGGGGAACGGGGGATGGATGCGAGAAATGGGTGTGCAGTGAGGGTGCAGAGACACCAGCAAAACACTTTCGGCTGCTGCTTGTAGGGACAGAAACCCTCACCCCGAGCCGTCTCTGTGGGCTCTGCCTGGTACCACTGAAGCCGATTCATCTTTGCTAACAGCCACCCTTCTCCGATCAAACATTATTAGTGGATAGATGGGCCACTTTGCTCTGATGAGATGAAAAAACAGTTAACCCTGGCAATTAAGCCAAGCATCCAGCTCGTGGTGAAATTAAACACTTCACCACTCATAGGGCAAACACCCGAGTGAGAGGTGGAGCACCACGATGGAGGGAGCTCCAGGGAGGGGGATAGAAGGGAGTTAGAGAGGCTCGGAGGGCTTGATCCTTGCAGACGCTGCAGGGCTCGGAGTAGCTGCTTCCCTAAAAGAGACAGAGCTGCAAAAAAAAATCAAATATTTCCAATGAGATGCCAAGTTTCTATCAGTTTTTATCAGCACTGGTGTGGCCAGCAGGGGCCGGGCAGGGATGGGGCCCCTGTGCTCGGCCCTGGGGAGGCCCCACCTCGAATGCTGGGCTCAGGTTTGGGCCCCTCGGGACAAGAAGGGCCTTGAGGGGCTGGAGCGTGTCCAGAGAAGGGCAGCGGGGCTGGGGCAGGGTCTGGAGCACAAGTGTGCTGGGGGGTGGCTGGGGGGGCTGGGGGGGTTTAGCCTGGAGAAGAGGAGGCTGAGGGGAGCCCTTCTCGCTCTCTGCAGCTGCCTGAGAGGGGCTGGAGTGAGGGGGGGGTCGGTCTCTGCTCCCAAGTCACCAGTGACAGGACGAGAGGGAACGGCCTCAGGCTGCGTCAGGGGAGGTTTAGGTTGGAGATGAGGGAAAATGTCTTCCCTGCCAGAGGGGTCAGGCCCTGGCACAGGCTGCCCAGAGAGGTGGGGGAGTCACCGTCCCTGGGGGGGTTCAAAAAACATGTAGACGTGGCACTTGAGGACATGGTTTAGGAGGCCTGGGCGTGTTGGGTTGGGGGTTGGACTTGATGGTCCTAGAGGTCTTTTCCAACCTTAATGATTCTGAAAGTCTGCAATCTCATGTACAATGGCCGCTCCCCAGTCGGCTGTCATGAGAGCGGCAACGGGCACGAGCTGGAACACGGGAAGCTCCCCCTGAACATGAGGACAAACCCCTTCCCTGTGCGGGTGCCAGAGCAGGGCACAGGCTGCCCAGAGAGGCTGTGGGGTCCCTTCCCTGGAGACATTCACACCCCGCCTGGACGCGGTCCTGTGCCCCTGCTCTGGGGGTGCCTGCTCACGCAGGGGTGGGACGGGGTGGGCTCCAGAGGGCCCTTCTGACCCCACCATTCTGGGATTCTGTGATATGAGCTGGTCAGACCCTGCCTTCTCAAATGGGGGGTACGAGCCATCTCTGCAGCAAAGGTTGAGCCAACATGCAGGCATTTCAAACAAAACACAAGGAAACCCAACACCAGGCAACAGGAAGGGCAGAAAGCCCTGCTGTGGACGGGCAGTGTTACCCCTGCCTGCTGCTGAATTGTGGGGTGCAGACCCAGCCCTCAGCGGGAAAGAGCTGGAGGAGCATCTCTGCAGGAGCAGCCTGCTGTCGAGAGGTGCGTTGCTCACTTGCAGTGCCATCTCCTTACCCCTGGTTAATAGCGTTGCTCTTCTAATTGCTGTTACTTTAATCATTATGCTGAGTCCCAAGAGCATCCCCCCATTTACTGCCAAGCTGTTGAACTGCTAAGCCACTGGCAGAGGAACGGGTTTTTCCAAAGGAGTCCATGTCCTAATCCAAAAACATGTGACGCTGACCTTTTGCAGTCACTGTTGTAAGACAAGTATTACCTGCTAACCTCGATGCTGTGTTCTTGGGTTGGAAGAATGACACAGAGCTTTGTCTGAACCAACATGGCATGAAAATGTACAGGCTGGTCTCCTGCTCCCAGGATAAGGGTACGACCAGTGAGCAGAGAGCTGGAAAGGAGGAGTAACTCCAACAGTGCTGGGGGGCTGGTGTCGTGTGTAGGGGGGCATCTTCTTGGCAGTCACGGAGGGGTTGGGGGTCTTCTGTAGCGTTTTTCCTTCTCTTACCTTTCCCCATGTGCATGGACAGCTCAGTGAGCTGTGGCACGGGGGACATGGTTGAGGAGCAGCCTGGGCTAGGAATGTCAGGGTCAACGCCCTGCATCATTCTGGGGACAGCGTGTAAGTCATTTACCCCTTGCTTCCCCTTCTCTTAAGCCTGAAACAGAGGCAGAGGAGAAAGGGTAGGTAACGGAGAGAGGGAGAGGAATAGCCTGATGTATCACTGGATCTGAAAGCAGAACGCTCCCTGAGTCCCCAGCTTGGAAACCCAACAAGAACATCTAAAAAAGCGCAGGTTTGGGCTGATAAGTTAGAGGTAGAACATTGGAAAGACAATGAGCTCAAGGAAAACTCAGCCCGATTAAACTGCTTTAAATCAGTTTACTTGGTTGTTTCTGCTTCACTTGCAAGACATCGTTATAATTACTTGGCATCGGCAAGCCATTACTCAGAGGTTCTGGGCTGGGGTAGCAGAAGACATGATTGTCTCATAAACCTAATGAGCCATATTGATTACTGGAGGATAAGGACTGAGCTATAAACAGCCCATATTCTTTATTTGTCTAGTTGTTAGATCTGTATTTGCAGCCCGAACTTGACAGTGAGTTATGTGGGGATGCTGTGTGCTGTTACGGTACTTCTCACATAAAGCACAGTTAAGCATTTGCATCCCCTTCCGTTGTAACCAAAATCGATAAGGGATGGAAAGTGAATTTGGAGCCTGCTTTGAATGCTGCCTCCATCTAAGATGATGTTGGTGGGACGTACAGCCCAGCGCGTTCGTGAGCGAATGACAGCGGCACTTTAGGAGTTACGACACTTCCGAAGTCGTCTGCAAAAGGAAGGTCCATCACCAGTCGGTAACAACGCGGCTCTGCCGGCCTCTGCCCGGTAAAGGAGGAAGTGTTTGTGGCGGGTGTGAGTGCACGTCCCTGCTTTGGAGTTTGATGTCTGCTTCCAGGATAGAAACAAGTCAATAGAAAATTGGAATTAGATCAATTATTGAAATCGCCCAGTTCAGCCTGCCCGAAGAACACACCTCCTGACTCCACAGCAGAGCTTTGGCATCGTACCAGTTGCTCCATTTCGTGCTGCAGAACAGCTGCCTCGTTAGGGCCGTCCAGCACGGAGGGTCCCCAGCACTCCCAGTTAAACCCGGCCAGTGATCAGCCGCTAACGCCCTCCTAACAAGAGGAGAGCACCCAAACTGGCTACCAAACACTTCCATCCTTCCCCCTGCACCCCGCCCAAGGGCCTGCATGGACCGAGGTCTTCACCTCAAGATGCCCACCCAACCCGGCATCTCCATCCCGGGGTGATACCCCCTCTCCTCCCACCCTCGGGCCCCTGGGCAGGGCAGGCTTGCTCGGTGCCAGCCGAAGCTCCAGCCCGGCCCCAGCGCTGCCGACACCTGCGAGCAGAGGCGGGAGCTGCCTCCTTCTTTGGCCACGGTTCATAAACCTCCTCGGCTCCTGTCTGAAGAGGTTTGGCCGACGCCATCTCCGTGCCGGTCGGGGTGTCGTGCTGTCAGTCATCCCACGCAACTGTGCGGAGAAATTGATTTTTTTTTTTTTTCCTGAAAACAGAGGCGCGGTGCATCTGTGTGCATGAAGCCTGGATTAACCCATTCCCTGCTGCCTCCCCTGCTCTTCCACCGGATCCCCGAGCGATGGGAACAGCGGGGGAACCGCTCACGGCAGCTCTCGTGCTGCGGTTGCTGCCACGCCGTGACTTTTGGACCCGGTGGGGATCACTGCACAGCACGCCTCGGCCATGTTGTTTTCCCCATTGGTACTTCTGCACGCAGCAGGATTATGGTTTTAATTTTCCTTGCTCTGATGAATACATCGAACCATATGAACACTTCACTCCCTCAGCATTTGGGGTCTGATCAGGGCTTTTTTGCCCCCTTTACCTGGCAGTTATCCCCGCGCCAGCCTGCGCTGGAGGGTGCCGGCCGGGGCTGCCGCAGCTCTGCCGAGGGAAGCCGAGCACAGCAATCCCTGCAAAACCAGGACAGATGCATTTTTTTCATTCTGCATCCAGCACATTTCTGCCTCTCTGCTCTGAAGGAGGCATGCTACGTTTGGTGGTGCTGGAGATTTTTTTTTTTTTAAGCTAAGTGAATGGAAACAGATAGCATTAACTCTTCTTTGCTAGGCCTCTGCAGGAGTAGGGAAATGGCAAAAGCATCTCTTGGTGCTGGAATGGCATTCATTAGCCTCAGAATCTTCTTCCCCACATTCAGAAATCCCCTCTTTCTGCAGCGCTGTTTGGCTCAGGGACAGGAGTGGTGCAGCAGGGCGGCTCCTCTACTCAGACACGTGGAGCAGGACGGTGCCCTCGCCCGAGGGGACCCCCACGCCTCCCGGGGTCAGTTTTCTGGTGTAAGAGATGCAGCTCCTGTGAAGCTGTTTTTATCTGTCACCTTCAGATTTCCACCTCTGCAGCTGCACAAAACTCCCAGTCCCTTCTAACACCCCAGCTCCTCGCAAGTGGGAGGATTTTCTGTAGAGCTTTTGCCAACCATCTACTCATGAGATTTTCTTTGAGTGTTTTTTTTTTTCCTCCTTGAAATCAAGGCAAAAAAACCCTGTATTTTCTGTCTGTACAATACTGGCTGCCCACTTGAACTCCGAGGGGCCTGTGGCATGACTTTATCTTGTGTGGTCCAGGAATGATGCTGGTGAGCAGCAAAGCGTGCAGGATCCGGCTCCGCGGGCTCAGCTCCCCCCTGCACCACAGCGTTTCCAACTGGGAAATGGCTCTACTGTTCCTGCTCTTACCGCAGCTCTTTTTTAATTGGGAATGACTCTGAACTGCAAAATTTGGGCCTTACTCTGCATTTTATACCTTCAAATGAGCGACCTTTGATGTTGTGTGGATTAATTATTTGTGTAATTTGCTGCTCCAGATAGTAACAGGGGCACCCGGGGGGGAGGGTGGCCTTGCCCAGAGGACCCTGCAGTCGCCGGTGGAGGTGGGAGCCTCAGGGTTACAGCTGGAGCGGCCCCAGGATGTGGTTCCTTACTGAATCCCAGGGTTTGGTGGTGCTGAGAGGAACAGCATCAGTTCAGATGCTTGAGGGACACGAACCAGCTGCAGAGGGCTGAGCTGAGCCCGGCCAGCGGCACGCCGCTGGTCCTCGCCACGGCCCCCGGGGACATGCTTAGAAATGCTAGTTGCACAAAACAGTTGAAATGAGGCAGTAGGAAATTAAATATGCTTATTAGAGCTAAAAATAGCAGCTCTGTTCTTTGGTGATGCATGAAAAAAGCCCCTTGTACCAGAAAATACTTTGGGCCTCTGCCAGGCAACAGACGCAAGAAATCTTTTGCTGCCTCGCTGGGGCAGCTGGTGGCACTGCCTCTGAACCTTGGAGGTCTTATTTTTAGCAGCGGATCAATGTAGGCTTTTCTGCCTGTGAAGGGAAAGGCAGGCTGTCCAGCCAGCATGGCAGGTGTGAAGAAGCCTGCGTTAAATATTAATCTATGTTAGACAAGAGCCATTTTGTCTCTGTCACTCGGGTGACGCAGGTGGAAAATCCATGTGGGCTCTCGAGGGCGGCGGCGATGAGGATGGTCTTGGTGTGGTGGGGGCACGCGCGGCACCTCGCTGACCTGGCAGCAGTAGGGCGCTGCCATCCTCGAGGAGTTCCCCCTCCTCGAGCGAGCGAGAAGCCTGGGGCTGAGTGCTTCGGTGAGTCGCACTGATTGATGGGTCCATGGATTGGGTGACAGACACGGACGGAGATGGCATGTTCTCGAGCAGTGCGTTGGGTACCACTTTGAACCTGCTGTCTGAGGAGCTCAGTCCCCCTGAAAAACTAATTAACCTCAGCAGTGCCCTTTTTCTTGCAATGCCTGTACTGTCGACCAATGCAACCGTCCTTATACCTGACGTGGGGAAACTGAGGCAGCCAGGGATGAGCCAGCTCTTCTGTGCCCTCCAAACAGAGGCAAAGCCAGTGTTATCTTAGTTACCAATCCAGTCACTTAGTAGACAGTGCTCCTAAAGACTTGTGTTGTTCAGACATGCTACAAAGCTGCTCTTTTCCCAACAGCTGCTTCCCTTCAGATGCAGCTTTGAATCCCATTTCTGCCTCTATGAGAGGGAGCTGGAACACTGGCAGAGACAAACCAGCTCCATCCCCCTGGGCAGAAGGTGCAATGCTGCACCCCTGTGGGAACTGGGAGCCTTGGACATCGAACCCGGGATCTCTGGGTGAACATACATGAGCTTTCTGTGAGCTACAGCATCCCCGTCTCTGTCTACATGTGGCCCAGGCACCAAAAGAGGGGGGGGAAGGGGTTCCTGGGCAAGCATTGTGTAAGACTCCTTTCTCAAACCCCTGGAAGTGGTGGTGCAATTCCCTGTGACATGGAACGGAGAGAGCTGAGATTTCAACAGCTTGCAGGGATCCTGGCGTTGTATTTTGCAGATAACAAGCAGTCAGCATTGTCGCTTCTTGCAGGCAGGTTAATCCTCTAAACTCAAAATGCATTTCATCTGGAAGTAGGTATATTTGATCATACAAGGGGAAAAAAAAACCTAAACAGGAGCCCCATGCAAATAGGAAATTATGCAAATCACCTTATATATTAGACTAATAAAGTTTGCGGTTGCTATTTCAACTCACGTTGCCTGAATGCATATTCTAAAGTAATCTGCTAAATGTGAGCAAGCCTGACATGCATGATAATATCAGGCCAGTTCCCTTGGTCCTCCATGCTGAGGCCCTAAGCATCGCTCGCCGCACGAGCATTCGGCTTTTTGCAGCAGCTGCTGGCATTTATCGAGTAGCCTCCGCGCCCCCGACACCCTCTCTCCTTGCTGAGCAGATTGCCGTTTCGGAGGCCACAAAGCCAAGCCTGGGAAGTAACTTCTTTCATCTCACAAAACAGAAATGGTGAAGCCATTGACGACAGCAGCTTTCCATGCAAATTTCTTCCTTTTTGCATCCCAGCCCTGGGCTGCCGGGGAGCACGGAGCGCCTGCAAGCTCCGTCCCGGGGGTGCTGACTGCGCCTGGGGCAGCAGGGAGGTTGTAGCAGCTCTTGTGCTCTGGGCACCAGCCACTGTCTGAACAATACGGTCTTAAACCGGTACTTGCCCAGGCCTGGTTTATACCAGCAAAGCGTTCTCGACCCTATCTCAGGTCCCAGGGACCGGCCGGTGGGCTGCGGGGCACGGCGAGCCTCCTGCAGAGCCTCCAAACTGCCCGGCAGGACGCAGCGCTCGGAGCTCCCCGGTCGCGTTAGGGCAGCGTCGGGCCTCTCCGCTCCATGAGAGCCAGCAAGCAGCATCACTGCCAGAAATAATTGCCCACTAGCAATATGAAGGATCTTGACTGGAGAGCACCGCTGCTTCCCTCTGTGCTGGGTAGAGCAAAAATCTCCACTAGCTGCCATTCCTTCAGTTCCCTGCAGCATTATACATATTATAACAGTATTTAACAGCCTTTTGGGCATTTTCCTTAACTGCCCTCCTGCCCCCTGCCTGGGAGGGCAGTGCTGTTCAGCTCTGGTCAGGGGGAGTGTGCACACCGGTTCGCAGGGGGACCGTGGGCTGCCTCGGCAGTGGCCCTTAGATTTACTTCATTGGCTTTATGGAAATTTGCTCTCTGAGCTCCCTTTTGCACTGGTGGTTTTTCAGGAAGGTCTCTCACATGGCTGCGGCAGAGCTGCCAGCATAATTCTGGGTGCATGCTAGCAAGCCTGGGAACTTTCAGCACTGAATTAGCAGGCTCCGAGATGCAGGCAGGCTGGCCTGGAATTAATAGGGGTGGCCACACAAGTGTCCTCTCGTTATTAAACTGAATGAGTCATTTTTTCAATAAACCGTTACATGTGCTAGAGAAAGGGTTTCCTGGGTAATAAGAACTCAGCCGTATTTTCTCAGCAGACGTAATACAACGAGAACTTGACCACGTTCTGGAGCAGTGTCCAAGATGCAATCCATCACCCGTGAAGAGGCTCCAGCTCCCTGTTGCACGGCAGCGTTTGATGCTGTAGGTGCTTCCCCACGAACCAGCGATTTCCTGAACCGTGTAAGAGGGCTCGAGCCTGACTCTTCTCGTGCTGATTTAATGCTATTGTGACTGTGCTGAAGTGCAGGGTAATTTATGCTTTCTGGGAAAAGAATATGCATTTAACGAGAGAGTTTTAAATCTTGCAGCTACCAGACTGAAACAGTCACCCCGTCTCTTTCCCAGGTGTTTCTCACGTGTACCTGTAATGCATCAGCCGGCTCCCTGCGGTGTTCGTATTTAAACAAGGACCTGCCCTTGCGTCCCCTCTCCTGCACTGGCATCTCCCTGGAGCCGTCCTGCTGCACCTCTGCTCCTCCATTTCTAGAAGGAAAGTAATCTTCACCAGTCACCATATTAATGTTTTAAGATCTAAATCTGAAGAGTAAGAAATACTATTGAACGGCTGGCCCTGCTGCCTCCTTCTGCCTTTGTGCTATTAAATATGTTAAGGAGGAAATACCGGCCTCGGGTTTTACCGCTGCCCAGATCTTGTTTGGGTTGGTTTGTTTTCAGAAATATTCTTTTTTTTAATTTTCCCCTCACTGCCATTGTGAAAATAGCAAGTGCCTGAGAGAGGAAAACTAAATATGTTCCTGGTGTTTGACTCTATTGTTTATCTTGCGTTTTAATCTTTGTGGAGTGCGCACGTGGAAGGGCTCTTGCTTTCCCTCCCATTGCTGTCTGACAGCTCTTTGCAATGACTCTGCGTTTCTGCGTGATGCTCGCAGGGTCTCATTTCCTAATGGCAATGGTTGAAGGCACCAGCCCGTGCTGCTGCGGGACAATGAGCCGATACAGCTCGGGGAGCAGGGACGGGCACCCCAAGAGCGGTTCTTAACAACCACAGTGCACCGTGTCAGCAGCCCTGACCTAACAGCCGGGTGCAGGTGCAGCGGTGGGCGATACTTCCTGCCCCACGCAGCTCGTGCTTGCTGTTATTGTCATTATTTATTGGTAATGTTTAGGTCTGAGGCTCGGCTGCCAGTGGGAGCGGGCTCCTCGCAGCCTGGCACAGCTCGGTGATGTCCCCTCTGCAACGAGGCGAGGCTGCAGGGGCCGGAGCCAGCGGCTCGGTGGTCCTCAGCACGTCACTCCCAGCAGCGGGTGCTGGGGATGTGGGGATGCTGCCCATAAAACCGGCCATTTTCAAACAAACTGCTGCACCGTGCTCTTTGGTAGGGTCTACTTGAGCTCCTCTCCAGGGAAAGCAGCATCTCTGGTTAATGGATGAGAGGTCTGATGAGAGCACAACCGATTTGTGAGGAGCTGCGGTGTTAAAAAGCATCCGTTACTGCACATTCTTCGCACCGTGGCTTCCTGCAGGCAGGGATGCATCCCAGCGCTGGCAGCACCCGGGAGGCAGGCGGTGCCGCGGGGGCTGGTGGCTGAACCCTCCAGCTGCACTTTGGGCTGGTGGGACTGAGCTCCCGCTCAGCCCTGGGCCCGGCCGGGGCGTGCAGCCCCCTCCCCGCTCTCTGTGCGTGCAGAAGTGCTGGGAGGTGGCCGGGCATCTGGGAGACCCAGGCCTCGGCAGGAGGGGGAGGCAGCAGGGCACAGGGGTTGGGACAGCAGCAGCGTGCGGCTGCCTGGAGCTTCGCTCCGAGGTCAGATGAGGAGCGAGGGTCACAGATTATCTATATTGGCAATTTCAGAATAAACTACTGCTGGAATCCTTCCCTGTGAAAGGCAGAGCCTGTGAACGTCAAAGGTTTCCGAAAGTCAATAACCAGAGACACGTCTGCTCTAGGCCTTCCCTGGAAACGGGGCTGGAGGGGGAGAAATGTCAGATGAGCAGCTCTGATCTCACTTCCCCATGCTCGTGTCGAACTCACCCCTAATTGCCTCTCACCTGTGCTGGCAGGCTTCAGGGCGGCCGGTTGGGACAGACGGAGATGATGGAGGGCTCTGTAAAAAAGGGAAAAAAACCCTGCCTTTGAAAACTTGCTTCTCATTTTCTGCCCTGTTGAAATGCTGAGCGCGAGGGGAGAGTCAATCCTCTTCTCCCTGAGCAGGAGCCTCCGAACGGCCAGTCCGGCTGCAGGTGAAACACCACCAGCAATGTTGCTTTACCTGCTCTCACCTTCGCTCACGCTGCGGCGTGTGCCGTGCTGGGGATGGTGCACGGCTCCTTCCCTTGCCGGCCGGGATGCTGGCGGGGCGAGCTGGGGGATGGAAGCGCTGGGGCACCCGCGTGCCCCCGCCTCGCTGCCCACCGCTTGCACCCGAGCCCCGTTACACTGGGAAAGCTCTTGGCCAGAGTAGACACATAATTAGTAAATGTTATCAGAGCATTAGGTATGTGAGCAGTGCATAGCAGAAATCACGCTTATAAGCAGCCTCCAGGACTCTGTGCACTACGGTTTAATCGGGTATGAAATCACATTGATCTCATAGCTGCCTTCCATAAGTTATTTATAAGTGAAGTCCTAATACAGACTGGGGCGCTTATTATTCCTCCTGACTTGCCTCATTGCCTGTGGCCTTTAAAATGTTCCTCTCACATCTTCTTCCTTCTCTTCTACCCCTTCACCAGCTCAGAAATAATCAAAGCAGGACCCGTGTTCTTGGCTGACTTCTGCTCCTCTCGGAGCTGCATTAGAGCTGGCTGACGTCTGTCATGTTCCTCAGAAAACCAGGAATCCTTGAGGCTCCTGGGATAAGAGATTTGCTAGCGGCAAGGGAGGGGAGGGAGCCTGGCACATTAAGTGGCTCAGAAATGCCCCATGTTTGCTTTAAGCTCTCGGGCCGGAGTCTCAGGGAGACGTTTCCTCAGCCCCGTGGTGCCGGCAGCTCCTCCCAACCCACCCCTTCCCTGTAGGGATGCTGCTGGGACACTCTCGGAAAATCCTTCCAGGCAGAAGTAAAGTTTCTTTATATTCTTTCACATTCTCGCCATTTCGGAAGACTTTGTGTGTTGAGGCTGAAGTTGCTGTTTCATAAAGACACCGCTCGGGAGGAGGGGGCTGCGTCCCTGCTCCGCGACCGGGCTCTTCGCGCTCCCAGATGCACGCAGCCGCTCCGTGGCTCAGTCCAAAGGTCTGTTTTGTTGCAGGATATATTTGTTGTGTATATATGTTGATGTAGCTTGTCAATCAGTACATAAATTGGACCAGTAGCGATCTATCCCTGGCCGTGGCGGCACTGGGCCGGCGGTGTCCATCCCACGCCGGTCAGGGCTCGCACTGCGAGCGTGCCTGCTTACGGTGCAAGGTGTGGGCAAAGGCGAAGCCGTCCTGCAGAGGGGCAGAGGACGTGCTTTGAGCAGCTACGAGGAGTGAGGCACGCTAAAAGCGTCAGGGGTTATTTATTCTCAGCATTTTTGCAAGTCTTGGCTTTGAGATAGGGCTGCAAATTTTGAGGCAGTTCGCTGGCTGTGGGTCTGCTGAACCCTCTGCCTCTTGCTCCTGATCCCAGCAACTCTGCACCTTGACAGCTTCATAGATGAGGGGAACTACCCCGTGGCACACTCATCCTTGGTTTAAGTAGCCGCTTAGTGAATTAACCCAGAATTTCTGGCCATAGTATAACTTTCCCAGTTTGGGAGGGAGGAGGAGTTCAGCCCAACAGCAGCTGGTCACGAGAGGCTGCTGGAGGATGGATGCTGCAGAGCACTGGCTCACTGTTTTCCTTCTGCCCCATTGATCCCCATTAGGGAAGCCCTCGGTGCGGTGCTGCCTGCTGAGAGAAACGCTCCTCAGCACATTAACATAGCAGCAAAGCTGGCGCACAAACAACCACCAAAAGCCAAGAAGTGCAGAGTCAGAGGGAGCTGCTTGAGGATTTTTCCATCACTGGCAGAGTTAGTGTGGAGAGCTCCGAAACGCGGAGGCTAGGGATGAGGCGAGGGCCAGCTTCTGTGGGCAGAGGATGTTCCGTGAACATGCAAGCGGATAATCTGGATACCGTGACACCAGAACCTGAGTCACACGCGGGAGCAGCTTTGGAAAGCCTGGGCTCCCAGCTTTGCCTGGGCTGGGGCAGGAATTTAGAGCTGAGCAAGACGCTACCCCGTGCCTTGCAGATGGCTGTGCCCAGCACCAGCCAGGGTGGGGAAGAAGCAGAAAGACCCCAGACTCGTGTGCTCCTGCAAGGTTGGATCCAGCCTCTTCCCAGCACTATTGCCCCTCCTGTGACAGCGGTTTCCCAAGGACTCGTGTAGGGGAGGCTTGGGAAAACTGATTTCTGGAAGGGGCTGGAGGAAAAATCTAGAACTTGTGAGCTTGGTTTTTAAGTCCCCAAATGTGAGGTTTTCAGAAGAGATGTAAATATATACCTCCGAGGGCAAGTCTGGGATTACAGCACACTTGTGCTGAGAGGAGAGGTCCAAATTCTGAATGTATTTCTTGTGGAGATGCAGGGAGGTGGTTTTTAAAGACACGTTTAAAGTCAGACCACATGTATCATTAGGGATGTGGGATTTTAAGAAGCTTAATTATTAATTAACATTTATATTACAGTGATGCCTAGGGAACCCTAAATGAAATCAGGGTCCCGTTATGCTAGGGCTGAACAAACACGCTGCGCAGCGCAGCCCCTGCTGCAAAGAGCACACAAACCAGACCGACGGAACCAGCGAAGGAGGCAAACTGCGCCGGAGACGAGCAACGCGGCCGCGTTTGGGGCGAGCCCTCAGCAGGTGTCCCAGACGAAACACTGCCGCGTCCGGTGCGAGAGCCCTTTGGTTTCCCCTGCTAATTCTTCTTTATTGATCACCCTGTGCCTGTGAAAGCAGCGGCCTGTCTGTAGAGCCGTCCTTCTGTCACCGTGGAAGGTGGAGGTGGTCACACGTGGCCCTGCGGTGCCAGAGCTGCCTGTCCTGGGCTTGGCTCCTCCACCGCGGGACGTGGGACGGGGACCTTACCCCTCCGTGTGAATGGCACTTGGCAGTGCAAGAGCCCTGCTATCCACGGGCATGAATGCTGCTGAAACATAAGGTTACTGCTGTAGGCACCAGCTGTTCATCCCCTCGTTTTCATGAAAAAAAAACCAACAGTGAAGCGTGGAAACTACTGGCTGCTGTCCCACACAGAAAATACACCTCTGTATCTGCATTGCAAGCGAGGCTGAAATGTGAGCAGTTCCTATCCCGGCTGTTATTTTAACTGGTTTTGTTTCTACGTAAACCAAGATTTAGCATTAGCATTTTTTTTCCCTTCAGTGATAGATCCAACACATTTTGCAAGCTGTCTGCAGGAGCATTTCTGCTTCCCAGATGAAGTAAAATGGAGTGCAGAATCCTCCCCATGCTCCTACGGCGAGTTAGGCACAGGGCAAGGAGCCCAGAGCTGCTGCTGCCGGTGCTGCAAGATCTGCCCCTCCTCGCCAAAGGCGCAGAGTTCTCCCTAAAGATACCGAGTTCCCAGAGCAGCCAGCATTTCTTATTTTCAGGTAATAGCCATAGAAAACAAAGCTGTTTTCTACTAACTTCCTCTATACCCTGTGATGCAGCATAACTTCTCATTTTTGCGTCCTTGGTAAGTCGCTGCGTGCTCCGTCTGTTGCGTTACCACAAGACGTATGGTAGGCGAAGCGCTTGCCCTGGGTTCCCCAGAGCCAGCTCCTTGCGGTGCTGGTCCCACCGCCGGCACTACTGCAGCAGGTGAGCTGCGTGCTTCGGCAGGTTCCTCTTCCAGAAACTTTTCTGCTCTGCGAGCCCCGGCCAGTGCTTGTGAAATGGCCAGCAAAGCCCTTCGCCCCGGGCCGGAGTTTGCTCCCGGGAGCTCCCTGCGCCGGGTCTCACCCGAGCCAGGGGCCAGGGCTGTGCGAGGACCGCGGGGCGGGCGCTGCCTGCCAGCCACGCGCGCAGCTGCATCCCTCCGTCCCATCCTCCTCTCGGGGTTCAGCAACGCAGCAGGCCGGGCCCCAGCCCCGAGCCTCTCTTTCTGTGAATTTTGCTCCTCCGTTGCGAGGTCCAAAGCGGACCAAACCTGCGCATTCGGCCAAAGCGGTTTGCTCCCCACGAGCGGGGCTGGCAGCGCTCCCCACGCAGCGGGGTGCCAGCTGGACGAGGTTTTGAGTTAATTACTTTCTTTTGAATGTTTGTGTGTTTGTTTTAGCGCTGGTAGGTGTTCTATGCTGTAGTACGATTAATCAAGTGTCAGGATGCTTGCAGCCCTTGTATAGGCATCTTTTATTAACTGCTATTTAAATTGAGATCGCTTTGCTCATTACAATGGGTTCGACCAAGCCTCCTCATCCCAAATCTCTGAGCTGTGCCGTGAGGCCGGGAGAGCTAACCCTCAGCGTGAATGCTGCAGAGGGAGGATTTTTTTTATCTCCTATTTTAAATGCAGGAAAGAGATGCTCCAACGCTTCAGACAGTAATGTAAAATAATAAATGAGTTTCCATGAGGGAGAAATAAAACAAACCCAGCCGGCTTGCAGGCGCAGCGCAGCTCACCCCGGCTGCTCCAGACGCAGCAGCGGTGCCGCTCCCCCCGTCCGGGGCTGGAGCCCCGGCTCAGCCGCGCCGTGGGGTGCAACCTGCTCCTCGGTGGGGGCGAATGCGGGGTGCGGGGCCACGCTGCTGGCCAGCAAACACAGCCCAAAGCCAAGAGCGTTTCCAGATGCATCCCAGATGAAAATCCAGTCTGGGTCCGCACCCCAGGGAGCACCTGTCTGCAGAGGATGAATGGTGCAAAGCCCTGAAAGGTTACCTCAGCTGTTAATTGCTGAAAAACACCTTTGGATAGAATATTTATAAGGAAAAAATGTTAACGAGTGCTCATCCCCGCTAGACTGTGTTGCACCAGCCCTGGGGGCGTTTGCAGGGCCCTCGTGTAAAGACCGCAGGCCCCCAGCACACACTGAGGTTATTTTCTCATTATAAGCGTCTCGATGGAAGAGGAGGGAAAATCACTGTGATTGCTGTGTCCAATTGTCAAACACGGTCAGTCTGGAAATCAATCCAATAAAAATGGAAAGCAGGGTGCTGGGGGCAGGGAGGCTGGCGGGCAGAGCCAGGAAAAAGGGTTTGCTTGGAGTCTTTAATTAAAATGCCAAAGAGGTTTTCAGGACACACAGCAGCTCTTCCTACTTTGGCGAAGAGATAAAAGCATCTCAGTAAACACCGACACGCGCTGGGAACGTTTCACTGTTCCCAGGACGGTTGGGAGATGCTGTTTGCGGAATCGTCCCTGGGGGTGCAGAGGGACCTGGGGGCTGGTTACGTTTGCGTTGGATGCCTTAGCACAGCTTTGCCAGGGGGGCGAAGCTGCAGCATCGCCGCGACCCGCAGCCTCTCCCTCCCTGCGGCACTTGCAGGACGTGGAGCCTGGCAGGCCGGGGCAGTTCGGGACTGGAAAAATAGGGGAAAAAAAGGAGGACACTGGCAACCTGGCAAGGTTTCCAGAAGCTCCCTTTTGAAGTGCGCTGGAGCCTGGTTTGGACCGCTGCGTGCTTAGGCGGGCAGACCCTCGCTAGCTGGCAAAACCAAGGCGGTCATTAAGTCTGTTACTCAGAATCCACCCAGGGTGTGCTCTGGAAACAACTACTGGTGAACAGCAGAAACCTTGATGCAACTGAGTCTGCTTACTCATTGAGCTCAGCTCTTTCCTCGCTAAGATCATACAGTCTGAGAGCTCTGGTGCCGAACTGGAGAAGCTGTTGATGTATCAAATTACCTTTAGAAACACCACTGGAAAAGACAAATAAGTTTTCTTGGCAGTACTTGTGCAAATGTACTCGTGCACACTCAAACTGTCACTACCCAGCTGCCAGAACTAGAAAAATGATGTTAAATAATGCCAAAACCTCTTCCATACAGAGCAGGTTTACAGTGATTTAAAAGTTATAATAGATTTTTTTTTTTAATATGTCTGAGATGTTTCATCCCTGACACATGGTGAAGGCAGGTCACTGGGACACAGGAGAAATAAAGCTTGGGAGTAATGGTGTGCAGAAACATGAAACTCTCAAAGTGACTAGGTTTAAATACTCAAAAATAATCTGAAAAAGAGATCATGTTCACTATCTGAAGTAACTAACATCTATATTCCAGGGCCCCACTCAGCAAAGCGACACTCTACAAAACAGGAACATTTTTTCCCCCAGATTACTCAGTAAAGTATCAAAATACAGATTTGAATAACCTGTAATTACTTCATCTCTCCTGTAGGTACGTACTTAAGCTAATAAAATCCTCGGTTCTGGGTAACAAGGTGGCGACTGCTGTGTGAAAGCAAACAGATCTCGCTCTGCTTCGGAAAGAAATGACAAATCGGGAGATGGTAAATCCATACGCTAACTGCCGCGCTTCAAACCGCGCACCTTAAAGGTATGATTTTCATCTAGGTGGTGAAACTGTCTAATGAAGCGTGCCTAATTTTGGAATGGATTCTTTTTAGTGTATCTCATGAATCGGGTTCGTTGTCAATAGCGCTGCTCTTTGGCAGTGCCGAGGCAGGAGGCTGTTGCCTCTAGCTGGTTTAATGGCAGGGTTCTTCCCTCCACTTAAGTCCCTCCTGTTCTGTGTTTGAGACTGCCCTGAAAGTCTCCCCTGAGCAAAGCCAGGCATTGCCTAGTCTCAGCGTTAGGCAGGGCATCTGTCTGAGACTCAGTTATGCCCCATGAGCCAGCTCTGCTGCTCCTGAAGCAAGTGGTGGAAGGAGCGTGCCCAAGTCTAGCTCGGAAAAAATGTATTTTGCCCACATATAAGCAAGTTTCTTCATGACTCAATGCACTCCCAGAGCACGAAGGACATGAGCGCCGTGACCGCCGTGTGCATGATCCTGCTCTTGCTGAAGTTCCAGGAAATGTCGTTCTCGGAGCAGGGGGAGGTCTTTGGCCATCCGAGGCAGAAGGAAAATGAATCTTGTGAAAATGAGGCAAAAGGAGGTTGTGAGCGGTAGTTTGGTGCTGCTGCCTGCTCTTGTGTCAGGCACCCGACCGTTTCCTCCTGCCTTCGTGTCTCAGGGAGAAGTGCCTCCACCCTGGCCCAGCAGCCTCCCAGCTTCACAGCCCCGTTCCCAGTCAAGGTGCTGGAAACACCCAGACCCGTGGTCTGAATCAATCCATGCAGGACATGCTCCTCGACCAGTGCCACGAGCTGTCGCTCTGGGAAGGCCCGCGATGGTGCTGGACATCCTCCCCTAGGAGGGAAAGGAAATACCGTAGCAGAAGGCGACCTTGCCCTCAACGTTGGCTTTGCTGGCCTTGAGCACGTGCCTCGTACCATTGGTCTGAAAAGTGTTATTTTTGAAGAAATGGCTTAGAAATTGCTATGTTGGACACAGTCGTGCTGTTATCGTTCCAGAGAGGAAGTTTATCTTCTGTGAGCAAAACGCATCTATTCAACGAACTGCACAGAGTTTAAGTTGTAACAACACACGGGTGGAAAAACGTGTCATTTGCCTTCATCTATTCAAGAAACCAGAACAGAGTTAAAGCAATATAATTTTTTTTATTCCGTGCCAGTTGGAAAAAATTGGAGCTTATTCTGTGTTGTTTTGGCCTGAAAATAGGGCGCACAACATTTCTGCAAACGCTTTACCATTAGCAATTATCTTGTGCATCTAACAGTACTCTCTATAAGCTACGAGGCTGCATTTAACCTGAAGGGCTTGCATCTCACATACTGTATGCGATATCAGTCGGGCCTTCACAGGGAACAGCTCTGGGCTGAATGAGAAAAGAGGCAGAGAAGGGCAAAAATAGAGGTAAGACTTATGGAAAGACTTCGGTATGAAGAGGGCCTAACGAGATAATGACTGCTCAGCTTGCAAAGGAGATGCTGGGCAAGGGAGTTACAACAGAAATGTGAAAGAAGCTTCAATATTCACAAATTCAGATTCAGAAAACCTCTTCAGAAAATCACAGTTGGGTATGGCCGCCCCTAACCCCAACTAATTCAAATACAAAGTATTTCAATTATAACAGGAAGAAAGTTTTTGGAAGTTTGGCCAAGGAGCTGATGCTCGTATGCTTGTTTTGCATTTTAGAATAATTAGATTAGATTCAGAATAATTAGATTTAGAATAATTTGATTTAATAGATGCCTTTCACATCAGCTGAAAGTTAACTGGAGGACAGCTGAAGAATTATCTCTTCCCAGCTCTGTCACTGCGCAGAACACCTGATTCCTTCTGTTAGGACAACCTGCTTCTAGACCGTGGGCCGTGTCACCTCTGCAAGCTTCTCTGCAAGTGTGCTGCCACTGCTGGCTAACCAGCCTGCGCTGGATATAACGTGATTTTTATGGTTTTTTTCTTGATCCTTTCTTGGCGAAAGAATCCACCCTAGTCCTGGGATTTCTGCAAGAGGCAGCCCTGGCAGATGAGCTCCAAGGATGCATTTCCCCAGGAGATACCTGTGGTCGCAAGGACGGCCTCACCCAGGAGAACCCAGAATTGCCGCGAGCTTTGAGAGCAAGGACTAATTCACAGAATCACAGAATTCACACTGCTGCTGCCCGCGAAGCTGTGTGAGCGCCGCACAGTTCCTGGTCTTCCCTCTCCTTTCCATTTAGAGGGATGATTAGAAACCATTAGCCAGCCAGCCGCCTGCCTGGGCAGTTCAGGGCCAGTTTGTCCTTCCCATTTCTTGTCCTGGTTTTCATGCTTCTCTCCTCTGCTCTGCTCTCCCACCCACAGGAGCACAGAAATCCATCAGGGTCCCAGGGCTTGGCAAGCAATCGTCCACCAGAGAAGGCAATTTCTCAACGCGTGGAGTGCAGGGTAATTCAAAGAAAGCGAGACCATGGGCTGTGTGGTTACGTGAGGGTCAGTCCCAAGTATAATTCTGTTTTCTACTTCTTTTATGGCCTGGTCTGGTAAGAACAGTATTATTTGCTCTGCAGAAAGAGCCCAGCATGGTAAATGAGGTGGCAAACAAACTCCTGCTTCTTATCAAAGCATTCAATCACTGTCAGGAAAGTCATCCACTAAACCAGCAGCTCCTCGAGTGCTTTTTCCCAGTAAATTGCTGAAGAAGTTCAGGAGCGCAGAGCGACTTTTTTTCCTTGCTGCCCGTAATTAGCATTTTAGGTGCAGAAAGAAGCCCCCTGCCCAGGCCGGGCGCCTTCGCCCAGCAAGGCTGGAGAGTTCAACGCCGCATGCTCGGAAGCAAAGGCTGCGGGACACACGGACGGGCCCCGCACTGCCCCGGCAGCTCCTCCAGCCTGTCCATCTGCTCCTGGCAAAGTGGCATCAGGTCTGCCTGAAAGGCTGGTGGATGAATAAATGCTCATGGAGAGAAAGAGAAATTATCTGAAGAAATTAGAGAGCCTGGGATGGTTCCTGGGCTGGGGCTGGGACGGGACTGGGCGAGGGCTTCATCTGTCAGCTCCAGGTGAGACAGCACGTGCAGAGCAAAGCTGGGGGCGAACAAGTCATTCCTGGAGACATAACGACCAGCTTGTTCAGCTGCAGAATTACGTGAACGCAGGCAGCGTCCTGAGGGGTCTTTATTTAAATATGTAGGTGTGAATACATATGATATGTACGTATAAAGATAAAGAAGCTAATTTTATTTCCTTTCAGCAAGTATTTCCATTTATCAGAAATATCAACAAAATCTCTTTTAGTTTTTTCATAGGAAAAATTAGTTGTTAGATCAAAGTTGCATGAAGGATGCACCGACAGCAGTCATTTGGTAACAACGAAGAATCAGCTTCCCAAATGAGAAACCTCCCTCTTGTGTCATAAAGAAGACATTTCTGTATTACCTTTGGAGAAGTGATGGCTGTTAAATCTTACATAATGTAACATAAGCCTTTCTGAAGTGCTGAGAAAGCCAAGTCAGAGGGAGTTAAAGTGCCGAGGAATGAAAGGGGAACACTTTGTGACTGAAATTGCAAATTTGCCTGATTGGAAAAAGGATTTTTCCAAACATCCTTTGTGCTGGAGCTGCTTCTTAGCTGCTCTAATACACTCACTCCAGCACTTCGCATCCTTCGTCAAAAGGCAGAACACTCAAGAGACATAAGCCGCAATAGCCCGGCTTTCAGGCAGGGAAACCTTGGCCAAGAATCATTTACCCGCTGAGACGAGCATCTTTTCCCACAAGGTCATAACGGCAGCTGGCAGCAGCACCAAGGTCTCCCACGTGGGTTTGATTTAAGGGCAGGAGCCCGCCACTGCAGCCCCTCTGGCCCAGGCAAGGGCCACGCATCGGCAGCCAAACTCCGGCACGGCGTGGAGGTGCCCCCCACGTCCCTCGGTCCTGGCCTGACGCCGGGGTGGCCGGTCTGTGCTGTTGAGGTCTGGCAGCACCTGGGCTGAGACCTCTCTGTGGCGAGCTGCTGAGCAGCCGCCAGGCACGACCAGGGGCACAGGGGCTGGGTCCAGGGCTCCTGCAGCCCGTCGCTCCTCCCTGGGCGAGCTGATGCTGGTCAGAGGCCTTTCTGGTGCAGAGGAAGGGCTCGTGCCGGTAGTTCGGGTACCACAGCGTTCCCAAGAGAGGGTATTGACTCAAGGGATAACGCTGAAAGGATTTTCCCCTTTTTGCTTTCTTTCTTTAGATACCATATACTTTTGTGAAATGTTTCATTCCTATTTAGGTATAATTGGATTTTTCTCAATAAGCCACAAAATTAAAAAGGAGTTTATAGCATCTCTTCAGCATTCACTTGTTTAAAAGCAAACAATACCCCAATGCTTAAAATCAAGGGTGCATTTTTAAAGGCAAGGCGAGGCAGTAACTTCTACTTTATAAAGCCCTGCAAGTTTTATGAAGCCATTTTGCACGGCTCCAGAGTTTCAGGAGAGAAGACAAAAACACTCAGTTGAAAACAGAATACATTTTTATAGCGGCAAAATTTCTAGAATGAGACTATAGATCTTCTGCTAATACAGGGAGCCTTCAGAAACGCACGCCCACATGCCAGCACAAACTACACACGGCTATAGAGACGGATGTCACGCAATATTTAAAAAGAAAAAAATATATGACTCCCAGGGAGGCAGGGCTGGCTCTTTTCCCAGATGGGTTCTTGTTCCGACGGCGTCACAAACATGACAGATGTGCTTCTTTCTAATTGTTTGCATTTGTGGTTTATCTCTCTCGCCTGCGATACTTCAGGAGAGAAGTCGCCTCTCTCCTACCACTGTGTCCCCTTCTTTTGGGCGTTTGAGGCTTTTTCGGTTGTTGATGTTCTCCAGCGTGACGCCAGCCTGCACCGCGCTGGCTGGGGCGCCTGTACCCCGGCCCGTTTTCTCCTCTGGGCTCCCCACAGAGCTGAGACCTCCCGCTCCCACCCCTCGGCCCGCGGGACCCCCGCCCCAGCCAGCCCACAGCCCTCCCCGCTCGCTCCTATCTTTGACTCGTGCCACACGCTATGAAGGGATGCGACGAACCGGGCACACCTGCGCACACTTGTGCGTATCCTGACGTACGGGCAGGCGCGGTAGCCATTTGTACCTGCCCTCACCTTGCACTCTCTGCTGTTTCCTTACGTCCGAGATCCACGCCGCGAGCGCTCTCAGGCAGGTACATCGTGCTTCTGCCCAGACCTGACACACCTGGCCATCAGCCGCATGCTAAAAATAATAAACAAGAAGGTGGCCAAGCAGCCTGGAGAGAGACGCCTTCCAGGCCTGAAAAGCCTCCTCCCTCCTCCTGTGCAGCTGATTTATTTCCCCTCAAATGCAGACCAGCGGGCCACTGAAGATTTTTTTTCCACGTGGGCATGTGGGCTCTGCTAAGAAATATTTTTTTTTTCTCTCGTCTGTACTAATTTGCTGGGTTTCAAGGCTGCAGTTGTTTAGTTTGCCCTCCCTGGGACCACCTAGGACGTTCAGGACACTCAGTCCCTTCAGATGTTTGCTCTTCAGCTGCGCTGGGTCCATCGGATGTCCTCAGCGAGCCCCAGAACAGAGAGGCTTTTGGTGCCAGATGTTCCCTGATGTAACTCACGCATCTGTGACCTTTACGTGCTCGATTCATCGCCAGCCAGTCATCAGCCGCGCGCAAGGCTCCTTCCGCACAAAGGTCTCCTTTCTCCTGTGTTTCCAAGAGCGGGATCGGGCAGCGACAGGAATGTTTGCAGCAGCCCCAGAAAATAACCGACCCGCTCGCAGACGTTCTCGCGCCTTTAATTTCTGTCAGTCTGCAAATACGAACCCTTCCTTGCCGTTTTCCGATGCAAACGCGAATAACGGCGTAGGTGCATGTTGTATTTGGAAAAACGGCTCCCGACAAACCGAAGCCCCCGGCGTGCAGCGAGCGCTGCGGACACGCGGGGGAGCTGCAGCCACGCGAACGCGGGGAGCGGGCCCCGAGGGCACCCCCGGAGCCCCGAGGGCACCCCCGGAGCCCCGGCCAGCCGGCTGCGCCGTGGGCTGGGCTGCACACGCCGCCCCGACCCGCGCCCACGGGATCTGAACCACCCCCGTGTCAGAACGGGGGCTCATCCCCGCGCTGTGCGAGCGTGAGCCCCCGCTGGGTGCCCCCACTCACTATGGTTCTCTCCCCCACATTTTTTCCCCAAAGCCCTTTTTTTGGTTTTTTTTTTCAGGGGACGGCGTGCTGCCAGCTTACAGCCTAGATGTCCTTGGCAGTAGGTGGTGACTTATGTCAGCTTTTGCCTCGTCAGACCTCCATCATTCGCAGCACCCTGCTTGCCCCCTTCCTCTTTTCCCCGGCCGCAGACAGCGAGCGAGCCTCCTGCAGACAGCAGGTCATCCTCGGCCAGCAGCCGCCTCCTCCCCCAGGGCTGTCCTGGAGCATCCCCCTCCTCTTACACCCTCTCCAGCCCATCCTTGCTCTTCCAAGGGCTTCATCCAGCACCATCACCTCTCTAGCAGGGGTGGAAAACAGTGCATAGGAAGCAAAGCCTGTGGGCAGGAGCCTTGACATGAGCTGCTACCGTTTTTCATGTACGTGATGAAAGGACATCTGCCCTAAAACCATATTCCAAGGGTAAAAGAAGAGACAACAGGTGAAAAGCAGAGAGCCAGAAGAAGCACAGTGTAAGAGAAAGGTAATCACAATTACAGGTCTTACCGTACCGGCTGCTCGGCAGTGCCACAGGGCACCTACAGCCTGGCACAGCTCAGGAGAGGTAACCCGCAGGCTTTTTTTTTTCGACCCCCTGGGCTCTGAGATTGCTAGACCAGAGGCACTGCAAAAGTTCCAGTAGCTACGAAGGCTGGGAAATAACACTCAGACAATCCTGCCTAGACAAAACCTTCTTCTGACGATACCAGACAGGAGACTGCAATAGTCAGAGGTGCGGTTTATTGCTAGTGTTGTCATCGGGTAAATTCCTTTTACTATGTGACACTACTTTTTGCAGCAGGTTCAGAAATTTCTACTTGAGAAACTGCTGGTTTCGTAGCACCAGTCACCATCCAGCAGCGCAGGCCCCGTGCTGCGGCACCGTACGGACCCAGCGCTCCCCCGCACTCAGACCCCTCGCAGTGGGGAAGGACGTTAAACGCTGGTTTCAGCTCTTCAGAACCGAGCGCGTTAGCAACGCCGGGCACATCTCGTAGGAAGGCCGGAGACAGAATGATTCACCACGTTCTCCAGAGAAAGGGTTCGTTCTCGTTTCAGCTGCCACGCCGGCTTAGCAGACTGCTGGGTAAGCAGCTCCGACAGCAAAAAAACCTGCTGCCCTCAACAGTGTCAGCAGCCCCGCTCCTGCCGTGGGTGACATTCCTGCCAGCAACAGTCTCCCATGTGTCGTGGGCTCTTTCCTCAGCTGGCAGCAGGTGAATAAAAGTAAATAGAATCATGGAATCATTAAGGTTGGAAAAGACCTCTCGGATCACCAAGTCCAACCCCAACCCAACACCCCCAGGCCTCCTAAACCGTGTCCCCAAGGGTCACATCTACGCGGTGTTTGAACCCCCCCAGGGATGGTGACTCCCCCACCTCTCTGGGCAGCCTGTGCCAATACCGGACCACTGCGTTGGTGAAGACGTTTTCCCTAATCTCCAATCTAAACCTCCCCTGACGCAGCCTGGGGCAGTTTCCTCTCAGTCTATCACTTGTGACGAGACCAACGCTCCCCTCACTACAACCCTTCAGGTAACAACACACAGAGCTCCCCAGCACCCCGGGGCCGCGCCTGCTCCTGCCACCACCGGTCGCTCAGCGCTTGCGAAAGGTCCTCAGAGGAAAGCTGTGACAGAAAGTAACGCGCCCACAGCGAGGGCCTGCCCAGGTGAGTCACACCACGCAGTACGCGCTAGAGCACTCCTTCACAGATAAAACAGGAGCATTATAAAACACCCATGGGCAAACCGTCAGCCTGGAGGGCGAGGCCAGCTCAGGCCCGGCCGCCGTGAGGGGAGCGGGCCCGGGAGGGGGCGTGAGAGGAGCGGGCGGGGGCGGGGTGGGCGGCACCGGGCCCCGCCCAGGGCCGCGGCCGCACCCCCGCCCGCGGCGGAAGTGACGCGCCAATCACAGCCGCCCGCTCCCTCTGCCGCCGCCGCCGCGAACAAAAGGGATTTTCACCCCCCCGCCCCGCCCTCCTCGCCCCGGTTCCGCCGTCTGATTGGCTGCCTCTGCCGCCGCCGGCCGGCCCACGCCCTCGCCCCGCCTCCCCCGCGGCGGATTGGGCCACAGCGCCCCCGGCGGCGGTTGTGATTGGCGGCGGCGCCGTCCCTCAGCAGGCGGGCGCGAAGGGGCGGGGCGGCTGATGGGGAGCGGAGCGGCGCGGTAGTGGCGGCGGCGACGGGGCCAGGTCGGTGCGGGGGCGGCGTCGGCTCCTGGTACGGCGGCGGTGGGGTCCCGCTCTGGGCGGCTGGGCCTGGCGCTGTCCCCGTGGGTGGGCGCGGCAGGTGCGGGGTGGCGCGGCCCGCGGCCGGCGGGGGCTGAGGCTGAGGGGGGCGGTGGCGGGGCCGAGCCGAGCCCGGCTGCGGGCGGGGGCGGCCGGGCGGGACGGGACGGGACGGGGCGTTACCGGCGGGAGCCCGGTGGGGGGCGTTCCCGGCAGCTCGGCGTCGCTGACCGGGGCCGGGGCCGGGGCCGGGCCCGGCGGGCGGGTGGGCGCTGCCGCGGGGCGAGGAGGAGTGGACGGTGGGGCCGGCTGTGGCCGCCCCGGGCTGCGGCCGGTGCCGCCGTTCCCTTTGTCCGCCGCGGCTCTACCGGCGCGGGCAGCTCGGGGGTCCCCTCCCGGGGCGCTCGGTGCAGGTGCCCCCTCCGCCGGCCCCGGGGGGAGGGCGCGGGCAGCCGGTACCGGCCGGGCAGCGCCTCCGCCGCGGCTCCGTGAGTGCGCGGGGGCTGAAGGAGCCCCTTCACCCGGGGTGACCCGGCCGGTCGGTGCCCCCCTGGGCACGACGGTGCTCCCCGGGGTGGGCTGCGGGGGGGCGAGGGGGCGGCCCCGGGGGCCCCGGAGCCTGAGGACGGGGAGGATCGTCGTAGTGCCCTTCCCGGGAGCCCCCGTTGCCGCACGGTGGTTGTTCCAGGGCTCCAGCAACATTCTGAGCATGAGCTTCGTGTGTCTGCTTCATCCAAGGCAGAGCCTCAAGCAGTGACCGGGTGAGGGGGGTTTGGGGGGCAGGTGCCCCTTCCCCTCCGGGCCCTGCGGTGCGGAGCTGGCAGTGGGATGCACTGCTCGTTTTAGCCCGGATCCCTACAGCTCTGATGCAATGCCAGGTAGCGCTGTGGGTGCGTGATTACAAAGCGTATGTTAGCTATTTTTTATTATATAAACGTATCATGTAATTACCTTAACAACTCAAACATCACGCCACACATGCAGCAGCGTTTTCAAAAACTTGTCCATCAGGAGTTTTCAAACTACCCATTTAGGTTCTCATATGAATGCGATTACGTCCGTGCAAGCTCCTGGAAAATATCAGTTCCTCTTCAGGGACAGGAAAAATAAAATATGAAGCTGATTCAGGGCTATAGACATAGAGGCATTGTTGTAGCTGTAACCATGGCTTATGAAAGGAAATACCCTTCTTCAGAGAGAAAAATGAACAAGCAGCTACGTTCTTTGCAATATTTTTTAAAAAGTAGAAGAGTTTTGAGCCACGTGCTTGCAGATGTCTTGAAGCTTCCACTTGACAAAGTCCCCTGTCCGGGCCTCGGGCTGTGCGCTCCGGCCGCTCTTCGGTTGGCGCCCGCCGCGTGGTGACCCACACCTTGGCTGCGGTCGGTGGGTGAGGTTCCCTTGCGCTGGCAGTGCTGGTTAACTTGGTTCGTGCTTGTATGTATGTGAGCCCCAGCGAAATGTAACCCCTGATGATGGTTTCATAACCATCGTAGCGTGATTCAGTGCGCGGAGGAGCTGCCATGGTCTAGGAGCTTATCTCTGTTCCTGAAGTGGCACATGCCAAAGATAACTTACGCTGGTTTGTTAGCTTGCATGGTTGTGCGTACGCTTAAAATGGTAGTGATGTTTATTGCAGTTAAATACTAGGAAATAGCTTTCGAAAGAAGAGTTTTAGCTCTGTCAAGGGTAAGCGTGGGTCTGCTGAGGAGACTCTTGAATGGTCCACAGCACAGCTAAAAGGAAGTTACCTTCAGGCAAGCAATAAGTAATTATCTTTGTTTATGCTCTGAACTCTTGCTTGTTGTCCAAAAATGGTGGTCTATCTCAGACCGAGGGAAAATATTTATCCCATCAGACTAAATAACGAGGTTCTTGCGGTTTGCGATCTGTACGATTGGCCTGGTCAGGATTTTTCACTGAGCATAGAGGGGTAATGTGCCCTGGGTATGTCTAGATCTTGTTTCTAATGCTGTGAAACTTTATCCCTTGGTTAAAGGGTTTGAAATAATGGGTCAGGTCCCCCAGCTGGCGAGTACAGATCTGTGTGGCGGAATGGGACTGTTCGCAAGGGACAGCACTGGGTAATTGAATAGGGTTGGTGTGATCCTTTATTAAAAAGTGGGACGAGGGGAGGCAGAGGGACGTGTAACCGGAAAGCAGCCTTGGAAAGGTCAGCTCAGGAGCCTGTGACGCTGGAGGGCCAGGAAGGGATTCGGATTTGGGCAGGGGAGGAGGAGCTTAGATATGTGCTTATTAGCTCTTTGATCCAGAGGTGCTTCTTGTTAAATAACAACGTAAAAGGATTAGAGCTTCTTCCCATTTTTCAGCTCCCTGGTACCAAGTGCCCCAGAAGGGAGCTCTTGGGATTGTTACAGATTCAGCGTGAGAGGTACGTGCCAGGTGTGCTCTGATGCATTAAGAAGTTCCCTGTAAATCAGTGCAGACTACAAGTGCAATTCAGTGGGGTTTTTTAGGGCAGTGACTTTATTCGTAGCCTCTGCTCGCCGCCTGTCGCCTCAGCAGCATGGGATAACCTGTGCAAGCAGAGCAGTTACAGGCCGTCTACAGCAGCAGGCTGCACACAAGGAAGCTGAGGCTGTAGCACTTACACATCTTTAGTGTTACCTGTTGTATAAAGGATTGCTGTGCAAACTGGCTCCTGCTCTTTAGTTCGCTAAGTATTTTTACCTATATATTTTAGGAAAGGGTTTGTTTATGTTATTAAGCTGATTAAAGACTATAGCCATAGAGGCACGATAAGAATAGCAGGGGTTATTTCTGTAACACTGTGAAGTACAAGTCACAATGGGAGTATTTAGAATATAGAATAGGAACGATTGCAGCCCAGATTAATAGCTTTAAAATACCAAACTGCAGTTGGTAGCTGTCCTTGCTGCTCGGTAGCTGATGGAGAGATGCAGCTGCCTGTTCCCGTGTCATCTCTTTTTAAGAGAAAAGCACAGATGTCACATTCAAAGTCCATGTTCGGAATTTACTGTTCCAGGGTAACGGAAGATGCGCTTTTTTCTAAGACCTCAAAGAAAACTTCTCCTTTTTACTTCTGGCTTATAATGCCACCAAACTTGATGAGTGTCTGGCAAAAAAAAAAGTTGTTGCTATTTCACATCAGTGCTGATTCAGTCTTAGCACCTGGGAATTTAGTCTGAGTGAGGACTGAGATGGTTTTGAAATTAAGCTCTGCATCTCCTGAGCAGACGCTCAGATGTTCCAGATTTAAAACCTGCCCAGGGAAATGATGCAGCTCAGAATTAAGTACCAACGTAAGCGTGGTAAACGTTAAAGGCTAAAAACAGGCCACCTCTTTTCTCACCCTGTATGGCTACTTATTTATGTATTAACATAAATTCGCTGCTTCTATTGCACTCTCTCCCATTTTGAATAAGAGGAACAAGTTGTAAATCATACTCCTTCCGTGCGATCTCAGCTGGCCAGGCTCCCTGTGGCGACAGAGCTGTCGGCAGACGTAGCCGAGGCTGAGGGAGGTGGTCAGGTTCACGTACTGGACAACTCTGTAAAGGTCTGTGGCTGGTCTGAAAGTGTAGGTGTTGCCAAACACTGACCAACACTGCCCTGGCCTCCTGAAATGTGATTTGGGTCAATATAGTGCATTTCCTAAATTACACTTTTGTGTCAAGTCTTGATCGGTCTCTTTTTGACGTTAGGACAGACAGCATCGGGTTTACCAAACGCTCCACTCGTGTTTTCCTCTTGACCCGATGTTAATGGCTCTGCAGTAGGGAACATACATGCAATGCTGACAGATCCGTGGCGTCCAGTTAAACTGGTTTTGGAAGAGCCCTGGTACCCCAGGCAGCCGTGGTCACTTCCACTGACGTTCCCCCGGGCAGCCCATGCCAGTGGTAGGGCTGGCCCGGAGAGGCTGTAAGGGACGTTGCTGCTTTTGGGGATTTCATGTAAAAGGCTGCGCGAAGCAAGAACACGACTGCACGATGAGAAGCTTGCCTGCCGAGCAGAGGGGGCACAAAGCAGATTTCGGATTTCTCTCGCCGTATGAAGGCTACCCACTCCTCTCTGGAAGCAGAACTTTCTGTTCCCGGCAACTGGAAAACTGCTTTGGCATAAACAAGACAGAACTTGCATTTGTGCATGATTCTCCAAGGCACAGTTATGCAAATCAGTTGTAAAGTAGCAGTGACTTCAGAAAAATTAGAGTTTAGTGAATGTTTTAGCTGGATAGGTTTCTCCAGTAAAGGTTAAGTTAACCCTTTATCACTTGCCAATGAAGTGGAGTTTGGTATCTCCGAGTAGCTGCTTCATGCTGGAGCATTTTCTGATTGATACAGGGAGTGGCAAAAGATGGGTGTGACGTGGACTTGGAAAAGCGTATTTAATTGTTGCGCAAAGGACAAGACTATATCATCGATGGGTATATTTGCATGAGAGACAAGGATTTAGTCTATGAAATGATTGCCGTTGTTAACAAAATAGTGTCATAAAGACGTTTATTACCAGACAGTGTTGAAGATGCTGGGGAAAAAAACGCTTTTTGTATATCCAGTTCAGACGACGGATCTGTGTTCTTCTGTGGGCAGTAAAAATATATTTAATAAATGATGGTGGTACTGAAACAGTTCGGAAAAATAGTCATTAAAAGAGTGGTTTTTGTGGCATTGATTTTTGTGAAGTGGTTTGGGCCTGGTCCATTAGCAGTGCGTAACGGCATTCCTAGGAAACGTATCGCAGCGCTGAGACGGTAACTTTACCGTTAGGTTGGTGTAGGTGGCCCGGTTCGGACCGCATTCATCACAGCTCTTTGGTCTCGTTTCAGTGATGTTTGCAGCTGTGTGATCCAGATGTGTGACTTACGGCTTTTCAATATCCATGTTTTTCCCTCTGCCATTAGATTTGGCTACTTCTTGGTGAATATTACACTGTCACGTTAGCCCGTTCGCTCTGCCTACACCATCTGGGTGTGCGTATGTTCGTGACCCCTTGGGAAAAGGTGAAAAATGCATCTTCTACAACTGGTCGCAGAAGTTAAAGGGAAAATGTCTGCCTTGTGTATTCTCCCCTTTCTCCCCCCGGGCAATCTGCAGTCCAGAGGACTGGAAGCTGAAGTTAAATGGAGATTATATGTCATAGCTTGGAATACTGATTTTAACGTACAAAGAAATAGCTGGTAAACTGTGTTCCATTTTTCAGGTTTTCAGGATGAATCTGGAAAAACTCAGCAAACCAGAACTACTGACGCTGTTTAGCATTCTTGAGGGAGAATTAGAAGCAAGGGATCTTGTCATAGAAGCCTTAAAGGTATGTTGTAAGTACCATGATAAGAGACAAAAATGACACCAGTACTACCACAGGTTCTGCGGAGCACTTGCACCCAAGGTGAAGTTCAGAAGCAAAGATTTATTGCTGGTTCAGAATCACATCTTAATATCGGCAGTATTAGACAATAAATGCTGTATATCATTCCACATCTTGAAATTCTTTAATAAAAGCTGTCTGCAAGAAGCATTTCAATGTCGAAATACAGTTTTATGCATGTGTTTTCATCCTTTCTGATAAAAAAGAGTTTCTGCTATCGTGAGAAATGTAAAAGGTCTGTCAGACTTCCTTTGTTGGTTTTGTTCTCCTTTAGTGAGGAGGGCTTCTTAAAGCAGAAGCTCTTTTGCCAGGAAAGATCACAGATTAGTTTTTCAGCGAGAAGAACGTCACACTAAGCAAAACGCATCCGTGGCTGTGTTGTACTAAGCCAATATAAGCTGGCACTGCTGCCGAGAGCAGACTTGCGTGCTCAGATACTTCTGCTTCCCCTTTGCTGCCACAAGCATTAGTATAACCTTCCAGAGAAGCAGATAGCAGCTCAAAGCAACCCATCAAAAATGCTCCTTTCAACCCATGTCAGTGCTGCTGACGTCATGGATGCGTGAGCACTTGCGGTGGCGAGCAAGTGGAACCTCGTCTTGCGGGGATAGCTTGTGCTGCAGGGAAACTGGCCGGAGCGGTGCTGGCTCGGTGGTGCTGCTGCCCTCGGTCAGGCAGTGCGGGCTCTGGCACTCTGTGGCCCCTTTGCTCTGCTAATGCTGAGCCTAGAAAATATTTTTAAAATGTGTAGTCCGTGTGTGATGCTGCTGCTTTTGCAAGGATGCTTAGTTGACACTCAGCCTCGGTAAGCTGGGAAAAAAATAGCGGCATGAATGATGGAAAGGGTCAATTTTTGAAGAAACGAGTTGCGACGGGGTTGAATATTGAGGGCTTTTTCAGGCTGACCTGTCACTGCCGATGATGTTTAAACTTCCAGAGATTTCGAAAGAGGAATGGCAGCCCGCAGGCCTGAGAGCTGCGGGGACTTGGTTTTCCAGGGAGAGCTTCTGTATCTTCATTCCAAATGCAAACACCTTTTTTGAGGACAGAGGGAGATCCTCCTTCAAAACAGTCGGGACACTTCTGTGTGTGGTGTTAATTGGCTTTGCATTTAGACAGTGGTGGGTTTTTTGGTGTGGTTTTTGGGGTTGTTTTGTTGGGGGGTTTGGGGGGGGGGCAGGTTTTTTGTGGAATATTGTTACCCTCTCCGAACTATTGATCGAGGCGAAGGCTTGGCTCCTCTCTTGGAGCAGACTTGCATATTTCCCCTCTGTCCTGGGATCAGTTTTCTAATTCTGTGTGGCCAGAAAGCGTTACCAAAACAAGCATCGCTTTCGTATCGCAGTGTGAAATGTGTGTAATGGAGCACAGAGGGACCGATGGGAAGGAATGCAGCAGCTCCGTTCCAAAGGCTTCTTAATGTGTACCTTCCAATAACAGAAAGCAATTATCTCTTCTGTTGAAATTTAACCTGCAGTTCCCTCTTGCATGGGGAGATTAATATAGTTAGAATACCCTTTGACATAATTTGTCTGAGAAGAAATTAAATGAAACTGTAACCTATACTTGATAATTATGTAGTATGAAATACCAAGCTAATCGAAGGTTAGTGCTTTTTCTCCCTCTTCTGTAATATTTCATCTTAAGAGTGTGAGGAAAGCTGAAGGTAGTAGGAAAAGGGTAGTAAAAGCTTTGAATCGGAGCTGCCTTTGGCCACCCGCAGCCCTGCCTCCTGGGCACGGGACGATGAAGCCCCTCCAGAGCTGGCCCGCGGAGGGATGCTGCAGGTCTCCAGCCGCACTGGGACTCGCGTTCCGTAGCGCCGCAGCTCAAGCCCGGCTTCCTGCCGGCAGAAGGCTGCTCGATACGCGAACGATGAAAAAAAGTCATGTAACTACTTAGCCTGGTGGCTGGACAGAGTTTCAGAAGCAGAAAATCCCCGGTTTGCTCCGTCCACTTATTTGGAGTATATGGTAAGAGACATTCTGGCCTTACTGTGCTTTTCTTTTTGTTTACTGATAGTAACTATGGTAACAGCCTGACGGTGCTTCACCGGCTGAAATAGTTCTATTGTGTGTGACTGTAATTAAAGGAAAAGCCACCTTGATAACCTGTTTACTCATATTTTGATACATATAAAAACGCTTCCCTGAGCAAAAAGCCTTCTCGAGACTGAGTGAAAGGTTGAAACGCTGAGGGCACGTAGTCTGACTTGCACGCGTTGGATAAATGGAGCCATAACTTACACCGAGAGGGGTCGAAACCCCCGGGGCTGGTGGAAGTGTTGGTTGTTCCGTGCGCAGAGGAATCGTCCGACTGTGGGCTCGCAGCTGTCTCCGAGTTCCCCGAGCGTTGCGAGCAGCGTAACCTGCCTCTGCAATCGGAGAGCTTTGGAGGCGAGGGTTGTATATGAAGCACCCGCGTATGCTGGAAAGAGGCGGAGTGGAACCTGACCGTCGTTAGAGGGTGGCACGATCTTGAACAATGGCGCTGTTTTTCTCCAGCAGTTACGTTAGACACGTAGATGTCGGTGGTTAAAAATCAGGTTTTTCTGCCTATTTACTTCCCATATAGTAAGAAAAATGCATTTCCCCTCCTGTGCTAACTTGACTTCTAATTCAGGTCTAAACGCTTCTGAGCTCTCTAGATGTTTGAGGCAGATCCTTTGGTACATTATAGGAAAGAAAAAACACTTGCAGAGAAAGAGTACCTTGGTTTGTAATTTGGTTATGGTGCGGTCTGCAAAAATTGATATTCCTGCATGCCAAGAGGAAAGCATTTAGCATCTGGCATTTAGCAGAGAGAATCCATGCGTGCAGATGACAAAGCCTAAAATAGTTTTCTCCCCCATGATACCAGGCCGCTTGTTGGCTGGCACTGGCCCTGTTCTCACTGTGTCGGAGTCGAGCTTCTGAGCCCGGCTTTCCAGAGACTGCTTCATTTGCTCCTTTGCTTTCCTCCCTTTTCTTCACCTCTTCTCCCCAGATCTTCACCCGTTCTTCTGTGCCACTGCGTTCTGCCCGGGTACCCCTTCGCACCCTGCCTGGTGGCAGCATCCCTCCTCTGCACGCTGGGAGGACGGGTTTAACTCCCGAGGTCTATTTGCCTGGTGCTCAGATCCATGCTATAAAGAGCCGTTGCTGGGTCACCTCTGATCGGTGCCTCTCCTGTACTGTGACTTGCCCTTGCTGACTTCTCTCCTTCACCGTTCTTTCCTGTGGTTTACTTTTTTTCGGGTGTACTGTTTCCAGTCGAGTGGTGGGTGTTTAACTGGGACCATCGTCTCTCCCTGTGCGTTTGCAGCAGACCTGGTCGGGACTTTTGACGCCTGTTTCAAATTGCAGCCTTACTTCAGTTCAAACACAAGATACTAATACAAAGGATTAAGTGAACAAATCTACTGTATTCAAAATACTCTTTACCAGTGCTTCAGTTTGCTTCCTCTATTTGAAACCCTCCTTGAAAAAAAGCTTTGCTTTTTTTTTTTTGCCTAAAAGTAGCTTCCTGTCCACTACATAAATCTCAATGTTCTTCTCAGAACAGACCGTAAGTCTCACTTCTTATTGTGCTCCTTTTCCTGTAGTTATTGTATTTAAATCATCCAAAAAACCAGATGCTGTCAGCGTTGCATAACACCGAGGGCTACATTCTCAGTGGTCCTTACTGCCATGTAGAAAGGGCCGCGTGCGTGAACCGCAGGTTAGTCTTCTAAAATAGCACGCCACGACTGGAAACAATTCAATATTTAAATAGATACCTCTCGCTATGTTACAGCACTTTGCTCCCTGCCCCTGCTCTTCAAATGAGAATTCTCCATACATTAGAAATAAGTTCTGTTTACTTTTAGAAAACCAGACACCTTTCTGGGATATTATTTTATGTTAATATCGTCTTAGGCAATTTACACCGGAGTAGAAACTATATTTTGTGTTAAGGACTGGGAGCTGGTAGTCATTGCTTTGCTTCTGAATTCAGGTATTCACTCTATAAAGTGGTATTAATGCACTGCAAAACTAAATGTTCACTTGTCAATGGATTTAGAAATTAAGTTTACAGTGCAGTTTCAAAAACTAAAAGTCTACCTCTTGATTAAATAGGAGAAAAGTTCAGTAATATAAAACCTTACTGCAGATGCTAGTAAATCCTTCACAGATGGGGCAAGATGGTCTTTTTCATCGCTTATGAAGCAGCTTAGATCTAGCAGCATTCCCATGGGCACTGTTCCGCTGGAATGCAGGCTTTTCTTACAGCTTTTCTTGCAAGTTTGGGGAATTTTTTGTTTATTTCTTGCTTCAAGCAGCACTGCTTGCCAGTATCATTTGAAACACTGATTCTCTCAACCTTCTTGGTACCCAGATAGGTCCTGAATGAGGAAGAGAGGTGTGGGAATGGTTTCCCCACTGGAGTGGCTCCAGCTCTGAATCTCAGCCATCCAGCTGTCGTCAGACTCCCTGTTTTAATGGTGACCAAAGTGCAGTTCGTGAGCACGGTACAGTCCCAGGGCCATCGTCACAAGCGTGCTGGGAGCTGTGCGTGGCCAAGTTCCTACTGGGATCTGTGCTGTCGGTGCTACAGACCGAAGGTTCCCAGGGAAGGAAGTTGCAGTTTTGTGCTGCTGGATGTTTCCCAAGAAAATTTCTTACATTTTGCAAAGCTGATAACAGGTCTTATGTGGGCAAATCTGGGTAGCTCTCGTCTATCTGGTTTGTTCACTTGATATAATGATGGCAATTAAGACAGATACTGTATCTGAGCAATATAATTTCTGCTGTGTGGATCTCTGCTAGGCATTGCTTCAGAGCTGGAGCTGAAGTCAGGCTCAGAATCCCGCTCCAGCATTTTGACATTTATTTTTGTACAAAGCAAGTGGTCCCCACCCCCGTTTCCCTTCCCTCTGTCAGCGTCTGCTGTGACCTCAGCTTGTCTTTATTCCCAATATCTGTCTCTGGGGAGGGAAGCTAATAAGGAAGTTCAAGGCAGTAAGAAGCTATTTAAAGGTTATACCACTCTCTGCAACATGAAGGAGGAACTTCTGTTGCAAATGGCTACTGGAGACCGCATACACGGTAGCTAGAGTTAATTAACAGTGTGTTTGTGTTGTGCTGAGGGTTAAATCCTAAACTCTAAAATTACAGGCGAGAGTAATAATCTACTTTGTGTCCAAAAAAATACTTGAAACAAGTCTTGGAAATTCCCTGTTTGATGTTCCAGTAAAACAAGTTGTAAAGATTATTGAAGGCAGAGAGAAAATGCTGTCTCTTAAACAAGGTTTCAGTAAAAGGAAACCTTTTATATAAAAAAAAATTACATAAATAGATTAAAATAGATTATGGGAAACATTCATCCCAAAACAGTCTAGAAATCCCAAGAGGAGCCAGTAGCTTTTCCCTAGCAAAGTGAAGCCTTTGCTTTGCCTGCCTGCACAGGAACCATCTCTTCAGTTGTGTCAGATATTGCTTGTGCTCCATAAAATCAGAATTACCCCTGTCCAGACAGACTGGCCCTGGTCAGTTACCCTCACTCGAGGTAAAAGCCAGCCAGTTTAAAGTGGTGCCCTCTCTGCGTACGCCTAATTCTTCTGATCGCCAGGAGTTTTAAGAGTAGTTAACGTGCATAGCTGCTTCCTTGTTTTTTAAAGGCAGCCCAGGATTAAATGTTATCTTTTTTCCTGTTGGGGGGGGACAATTTAACAGTCTTTAGAATCGCCAGATAGTCCTTTTAGTAGCGTTTGGGATTTGAGTGTTATGGTAGGAAATGCGGAAGACCACATATTTGAGAAAATACAGATAGAGATATTAAATTAGAGGATCTTCTGGCTGCAGAAGATTGCATCTTCTTTCAAAGCGCAATTGATGTTGTATGCATGTCATCTCTGCTTCTCTAGAGTAAATTTTCCACTCCTAAGTTAACAATGCTTTTTGTAACCTTATTTCCTTATTATTGAAGCTGATTTCCTCTGGATTTATGTGTTTGAATAGGTTGATGCTGCAATTTGAGATCTGAGTTGATTTTTGGGCTCATTAATAGAATATTTCTCTTCCATCATCAAGTTGCTCCTGTCTTGAAAGTTGAACAAAACCTGTATTTAAGGCTGAATCCCAGTTCAGACAGGACAAAATGAAAAGTGTGGGAGATGTTTATACGTGACCTCTAGCGTTAGTAGAAGAAGTTGAGCTGAAGAGGTGCCGTGGTGGGGAACGTAAGCCAGGGGAGAAGTCACCCACGTATGCGACAGCGCAATGCATGTGCAAAATAATCTGCATAGACTATTGCACTGTGGCTTCATTGTAGAAGAGCTTTCCCGATTATTGTAGCAACAGAGGTGGCTGCTCAGTGGGTCCCGTGGCACACGGGGCGTCGCGGGCAGCACCCTGCGAATCGCGTTTGCATTTCCAAGTGCATGGTGGCCCAAATGCCAAAGCACCGGGTTTGTTTTTGTAAACTAGATGTGGTGGGTGGAGGATGACCTGGTTAAGACTTTTCCTAGTCTAGACAACTTTAATTAAATGTTTATGCTCTGCTGGCTGCTAAAGAAGAATAGCTGGACTTCAGAAAGCGGTGTATGTTACGATAGTCTCATCTGTTTGTCACGCTAGTTCAGGAGAATACTTAATTGCTCAAAGTAACAAGGAAGAACTTCTTGTTCTTTCCCAGACAGGAAATAAACCACCCCAGTAAATTCAGCAGAGTTCAGAGCCCAGAGCTGCAAGGAGCAGAGGAAAAACATGGCTTTTTTTTCACCTTTAGTACTCGCAAGAAATCGGAGGTTATAGGTAGTGGGTGTGACCTTAATTCCAGATCTTCAAGCTTTTTTTAGAAAGAACTTGCCCAGAAGTAAACTTTTCAAATCTCCCCCCGTTTGCTTGCGCTGTTAAAGCACTGGCGCCCTTCTGAAGGGTTTCTCCTGTGTTTCTGTGACCGGCACCAGGGTGGGTTGGGTTTAAGGGAAGAGCAGCTCATCTGTCAAAGCAGTTAGGCCAGCTGGATGAATATCCCAATTTGTATTTACAGACTTTTTAATGCTTGAGTCACGTAGAAATTCTGTACACACTTGTAGTGAGGTTTGGTTGAGTCATTTTTATAAGTTCTTCAAAATAACCAGATTCCCAGCTCCTCAAAAAAAAAAAAAAAAAAAAGCCTGTAGTTTTTCCTGTGATTCATTAAACCAGGGGCAGCTCATTATCCAGGGCCGCCCTCCCATTTCCAGGGCTGATCTTTTCCTTCCGCTCTTTTTTTTAATGTGAAGTTAGAACAATATCTTAAGCACTGATCAAAGGTGTCCACTGTTCCTGGTGGATATTAGTGATAAAGAGGGAGGGGTGTTTCTGAGTGTTAAAGGGTTAAAATACAACCCCAAACCAGTATCACAGGACAAATATCCGTGCTCATTGAGGAGATATGGAAAGAAAAGTATTTTGTTTGGGGGTTTTTTATACCTCTTGTCAAGCTAATGCATACACTTCTGCCTTTGAGAGCAGAGATTGGCTTCTATTTTTTTTTTTTTTGTGCTAATGACATGGTTGCATCTTAGAATATAGACAGGAACAGAAAATCTCGTCAGCTGTTTGACTAAAGCAAAGCTTTATTGTCTATCAGTCCTCCGAGCTATAAAGCTCAGTTACAGCCGTTTGCTCTCCTGTCCCAGCAGATCCGAGCCAGCTGGTGCGTGGGGTGGTGTCCAGAGCGTCACTGTCGCTCTCATGTGCTCGAGGGAAGTGTTTGCATTTTCAGTACGGTTTGCTGGGACATCAGAAAACAACCGCTCCAATAAATACCGGCTTCTAAGGTGTCTTTTCATTTCAGCCAGACTCAGCCTTTCCCATGTAGAAGCTGTCCTTAAGCGGTCCCGTAAGAAGTGGGTAACGGCCGCGGGGGGTTCGCCAGCCTTGCTAGCTGAAAGGGTCTCTGAAGGAGCGCGCAGTGAGGCTGGCGCGGTTCTGCTCTGTATTCAAAGCAGAGAGCTTGTTTTCCACCCTGCGACAGCTGAATGCCATTTCTCAGCATCAGCAGAGTCGGGGCTTTGTGGAGCTTGTGCTAAGAGCCCTTCACCACTCTGAAAAGCTACTCTGTTTAATCTGGAATGGCTTACTTTCAGTTCACGCTGGTGAGGATGCCCAGATGCGAGCAATGCCTACGTAGAAAGCCAAAGCGCGGCTGATAACATGCAGGCAGCGTTTGTTTGGAGCGGTCTCTCGAGGCAAAAACATGTCACGCGTGTGCTCTGTCAAGAGAAGTGCAGCTGGTGTCGTAGCTTTCCTCTGTAGGTCACTCAGTGCTTTGCTAGATAAACGTGCTAAAGTATGCTTTAACTTAAACTACTTTAAAGGTGATAGCTTGGTTGGAGGAACTGGGGCTCTTGCGTTTCAGAGAAAGGTGCCGCAGGTAACCGGTGCCGCGCAAAGCCCGCATCCTCCTCTGGCCTCGCTAAGAGCGTGCCTGTGCAGAGCGGCGCGTAATCGCGTGTGTGCTCTACAAGAGAACAGGTGAGCTATCTCGTAAGGACCGGTTACCGCGGCTATAATGAATCAAACTGAAACCTCAGGTGTGGAAGGTGTTCTCTCTAGGCAGGGTGCACCAGCTCTGCGTGGTGGGGTTGTGCTGTCGGTGACGCACCATGAAACACCGCCACGGGTTTTTCACAAATGCGCAGCATTTAGCCCGTAACCGTTTCGGTGGGAGTCAATGATTACGTTTCTTGGGGCCAAGATAGGTCAGCTCTGAGGGCTCTTCTTGAATCTAGGCCTGTTTTCCCTCTTATGTCTCTTGTTGCGTAGATATCTGTTTTCATACGGTTTCTTATCATGGTGGCAAACGTGTAGATAATAATTTAATATCTGTGTGTTTATGAAGTTCTCTTTTGCTTTTTAGAGCTTCACAGTAGTCATTCAGCAGGATAAGACTGTTGGTGTCCTGACAAACAGATTTCCAGCTGGAATGGCTGATTCTAACGGTTGTAAATGTACAGCCTAGTATGTGTGAGGTTTCCTTAATTCTTACGTGTCACCAAAAGAAAACTAATCATTCCTATCTTGGCTCTTGAGAAACTAAACTTTGTTTAGTCTGGATGAGAATATTAAGGATTTTATTAACAATTTACAGATTTATAGGCTATTGCGAGAATAAATTCTTTAATTGCTCAACATGAAATTCTTTGATGATGACATAATCTTGACAACCACACAACCGCTCTTCCACCGAAACAGCAGTAAATGATTAAATCTTTTGTTGAGCAAGAATTCATACTTACCTTCTTCCCTTTTGCACGGTTGTGGAATGTAAGTCGTGGACACAGAGAGCAGGTAGCTGTGGCATGAGGGTATTGGCAGACTGAATATATCGTGGAGATGCTGCGTTTTTAAGCAAGACTTTCCTTTGTCTCCAGTTTGTTTGGGGCCACTTGGGTGAAAGGCATTGTTCAACTGGAGGGACAGTCAGATATTAATTGAGCACGTGCTTCGTATAACCCCCCACAACTTTTCAGACTGCCTGTGAGTAGTATGGATGTGCTTATGTTCCAGCTGTGGAAATGCGAGAGTTTTTTGCAATTTTTTCCAAGACTCAAGTGTCTTACCTGGAGAGCAGGTGGCTTCTAGGGGCGGCTGTGAAGCGGGGGGACATCCAGCTGTGCGGGGCTGATTCAGCCTGCGAGAGCTAGGCTCACTCACGTATATTTGATCCTTCTAGATTTTATTGTCTTTATTAGTGAGGGACCATCAACTTTTGCCCATTTTAAATGTATTAATGAGGGATTTTATTAGCTGGGAGCCTAGCTGAAACCTTAAACGTTAAGAGTTTAAAAATCCCTCCTGGTGATAGAAGGATTATTGTCCTCAACATACACTTAACTTTTCATAGCCTTAACTTGATCGGAGTCTGCCATTAGGGGAATAGCGTGTGCACCTCGTATGTGAAAAGCATGGCGTTTGTCCCCTTGTTTTTGGTGATCTGATCGGATCAGAAATGGCAAGGTCCAGACGGGCTTTGGGGATCACACAGGTGGCACGGACTGCCCTGCTGTTCAGCAGGTAGATCACTTGTCCAGTTTGTCTTCTGAATTACTATCAGTTTCTTGTCTTCTGAATTACTATCAGTTTCTTGTCTTCTGAATTACTATCAGTTTCTTGTCTTCTGAATTACTATCAGTTTCTTGTCTTCTGAATTACTATCAGTTTCTTGTCTTCTGAATTACTATCAGTTTCTTGTCTGTTAACCAAGGGCCTTTTAAGATGACACGCTTGTGCTTTTTCCTGTGAGAATACTCTTATTAGGAGGCATGGTGGTGTTGGGTTGATGATTGGACTTGATGATCTTAGAGGTCTCTTCCAACCCTAATGATTCTACAATTCTGTGATAACAGGATATGATTCAGTCTGTGTTAAGATCTCTTTACCTCCAAGTAGAAAATTACTTTCTTCTTTAGCTAGTTTTCTATTTTAAGTATATTGAAATGCAAATTTGTTTTTGTGTTGCAGGCCCAGCATAGAGACACATTCATTGAAGAACGCTATGGGAAGTACAACATCAGTGATCCATTAATGGCTTTGCAGAGAGATTTTGAGACCCTAAAAGAGGGAAATCACGGTGAAAAGCAACCAGTATGCTCCAATCCGTTATCTATTTTGAAAGTGGTGATGAAACATTGCAAGAATATGCAGGAAAGAATGTTATCCCAACTAGCTGCTGCGGAAAGCAGGCACAGAAAGGTAAGTTTTGCTTCAAATAAGCTGTGCAGAAGTTAATAGTTGCATTTTGATAATACATTAACTTCAGCAAAACCACTTAAATGGCTTGAGTTTTGGTAACTGAAAGGGCTTTGCACCTGTGTGTAAACTTCTCACTCAGTAGAATGCAGCTGGTAAGCTTAGTAATGGTCGTTCCAAAAGTTGAAGTATATGCAAGGTGGTTTTTGTCAGGACATATAAAAAGAACTACCTCATTCACAGCTGGGAGGTATAGTGCTTACCAAAATGTAAGAAAGGATTTCTAGAAGATAGAATTCTCAGCAGACACGTCACTGTACCTCTTGTGACTTGTTCTCAGTGATTGTTGAAGAGCTGGTACCAGGCACTTGCGGGAGTGCACCTCCTTGTGCGTTCCTGAGAAAGTATGGCGTGCCCAAAACTGGTTTTCATGCTATTTGGCCTCTTTAATAAAGCACCTATTTTCTCCATACATAGCTTTGACATATATTGACACCAAGGAAGTGCCTGGTCAATGTGTCAAGCTGTGCTTCCCCAGAGGTTTGCTCCTCTGGCAAACCGTAGTTCACTAGAGGAGCACAAAGCTGCGCACGGGACTGAAAGCAAGAGTCCGCTGAACTCTGCTTCTTGGAGTCCTGCTGCAACATATTCCCTTTACCTAGTTAGCTTCTAAGAAGACATTTTTATATGTTTGTTTGTCCTGCAGTAAATGTAAACAAATCAAAATCATTAAAGTATTTGTCCCTCCTATGTAGTCAGGGCAGGGAATAATTGCCCAAGAACACGTCACTGGAATTGCAACTGGGAGAGCGCTCCGGAGCATCCCTGCAGTCACCTGCATTGCAGCGCTGTATCTTAACCCCTTCACATACTTATTTTCCACCTGCAAAAGTAGCTGGGATTTTTGCTTTTACTCGGGTCAGTGGCAGACTGGGGGGCTGTGCCGTTGCACTGGTGTCCAGAAGCTGTCTTTTACAACGTCAGATCTCGGGGTGTGACTGGTGCCTGGGCCTGAGCCAATGCCATCCTGTGTTTTTTCACATGTCACTCTTACTTTGGTTAAAGCTTACTAAATCATGTACAAAGATCTCAAATACCAGTAGTTGAGTTCTGTTTCTAACCAACAGGTTCAAAGTTAAACCCTGTGTTTCGATGCTCATCAGCACATGGGTTAAACCTTATTTTCCCGTAATCTGTTTTGATGGGGTTAAGATAGAGCACGTTCCTTTCAGCCTGTGAATAATCTGAAGCATTTCTGTTACAGAAGCCGTACTATGATGTAAGCAACCAGCCAGCTTGACTTTTATATCACATGTGGACGCTATGCTTAGGGTATCTTCAGTTTTCAGTTTGTCCCCTAAGTCACTGGGAGTGACAGCCAGGCTCTGCGTTTCACTTTCCAGCCAAGTATCTAGCGAAATCATGCTGTTACAATCGGCTATTTTTGACCCTCCTCATTCAATCCTTCCTGCCTCCTTCTGTAGAAAGGTTCCTTATGTACTTAAAGATATTTAAGCATTGTTTGGAAGCTTAAATTTCAAGAAGACTGAGGAGCTGCTAAATTCACGGTGAGCATGTGTTGGAAGAGCCTAGAGTTTTGGTGATGAGATACAGCAGAGTCTCTTGGGAAGTTTGTGTTCTGGCATTTCTGTTGAGTTAATAGAATTTCAATTATTCCTGTAATTCAGCGTTAAAGCTGAAGGAGCTCCTTAACTGGGTCCTTATGGCAGGCAGTTTCATTTCAAGAGCTCATCTTGTTCTTAAGTGGAAGAACAAATTAATGTTCTTTAAAATAAACTTTGCACTGCAGTCCTCAAATCCCCTGTAAGAAACTGGGGGAGAAGCCTCCATGCGAATTACTGCTGAAACCCTAGCGAGGATCGTTCGTGCCCTGCGTCTCCCGGGTGCGCCTTCTCTGGGGCAGTGCCTCCGCTCCTGCCGGGCTCTGTAGTGCTGCTCCTGCCAGGAGATTCTGATGCGGGCACCGTGCAACCAAGGACGGATAATGTGAACTTCTCAAGGCTATTCTGCAGTCTGGGGGGAAAGCGTGCAATTTAGCCATTTAATAATAAAATGAAGTTACACACAAGGTGGGGTTTTCCTAACTTCTTTTGCAAATTGCCTCAACTATACCAAATAATAACGTAGTATTGTAACTTGTCTAGAAGCTGCTTTTATGTGATTTTGAGTTGGATTCTGCTGCCGGAGGCTGCACTGGCTGCTCTCCTGTGTCGTTCGGCTTTGGACTGTGTGCGAAGGCGCTGATCTCCCTGTGTTACGCCAGCTTGTAAGTCTGCCTGGGCATCAAGGTGACCGATGTTTGTTTGGCAGGTGATACTGGACCTGGAGGAAGAGAGGCAGCGGCACGCCCAGGACACGGCGGAGGGGGATGATGTCACCTACATGCTGGAGAAGGAGCGGGAGCGGCTCACCCAGCAGGTATGCTTCCCTAGCTGGTAATTACCCAGCCCACGGAAACCCTGGGTTCCTGGGTGGTGAACTGATGTCTAATTGCACATTTGTGTTGAAAGAGTAGTAGGGACCTCCCTCCTCTGTAAGGTGCTCCTAGCTTGTATCATTTTGATACGAAAAACAACCGTAACTTTTTGGGGTGTTTCGGTAGCTGAGCAGTGCTAAAAGCTATTAATGGGCAATCAAATGCCTTGAAATCTTACTTCAGCCCAAAATCTGAGAAGTTCTCAAGAACAGGGCTGTACTTACAGATGATAGGGCTTTCTAGTACTCAGATTCAGAATAAGTAATGAAAGATCTCCTGGGGGGCTTATTCAGAGATGATAATAAATACTTCAGCTACTGTTTTCTGTTACTCAAGTGCTGTAGACTTTATTAAACATACATCACACAACAGCATTTTAAAATCCAAGTGCCTTTAAAAGGCAAACTGACAAAGTAGTGAATGAGGTGGGATGCTCCAGAACGCCGGTTTGGTCAGTGCACGGCAGGCTGGGCGTATATCTCACTAAAGGTCAATTGAATTTCCGACATGATAAAACTACCAGTAAGTAATAATTCTTAATACATGCAACCTGAGTCATACAAGACTGCCCTGCAGATACCTGGGGCAGGAACCCCTTTCTTAGCCATTGCCATCTTTTACCGTGTAATTTCTCCAGGATATGTAGTAACCCCCGTTCCTTTTTAGGGCATTATACTTCATTTACCTTCAGGAGATTTTGTGGTTCCCTTACAGTCTTTTTTGTTCTTGTCTTCCAGTTGGAGTTTGAAAAATCCCAAGTGAAAAAGTTTGAGAAAGAACAGAAGAAGCTGTCAAGCCAGTTGGAGGAGGAGAGGGCACGCCACAAGCAACTGTCTTCCATGCTTGTAGTGGAGTGCAAGAAAGCCACGGCCAAAGCAGCTGAAGAGGGGCAGAAGACAGCAGAATTGAGCTTGAAATTGGAAAAAGAGAAGAGTAAGGTGAGTAAACTGGAAGAGGAGCTGGCGTCCAAGAGGAAGCGGGGTTTACAGATGGAAGCACAAGTAGAAAAGCAGCTCTCAGAGTTTGACATTGAAAGAGAACAGCTGAAAGCCAAGCTGAACAGAGAAGAAAACCGTACTAAAGCACTCAAAGAAGAGGTGGAATGCCTGAAGAAAGCCCTAAAAGAGCTAGAGGCTTCTTGCCAGGAGCACAGTCCTCCCGAGCCTTTGCAGCCAAGCCCCTCGGTGACGTCCAGAGGTGTTGCAACTGACAGTCCCACAGCGAAGTCTGTGTCTTGCCAGACAGAGTGTCTGCAGGCAGACCGAGCAAATCCTGCCAGCACAAGCAAAGCTGTCCACACCATGTTTCCCAGCCCTACTACACCTACTCATTCCTATGCAAAATCCAATGGTCATTGTGATACAGACATGCAGACAGGTGGTGAGCTACTGCAGACAAATGCGGCAGAGAGCCAAGCTCAAAAGGAGAAATCTGCTGGTGCAGCCTCGGAGAACACTGTTGAGAATGGAAGTTCTCCTGTAAGAACAGAGTCACCGGTGCATCTGATGTCCCAGCTCTCTTCTAGTGGGGCCTCCCTGTCTCCCAGTGGCACAGCTGCCTCCTCTCTAACACCTTCTCCCTGCTCCTCACCAGTTCTGACTAAGCGCTTAGTGGGAGCATCAGCAAGCAGCCCTGGTTACCAGTCGTCCTACCAGGTGGGGATCAATCAACGATTCCACGCAGCTCGGCACAAGTTTCAGTCTCAAGCTGAACAGGACCATCAGTCAAGTGGTTTGCAGAGCCCACCGTCACGGGATTTGTCTCCTACTCTAGCAGATAACTCTGCCGCCAAGCAGTTGGCCCGCAACACAGTCACTCAGGTCCTTTCCAGATTTACCAGCCAGCAGGGACCTATTAAGCCTGTCTCCCCTAACAGCTCACCTTTTGGCACGGACTATCGAAATCTGGCAAATGCCGTGAGCCCCAAAAGTGAATCTGGTCACTCTCCAAGCCCTGTCAAGGTTTCCAGTCCGCTAAGCCCGCTGTCTCCTGGAATTAAGTCACCAACCATTCCTAGAGCAGAGAGAGGGAACCCTCCGCCCATTCCTCCAAAGAAGCCCGGCCTCGCTCAGTCACCTGCTGCTCCTACTCCACTAACCAAAACCTCTTCCCAGGCACCCTTGCTGGGTGCCCCCATGGACGTGGCGAGTAGCTGCTCTAACAATACTGTAGTGTCAAACGGCAAAGACGTTGAGATACTCCTGCCCACTAGCAGCTAGTCTCCAGAAAATGTGAATGTGACATTCCACGGCTTAGCGTCCTACAGCTAAGACACTGTTTTTCCACTCCATGTTATTTATTTCCATAGTAGCAGATTCTGTCTGTATAAAGCATTTAGTATATTTTTTCCTTTTTTAATAGGTAGGAAAATATTTTTGTTTATGAAGAAACCTTAACTACAGCTATACAGTAGCCTCAAAATGTCTCATGGTAGCAGTCAAATCATTAGAGAGAACAAGAACCCCAGTCACGTGGTGGGACCTAACTCTCAAACTCTAATGGGACTGAAATGCTACTTTTAAATTATGCAGAAATAACTTTTGCAGACTTTTTACTCCAGATGAACATTTTATAAAAAGTGCCTGAACTAAGCCTGCAATATGAATGTGATTCTCCGAAAAAGGTGAGGAGGGGGACCATCTAGCTGCAGAAACAAATTCTTCTGTGAGTCCTGAATGTTGAAACCAACACTGGTTTTAATTCTTGCCGTTTGCTAGAGTAAGTTAGCAAATGTGAGGTGACCACCAGACTGACGCAGCCAGCCACGCTCTCTCCTGTAGGGCATAGCCCCTAGCTGGTGGAGGAAGCACACTTAAGTGTCTTCGGGCAAAATTTAGCTGTAATACAACCCAGATTACTTTTCTCTCAGTATCTATTGTCCGTGTCGTTCTTTTTGCTTTCCTGTAACACATTCTGCAGAGATGCCTGTGTGCTTTAAATGGCTGAACTCTGGTTTCTGGTGCGTCACCTTGAATTTTCAAGCTCTTCAAGCATTCTACTGTTGTGTGTAGAACTTCTGAGAAAAGGATCTTGCTATTACTTGACAAAGATCTCGCTATTACTTGAAAAAAATCACCAGTCCATATGATACAGGTTTTTTACAACAGTAACATGGGATCTTCTGCCATAAACAAAAGCAATAATTCTGTCCCTCGTGTCGATCAGTTGTGTCCGCCTGACCTGGATTCTACCCCCTAGTTAGCTGTGGGATCTTGCTGGCTTTCCTTGGCTGCAAATATGGAACCAAACCGTTACTGTTGTATAATTGAATATGTATATATGTGTGAGTAGTTTCACACACATACATACTAAATACGCAATGTATTAGGAAAACCTTTATCTAGTTCTGCCTAATATGAAGAAAATGTGGGAATTCGTTGAGATTTAAAAAAAAACACTTAGCAATTGCCCACATTTGAGGCAAATCATGTGTGTGAAAAATTATTGGGGCCCAAGAGGGGAGCAGGACCTGATTCCTGTGCAGAAGCACTTGCTGCAAGAAGTGCAGTCGTCAGTGCAGACGTGCTGCGGGCGCTGCCCGTCGCTCAGCAGCGCAGCACGGTCGGTTTTCTGAGTCACGGCGGCGAGAAATACAAGCCAAACGCACCACAGACCAGTGGCAGGGGCTGAGAGCAGAGCCCGAGTTCATTATCTCAGGTGGTGTATGTGAACTGATCCTAAATTTAGAAACTGGCCTTGCTGCTCGGTGTCAGCCCGTGTTCAGCATTTCCCTCTGCAGCAGTGTCACGCAGAGCACAGCGTCCCGCTGCCAGAGGCACGTTCTCCGTCGTCGGTTTTCGATATTTAATTAGATAAAATACATCCACCTTTACTGTAGGGACGGTCCCGGCGGCAGCTGGGGGGATGCACTGCTGCTCATGGCCCGGTAGGTTCCTTCTGGCTTTGAGCCGGGTGGCGTAGGACGTCGGAGCTCCTGCGCTGCTTTGAAGTGGCTGTTGTCCGAGGTGACCCTGCCGTCCTCTCCCGCACAGCCCTGCCAGGTATTTAGACTAGAACAAGAGGTTTTTACAGCCCTTTTATAGCCTTTTAAGTTGTGGTATTATGTGCTATTGTTCCTCATGCAGTGGGACCGGCTGTGTACTGACAGCAGGGAGACGAGGCAGCCTGGAGATGAGCGGGCAGCGACTCTTGTGGAAGCACATTTATTACTTTTTTAAACTTTTAAGTATCCACAGCAGATTTTTTTCCTCTTGATGAGAGTAATTGTAAAAACTGGTGGGCAGATGGATTTTGGCCCGCGTATCACTTCCGATTCAAAAGTGAGGCTTTTGTATACACTGCTTTAATGTGTTTCTTTGCTTTTACATTAACCTAAATGGTATTATCCCATCTTTATCAATAGCTCTATAGAGAGAGATATACTATGATGAAGTCTATTAGGAAATGCACTGAGTACTGTTTCTTCTAAAATATAATATGGGAAGGGGGTATGCAGAAGAATGTATTTTTGCTAGTAGCCTATCTTCTGAGAGAAACTAAGCACAAGATATCAAAATGGATCCAACTAATTCAGTAAGACATTTAGAGTTAGTATTTAACTGTTGATGTAGATTCTGTGTGGAAGCAACTAAATATTTCTTCTATAACTCACATCTGTTATAAGCAGACGTTGTTGCAGAGTTTGTCACTGGCTAATGGAGTATAATGAAGTGCAAAATGTATACACTAGTATTAACTCATTAACACTTGTAAATTTGTAAAGCCAAATGTACCAAGCTGAAGTCTTTAATCATTTTTATAGCTGATGGCATTAAACATGTTAAACATTCATATTATCAATAAAGGATTTTATTTTTAAGATGTGCAAATCGCTTAAGAAAGTGTTTGGAGTCGGGACTGTGCGTGGACCGAGGCTGCCCAGCAGGAAAACACTGCGTGTCTGTATTCGGGTGGAAACAGGCTTCAGTGCGCGCTCGGGAATGTCGGAAGAAAGCAGATTTCCTCGCAGGACCATCGATAACGGGCAGCTGTGGCTGGCTGCAGCCTGGGCTGCATCTGACGGTGGGGGTGCTGTCGCCTGGGAGGTGCCACGGCACAGCAAGCTCCCGGCACCTGTGGCTTCTAGGTGGTTTTAAGTGAAAACAGTTTTCCTACAGTACCTCTTTGCCACAGAATGGTGATATTGAAGTGCTAATACTTTGGGGGTATTATACTAACAAACACTTTGGGTTTTGGGGGGAAGTAGGTGTGCCAGTGCCCTGCTGGCTTCTCTCAAGCAGGATACAGCGTTTCTCATGGAAGTCGCCTGGGCAGCATCAGCCCTCCTCCGCCACGGGCGAGCACGGCTCAGTCAGGTCACGGGACGCAGGGGAGAGCGTCCCAGCCCAGAGAAGTCCCCTGTGCCGGGGATGCAGCGTGTCCATGCAGGGAACCAGCGCGTTCCTTCCCCGGAGAGCCGGGGGCTGCTCCAGGTGCCTGCCAGCCCACCCGTGGGGAAGAGTCCGCAGCTGCTCTGACTCCCCAACACCTACCTTGTAGTGACCTGGTTTTCTAATTTTTACATGGGTTCAGCCAAACAGGTTTTGCAAGAACTTGGGAAGCAGCTCTTTGTGCATCGAGCTCTTGAGGCTCGATGGCGTTTCGGAGGAGCGCTGCGCGAGTGACGGTACCTGCTTCAGCACAGCCGAGAGCAGTAGCCACCGACCAAGCACCGCTTCCTTCCGTAACCCTCTTCTCCAGCGAGGCGGGGGCGGAGGAGCCCTGCCCAGGTAGGGGTCGGACAGGCGGGCGGCTCAGCTTCGGCCCTGCTTGCTTTTCACAGCAGCAGCAGCAGAGGTGGAAGGAAGGTCCTTGCCCAAGGCCGGAATGCCCATAACCACCTCCAGACTGCGTTTCTCTTGCCCTCCGACACACCGTGCTGCGTACACGGAATGCGAACGGCTGCGGTGGGGCTCAGGCCCGTTACGGGGCCGTGCGCGGAGCCCAGCCCCTGCTCCCAGCCCGTTCCTGCACAGGAGCGATGAGTCAGTCCCTCAGACCCAAAGCCTGGCTCATCCCCACAGGTCGCCCACACGAGCCTGGCCTTGCTGGGCCCGGGCTGGCGGCCGGCGGGGTTCGGCCACCTCTGCCTCAAGTGGGCACGGCTCAGCGGAGCGAGGTAACCCCGGCCTCCGCGGGCTCGGGCGCAACGTTACCGAGCGTCGGCAAAAGCCGAGTCGCTGCTTCTCCTCTGCCACCGTCCCGCCGGGCCCGGGGATGCTGGGTGCGGGGATGCTGCGGGCAGAGCCCGACCCTCCGCCCGGGGCTCCGGCGGCGGCGGGCGGAGCGTCCCCGGGGCGGGCGGTGCGCGGCGGGACGGGGCCGCTAGAGGGAAACCTGCGCCCGGGAACGGGCCGGGCGGCACCGGGGGGCGGCACCGGGGGGCGGCACCGGGGGGCGGCACCGGGGGGCGGCACCGGGGGGCGGCACCGGGGGGAGGCACCGGGGGGCGGCACCGGGGGGCGGCACCGGGGGGAGGCACCGGGGGGCGGCACCGGGGGGCGGCACCGGGGGGAGGCACCGGGGGGCGGCACCGGGGGGCGGCACCGGGGGGCGGCACCGGGGGGCACCCGGGCCCGCTGCCTCCTGCCCGCACGGCCTGGCCCGGCTGCGGGCGGCCGCTCCGTCCCGAGTCCGCGCTCGGAGAGGGGAAACGGGCTGTGCCTGCCCCGCCGCAGGGCATCCCCCCCTCCAGGGCATTTCTCCCGCAGGCCATCACCCCACAGCAGGGTACCTCCCCTCAGGGCACTCCCCACCTTCCAGGGCATCCCCCCCTCCGCAGGGCATCACCCCACAGCAGGGCACCCCCTTAGGACAACCCACCCAGGGCACCCACCACAAGGTATCCCCCATCGCTGCACCCCGCCATGCCCCACGGCAGGGCATCCTGGATTGCAGGCTGTCCCACCAGAGCAGGCACAGACTTACCGTGCTGTCAGGATGCAGCAGCTATTCCCAGCTCTCCCAGCAAGAGCTGGATCTGCTTCCCACTCCGTCCCCAGTGGGAGTTCAGCCCTGGAGGACCCCGGCACCCACCACTGTCCTAAGAAAACGTACCGGCTCCCCAGGGCGGCTCCTGGCTGGGCTCTGCGAGTCCTGCCAAGGCACTGGCTTCACCTCCCACCCTCCTGACCCCGGCTGCAAGCTCCTGCAAGCACAGGTGAAATGGTGTGGACCAGAGCGTGAGAGCAGTGCCTGCACAGCTGGGGACACGGGCTGCAGGACGGGGGTGATGCCAGGTGCTGGCAGGGCCACGGGTGCCGGGCAGTGAAGGCAGGACGGCTCAGAGCTGCTCGGCCGGGAGCAGTGCCGCTACCGGCCTTGTGCCTCGCAATTTTCCTCCATGGAAAATGGGTGGTCACTGACCAGGCGCTCCCATCAGCAGTACTGTGAATTAGTCACTAGACCAGGGATGGAAGTGTGTGGGCTCAGCTGGCACACGCTCGGGGCAGCTGCGTGCTCGCACCTCTCCCCAGCGGGGAGCTCGCGCTGCAGGGTCAGTCAGCAGCCCCAGTGCCCAGGGGCATGTGGTGCCCAGCCATGCCGCTCCAGAGCATCTCATCAGTGAGAAACACCATGGAGCAATGGCAGAGCAATGAACTGCACTGCTGGGGAGAGAAACCCGCCGGGGGGGGGCCTGCGGTGGGGTGTTGGGGACGCAGGGTGCTGGTGAGGCTCTGCTGGGTGGTGGCGAGAGTGGGGCTGGGATGAGCGCATCGTGTAACTGCAGCTCCTGGGAGCATCCCTTGGGAAGTGCGGCTGTCCTCCAGACGCTGTAACCTCCAGTTCTGCTGGCAGAAAGAGCTTTTGCTTTGGTGTGCATTCACCCCATAGCATCGGCTTCGGGCTCTCCCAGCCACGGTGCCTGCGGATGCGGTTTGTTTGCACAATCCAGCCCGTGAGCCAGACCTGGCTCTTGCCCTTCGCCGGGGCACATACAGCCAAGGAAGGCTTCAAGCACTGAGTGTTGTTGTGAAGAGATTTCATGCTACAGGTTTAGCATGAGCAAACATGCCAAGAAGCTGCGGTCTGCTTACCCCGCTTTCCTGCCCTGCTATTTCAGCCTCGGCCACCGCTGCTGATAACCCCTGGGCGCCATCCAGGCGCCACAGTCACCGCCACAGCCTCATCACCCGTCAGCTGCAACAATCCACTGCAGCAGTCGGAGCAGCAGGTTAAAGGGTCCGGGAAAATCAGTTTGGGGGCAGTCATCTCTTTTGGGACGAGGACAGAGAAAGTAGCAAACACAGGGCTAGAGTTGGAGGTTGAAATGCCACGTGCCTGGGTTTCAGTCCTCCGCTTGCAGTTTGTGCGTCCTGCTGCTGTGAGTTTCTCAGCGCTGCCCTGTGCTCGGCTCTCCTCGGCTCCGTGTGTCGGTACCTGCTCTGTTGTCACAGGCAGACCCTGCCCTGTAGCTGCAGGGTTGCAAACTGCCTTCGTAAAATCAGCTTGCACAGCTGCAGCGGTGTTTGTCAGATGTAATTGCAACACAAATCAAATTCAGTTCAGCTAATTAGGAATCAGTGGATGTCCAGCTGAAAACACATTCCCCCATGGCTGCACGATTTTGGCTGCACTGGGCCACTGTTCCCATGTACTATGTGCCTCGAGTCTGCTCTTGGCTCTGGCTGAAAGACCTGTGGCTGCGAGGGGTGGCGAGGGCCCAGCTCTGCACCTGGTGATCGGGCAGGCTGCTGAGCCCCGTGGAGAGCAGCACTAGGTGTGCCCAGGTGATGCTTTGGAAGCTGAAGCTGGTGCTGGATCTGGGCTGGCTGCTCTGGTCCCAGCTCGCTCCCGGCCAGGCGGGTCTCGGGCCACACACGGCTCGCCCCCAGGCAGGGGGCTGCGGAGCGCCCCGCCGCAGGCTCCAGTCCCCTGCGCCGCACTCCCACGGGGTGAACGGCTCTCAAGGGCCGTGCGGAAGAGGGAATCCAGCTGAAGAGCTGATTCTGATGGTTTTCATCCTGCTCTGAAAGCAACAGGGGAATTTGTTTCGTGGGAGTACAAGAACTGTTTACAAATTAATGAAGCAGCTCCATGTGATGCTCACAATGCGCAGCACGTTCCCTGGGCCTGGGCACAAGACACCCCTTCCCCAGAGCCCCTGTGCTGCCCAGTGCCCCCCACTGCCCGCCCCAGTCCAGGGATGGCTCTGCTGCCACCGGTGTCTACAGCCAGGTGCCAGACACGGTGAAACATTATCCAGTGCGTGGGGGCTGGCAGGGCTGCGAACCCCAGATAAATCCTGGCGACTTGGAGGCTGGAAAGCAGGGTCTTCTGGAGCCACAACTGCCCACAGCCACATTTTGGTCCAAGCAGGAGTGCAGCGCTCAGGGTGTTTAATGCAAGGTGGCATGGTGACAGAACGGACCAAGACAGTCAGACCTCTCTCCCCTACAGCTTCCCAGACAGCTTTCTGGAGCCCCTTGGTGTGCAACGTGCCCAGACCCTGCTGAGCCTCCCGAAAGCACAGCCCCGCCACGGCCCAGGGGCAGCCCTGTCCTCCCCGGGCGCAGCGAGGAGCCCGGCCGGCGCAGGAGCTCTGCCACAGCTGCCTCTCGTCTGCAGGAGCCTCACGGGCAGCGCAGCCTCGGCCGCGTGATTAATCTTTTGTCACAGAGGAATAAGGAAAACCAGCAATTAATAAACCCCCAGCTTAGGCAGTAACACGGCTCTGCCGTCCCCGCCGTAAACATGGCCATTTTACTGCCTGCGACTCGGGACGTGCCGACGGCCGGGCACGGGCGCAGCGCAGATGTTATTGTAGGGGCTGCCCGCGGGGAGCGGGGTCAGGGCTGTTTGACGGGGAGGAATCGCCATCGGGAGGATGTTTGTTTTTGTAGCAGCTGGATGTGTCTCGGGGAGGGATGGGAACGTCTTCTGTCACTCGTGGGCCGGGAGGAGGCTGGCAGGGCAGGGATAAAGCTCCTGACAAGTTTGGACTAGCAGGCGAGTTGATTAGCTGAGAGATGAAAATTCACAGCTCTGCTCTTGCAGGGGCCGTGAGCTGCTGGAGATATGTTTATGCGAGGGGAAAGCACCCCCGTGCATGCTGCCCCGCTGCCCGGCCCCCGCCGGCGCTGAGCCCGTGGCCCCGGTGAGCCGCGGCGGCGCGGGCAAAGCGCCTTGGGTCGGTACTGGGCGCCCTGTGCCCGCACAGCCCTCCCCGCTCTGCGGAGCCGCGTCCCCCGGCGCGAAGCCGTGCAGGGGCTGTTGGGGGGCAGCGGGGATGGGGGGACCCGGGGGCAGCAGTCTGGGGGGGCGGGGTGGATCCCAGCTTCTCCATGGGCCCAGCGTGCGCTGCAGGAGCGGGTCATTGCCGGCTGCCTGAGCACCGCCACGGTGGCCGTGGGCCTTGGGGTCTGGACACCCGGCGATGCCTCGGGTGTTAATTTGCAGCTGATGGTAGAAAAGAACCCCAGCACGGGGAGCACGGGCCCTTGTCAGCTGAGAGCCTGGGCTGGGCTCTGTCTGATGGTACAGATTACCTGATGATAGACAGAGATAAATGCATACAGCTGGAGGCAGAATAAATCGATGCTATTCGTTGTATAATTGTCTTGAAAATAAGGTAATGACTGGCTCTTGGAATGCTTTGATCTTATCAGAAAGACAAGGAATACACTAATGGCTTTAATTAGACTTCGGGGATGAAATGAATTTGGCCTCCTGGGTGAGCTGGTTTCTGGAATTGACCACTGGTGGGGATAGAAAGGCTTTAATCAGATTTAGGCTCTTTAATACCCACAATAGTGTGTGTCTGCGTGTGTGATACAGACCTACTGTTATGCCTGGTTTGGGGGCGGGGGGATTGGTTCTGCCGGCTGCGTGTGCTTGGGCTGCCAGTGCAGGCAGGAACCTTTTTACAATGTACTTCCCCATTTGTGTTTGAGCTCTGCAGGGCACCGTGCCATCAGAAAATCCAGGGAGCTTTGTGTAGAAAAAAGGTTATTTTCATGCCTTCGAGCTCAGCATCTTTTGAGGAGGCGCGGAGTCTACTAGTTTTATTTATTGTCTTCTAAAGGAGATTTGAAAACAGCTTATCAAAAAGCAGTGGAAGGCTGGTAATTGTTTAATTTCCCAACAGTGGGTCACGGCAGCTGCTCCGGCAGCAGGGCAGCGTGCTGGCCACGCTCGAGCATCCCGCGTAAGCAGTTACCAATTACCGCAGCTTAATTAGTGCATGTAATGGCTGCAGTCAAAGCAACAGAAAACCTTATCTCTCTAGGAACATATCGTTGCGTTATCCCCCAGAACACATAGAATAAGTGGTGTTTAATGCGCGGAGGATGAGCAGGGTCTGACTCAGCGCTGTGACTCACCGGGTGAAGCCGCCGCTCGTCAGCCGGCGGTCGCGGCCCCGGCTCTGCGGCGCTGGGTGGGGATGCCACGGCTCTCGTGGGGTTCTGTCTCTCCTCCCGCCGTGCCCGTGGCGGGGCCGAGTCCCGGGGTGTCCCCAGAGGGGCCTCGCGGCGGTGTCCTGGTTCGCCCGAGGGTTTGGCAAGGGCCGGCAGTTTTCACAGGCTGCACCTGACCTTCCCCTAGTTATTGCCTAGCGAACCTGGACTGCTTTCTGAGCAGCAGCAGCCCAGACGCTGAAGCTAAACATGCAGCAGTTATTCTTCCTAGGCCGTGTTTATGTCTTCCTGTTGTAACTACAGATTCGGATTATTTTGGTAGGTTGACATTAGCTATCATGTTTCCTTATGTTAATTTGCTGGGCTTAGATGAGCTCCCAAAAAGGATTTAATAACAAGAGCTGTTGCCAACGAAAGCACAACCTTGTTCAACAGTTACTGTACAGCCAAATGTTTCTAACGCCAAGCCTCCAGGCGTGGTATAAGCTCCTTGTAAGTAGCTGAGGTTTTGTGTAAGTGCGGGTGAGAGCGCGGCGAGGTCAGCGCTCACCCCGCAGGAGCAGGAGGTGGCTCCCAGCTCGGCTGGGACATGAGCCCCCCGGGAGCATCGCGGTGGGATGGGGATGGGGAAAGCCACAAAGCTGCAACTGAGCCTCAGAGGGAAAGCACCGATATTTGGTGATTCTGGCTCAAACAGCAGGGCCATGGCAGCGACACCCAAAACAGCAAGCAAGGCTGAGCCCCCTCCTTTCCCACATCCCCAGCGATGCCCACCCAGCATCACCCATCCCAGAGGGGTGACGGCACCAGTGTGGTGGTGCGACCCACCCACCCCCCCAGTCCCCAGGGCTGTGGGGCCACGGATGCCCTTGTGGCTGTCCTGCTGCCAGCGCCGCCCGGGGGGGGAGAGGAGGAGGAGGGGATGCAAGGGGAGGAAGAGCTGCAAGCCACTGGGGGCCTGTCTCCCCAAACTGCCCCACCGCCAGAGCCACCCCACTCGCTGTGTCGCCCCAGGATGTGACAAATCACCAGAGTGTGTGTGCAGAAAGCTCCTCGCCACGGCACAAACACACACATGCTTAGTAACATAATCTCTTGAAAGCAAAATCCCAGAAATTCCTTTTTCTTCGTGGAAAATGTTGCCTGAGGGAGAAGCTCATAATGAAGGATGAAAGCTTAATCCTCGCGGTAGAGCAGGATGTGTTGGGGGGAGAGTATAAACATGACAGTTGTTGCTCAGTGAGTCGGAAAAAAAAGGTGAAGGGATAAAAGTTGCGGCAGGGCGCGGCGGCGCAGGCTGCGGGTCCGGCTGCGAGGAGCCGCGGCAGCGCTTCCTCCCTGACCGCGCCGCGTTTGTCATTTCAGCGCTGGCCGTGACACGTGCACAGGGTTATCCCGGCAATTTCAGACACAGAGAAAAGCTCTTGCGCCGTGGTAGGTGAAGGTGTGGGGAGAGTGACCACTACAAAATAAAACACCAGTGTGTCTGCAGACTGATATTCCGCGTTTTTCCGGGCCGTCAGTACGAATGCTGGCAGGCGATGCGACCAAGCACCGTGGTGGGAGCCCCGTGCACGTGTGCAGGCTCTTTGGGGCGGCAGGACGGCGCGGACCTCCCCGAGGGCAGGCTGGCCCTGCGGTAAAGAAGCATCCCCCCACTCCTGATGCAAGGGCTGGGGGAGGCATGAATTGTCCCTGGGCCTGCCCTCAAGTGGTTTTCTCCAGCGCTGGAAGTTCACTTCTGATGAAAGAGTGAGTGACCCAGTGAGCCCGGGGAAGGCAAACAGAGAGAGATCAGAGGGGAAAAAAGCTCAGGAGACACGCATTGAAGGAAGCAGCTTCTTCACACCTCCCTGCCGCCCGCTGGTAACCACTGCTCTAACCAGCCCTCTTCAAAGCTGGAGAAAACATGTTTAAATCAAAGGTAAATCCCTGCCACAGCGCTGCCCCAGTTAAGCCGAACCTCCCCGCCGGTGGGCAGCAGAGGTGGCGGCGCGGTGCCGACCCAGGGCACCATCAGCACCAGCACCGGGGGAGAACACGGCTCGCAGCCAAGGGCCGGGGCTGCGGGGGTCTTGCACTGGGGGCCACGCTTGGGGTGCTGGAAGGAGTGGGGCCAGTGGTTGGGCAGAAAGGGACATTGTCCTTGGCTCCTCACCGGAGCCAGCGCCTCAACCCCCAGGGCTGTGCAGTGAGCTGCTGGGGCTCAGCCGGCCGCGGCAGGGACATTGGCAATGGCAGAGCCCTTCCCAGGCAGATGTTGGCCTTGTTCACCAGGTGTTTGCACGGGGCTCGGCACAAGACGCGTGCTGGCACCACTGGGCCTCCCTGCCCTGAGCACCCGCTGCAGCCCATGCATGGACTGCAAGGCTGGTCCGCAGAGCCAATAACCCGCCACGCTGCAGGTGTCCTGCAGCCCAGGCCACGAAAGGCCAGACCTTTGGAGCCACCGGCGTGCAGCCGCGCTGCCCATTGGCGTCCCCGCCTCCTGCCTGCAGGTCTGCTCTTCCCAGCTGCCTCTCCACTGCAGAGTGCTGTCCCTGCGCCCGCCATGTGGCTTTTGGGAGCCGCAGGCACCAGCTCCCTGGCTGCCCAGGAGGCCACGGTGGTCAGCACTGAGAGGTACCACTGCACCGGTGGCTCCCTGCGGGTCCCGGCCAGGTCAGAGCCATCACATGCCCGTGGCGGGGAGGGGTCACAAGACACATGCTCCCCAGTCTATGAAAGGGCTTTTTGCAGCCCAGCTTTTGCTCCCCATCACTTGCTCCATGCACAGCATCCCCAAGCCTTCAGCACTCCAAGAGGGACAAACAAACAGGCTCCGCTTCGCTTATTTTTAATTCAGAAGAGGAGCGGTGGAGGTGGGGTTACACTCTCCAGAGCACAACCTGTTCTGCCTTTGCTCAGCGTGCAGCAACGCTGTTTATGGGCTCGGATTCCAACCTTCTCCTCTCTCAAGGCTGTGAAGATGTATTTCCTTTTGTGCCATTTCTCCTTCTGGCAGGCAGGCTCCCAGGTGGGTCTGGAAAATGTCAAAGTGGGAAATAAAGTTGTTCACTGCAAAAAAAAAGAAGGAAAAAGGAGGGGGAAAATGCCCAAGCAGCGCAATGCTAGGGCCTGCCAGGGAGCCACCGGCACTCGGGCGGGAGTGGGGTGCTTCAGACGTGGGGCATCACGAGAGCCCCCAGCTCCGCACTGCCGCTGCCATGTGCCCAGCACAAGGGCTCTGCCACCACCGGTGCCTGCCCTACGCCGCAGCTGAAGCCTCTGAGGCTTTTTCACCCCCGGAACAAGCTAAAAGCACAGCGCAAGATGAAATAACGGCAGCACAAGACGCCTGTCGCCGTGGCCCTTCGCTCTCCCGCCTCGCGTCCAGCGCAGCTTCCCTGCCGGGCGCGCGTGTGCTGCCCCTCTGGGCTCGTCTCGGGAGGCCTCATAGTGCTGAAACAGATGACGGTATTTATCTGAGGTGACTAATGGGCAAGCGCATTCCTGGCTCTGCCATCATCTGGTTCTCGTAACGTCAGGCGTGATTAGCGCTCACGCACACACCCCAGCATTTTCGGGCGGCATTGGGAGGCAGCGAGGTGGGGTGAAGATGGCATTTGTTCTCAACCACGTGGATTTTTAAAACCTCGCTGTTTTGCGTAACACAAAGTGACAGGTACCGCCGTGCTCCGGCAGCCGCGGCGCAGGGCCGGCAGAGCTGCCACCACGCCGGCACGGGGCAGAGCCCCGTCCAGCACCGGGGCAGGTGTGTGCTGGGGCAGGAAGGGCAGCGAAGGCGATGCGCCGCGGGGAAGCGGTGCAGCCAGCACTGGGGGGGATGTGGAGCGGCCCCCCCCAATCCCACGCCACCCCCGTGGTGGGGCGGTGGGCTCAGCTGCATGCCACAGCCATCCGAGAGGGACTGCGAGCACCGGCCAGACCCCCACACACCCCCAGGAAACTGGTTTCCCAGAGAAAATTAAATGTTGACAAAACAATGGTTTTTTCACCCAAACAAGTTTGCTCTTTGTGGAAAGTATTTGGACTCAATACTCAGCACTTCACGCAAACAGCTGGAAGGAAATGGCCAGTGCAGGAGCCCCACGCGGGAGTTGCCGGCACTGGCAGGAGGGACCCCCAGGCACGTGGGCACCGAGCTGCGGGGAGCCTGCCTGTGCGAAAACCAGTTTCCTGGTGAGAAAGTCTCCATCTGGCAAATCAAAGAGGTCAGCAGCAGTGAAGTGGCCGTCGCCAGGGCTGCTGGGGCTTGATGAGCTGCTGAACCCCGCGCAGCGGGATGGTGCTCGCTGCCTGCACCGTGGGTGCTGCAGGGACCTGCACCCGCCGACCGCCTCGGGCTCGCTGCCTCCTGCACCTTCACGTGGGAAAGTGGATTTAGCGGGAGCAGGAACCCAGCCCCGGCGCTCCCGCTGCTACCTGCAACGGCCAGGACATCCCACGTCACCATCAGTTAAGGGGATGCTGAGGAATGCATAGACATTCTAACCCAAAACTGAGCTCTCAGGCAGGAATTCGCTGCCTGGTTTAAGGGGTGCCAGCTGCGGGCAGGCGGCTGGGGTTTAGTGAGCATCCCTGGTGACGGGGAGCCCTGCACCGCCGCCATCACCCGAGCGACCATCACCCCACCTCCAGGCACCGGCCGCAGCCCTCGCCCCGGCGGCCACGTGCCGTGGTGGGAGGCGCAGCAGCGCGAGCACCTGCGGGCGCAGAGCGGCAAGGCTGCGGGCGCCGGTGCCGCCGCGGCGAGAGGCTCAACCTGCACATGCCTGCGTGCATGAGCTCCCGGGAAAGGACGTGCCACGACAGCCCGCAGGAGCGCCTGGGCTGGGCACAGATGCTGCAGATTAGAAAATTAAAAGCTGGGAGGTTTCTGTTGAAGACATTTTTCCGTTCATGAGGCCATGGGGTGGAGCAGGCGGAGGGGGTGGGGGGGGCAGCTGCCTGCAGCAACAACAAAAGGCAGAAGGGGGAGGGGAGCACGAGGGAGAGATTTTTGATTCATACTCAAAAATTATCCAAACTTTATTGCCAAAATGTCTACATTTTTATGTGCTTAAGCACAGTGAGTTATGGAAATCTTAAAACAATGGAATGATCTCTTTCATTGCCCTCGATGCGTTCAAAGCCACCACCCCTCCTAACCAAGTGGAATCTCTTTTTCCGTGTTATTGACTTACAAAAATGTCTCTGCTATCAACACCGTCCATGCGCATCTCATAAATACCAGGGTGGGACACAGGGCTTTTGGTGGGGGTTTTTTATAAACCCAGCTCTGCACCAACCCTTCCTCAAGAAACGTTTTTGTGGTCTTTGGTTGATTTGGCAAATTTTCTATTAGAACCTGCCTGAACAAGAGGGGCTGCAAATTCCTTGAATCAAGTCCAAGCATACAGCTTTCTGGTTCCCCTGCTCTCGTCTTTGCTCTGTGGGAGTCCCTTATCTGTCAGTCACGTACCGATCTTATAAATCTTCCATAGTGCGATGTGAGAGCATTACAGGGTGTGTCTTACACGCTCCATCTGCCAGGTAAGGGACCGCAGGGGTGAAAGCAAGCGCCAGCAATCCAGCAAGAGCACGTGTTTTGCAGTCCTGGACATGCAGAATAAAGTAGGTATAGTGTCTTTTTTGTGCTGTGCAGCAGGCCTGGAGCGGACCCATTCCTTTCGGATCTCAACAGAAGCAGAGAGGGGCAGATGCCCTCGCAGGCACCTCTGGTGGGACGGATGCATCCGTCCTCCTCTGCAGACGTCGCACGCGAGGCGCCGCGCTGGCAGCACCCAGATGCTCTGCTGCAGGGAAAAGCCCTTCGTGCAGCGGCTGTGCCTGTGTAGGAAACCGTAACTGAGCGTGCAGCAAGGGCCGACGCGAGCAACACGCACCGGGGTGGTTTCCTTCGCTGCCGAGATAATTTCTCCCTATCTTTCCAAAACAACCTCTTCCTCCGCTGCCCCGGCTGTGCAAAGCCCGGCCACATAGGCCTGGGCCCTGATTTACAGCCTGCCATCTGACAGAGCTGCAGGCAAAGCGCTGATCTGGAGCAAATGAGGAGCAGATCGGGGCGGGGGTTTGCCGGGGAGGTTTCGCAGCTGTGCAGGGGGACCGCAGCCCCGGCAAGGAGCCGTCCCACCCTCGGCTGCCTGCACCGGCCGGGCTGGGTGATGCCCGTGGGCGAGGAGGGGGCAGAGAGTAACTCAGCCCCCCTCACCTGCAAGAAGAGCTTTGGGAGGGCTTGAGGCCCTGACGGGAAGCCCTGATGCCTGCACAAGCCCCCCACTAATCCCTTCTTTCCCAGGCCACGCCGCCGCGCTCGCGGCTCGCCGAGGAGAGGGGAGCTGCGGGAAAACCTCTCGGCCCTATAAACTGACACAGTTGTTTATAATATTCCTAAGTGCCATTGCGTGATGATAGCAGTTCTTTGACAGGGAAAATTTACTTTTTTCCTTCTTTTTTTAAATAAAGTTAGAAAGCTGCAAGTTCTACAAAAGATGTTTTGGCTATTATTCAGGGTTTGTTTGTTTTTCTGCTTCCTAAAGTGACACACTGAGGGCCATTTGCTGCTGCTAATGTTACAGCGTTGTTGCAGCACCGCTAGCAGGGTGCTGTGCTCAGGCTGGCCTGGGCAAGGCTGAAACCCTGGGGCTGAGGCTCGCTGCCCTCCCTCCGGCCGCCCCACCGGCCACCCCATCCACCCACCCTCACTGCCCTGCGCCGGGGGGTGACATGCCTGCAAGGAGGTGACATTTGCTGAGCAGAGAGCAAGGGCAGCACCAGCGCCCGGCTGCAGCACCCGGGGGATCCCAGCCCTGCCGGCTGCACCAGCCCTGCAGCCAGCGCGGCGGCGGCCCAGGAGCAGGGAGCAACGGAGCAGGGAGCAACGGAGCAATGGAGCAGGGAGCAATGGAGCAATGGAGCAGGGAGCAATGGAGCAAGGAGAATGGAGCAGCCTCTTGCAGCTCCTCGGCCAAAGCGCCTGCAGCCTCCTGAGCTGCCCGCAGCTGAACTTCCTGGGAAAGCAGCTCACATTTGCACGGATGAAAGTTAAAAGCCGTTGACCTCCTGGATAAAATTTATCTGTGCACATTTCGCATCCCGGGAGGTGAAACCATTGCTTTGCCATTACTTTTTGTGTGGAAAAACTCCTCTCTATGAGCCAGCCGCTTTGCTGAGGACACTGCCATCTCCGGTTTGCTTATATTGTGCTAAAACAAACAAACAAGCCCTGAAAGTCAGTGGAGAGCTGCAGCAATCCTCCAAGCTATAAAAAGGAGTAGGGATTTATCAGGACTTCAGTATGGGACACGGCACGGCTTCCACAAGGCTGGTGCGCTGACTGACGGGCACCCCTCCAGCACACCCGTGCCTTCGGGTGTCAGCAGATACGCTGTTTCCCTGCGGTCACGGATGGGGCTGACATTGCACTGTCCTGGCCCTCCATCAGCTGAGGCACAAGGAAGACAGTCACAGCCTGGAGCAGAGACCAGGGCTTGTGGAAAGCACAGCTCCCTGTGCTGGACGGACGGGCTGATGGAGATTAGGGCTCGTGTCCCTGCGGGGTGACAAAGCAACGTGGCAGCCTTCAGGTGCCCCTGAGGGGAGGCAGCAGCAGCGGCATCAGGGCAGGAGGCAGGATGAGCTCAGCCAAGGCAAGGAGGGCTTCCTGAGAGCGATGGTCTTGGACGACCTCCTGCCACTCCAATTCAGTGTTCACTGGATCATTTGTCAGTGTAAAAAAATCAGGCTGGAGCTCAAAGTATCCCTACTGCCTTGTCCTGGAGGAGAAGTCCTGGAGGAGGTGACAGGATAACGTTAGCAAAGCAGCCAGCTACGAGGTCACTGCCACAGGCTAAGAGCCCCTTCTGCCTGGGGGCTTTCCACCTAAGCCCTCCTTGTAGAGGGATGCAGGGCACAGCTCTGCACTGATGTCCGCAGGACAGCTGCATTGCTCCATGGAAAGGTTTGTAAAGCCCACAGGACTGAGTCCATGAGTGCTAAGACAGCAATTTCCTGCTCAGAGTAATTTTTCAGCTGATGAGGCTGGGGAAGCACCCACCCGCATCCCGCCAAGCACCCGTGCCGCGCCGCTGGGTTGTGGGTGCGTTGCACTTACCCACAATGGGCCTCCTAAAACCCTCCCAGCAGCACCACTTGGCTGCAACGATGCTGATGCCCCCACAGCTCACTGGAAGACAGGAATTCAGACTGAGAGGTTCTTGTTACTTTGTCATCCAAGATCCCAAATCCCCTCCCGCCCCAGGAAAGCCCAGCTCAGCGCCAGGCTCAGCAGAGCAGCCCAGGCTTTCCCATGGCCGCAGCTGCGGTTGGTGCTGCCTCAGGTACCGCAGTCGCGGCCCCGCAGCCGCAGTGCTGCAGGCATTTGCTGTGGGAGCCAGGAAACAAGAGATGGGAAGTTTATAAACATGCCGTGGATGGTTTATGGAAAGAGGTTATGAAATGCCATTATATGTTTTATAAAGTGTCCTGATTGCACTCCCCAGTCACGGTATGATTTTGATCATAGAGCTCAAAACGAGCTGGGGCTGGAGATCTGAAGGGTAGGGGACGGCCGGGAGGGCAGCGCAGCAACATGGATATCGGCGGGTTCTCTTCAGCACTTGCTTATGCCCAGGGTTCTGCAGTCGCCGACATTCGTGCTTTGGGAAACGCCCGACCGACATTAACCCGAGGTGGGAGGGAATTGCCCCAACGCAGGGGTGCCCCCTGCGGCCCGGCAGCCCCCCACCCTTGCCAGCACCAGCAGTGCCCCCCCGCCCGGCGGCGTCCCGCACACCAAGCCCCATTCCCGTCCTCTGCGCCAGCCCCCCCCGATGCTGCTTCTTTGATGCAAGAGACCGTTCTGAAGATGCGCAGATGATGCAGCAAGGGTGAAGGGGCTGATGGGGGAGCAGGGGCTGAGGGTGCCCTGCTAACGTGCCTCCCAGGGCTGTGCGCCCCGTGTTTTGGGGGGACCCCGCGCAGCGCAGAGAGCTGCAGAGATGCGCCGAGCCCGGCAGCTCCACGGCACCAGCACGGTGGCGGCTGGGCACACGGGTGTGACAAACCCGCCGGCCGGCCCCTGGCACCCGGGGAGCGGTGGGGGAATGTTGGCCGGAGGAGAGAAGCAAACATCAAGGGATCAGAATGAAACCACATTGCAGTGCGTGATTTATGGACTGATTCAGGGCTGCAGCACGCGGCCTCGCAAGGGCTCCCTGGGAGGAGCAGCCCACGATCAGTGTTTACCAGGGACCGGTGCAGCCCCTGCAGGGCTGGCCAAGAGCTAATTGCAACAGCCTGAACCGTCTCCTCCCAACTGCGGCAGCCACCCAGACACAGAGGTGCAGGACCTGCTCACAGGCAACGGCAAGGCCAGCACTTCGACGCTGCCTCCCATCTTACCCTGGAAGTAGAATTGAACCTCTGTTCTGCTGGAGAGCAACCTGTGGCCCTGGCACTGGGTGCTGGAGCAGGAAGAGTCCATCCTCTCCCCTGGGACCGCGGACCAGGTATAAGAGGGGGCTTGTCATTGCGACCCATCCATGACTGATGCACAAACCCCTCAAAACTTGGAAAAACTTAATTAACAGACCTCTAAGTCCCGATGTGCAATGTAGGCATCATGTGTCTGACATTTGGCTTCTCATCCCTGAGCTGCTGGTCCAACAGCTTGCAAGCCAGAGATTAAGCTTCCCGGTTCCTCTTTTTGATCTGCATCATTCACATTTTTCCATGTTGTTGGACATAATAAAAAAACAAGACTTGGACTTAGCAGGCAGAGGGAGGCTCTAATTGCTTTCCCAGCTCCTCCCACACCAGCTCCGATGGCTGCCCAGGGACCGGCACACACGCGCTCAGCCCACGAGTTAAACAGGTGAGACAAGACCGGCTTTGGGGTGGGTGCACAGACTGCGCAATGCATCTGCAAAGGCCCTATCACGGGCACGCTTCGCACCAGCAGAGGTGCTGCCCGAGCGCCCGACAGCCCCGGGGTGCTGCCTGAGCACCGTCCCCGCGCCCCGCGGCCGAGGGCCGTGGGCTGGGCAGGGTGGGGATGCTCCCGGCCACGCGTGGCTCCGCGTGCGTGGGCCGACTTGGCAGACGTGTTGCTATCCGTTACCAGCTAATGCAATGGAACTGGCTGACAATGGGCTCGGCAGCTGCCAAATCCAACATGCGGCCTGCAGATGTCCCTGGGACCGGCAAACCCTGCTGGAAGAGCCGTGCGGTACGAAAGGTTACCCTCGATTTGCTTCAGATGCTGCTCGCGCCGTTCAACAGCCATCATTGGAGGAGGGGGCTCCTTCAGCGAGAGAAGCATAAATCCAGCTCTCCTTCCAGACTGTTATAATCTTCTCTGGTTCAAATTAAGTGACTGGGGTCGTTTTTTATATGTTGCAATTTGTCTTTTACCTGAGGGCATTGTGGAAAGGAAAGAAAAGAAGGTCAATCTAGCACAAAAGCAGGGAAGGAGCAGAGTCTTTAGCAGACAATTAGCTGAACTATCAGATTCTCCCTAAAACATCAAAATGGAGATTAAATGCAGGCAGACACGGCTCTTCCTTGCCAGTGGGTCCAGCGATAAATCAGCAGCTGTGGCTGCACAGCAGAAGGCTGCGGGCAGGCAAATACAGCCCTGATCCCCAGTGATGTTACAGGAGCGGGATGGGAGAGACCCCAGCTCCCACCAGCACCATCAGCCTCACATCAGCACCCTCCCAGTTCTCTTTTTAAGGCCGAGGGGCAAGGTCGGTGCAAACAGCCAGCACAGCCACCAGACAGGCGGGGGATGACACCCGTGCCACCACCAAAAGCCACCGAGCGCCTGTTGTTTCAGGCAACCGTCCTCTGCGCCTCAGAAAGCAATGCCTCACCGAAGCATCTGCTCCGGATTTCCAGAGCCAGTGACAAAGGGCTTTGTGTGTGCTTCGGTTTGGAATGTGGGTTGACTTTGTTCTACAAATATTTAAACAAATATTTAAAGAAATTGGGTATTCCATCAACCACTATATTAAAAGCAAACGAACTGCTGGACGCCGCAGGTTAGTGGATGTCAGCACTGGGGGACGCGGCAGGGCTGCCCGCACGGGCAGGTCACACCACCTGTGGTCCCCGTCCCTTTTTGACGCCCGCATGAGTGCGGCTCGCCCGCGCAGAGCGTCGCACGGGGCTGCGTGTGCGCCGAGGGCCGCCCGGCGCTCGCCGCAGCGTTAGAGCCCACCAACATCCCTCCCGCGTCTGCGCCCCTCAGCGCCCCCGTCAGCGAGGGCGCCCCTTTTCTGGAGCCCGGACGAGACCCACGCTTTCTCCCCACTTTAAACAAAACCCCACTTCTTCAAAGGCCTGCGGAGCTGGCAAAGCCAGCGACCTCCCGGGCGGAGGCACACAAGGAGCGTGCTTGACTGGAAATGTTTACTGCGAAGACACACAGCGAGTGCACTGGTAGGGCGAGCCTGGGTGTATTTAGGTTCTGGCTTTGGAGGAAGGCACATCCCTTACAGAAAAACTGCTTGGCAGAGCGGGAGAAAAAAAGGTATCTAGCGCTTGCAGCAATGTGCTCTGCCCCAAAAGCACATTATTTGCCCTTCCCAGGAGTTTTATCAGCCTGTAGAAAGAACCAAACTTGGATTATGCCCAAGTTCCCCTTCCAGAGGGCAGGGAGAGGCTGGGCCAAGAGGCTGGGAGCCCCTCTGCCCTGCCCGCCCTGCCCGCCCTGCCCGCACCGGGGAGGCAGCGGGGCTGTGGCTGGGGATGAGGCTGCTCCCGCGCAGCCCTCGCGCTCCCAGGGTTGCGTCCCTCTCGCCGCAAGCATCCGACTGGAAGCGATCCCCGTGGTATCGGCCTGTGTGTGTCAGCGCCTTTCTCCCGAAGCAAACCCCAGCCCAGGATGCAGCGGAGGAGATTTATTTCTTCTGACAGGCTCCACACACGCCGCTATTTTTCTTCATTGCTCTTGACACATCTCCCGCCACACTGGGCAAACTTTGGGGTCGGATGAGAGCCAGTGTCGGGGGCAAGATGTGAGCTGTTTTCAGATAGTTTATAAAATTAACATCCCTAAAGGATCCTGCCATTTGCAGAGGTGAAATCCATGACTGCGCCATGTCCGTTCTGGATGATTTCATCACCAAGTGACTCCTTACGTGGTTTTTCCTTGTCTTTTACAGCTCTAAGCTGCTCGCCAGCACCGGGCTGGCAGAGCCGGGCGAGAAGGGAAGAAGCCTTGTTTCCAACAAGGGCTTTAGGCAATCTACATCTGCAAAACCATCCAAGCTCCCAAACTCACCTGCACTGCCTTGCCGCAAGTGCCTCGGGGCAACCGAGCCCCCCGTAGAGCCCCCCGGAGCCACAGCCCAGGGATACCCTGCCACGGGGAGAAAAAGCATAACTTTGCACTGAATCTTCCATATTAAAGAAATAAAAAACCAACAACTTTTTCAGTAGAAATTTAGACCTAAAACCTGTGATCTGTTGTATTTTGATCAGAACACAGACAGCTCTGTCCCAAAACAGTCTTTTTCAATATATTTGGGGATTTAATGAAGAGCATGATTTCATCTTTGCTGAAAGCAGGTACATTTTGTGTTTCCACTGAATGAAAATATAAGCTTTTATAAAAAACAATTTGAGTAAAACCTGTTAAGCCTGCCCTGTTTGTAGCACCCACAGAGAACTCTGTCTCAACACCCAGCATTAGACCTGGCTAGCCACAAACCACAGACATGCTTTGGGTCAGTCTCTTTTTTTCCAGCACTCCTATTATTTTTTGCTCCTGAGGATGGGGCTGGGAAGGACTCAGCCTTCAGCACAGTACAAATTCTGCCCTTTTGGTAAAGCGTAATAAACTTCTTCCCCTGACACATAGGAAAATGTTTTAAGGCAAGACTTTATAGAGAGCATCAATCACTTTGGAGGTGATGGAATTGCTGCAGAATTATAAGCAAGTCTGAAGTGTCTACAGAGGACTCTAAACACTGTCTTCTATTTATTCTCTGTGTCCTTTGTAAATGTAAACTTCAGTGGAGTCCAGAGGCCCTTCCGTCTCCACGGCTTGTCAATCCAGCACCTTTCACCACCACTAAAATCACAATTAAAAAAAAGAGGGATTACAAAAACAAACACAGAGCTCACGCTCGCGAGTGATGGCTGCGGACTGTTGTGCTGCCACCGGCCATCTCCCACCGGGAGCAGCGGTCGGATCCTGCCCCGTGCCTACATCATCGCACCACGGGCGTGCAAGAGCAGGACCCCCAGAGCCACCTCCTCACCGGTGACCGTCTGTCACAGCGGGCAGGAGGCGAGGGAGGAGCAGGGGGTGAGGCTGGGAGCGTGTCCTAGCTGTAGCACCCAGTCCTGGCTGCTCACCTGTGAGCCCATCCCCTCCTCTCGGAGGGGCAGGAGTGGGAGAGAAGGACCCAAACTAAATGCTGGAGAAGACAGGGACGGAGACCTGGCGGACGTGTGTGCACCCACATGTGCCCTCACTGTGCGCGGGCAGGATTTTATCTCCTACAGCCATTAGACTACCAGTGAGACTAACGGTGCACCCCTGAATAAACACAGATTATGGCTCTGAAAGGCTCCGAGAAGATCAAGCAGAGGACAGTGCACTGACAGCAGGATGGAGCTGGGTGTGGGAGAGCCATCCCAGCTGGAACACCGCTCGGAGGACCAAGCATGAGAGTGGGAAGTGACTTTTGCTTCCACAGAGAGAAAAAAAGATAAAAGCTCTTTAAAGTTTTGAAGACAATCTATATTAAAACTTTCCTTTGTCAAAATAGCTGGAAAAAATTGTTTTATACATTGAAATGTCCCACAGCTGCTCTAGGAAAAAAAAACCCAACCGAAAAAAGCACCACCAAAAAAAGGCCTGTTTTGAAAAATACCTTGCACAAGACACTTGACCTGTCTCTCGAGTATCCTCATCCCAGCTGGGGAACAAAGCCAGCACACTCTTTCGTCCCTACCTTTGAAGGGGTCAGGAGATGCAGATGGAAATAAAACACTGGGACCCCGCTCGCTGTTTGCGTTAGTGGATATTTTAGTAGATACAAGCAGCTCCTCCACACACAACTGTGCACATCCACGAGCATCGTTAACTCTGGCAGACCGTATGTTAAACACAGGAGGATTCCTGCTATAGCTGACACCACAAGTCAAACCATAATCCACCTTACCTGTGGCTGAGGGACAAGCCCAGGTCCCGCTCCTGCCACCTTCCTGGGAGGTGCCTTCATCAGCCGGCCACTGGCTCTTGCCAGCATCTGCAGTCTTCTCAAAAGCCATTTGCCCCCAAAGGCAATTCAGAACACAATTATTTTGGCAGCAAAGCAGCATTCTGGGGGCTCCCCCACCAGCTCATAACATCCCTCACCGAGTCATGCGAACAAGTCGGAGCTCAGAAAGGCAATGTTGGGCACAAGTGCAGGGAGGTCCCCTGCACCCCTGATGCTCGCTGGGCCCCCGCACCTCCCGCGGAGGGCTGGGGTCCCCTCACCCACCTGCAGGGCCGTGAACCCTCCCCGCAGGGCTGTGACCCCGCGCAGGGGTGGGGTCCCTGCACCCCCCCCGCAGAGCTGTGACCCCCCCGCACAGGTGTGCCCCCCCCCCCCCCGCAGGGCAGGGGTCCCCGCACCCCCGGGCCGCCCCCGGCGCAGCGCTCCGGGCGGGTTGCGGGTGCGGGTTGCGGGGCGGCGCCAGCAGGTAGCGCTGCGGGTCCGTCCCTGGGCCCGGCGGGCTCCGCCGTGTCCCCGCGCTCCGTCCCCGGGACCCGCCGGCCGGGAGCGCCCCAGCTCCGGCACCCCCGCGGCGGGGGGTTCGTGTGCCCACCCTCCCCTCCCCGGGCACACGCGGGTCCCGCCCGCTGCGGGCGGGGGCACCCAGCGGCGTCCCCTGCAGGAACCACCCCCACGAGTGACCACGACCTTCGGGGCTTTTCCAGCGCAGCCTTGTCTCACCAGCCGCCAGCTGGGCTCAGCCCCTGCTCTCGGGCAGGTGCTCGGGACACGACCGAGCACGAAGCGCCGCGGCAGATTCCCGCTTCACGCCTCCGCCACGCGCCGTCCGTCGGGATTCCCAGCGTGAGACGCGCAGGGGGGCTCTGCGGGACGGGTGCGGGGATGCCCCGGCAGCCCGAGATAGCCAAGATCAGGGTTAAAGTTCTCCTTTTTGCCAGCGCCACCGACTGCCAGGCGCGACCCTGGGCACAGACCCCTGTGTTCCCCCGTCTGCCGCACAGCTCTTGTAACCCCGACTCCCATCCCTTGCTGCTGCCTGCCTTTAGCTGCAGAACTGCAAGGAAAGGGTCAGTCTCTCTGTGAGCATTACCCAGCCTTTTCTCCGTGGCGGGCGTCTTGGTGCTGTCACAGTAATTAACAGCCTTATCAGTGGCACGAGGCAAACCCTTCCTTTCTGCACTGCTCAGTTCTTCCCGGCCGATAAGAGAAACAATTCCAGGGGTGCCAGGAGTCGGCTCCCCGCGAGCTTCCCGCGAGCTCCCCGCCGTGTGCCTGGACGCGAAGCACAGGGCAGGAGCAGAGCCTCTCACAAGAGCACTCTTGGCTGCCAGGTGGGTTGTGAAAACAAAATTTGCCTCTTACGCAACTCCTTAATGAGCTAAGAATAGCTCAGAAGCGATCTTTCCTCAATTGCAGGATCAGATTCCTCCACTTTATGAATGGGCTTGATTTGTCATTACTTACAAAGGAAAGGAGCAAGGGTGAGGGAAAATCAAGCCTCAAATTCAGACAGGCTTCAGTGCTGCGCTGCCAGCGCCGGGCACGGGTGCAGCCCACCCCTCAGGCAGGCTGATGCTGAGCTGCAGACCAGCTCTGACACCTGCGTGAGCATTGGAGATGCTGGTGCTGGGCAGCACCGTCCTCACCGCTGTGGCCACGGCCGCCGCAGCATCCCAGTGCACAGCTCAGGAAAGGTTCAAGGCCCAAAGGGAGGTGTCAAGAAGGTCAAGCGCAGCAGAAGGGCTGAGGGAATGAAAGGGCCTAGGCCCTTCCAACCTCTTGTTTCATCCTTCTCAGGAAAAAATTTAAGGCTAAATTTTCCAATGCTGCCCTGGGAGAACAGGTACCACTTCCCAGCACAGAACCAGGAACTGGGCATTTTGACCCCATTTGGGACTCCAGCACGGCTTGGGCTGTCCTACGGCCACCGACAGTGAGATCAACCCAGCAACCTTCAGCCTCAGAAGGACGAGCCTCTGCCCTTGTGCTAACAGGGAGCGTGATTGAATGCAGCTCCTCACTGGTGAGCGTCTCCTGGACCAGCTGTTAATGGGAATGTGATCATGACCCACAGGCAGTTTCAGATCTGCCCTCTAACTCATGCACAGTCCTGTCTGGACACACAGAAATCTCTGGCCATGGCAGGGGCAGCAGGATGCAATCACGTGTCCCGGGCAGCGAGACGGGCCAGCGACACCTCCCTGGCACAGCAGCGACGTGCCCGTGCGCATGCGTGGGTACAGACTCACCCTCCTGCAGAAAGCGTCATCTCGAGCGGCTGCCGTGCCCGCAGCAGGCAGCAGCACGTGTCCTCCGCCGGCTCGGCCCTCCTGCCTGGGATGGTGCCGCAGCCCGAACCACGTGTGCTGCCAGCAGATCTGTGCGGACAGGGAAGGGGAATACGGTCACGTTTGCAACAGGTCCTTTTCCTGGCGCGCTCCGGAACGCCAAACATCCCCGTGGCCCCAGCACTCGCGGCGGCCGCGCTGCCTCCCGGCTGCGATGCAAACAGCTGATCCCTGTAGGATCGCACCCGCAGCCTTTCCCAGGGGCTGACCCAGAGCACCCCTGCATCCCCAGCTCGGTGCGTGGCCTCAGTGTCTTTCCGCAGGCGGTTTGTTTTCACTGAAGAGTTGCTGTAGCAAAAGTCCAATACCAGCAAAAGCTGGCAGGGAATCCAGGGGCCAAGTCTGGAGTAAAATTCTGATAATGCTGTGTTTATACCAGGAATTTCTTTGGCAGATAAATCAAGAGAGTGAAGTAACAGATGGGAACTAGCTGGAGACACTGTAATGGGAATTTCAGTGCAGGGCCAGGTTGGCAGCTCACCCCCTGGAAACGCCGCTGCCGGGGCCACCTCTGCCCAGAAACAGTGAGGAGTTTCAACAGGGGTCGGTGCCGCAGCCCCGTGCCAGAGCAAAGCAGCACCCAAGGGCGCAGCATGACCAGGGTGGCACTTGGCCACCACGTGCAAATTCTCCAACAGCCAGAAGAGAGGAGCCGGGGCGGCATCACAAGTCCCAGGGCACACGCTGGCCTGTACTTCCAGCCTCGTGGTGTTCGAGAAATGCCAGGTATCGAGGGCATCACTAAAGGAAAGGTCTTGTGCTCCTGCTGCCAGCCTCGGTGGAGGCAGGGCACACGCAGCAGCACGCACTGGGTGCCCTCACCTTCACCGCCCGCTGGTTTTGCCAGCTCTGGACTCAGGTTGCACTCGGAGTTCAAAAAACACACAAGGTCAAAATTCCCCAGGGAGCAGACAACCGGCCCGCGCAGTGCCAGTCGGGGGGGGCCAGATGCCAGCGACCACCACGGCTACATTTTATTTCCCAGTGGCTGGGATGCCAAGCTCCCCACAAACTGGGGAGTTATTCCCAGTGTCAGCCACTCAGGAACATGCCACACACTTGTTTAAACAGCATCAGCCCGCAGCCATGCCTGGGTGCCCGGCATTCCCAGGTGCTGCCCCGAGGAGCGACCGGCTGCCAAGTCTGGCAAAGGGCAGGGCAGGGAGCAGATGTGCCAGGAGACCACAGAGGAGGGTGTGGGAAACGCTTCGCTGACCGCAGACGGCTGTTTGCAAGAAGCAAGGGCCTTCCTATCACGTCCTTCTTTATTTGGAGGGGAATAAGGTGAGTTCTGATTTTTGTCTGAATAACTGCAATAACCCAAAACGCACTTAGCAGCAACATGCAAACAGGAAGGCAGCAGCAGTCCAGCCAGTGCTGTGCAAACAAAAGCGAGACAAAAGCCTTCCCCTAGTTCAGCCCTGGCCTAGCACCGGTAGCAGTAAGCACAGGCTGTCAGAAATGAATCCAGGATGATCTCTTGATTTTGTAGGTCCTGAAAAGCAACTTGTTCAAGCTCTGCGATCACCTTAGCGCACCTCTGTTCCTCCGGAGAACTGCTGTGCTGCTCCGGCAGCCGGCCCGGGCGGCAGGAGCCGGGTGCAGGGGCTGGCAGCACCCGCGGGCAAATGTGGGAGTGCGGGTGCCCAGGGAGGACGTGGTCTACACGTGCTTGACTCGGGTTTAAACGGCTCCCTGCAATAAAGCTGCACGCATTTTTACTAATTATGATTCGTGAGAGCCAGTGGGTTATTTTAATGACACAGCAGCTTGCTGAGGAAACGCCGCTTCCCCTCCTGCTTAGTCCTCCCAACAGGCTATGAGAGAGCTCCCAGCCAACGGTATCAATTTGATCATGACGGTCTCTTGCGAAGCGAGAGATCCAGGTTAGCCGGGGTAGACTGGTGACTCTCTGATTTCTTCATAAGTCTCCCTAATCCGGCTCAGTGCTTGCCAGCGGCACCAGCCCCGGAGCCACAAGCACACACACTCCTGCCACCCCCGCAAGGTTCGGACCCCTCAAACCCCGAGTCAGCCGTGGACCAGGAGCCCTGGGGGGGCAGAGCCGGGCATCGGCACGGTCCTGAGCCCTGCCACCCTGCCCTGGAGCTGCAGCCAGCTCTTCGGAGCCAGGTCCCAGAGCCAGCGAGGCTTCCTGCCTTGGGGCCCGGCACCGCACGCAACGAACCGCTCTGTCCTCGGGCTGCAGCGGTGGAACATATGGGACCTGTTAGCTGGAAGCATATAAAATTCAAAGCTGTATTATTCATCGGCTCCGTCATGTTCATTCCACCGCTGGTAGACACTACTCTTGCAGAAGCGACCGACAACTGCTTGTGTTTCTACTGTCAGCTCCAATAAACAACTGTGTTTAATGCTGCGGGGGGGAGATAGGGCTCGGAAACTCGATCCAAAAATAACAAGTTTTAAGCATGATAGCCTTGCCAGCTAAACCAGCCTCTCCCACAGTTTGCCGTGCTGCACTAGAGGGAAGTGGGGTCTAAAAGCTGAGATGACCAATAAATCACTGACCCCCCGCGCGCTGTCCCAGCAGCCCTCCGGCGTGAGCCCGCTGCATGGCCGCGCATTTTTCAGCATGCAGGACCCCGTGAATCACGCACCATTAACATTCTCGGAGTGACATCTCCAAAATACTTCAGGGATAAATTGGTTGCTGGCTGATTTGCAAAGCATTTAGGCAAAATTATTAGGAGGTACATTGGTGGGGAGCCAAGGGCTGGATCCCGACGGGGGCCATGCTCTCACAGGTCACTCGGATGATGCATGCTCACCCCATGGCCCCGGGGAGCTCAGCCCGGGTGCGACGGGCACCCAGCCGGGTGCCACCCCAGCAGGCAGCGTCATGTGCCAGCCAGTAAACATGGCATAACTCTCACCCTCATAAAGGTCTTAAGTGCCCTGGCGCTGTTGGATAAACAGGACCATGCTAAACGCATACAAAGACTTGGCAGAGGCCCTTTAGGCATCTCAGCATCTTCACATGCCCTGTGTGCTCTGCAAGTGGCCTCACCACCAGGGAGGACCCAGTGCCCACCACCAGCCCCATCACCTGCCCACCCCCAGCCGAGGGGGGAATTAGACATCAAAATAAGGCAGGTAGGAAGGTGGAAAGCTCCCACCTTCTGTTTTGCACAGCCCCAGCTTCACGTACCCCTGCTCTGCCCGTAGATCAAAGCAGCCCCCGATGGCGCTGATCAGCATCCTCCCGCAGAGCAGCCCGCCCCGACCCCCTGCCCCGACCCCCACGCAGCTGAAACCTCATGGGCCAGAGGGAGAGAGCAGCGGTGTGAGGAGGGAGCCCAGGAGCTGGGGGTAACGGGAAGGGGTGCCTGGCTCACAGAGCCAGCCCTGGGGAACCTGCGGGAGACAGGAGCACAGCCCTCAGATGGGGGCATCTGCAGGGAGGCCCCAGCAGAAAAGGAGGAGAGCCCGCGGGGACAGGAGTCCCGTCCCACATCGCCAGCCTGCAGAAGCACGGCGGGCACTGCCTCATTGCACAGTGAGAGACCAGGATTTTGGCAGAGCGCTGAGGAGGTGTCTGCTGGCAGAGCCCGCAGCCTGCCCTCACAGCACCCTGCGCGTAATGGAGAGCAAAAGTTCTCACAGAAGAAAGCCAGGGCAGGCCTAACACCTGCGTTGCTCCCCCGGCTCTCCCCTCAGGGTCCTGTTCGGAGCTGCCCTGCCCCTGCGGCATGGGAACACTCGCTCCTTGGCACGGGAAAAGGTCCCTCCTGCCGCAACCCACCACGAGGCCTTCAGGAAGGAACCGTGGCTCCTGGTGCAGCAGGGCCAATCCACATGTCGCCACCTCGGCATTAAGATCTCCATGTAAGCGATTTCTAGCAAAACAGTTAGTGTACTTTCTGAACCAGTAATGGATCTTGTCCTGGTTTAATAATAGATAAAACCAAAATAAATGCTTTGCCTTACTGTGGGTTGTGCCCCAAAATTGGGAAGGGTTTTGCATGGGTGTCTTGGGATACCATGCTCCCACTAGCATCTTCCCACGGATGCCAGCTCAGGATGGGCAGCAATATTAGCAACACTCCACATGTGCTTTATCGCCTTCTCTCAGACGTTGCTGTATCATTTTTCATTGACTCTCCCAGTTTAAGCTAAAGCCCAGCTGTATACAGACCGCAGGTGCCCTCACGTCTTGTCTTCAAGCAAAAGAAAAAACTATAATTAGCAAACTGACCACGATCACGCACTCGCAGCTCCCTCGTGCAGCAGCGCAGCCGCCTCCGGCCCGGCCGGGGAAGCCAGCAGAGCCGAGACGGAGCCGTTCCCACCATTCCCACCTCTCCACATGGAAATCCAACCCGCCTGGCGGAGGAGCTGGGACCAGGCCACGGGGGATGTGGAGCGAGAGGTTCCCGCAGAGCCAAACTGGAAGAGACAAGAAGAAATAAACAGGCGTCGGCGAGCCGGCAGGCGGGGGTCCCCAGGGCGCGCACCCAGCCCACGGCGGAGGGGCAGATCCGGGCGATAACGGGAGCTCCCGGGGAGGAACCCGCAGAGCTCAGTGCATCTGTCCCTCATCAACAGCACTGCCAGACCCTACGGGAAACCCCAGGTGAAAAAGGAGCCAAGGTTACTCATGCTCAGTTAGTTCAAGAAAAAAATGCTTCACGAGTCTCTCTTCATTACATTTTGGAGGTGATATGACGTTCTGAGCTGCTAGAGGGCTGGGCAGCTGCTGCTGGAAAACCTGAGTTAGGGAGAGAAATGTCACCCCAAATTTATTGTATTTACTTTCTCCAGTGTTTTCAGAATTTTTTACCCTTCAATAGTTTATATTATACACATTTATCAGCTTTCCTTCAGGCTTTTAACCCCAGATTCACTGTCTCACGTTGTAGCAGAGAGTGATGAAATGGGTATTCCTGGCGCTGAACACTGGCATCTGCTCAGGGGATGGGTTGTGGCCAAAATGTAAATAATCAAATCACCAGAATGAACCCAAAACAAGGGCTGCTGCATACTGAAATCTTCCGTGCCCCAGGCAGTGTGGGCTTCCCACGGAGCTCCTCGCCTCCTCTCGGATGTGGGACTTCACAGCTGCTAGAGGCACCCGCACATTTTATTATTTTATTACTGGCTCTATCGACATATTCTTTATTCATTAGCGTTGGGTTTTTTCATTTTCTTTTTTCAGGGGAGCAATGGGCAAAACCGCATTTTGTCCAAAGAGGTTTGCAACTAAAATGGCCTATTTTGTAGAAAACACATTTTTAAACAGCATTTACAATTCTCCGAGAAAGCAAGGCAGCCACCAGTGAAATAAACCCCACCAGACTGTGTCCTGCCTGTGAGAAGCCAGCAACGGCAGAAGGGTGAAACTCCCTGAAATCAGGGGAAATCACAGAAGTGAAGGGGGACATGAGCAAAAACAGCATGGAAAGCCTAGCAAATGTATAGGTAATAAGGAAAATTAGCTCCCTGGCTGTTAAACTCTGGAACGGCGCAGCCCCAAAAGCAGACAATGGGATCAAAGTTGGGATTCCCCCGCGCTCCGGCCAGCCTCAGCGGAGCGCCCGCTGGGTGCGGGGCTGCGTGCCCGCCGTAGCGCCCGGGGGCCATAAGCTGCTCAGGAAAGTTCAAAGGAGCCCACACAGCCTTGCACGGTTCCCGGGGCCGTACACAATTCCTAGGTTTTCCGGGGTCTCGCTTCCCAAAGGGAGGGGAGCAGAGCTGGCGGCGGGGGCTCCTGGGCTGCCCGCAGGGAGGGCAAAGGGGCCGGAGACACACACGGTGACCCCAGTGCCTGGAGGGGCCGGAGAACCTCCCCCGGCAATGGGATAATGCACGCTCCTGCTGGCAGGATTAGCCATATAGCAGGACAGCTGAATCAGACGCTCAGCCCTTAACAGGATTACGCTCTCGGGAACGCCAGTGAAAATACAGACACCCTGCCTGCGGTGCGGCTGGGGCAGCTCAGCCCTGCCTCCGTTCCCCTGCAGCCCCCCCGCTCACAGAGCGTCCCTGCGGGTCCCCGGGGTGTGAGATATCCTCCTGTTTTGTTTGAAGTGTCATAATACAGTGGTGGGCTGAACTCCTCATGCATGCACGGGGAACGGGCTCAGCTTTCTGCCAGCCACGGGGGATTCGGGCTCCTCCAGGGTCCATGCTGACCCCGGCTTTCCAGCCGCCCCCAGAGCACCTTGCCAGGCAGGGCCAGGAGGCTGCCGTGCTCTGGCCGTCAGGGTGTCTGGAGCTGGTCCTCGACCCGGTGCCACCCCAGCAGCACACGCTGCCGTCACCTTAGCCACAGCACCGAGACTCCCACAGCCCGCCGGTTCCAGCGGGACAGCCCGCGGCAGCGCCTGTGGAGCTGGGATCCCATCCCAGCATTGCCAGGAGTGGGTCGGAGCCCACCGGGCGCACAGGGGCCGCTCCTCGGGACACGGACACTGCGGGGCGCTGGGCAGGGAAGGGGATGGCCCGTCATGCCAGATACCACAACCAGAGAGCAGACGCACAGGAGAGGAGCTGGCGGGTATTCCCCACTTCCAGGTTCAGTACCCCTGCTATCAAGGAGGGGTCTTTCAATATTCTCCAGTAACTCTGGACCAAACCCTCGATTTCCGTGGAAACAGAAACCTTCAGGTGTCCGACATAAGGGTCTTCTCCGCATTCCTCCAGAGAGCCACACTCCTCACCCACCAGGATTAACTGAATAATCAGGTCAAAAGCAAACCACGAATGCAGCTCAGTGAGGTGCTGCTCTCATTACATCTCTATTTCCTTGAACAGCGGATTTGCACCACACCAGACATTTTTAAGGCATGAGGAAGCACCAAGCGAAACAGAGCTGTACAATTTCCAGGTTAACAATGATTTTCACCTGCTCCAGCCCGCAATCTCCACAATAGCTCTTGCTGGTTCCCGACACAGCAGAACACAGCTTTTCAGAACAAATGCTCTGTTCTTGGCACACCAGGGCTGAAAGCGCAGCATGCTGCCCCGACTCCTTGTTGGATTTCAGAGGGGCTGGCAACTGAAAAGCTGATCCAATTTAGCCACAGTTCATTATCCGACATAGCATGACATTGGGACACTTGCAGACATAATCCAGCTTCCTCCTGTCTTGCAAGATGTATTGACCAAAGGCAAGAAAACAGAGCATTAATAGCTCTCTGCTGTGCAGCTGAATTCGGGCAGCAGCAATGAGATTCTTTGGGCTATTTCTATCCCATCTCACACAAGAGTAAATCAGAAGCTTCTACAGACTTCCATTAAATTTCTCTCCATTAATTCCAATGTAACAGAGATATGAATTTGTCCTCTTTTTTTATACTTTTCTGGTGTTTAAAAAAATGCTAAAACTCTTCAGCTTCTAGCTGAGCTTAAGATAAAAGTCAACCTCTGAACCACACCAGCATCTTTCATGTAAGGCACAGTACAGAGAGGGCTTTTTGCAGCGAGTTTAGATCAGTAACATGCATTTCAGCCTGTCTCTTTGCCCCCATCCTCACCTGACTCTGGGAGCCAGGGTACAGGGAACCACCAAACTTCACCACACGTTTCAGGGGGTGTTGGGAACCACGAAGGCCAGCTCTGCCCCTTTGAGCTCGAGGCCAGCCCACGTCACCAGGCGCGAAGGCAGTCACACCGTGCCAACGAAAGTGGTCCCCAGTGAAACCCATGGAACGGGACTGGCCAGGACCGGGTATAAACAAGAGGAGAAAGGGCCCCCTGTTCCCCCTGCCCCCAAGAATGTTGCTTTCACAGCAACAAAGAGATATTCATTAATTAAGACTTACAACCCTCATGCTGGAGAGGTTTTGGTACATATGCATTTAAAAAAAATAGACACGTGTATGCAGGCCTACACACAAACACATACCAGCTCTCAGCACCCGAATGGCTGTTAGCAGCTCATTGCACCTAGCAGCCATATCCACTGTCCGTCAAAAGGGAACCTCAACACTTCAGAGGGGGAAAAATGGGCAATGCCATCTCCCGTGGGGATTTTGGGGAGGGAGAGTGCAGACCCCAGCTGGAAAGCTCTGGGTTCCAGAAGTCCCATCCCAGGCCCTGCAGGGAGCTGTGGTTTTGCAGCTCAGAACAGCCCTGACGCAGGCTGCTCTCTTGCTCACTGCCTGCCTTTGTGGAGCAGCTCTCTGGGTGTGTTGCGTCCACTCCAGATAGGTCTTGGGCAGGAGACAGCCTGGAACAGCCACATTGGATGCTTGGAAAGGGAGCAGGCTCAAGAAAGCATTGCCTGGCCCTGCAGTGGGGTGTGCCAGACCTCCCAGTGCTGCTCCACAGAGGGTCAGCAGTGCCAAGACTGATGGGGGACTCTGGGCAGGGGACCACGCCATGGCAGGACACCAGCAGCCAGATCCCTCCTGAGGGCAGCGTGTGGATGCAAGGGCCCCAGCAGCATGGTGCGCCCGCAGCGAGGCGGCGTGGGAGCCCGGGTCCCCTCCGCAGCGCAGCCTGCCCGCATGATGGGTGCTGAGCACAGCTCCTGTCCCTGCCCCACTGGGGTGTGCAGAGCCACCACTGCCACTGCCTGCTGCCTCCCTCCCTCCTCCGGTGGGTCAGGGGATGCTCCCAGCCTCCCCTCCAAACATGTGAATCTGGAAAGCTGCTGCTGATTAATCCAAAAGGCAAGCTGAGCCTCCCAGCCCTTTGTTCAACTGCAGCCCTGCCTGCTGCAGGCACATCGTGCTGCAGAGAGCCCATGCACAGGCTGCAGCAGGCTCTGGGACAGGAGTTATTAATAGCCATGGCCTCACTGGTGCTGCTGCCAGCTCTGTGTAATGCCCAGTCCGGAGTGCACAAAGCTTGTGACTGCTCCTCACCATCAGCGCAGCGGGACCGAGCCCAGCCCGTGCCCTGCTGAGCCCTCCGGGGCTCGGGCACGGAGGGCCCCGACCTACTGCGGGCGCAGGCATGCATGGCAGCTCTGCCCTGTCCCGTCCCTCGCCCACGTGCAGCTCCCAGGAGGGCCCGGCACCTCCCGGCACAGGCTGCCAGAAGCAGGCAGGGATGCTGCCTCTCCTCCCCCGGCTGAGCCTCCACCACCCCCTGCCCATCGGAACCACGCTTGAGAAACCATATTTAGTTCCTCCCCATGGGGCTGAGCAGCCCCGGACGCTGTCCTGGCAGATACCTTGCGCGAGGCAGCGTGGGGGCTTTGTAATAACCTGTTATCTGATCTGGAGTTTGCTGGCCTTTCGTCTCAGGCAGACAGTCCTTCAAGCCCATTCAGGGACTATGAGTCACTGAAGAAGCACTTAAAATCCATCCTCGATGATAAGGTTAGAGCTATGTGTGGTGCGCTTCCTGCCCTAGTTTGGAGTTATGCTTGGGCTCTCCGCACTTCCTTACTTATTCCACCTTCTCTTTCTCCTTCTAAATTCCCCGCCACACCAAGCTGCAAAACGGCGAGCAGCTCAGCAGAGATCCATCCGGACTCGGTGACTACACCGGGGCTGCAACAGGGAGCACGCGGCCGGGAAAGATCGGGTCTGTGCTGTTCACAGCAGGCCTGGGGAGGCACGGCATTACCTGCTTCAAAGGGCAGAACAAAAAATACGGGAACGTTCATCATGAAATCTGCTGCGATGCTGCCGCCAGCCCACGAGCAGCTCCTCTGCTCACCCGCAGGCCCGGCAGAAGGCTCCGGGGCGGCTGGATCCCGCAGGGCTGCACGCCGCGCTGGCAGCACAACGGGCTCGCAACGTAAAAGAAAAGGCAACTCCCAGGTGCTGAGCGAACCAGCCGTGGTGCAGCCAGGGATCTGGTCCCGCGCGGTGAGCCAGGCTCGCTGGGTGAGTGGTGCGCAGCTCTGGGTCAGCAGAGCCGGGGGCTTCCTCTGACCACCGCCCGGGCGAGCGCGAGCTCCTTGTCCGAGAGCCCCGGGAGCGGGCGAGCGCTGCGTGCGGGTTCGTGACAGCAGCAGTAAATCGTCATCGCTGTCAGGCGCTCGTCCGACCTGCATCGGCAGCACGGCAGCACCCCCGTCGCTATCAGCTGCCTAGGATAAGAAATTTGCCTTACATTAGTGAAAGAATTATTCTTAATACTTAGACACCGATCATATTCCTGAGGAAAAGGAAACATAAATCCTTCCTTGCACTGGCAGCGACAACCCACATCCCTTGATACAAGGGAACTAATTAAGCCTGGTCTTTCCAGCCAAAGCCCAACCAGCGTGTTTGTACAAGCTTTGCGGTCAAAGTATGTGCAGGATTTGGCCTTATTTCCCCATTTTTATTAATCACAGGAAAATTTCTCCATTTAGAAACAATGCTAGAGATATACCTGATAGGCTTTTTTTTCCCCTTGGCCACTTACCACTTGGCAACAGAGATGAAGTTCTGCCTCTGCAAAACATTTTAAAACCTGTTTCTGTTCCAATTCAGCATCACCCACCCCAAAGCTTTCCAGGTTATCTGTAAAAGAAAACCTAGAGAAATGGATGGCTTGAAATGCTTCAACTGATAAACTCTCAATATATTATTTTAACTGTAATTTTGTTTTGCATTATAAAGTAGAATGAAAATGTTAACAATCATGGAACAAAAAGTCATTGGAAATGGAAACGGTTGTTTTGATAAATGAAGAAACAGAACATTTTTGTGCCCTTGGGACCACCTTCCCTTTCCCCCAAAGCTTGACAGAGTTTCACAAAACATTTCAAGTTTGATGTGCTATGTTTTGTGGGGAGCCGAGCCATCCCTGCTGGGGAGAGCAAGGAAAAAACTCCAGGAGCAAAGAAAACAGCTGGAAACCCAGACATGGCGCACCAGTGCTGCAGCAGTACCGATCCCTCCAGCCAGGCTCTGGTGTTCCCACGCTGGTTTAGGCTTGGCTTTGGTGCTCCTGAGCCCTGTTTAAGCCTCCCCAGCAGTGTCTGGAGGAGGTGGAGGTGTCCCCGCCAGCGCGGGAAGGCGGCCGCTCCGGGGGCGTGGGACAGACACCCCACGCTGCTCCGCTCCCATAAAAACCCACCTCAAACCCTTGCCTGGTTATAAATAAAGCAGCCACTGACCTCAGAGATTAATCAGTGGGCCGGTGTCTCTGCGTGATGTCACCCCGTGTTTTTCCACAGGCCTGTCAAATCTCAGCCCTGTCTGATCTGCTGATGACAGCCAGGGCTTGCACCTGCCAGACAGCACCGGGATGGCTGCGGTCGGTGGGAGGGAGAAGCCGAGAGCGGAGGCCGGCAGGATTTATGGCTGGTTTCTCCCCAGCATGCTCTGCCGCGCTCCCTGCCGCACACACAATATGCAGATGCCTCTAGAGGATGATGGAAACTGGGGCTGCTTGGCGCGGCATGGGTATTTTTAGGTGTTATTGCGCCATTTCTGGTCTTCAGTGACTTTTATGGCTAACGCAGCTGGATTTATGGCAACCAGTCTGAACCTGGTTGCTCATGCACACCGAGATGCCTTTCGTCAGCCTAGAGGAGCCCATTGGGCTGGCAGGTGGGGAAGGGAGGGATGGAGCCAGGTCCAAGCTGATGCCATGGTGCAGGATGGGTCCTGCAGTGGGAGGTCAGCCCTTCCCCGTGCACCGCACCTAGCAAAGATCTCCAGGAAGGCACAAAACCTCCTGGGTAGAAAGCTGGGTCTGACATCAGGCAGGGTTTTAATTTCACTATTCAACCTTCTCCTGTGCTTGCAGTTGGACCCGCTGCCCAGGCACCTTCCCACACTTACCAGGCAGGAGTTACCCACCTCTGGCTGGGCACCACCGGAGGGCATGCATGGGAGGGAGGCTGTCCCCACGCTGTGTGTGCCCAGATATCAACGGAGGCCAAAGGGTTACCAACGCCATGTGGCTGCAAAGCCAGGCACCGCACATCCACACAGCAATTCATCAATTAATCTGAGAAGGAACCAAGCAATTAACAGGGGAACCAAGGGATATACTAACAAAGCATATGCCATCGCTCTCCTAGAAGGGCTGTCTCGTGCCTGTTTGTTTGGCTGCTGTTTCTATGGAGGTGGAGGCCGTTATGAAGGGTCATTTCATCGTTCTGGTTATTTGTAGCTATCCAAAATGTATTCTTAGCCTCTCAGACCTCAGAGAGATAGCCGGGGGCTAACCAGGGACTGCTCGGCTGTCAGGAGCTGTCGTTCTTTTGGGGGATAAAAGACCTTCCTTTCATAACCAAGTACCTAAGTCGTCAAAGCTCAGCGCACCTGAGCCCGTGGCTTGGCACTAATCGCACTGTCTCCTTTACCAAACCAGGCAGACGTGGCTTGCAAAGAGTACGCGGCTCGCGTGGCCAGTGCCTCCCAGTGCTGTGCCCCAGCAAGGAACCTCCTACCTGCCTCCAGCCAGCCTGGGACTGCTCCTCCCCGAGCATCCTCCTTGGATCCATCCGGGGGACACGGGGGCCGAGGCCAGCTCTGCCGGCAGGGGAGTCCCCAGCATTGAGCAGGACATGCCACCACGAGCACAGCTCTCGCCTGGGGCTCTGCTGGTGCCACTGTGCAGTGACGATGGCCAGCGCCATGTCCCCACAGCGCCCAGGCCCCGCTGTGCTGTGGCTGGAGAGATGAGCATGGCGGAGGCTGTGCCCGGCGCCCTGCCCCTGCCAGCATGCGGCCCCTTTGTGGTCCCTTTTGCACAAGTTCAGGAGCTTGGTTGGGCCACAGTGTCCATCCCAAAATAAGTTCCCAATAAATACGTTTATAATGGGGCTTTGTTGCCTCAGAAAACAGGTTTCCCTTGAGGTCAGCAGGCCTGGCACTGAGGGTTATCCCGGGACAGTGATTTTTTTCCCCTTGGGGTTCCAGGCAGCTGCGATTATGCAAGGCTCTGAGTTATTCCTGGGGCTGCCACATGAAAGGTTAACTTCCCAGCGTGGGCATTTGGAGGTGCAGCAATCCCTCTGCAATCTCCGCTAGCTCCGCGCGCTCCTGGCGCAGCCCCAGCACCTGTGCCTGCACAATCAAAGCAGGAATCCAGTGCCGCGGCGGGGGAGGCAGCTGGGGAGGGAGAGCGACCTCCCCGCTCGCGCCGCCAGAGCAAGCGCTGCTCGTGGGGCAGAGCACCCTCACCCACGGGAAGACAGCACGGGCAGGCAAAAATACGCTGCCTTTGGCTCTGTGAAATGATGGGGAGACCTCTGCGGAGCAGGCGCGGATCTGCTACATGTCCCTGGCTTGCAAACCCTGCCCGACGGTGCCCCAAGCAGGCTGGATGCCACCTAAGGGGCAGCTCTTCGGGGCAGGGAATGCCACAGACCATCCTCGCCTGCGCATTTCCTTACCCTGCATTCCTCCCAGGGGTAATAGGGAGCGTGAACTGTCCCTCTGCCCCTTGCCGCAGCTCATGCCGTGCAAGGTGTGATGCTGGGCCCTGCAGCGGCTGCCCCGGCGGCTCAGCGTGAGCAGCCGCCACCTTCAGCACCCGGAGCGGGTCTCCAGAGTGACCAACCTGCTAAGAAAATAGAGAGCGTGTTCCTTTGAAGTTAATGAATCATGAAAGCCTTTGAAAACAAAGCCTTGTTTATTTACTCGCCGCAGCTCATGTGGACGAAGCACCCAGACATCCTGAGCGCACAGCTAATTTGAACGAAAGATCAAATGCGAGCCTCTGCCCGGCTGAGCCGCAGCTGGAGAAGCACGGGCCGCCCCAGCCTCCCCACGCTCCGCGGCGAGGCACTGCTGAATGTGGGCAGACAAGGGAGAGCCTGACACAGGCCCAGGGAAGTTCAGGGGACAGTCCGTCATGGGCTGGCTGTCAGTCAGGTCTTGTGCAGGAGAACATCAAAATAAGCAACCAGGTTGACAGAGAAATTCAGCCTGCTGGGTGCAGAGCTCTGTGAAGCCCAGCCAAGTGTGCCACTTCAACATCTAAATTCAGCTGCAACCCTCCCCCCCCAGACACCCACCAACCTCCCCTCCCAGGGCTGGCACCGCTGCCTGCACCAGTACTTCTTGGCCTCATCCCGGAGCCAGTTACAGCCCGACCCGAGGCCTGCCCAGCACCACGTCACAGCCAAGACCTGCACACCCAGATGAACACCCAGGAACGCGGCACTTGTCACCTTCTCCCCTCCCTTTCCCATAAGACCCCATTCAGAGAACTCAGCCTCCTCCCTTTGAATGACAAGAATCCAGTAACAGAGAAAAGCCCATGAAACAGCAACAGCAGAGACCCCAGCACGCTAGCCACTATGATGGGTCTTCCAAACAGACACACAGCCTTCCACACAGGTCTATAAATATCGGCCTTTCAGTGCAATTGCTTTATGAATAAGCTGCAATGCAATATTCCATTTGGGCTCTCGGACAAAAGGACAGCACCCTACCAGCACCAGCTTTCTGTCGCTGCAGTTTTCAGAAGTGTAATTGGATTATAACCAACTGCGAGTTTCTAGTCCCAGTTTCTCTTGGGCCGGGGAAGTCGCTCTCTGATGTGCAGCAACAGGAATAGGAAGGAACGAGCAGAGTGAGCTGAGCTGGGTGGAGGGGAGGGGGCGGCTGAGGGCTCTGGCAATGCCAAAAGGACTTTGGTGGACAATGAGGTTTGCAATCCCAGTAAATAATTAGGCATATTGGGAAGTGCCAGCAATGAGAGGGTACCCATTGCAGCCTAATGCCTGCTCACCTCCCTGGAGGTGAAGGAGCAGCCAGCCAGGGACCACACGGGGAAGAGGGAGCGCCCAGGTAAGGGTGGCCTTCACCAGCTACCAACCAAGAGTTTTAGGGCGCCGGAGGAAGGAAAGCTTAGAGCCCAGGGCAGCTCGTCCGCCGGCTCTCCCCGTCCCGCAGCCACAGGCGGCAGGGGCACGGCAGCGGTGGAGACCACACGGCCACGCCAAAGCGGCCCGAGGGGCGCTCGGCCACCGGCTGTCCCACGGGAGGACACCGGCGCCCCGGGGAGCGCCAGTCCTAACGACAGCGACGGTGTCCCCGTCCCCCCGGCCGCTGCCTGCAGCTCCCCGTGGGGCTGCGGGTTCGCCCCGGCCCCGGCCCCGGGCGCAGCGCGGCCGGCGGCCCCCAGGCGGGGTGCGGACCCCCGCGGAGCCCCGCCGGCCGTTTCCCACCCTGCAGTGACACCTGGCGGGGGCGAGCGCGGGAGGAGCCGCCGGCGGCCCCGGCCCCGAGCATCCCGCCGCGCCGCTGCGCCCCTTCCCCGGGCGGAGCCCGACGGGGCGGCCGCGGCCGGCGGCTCCGCGCCGCGTCCCCGCGGGAGCGGGGCGGCGGCGGGGGCAGGGGCAGCCCCGGCGGCGGTGGGCAGGAGCCCGGAGGGGGCTGTCCGACGTGCCCTCGGGGAGGTGGGGGTCGGTCCGGCCGGAGCGGCGGCTCCGCGCCTCTGACTCTGCCCAATGAGAGCCCGCAGCACGGCGGGCGCCGCCGATATTTGGCCACGGCCCCCGCGCTCCCATCCCCAGAGCGTCCTCGGCCTCCGCGCAAGGACCTCGATGGCCCGGCCCGGCCCCGCCGCCCGCCCCGCGCCGCTCGGGGGGCGCCGGCCCCGCTGATCGCCCGGGACCCCTCGGAGCGGCGAGCCCCGCCGCCCGGCCCGGCCCTGCCGCCCCCCGCCCAGCAGCATGCGCCTGGCAGCGGGGGCCCAGCCGGGGCTCGCTCAGCAGCGCGGAGCCGGCAGCCGCGCCGCGGGGCCGTGAGGGGCAGCGCCCTCGAGGGGAGCGCGGGCAGGACCCCCCGCCCCGGTCATTTCTCCGTCTGGACCCCGCCCCGGAGAGATATGCTCAGCCCGAACCGCCTGGAAGCGCCTCCTGGGATTGCCGTGGCCCCCGGGCGTGCGGAGTGCGGAGCCTTCCCTCGGACGGCGGGCGCGGCCCCGCGGCTTCGCCTGCCCCTCGTCCTCCTCCTCCTCGCCCTGACGCCCCGCGCCGACTCCTCGTGGTGGTGAGTCCCCGCGACGGGGCCGCCGCCCCGACGGTGCCCGGGCCGCCGCCGGCGGGAGCTGCGCGGGGCTCGGCCGCGGGATGGCGGTGGGATGGGATGGGATGCGGGAGCCGGGGGAGCAGCGCCGAGCCCCGCCGGACTGGAGCCGGAGCCCGACGTGCGGCCGTGGGAGCCCCGTGCGGGGCGGCGGGATAGGGCGAGGACCGGCCGAGGCTGCGGGAGACCCAGGGCTCCCACCCCCCGCCCTCCTCCAGCCGCCGGGCGCGTCGCGGGTCCCGGCCCCGGCTGGGAGCCCCGCGGCGGGACGGGCTCGGGGCTCCCCCGGGTCCACCTGCCCGGTCCCAGCCCCCGCGGGAGCCCCCCGCGCCCCCCGCCTGCCGCGGGACCGGGGCTCTCCGCGGGCGCCCCGAAAGCACCGCCGCCGCCCCTTCGCCCCCGGAGCCGGGACTTGCCGCGGGGCGCCCCCGCTCCCACCGCATCTGCCGGGGAGCCGAGCCCCACACGCTGTGACCCCCCCAAAAGCCATCGCTCCCCGGGCAGTGGGATTAGCCCCGCGGTACGGTTTAGACCCGGGAAGTGGCAGCAGCGAGTGGCACCCCCAGTCCGCCCTTTGCCAGTCGGAGCCCCACGGGCTCGGTATTGCCCCACGCACTCTGTTACAGCTTCTCGTAGGACTAGAAGTTGCTGTTCTCCCTCATTTGGATAAGATGAGGCTCTGTAACAGATAGAAGTGATGCCACAGAAAACACCAGCCTTCTAGAAATTAATCTCCTGCTGTCCCGACTCCTCTAACAATGGAAATCCATGTATGCAGAATGACAGTAATTAGAAAAACAAGGACTGTGAAGTTTTCCAGAGCGTCCCCGTGCTGCTTCAGTAGTTCAGTTACACTGGAGAAAAAATTAGTTTGCTGCAGAAAAGCTCTCAGTGTCCCCCACCCTGTAAAAGCTCTCTCTAATCTTGTGGAAAACAGTGCTTTCCATGCCAATCTCATCATCATTAGCACGCCGCAGTGGATGAAGCAGAACTTAATCAAATCCAACCCATCTGCCACCGAAAGAGAACGGTGGTTTCTGGAATTCCTCAACTACCGCGGAGCGTGTTGCGAGGGCCCTGGAGCACTTAGTAGTCATGCCGATAACACAAGTATTCCTAGCGTTTGAGAGCACGTCTGGGCGTGTGGCACTCGTGGCCACGCTGGCATCCCTGGGAGAGCGGTTCCAGGGTGAGGAAGGTGACCGGGGAAGCTGGGAGGGAGCAGGATACCCAGGGACAGGCCACTCGGGCAGCGGGTTGCAGCCAGGCACAAAAGGTGGATCGCGTGAGGAGCAGCTTCAGAGGGCAGCACGGGCTGCGGGGGGCACGTAGAATGCAAACTAGCAAGACCAGTGCCGTTGCTGGCCATGCCCAGAGGAGACCTCCTGCAGCCTGATCAGGCCACAGGGAACTGAGATCACTGCGCGAGAAAATGAGTTGCCACCAGCGAGCATCAGGTTGATGCAAGTGCTGGCCTGGCTTCCAGCCACCAGATCTGCCCCCACCCGTCAGGGCAGGCGAAGACAGGACGGCATCTGTGTGGAAGGTGATGTTGTGATATGCTAAAGGCTGAGGAAGGAAGGAAGAGTCTAGGGCAGCGGAGAAGTTGGGTTATTTGACTTCATTATTGAGGAGGCAAGAGAAGAAGGCATTAGAGCTGAAAAGTGGGTGCATGGGGTGAAGTAGGTGGAAAAAGCCGAGGTATGGAGCAGTCACAGCATGATCTGCCCAGAGCTGGGCAGTTCTGGTAACACGCGTGGATGTTGGCTGAAGTGTGAAAATTATTTATTTAGGAGGAGTGCAAAAAACACCTATTTTCCTTGCTGTTGTACCCCACTTCTCCCCACAATGACTCTGCCGCGGTGCCTGCCCTAATTCCAAGCGCACGTCTCTTCCCAACTACTGGGAGGAAAACCAGCCACATTTTAAGCCTCGGTAGCTGTGGCTTATTCAGAGGAAGCTAGATTTAGCTCCCGCAGCAGTTTGCTCGTTCAAGGGAGAAGGGAGAGCGGGGGCAGCCCCGGGGCTGGGGCCGGAGCCCAGGATGGGATGGCCGGGGCTGGCAGCTCCCCCCCCAGCACAGGCTGGCTCCCCAGCCATGCGGCAGCCAGGCATGGGCCCTTTGGACATTTTTGGCAAGCAGAATTGGTCTCAGGGACCCTAAGTACATGACTTTAAAAAAAAAAAAAGAAATTTTTTTTAGAAAACAAAACATGGTAAGCTCTAAAGTTCACATTTTCAATCGTACTTTCTCTTCTGTAGACCAGAACATTCCTAAGAAAAGCCTTTGTTGAAGCAAGCGTTGCTCCGCTGGACGTGTCAGTTCTGATAAAATAGCATGTTTAGATGAAATTGTGTTTTACTGAAAATGGTTTTAACCAGCTGTGGTTTAGGGAAAAAGTTATTCAGTGATTTGCATAGGTTTCCAAGCACATCTTTAGCACTACTGATATTACAGTAAATACATTTGGTGGTGCATCATCATTCCTTATTTTTATTATTATTGCCAAATTCTTCTAGGGATTCACACACAATAAACTTGTGGAAATAGAGGAAATGCTTCTCATTTTCAGAGTTGACTTTTAAAGTAGATTAATAGAAAAAACTGGGTCAGTTCTGATCACAGTACATGGAAAGGAAATATCAACCAAATGTTTCTTCCAAACAACTGCAAATTATTAATTTTCAGTGATGTCAGGCACGGCCTGCGCCACCTCGCAAAAATGCCAGGAGTTGGTGAACTTTGGTGCTCAAAAAAGTGTCCGTGGGTACGTGTGTGTGGGTGCATGTGCTCGGAGCACGTAGTGGCGAGAGCAGCGTTTGCGCGGGCACGGGACGGCCTCGGGAAGGTGAGGTTGCGGCCGGCGGCACTGCCCGGGCTCCGAGGGCAGCGGGATGGCCGTGGCTGTGGGGAGCAGCATCCACACAGAAATGCTCCCAAACTGTAAATGGTTACTGAGCAACAAAATACCAGCTGAAACACAGACAGAAATTAAGGAGGAATGCAATGGGAAAATCCCTAAATCCCATTTACACTTGGGCACACTTGGGGAGGGAGAAGAGCATCACCCGGGGTACAGCGGCCGTCCCCGGGCAGGCGCCCACCGGGCAGGGCTGTGCCCCGCGTGTGCTGCGAGAGGACATCGGGCCCCGAAAGCGGCCTCTGAAATTCATTCCGAAAGATTTGGAAGATTAGACAAATGTTGCTTATAAACATAAACTATGCAATAAACAAACTTGGTGTAAATAACTAAGTAGAGTTTACTCGCTATTGAGAGCCCGGCTAGCTGCTCTGGTGTGGAAAGCCATTTTAAATTGAAGGTTTGGTTAAAGAAAAATGTACACAAAGCCCTATGCACACACACCCCTGCACCCCACCCTCACACATACCCACTTGCCTGCAAGCCCACATGCACCCCCCCAGCCCCAGGCGCACCAAATCCTTGTGAGCTAACTTGTTTATTGCTAACCACAGCCCTTGGAAACTACAAATATTTAATTTCATCTGGCATTGGAACAGATGGGAGGCATCAGGCTCCCAAAGAGATAAAACAAATCTGTGGAAGGAAGACTAACGCAAGCTTGGGCACGGGTCGGGGAGCATGCAGGAGTCTGGCGGCCACGTGGGGCTCCTCAAGGCATCGGCGGGTCACTGGGGGAGCCTCTGCACCCCGCGGCACGGTGCCTGGACAGGCTCTCTTAGAGATGCTCTAGCCGCCGTGCTCCTGCTCCCTTCCTCGGCCGGGGAAGGAGGTCTGTGTTCACGGGCAGGCAAGACACACCCAGGGCAGATGGTGAAGCAAGAGTGGCCATCGTGCCCTCCGTGCTAGAGCAACCCCAGGAGCTGGTGTCAAGCCCGTCCCAAGGGCTTGGCGAGGACAACCCTGTTGCAGGTGGAGAAGGGCATGTTCCCACCATGACTGGGCGAAAGGAGCAGTGCTCCTGCAGCTGTGCCTCTCCGGGGTTTCCCTGTGTTTCCATCGTGACACCGGTGCTGAGTCTTGGTCTAGATGCACATGTGGATGGGCACAAAGAGTGATGGAAAAACCGAGCCACACGTACGCATGGAAGGAGGAGAGAGGGGCTCATTTAAACAGGCACCACACCGAGGTGTGTGGGAGGGGAAGTAGCATCAATAGGAATGTTTGAAATTAAGCCAAGGGAAAGACAGCTGCGTGGAGGAACTCCACAGCCCGTCGGTGTAACCCTTTGGGGTGCGCGGGGGTGTCGCTGCCTCCCCTCTGTGCCAGCCGCAGAAGGGCAGACCCGCAGCAGCCCCAGGAGGGTCTGGCAGCTTCCGCGGCGGCTCCGAGGACTGCGTGTCCGTAGCTCCCGATGCCGCCCTGTGCCGCGGACAAACCGCTGCAGAGCGGCTCCTCGCCCACCCGGTCGCGGCCCCAGGGCTGTCCCAGGCGAGGTGCCGGGGGGACTCACCCTCTCAACGGGGAGACGATGTGCAGCACGGCAGCGCTCGGGGCACGGGGCATCCGCGGGGTCTCGCGCCAGCTCTACGTTTGTTGTTGCAGAGCGCTTTGCACGGCAATAAAAGCAAGAGGTCAGCGACCAGGAAGTCTTTATCCTGCGGCGCTCCACAGCTCCGGCTGTCCAGGCAGCCACGCTTTGAAAAATAAGTTTTAAAGTAACGTCAGACTGATGGAGGATGAACCCTGTGGCCTTTGCAGCAACCCTGGTGTTCTCCGTTGGGGTGTATTGAACAGATGGGTTCTCTCAGTCACTCTGCGCCGTTATAATAACCCTAATTGTGTTTCTTAGTTCATTTGTCATTAGGGTCACTTTCACCTATAGGAAATATTTCTTAGAAAGAAATGCAGAAGAAAAAACCCTCCTGCTCTTCCAAACTCATTAGCTTTTGCTATTACTAATACCAATTTCAGCAGTGCCTGCAGCCCACCGTGAGGAGGTCTGTGCTGGGCTAGGTCCTGTGGAACACACGGCCTCTGCTCTGAGCAGCTCGCACCCGACACGCAAGGTGAGCCACGACAAGAGAAGAATCATCCATCCTACTTTACCCCCAGAGACTGTCTTACTTAGACCCCTTAGCAAACTGCTTTGCGATTTGGGGAGGGAAAAAAATTGATAGGGAAAGCATGCTTTTGATGAGCAATTTGTCTTGCATTCACACATCGCCAACACCGCCTCTGGGGAGTAGCCTTCATCCAGCAACGAGCGGGATTTTGTCCACTATGGCAGAAGGCACTGGAGTCCTTTTCTCCCGGTGCTTTTATAGCCTCCCACCGTCACCCCTCCTTGCCTCTGCAGCGGCCCGAGCATGCAGGGGCTTTGCTGCTCACCCGACGCACATCCTCCCGTTGTACCGCAGCAAGAAGAGACCGCGAGCTCCGGGTCACGCTCGGTACAAGGCGCCAGCAGCAAACCCTCCCGCGTCAGCCGAGGGGGCGGCGGGGCAGCGCGGGCCTGCGCAGGGCTGGGCGCTCATTTGGGTCCGGCTGCCCGGGACCGCAGCGTTTCCCGGACGGTTCAGCCCTTCCCGCAGAAGCTGCGTCCCGCTGACTGCACACGGGCGCGGGGACACCGCAGAGAGGGGCCGCGGACAAGGAGCCGAAGGCTCTCAGCTGGAGAGAGGGCGACACGCGTGAAAATAAGAAAAGAGCATAGTGCAGAAAATGGAATGTATGTACCTTGAATGGCACTGGTAGTGGCTCGGCATTATGATATTAAAAATTATTCAAGTGAGACTAACACTCTCAACATACAGAGCGGTGGCTCTAAGTGAGGAAATTAGGACTATTAATCATTCCAAGGCGTTAACAATTCCAGCAGTCCAGGATGGCCCTGTTCCCAGTGGGTCTTAATAAAATACTCAGGGTTTATAATAATAAAATAATATTGCAAATGTCTGTAGCACCTTGCAACCCAAAGCGTTTTGCAGTTGGCTATAAATTGTCTGGCCACAGCCAGGGAGAGCAGAGGAAGGAGAGTGCAGCATCCTTGGGAAGTATGCAAAGAACTCAAGGAGGTGAAATGCTGCCAGGTGCACTGGAATTTGCTCGTTATCAGGCACAGAGGCAGCGATGTTGGATTTGATCCTGTCGGAACGAGGTGTCTCCGAAAGCTGCCTGGGGCTTTCCAGCCTCCCACCAAAATACAGATTTCGTGTCGATCCAGTGGGATGGGAAGAGAGCAGAAGCCAAGATAGTTTGGCTCCCAAGGTGATCTTTCAGGATTATCAAAGTGGTTACGAGAGCAATGGGGAGGTGAATCAGTTTTCCCCGGGGAAGGACTCCAGCAGCAGCTGATAGCACCAAGAAGCCAGACCACACTCTCATCTCAACCTCAGCAGTACAGCTCTTGGAGAAGTCAGCAGCGACCAGGCTCTGCGTAAAACAAGCTCATGGTCCCAGCCTGCGGGACGGATTGCACGAGGGGCTGAGCATCTCCCGCCCGGGGAGACAGGGACCAGGGCTGTGGCAGCTGCGGGCAGCGCTGCCGTCCCCCAGTGCTGACCCGGGAGGGGAGGCTGGAGAGGTCACCGCAGGCACGGCGCTTGGGCACGCATCGGGTTGCAAAGGCACGGCCGGACCACGCTTTGCCCGGGCACAGACAAGGGGAACTGCGGGGGTTTCACAGCAGTCAATTTGCAGAAAGACCTAGAGAAACCCCCAGCGCTGTAAGTGATGGTGGAGCCTAAACCAGTGCTGTGCTACCCCTCCCAGGGCTGTTTTGGGGAGCAAGCGGTGTTCGTGGTTGAGCATGGCACGGCACGCTCAAGGGCGAGAGCAGATCCTGTGCCGAGGGGAACACTCGGTGCTGGGACTGAGCCCCAGCTACAGCTCAGCTCACGGGTGTCCGACAGCACCAACGGGAGCTGTGGAGGGGCTCAAATCTCAGCATTTCTTCCAAATGGTGCTGAGCTTATTTGCCTGAGTAATATTAGGTGGGAAATCTACGTGTGACAGGCAGTCGGTGGCCATCGGAGGGTATGGAACTGAGAGGCGTGCTTAACCTGGCCAGGAACAACACCTTGGTGCTTTTCTCGCTTGCTTGCTTCTTTGTTTTGGGTTTTTGTCGTTGTTTTAAATGTGGTTTGGTCAAGTTCAGAGCCCCTGGGTGCTGCTCTGCACCACAGCACACAGTGCGAGGCTGCCTGCATCTCTGTACCGCCAGTAACAAGAGAGGGAGCCTGTTTGGAGCCCCAGGGAGTGGCTGACTTGGCTGAGGGTCCAGGGATTTAAGCTGTCCAGATCGCCTTAAGCCAGTCGAGAGCACCCTGCACTTGTTGGGGAGAGACACTATCAGGAAAGGCAAATTCTCAAGCTGAAAACCTGTTAAATGGGGTGTCAGAGCCGAGCCTGCCGCCTGTGCCGAGCCCCGGCTTCAGGTCAGAGGAGCATCCCTCGATGAGTTCAAAGCCACCGAGCTGACAGGGTTCATGGTGTTGTGTCTGGCCGGGGCACCTCCTGCCCCCCGGGCACTGCACCCCCCCGCGCTTCTGTTCCCACCTTGCTCTGCTGCTGAGCAAGGAGTAACAAACAGTTTGCAAAATGTTTTTGGGATCCTCGGGAAGAGAGAAGCCGCGGGAAGGAGAACTGTTAACCTGCCACCATTTTTCAGCCATTACCTCCCTCTGTATCAACAAGTGACAACATAGAAGCCTCGTGCCTCAGCTCTCCAGGTGCCGCAGCAGCATCACCGTAGCACGGGCATCCCTGTCCCAACGTACAGCTAACCTATGACAGTGATTTTAGTTAAGCTCATTTTGTATTAATATAATGTGAAATTGTGCCTTTAACGGTACTGGTGCAACCCTGGTTTCCCCGCAGTGGGAACGTCCAATGTTTCAGCAGCTGTTTTGATTCTGAAGCAGAGCACAAAAAATTAAAAATTTTGAGATTTGCCTGAGAATAGCAATTCAAAAAATTTCCCTTCTGAAGGAAAGTAACGCTCAAATAGGTTTTTCAATGACATCTAAAATGGTGTAAAATGAACTATTAGACACAGCAGCGTGTCTAGTATAGCTTTCATTAGGAACTGAATTAGCGCACTGCCGTATTTCTCAACAACACCTTGGCATTACAGAAAAGCGACAAACAAGCACGTTCCGATTCCACTTAATTTACCCATTCCCATGAAATGCTTTTCTTTCTTCAAAACCTCATTTTTCAAGAAACATTTCCACCCGAAACCCACTAGTGAGTCCCGAGCAGTAGCATGATGCCCGCTAAGCCTCTCCTGGTCTCGGGTCTCGCCAGGTCGCGGCGACGCGGGAGGCAGCCGAGGCGGCCGTTCGGCCGAGGCAAGGCGCGCGCTCGGCGCTGGAGGAGGGCAGCCCTGCCCTTCGGGGAGCCGTAGCCAGAGCACCCTGCGCCGGCACGCCTGGGCAAAGGCCGATACCATGCGACAAAGCAAGCCCTGGGCTGGCACCAGGAGGAAACGCAGACCTTCCCCCGGCCACCGCAGCACCGCACGGCTGGTATTTCCTTGCAACGCTCGCCCCAGCCCTACGCAAAGCAAGCGGCAGCCGGGCACGCCGCAGGGGTACGAGGCTTCGCCTCTGCTGGGCTGACTTACCGACTCCACGAAGAATCGCTGCTTTGCGGGTGACTGGTGGTGGTTGGAGCTCGGTGCGCACAGGGGCTTCGCTGCTGTTGCCTCTTCAGGTCTGGAGAGCTGCCCCCATAAGGCACTGGATCAGCCAGCAGGGTTTTAGCAATTAGAATGACTGCCAACAGCTGTGAGTTACAAAAAAAAAACCCCAAACCTGGAGGTGTCCCAGGTCTATATTGCAGGGGGCGGGTTATTTATAAATAAAGAGAAACTGAATTCCCTTTCCCAGCATCTTCCTACTTTGATCTTGAGAGTCATGGTTCCCTCTGGCCACTGGTTTTGCAGAGCGGCCCCTGTTTAAGGGGTTAAGCGCAGCCTGGTACTCCTGGGAGCTGGAGAAACCCCTCCGCAGCCACACAGCCAGGCTTATGCCGACACCTTTGGGGCAGGCTGGCCCAGGCAGCTGGAGAGGTCTCCTTTCTCCAGCAGTAGAAGCTCCCATCTGCCTGTTGCTGAAGTGCCTTGGACTGAGGCTGTGCTCCTGACCTAGCCACTGCTGCACCCGGGGAACGGTGCTTTTCCTGAGCCTTTTGGTCTTTCCTATTAAAGGGCTCAGGAACTGGGAAGCTGCGTACACTACGTCTGTGCCAAAAGCACAGTTTATTGATGCAGAAAAAGATTCCAACAAGGTGAAGATAGAAAAGGAATGAGGCGTACTGGAATCTGCTCCTTGGGACAAGACACAGCAGCTCCCAGGAACTCACAGCCCGCTTGCAATGGCGGGGATCCCCTCCTAACCCGCAGGGGACTGCACGTACAGGGCAGAGAGCTGCTGTGGGTCGGAAAGCTCTGAGCTCTTCAGCCTTTCAGCAGAGCAGTCCGAGCTGAGGGTAGAGACATGACACGGGCCACACGGTTCTGCGAGAGCACCCGGAGGAGTCTGCGAGTCCCTTGGGAAGCTGGGCAGGCTCTTGTGGGAAGCACGGGAGCAGGACACATACAGCACGGAGGCGAGCTGTGGAAGGGGGTTAGCACAAAATGCATGCTGCCAAGTAAATAGATGCGTCTGCCTCTGATTTGCATGTTTATCTTAGAAGCAATTTAGGTTTCTCCTTGTTTACAAGAGTCGAAGTCAGCAGACTCTTAGAACAAGAAAAACAACTGGGAGCCAACATGTGACAGTTGTCTCCTGTTCCCCCGATGCATCGGAGCGCCAGCGCTCCCGGGCTGTTGAGAATGAGCTCGCTTCAGCTGCACCGGTGGATGTGTCCGTGCAGCAGATTACTTGTAGAGAGGAGAAAGGCTAGCAGGGAGCGAGGAGCGCTTTACCTCCTTTACCTTGCAGGCTCTGAAAGCACTTGCCTTTGTAACACGGAGTCTCTGGTCTCTGCTGCTGTACGAGGTGCTCCTCGCGGGGAACGGGGAAGGGCAGGTGGAGGTCCGGTGCCACGCGTGGTAGCACGGCATTTCCCGCAGCGCGGCGGCTCACGCCCACCGCCTGGCAGCTGAACTCCAGGGACAGAGGGAAACACAGCGCGCTTGTGACTGCACTCTGGTTTGCAAGACGTAAACGATGCAGCGTCGCGGAGCCAAAGGCCGTCGGAGGGCTGGGTGCCAGCCCCTCTGCCTGAGCGGAGCAAGCAGCTCTGCCCTTAGCGAGAGGGCAGTGCAAAGGCTTTACAGACACTGCAGGAGGACCTTGCAGGAGGCAGCATCCACGGGGCCCCGTTTGATAGGGCGGGGGGGTCGTTACCCCACATGCACTTAATTATTACCTCCCTCCCAGCCCCTCCTGGCTGCAGGCTGCCGGGCTCTCACAGGCTGCTCCTGCCTCTCTCCTGACCGTGCAGAAGTCCAGGCCTGAGCAGGCTCCAGCATCAAGAGCAGTTCCTTCTCACAGATTTATCTGAACCCAGGGCTTGGGGTTTTTTTTTTTGTGCTGTAAAAATGCAGATTCCCCAAGAGTACTGCATTTCACAGAAATTTGCCACTTCCAGCACAATTTCATTTTTTAAAAACAAAGTTCTGATAAGGCAGCTGGGGACTTCTCAGAACATCCATTGTCTTCCCTATTTCAGTGTTTTTAAAATGTCTTAGCTTTTTAGAAATAAAATCGGATGGGATGCTTTAATCAATCCAAAACAAATGTTTGGGTTTTTTCCCTCCCAAAATTCTGCTTGCCAGAATCTTCTGATGTTCCCCGTCTCGCTTCATTTCAGAGTAACTGAACCCAACTGGAGGATTTCTCACGAAATGGAAGATCTCGGTCTTGCCGAGATATCCGCAGCCTTTCCAAGACACGTGAAGAATTTTCCCCCCTTGTCGTGCCATGCCACTTCCCAACAGCACAGCAATCGCGGGACAGATTTTGGTACATAATCTCAGGTGGAAGCCTGTAGGTACTGCAGCAAATACACTGCTCGTTTGCAGCCACCGACCCCGGGGAGGGTCTGGGACCCTGCACAGCAAGGTGCACCCTCGGCGGTCAGTGCCTTTCACGCTGCTCTCCTTCCACTTTCTCCTGCTGATAATGTTTGCTCTGATCTGGGTATTTGGCAGGAGAATTAACGAGAAGTAATTAGCTCACAGTGTGAAAAAGGGAGTGCCTGGTGTTTATCTTGTCTGGAGGGTTTTCCTTGATCTCAGTCTCCCAGGGGATGGTGTTAGTCTCCCGCTGTGGAGGCAGCGCCGCTGCCAGCCTGTCTCCCCAAAGCCGGCCCCGCCGACAGCCCACCGCTGTTACCAAGACCAGAGCCACAGCTCACCAGCGCTGGCGGTGCACAGGGGATGGGACCCCACAAGGTCCCTGGTGAGGTGGCCCACCAAAGAACGTTTTACCTTTTCCAGCATCCCTTTTCTCCCGTGAAAAGGAGCTTTGGCCATGGCTGCAACCTCCATCCTGCAACACCGCTGCCTCCCAGCAGCCCGTCCCAGCTCTTGGCAGCGTAGGCAGGGACGGGCCATCCCCATCCTTGCTGAGACCAGGCAGGCAGGGCCTGGGTACCTGAACCCCCCGGGCCTGTATCATCATCCAGCTGGTGGGATGCTCCTCTGCCCTGCTCACCGCGGGAAGGAACCAGCGGCTCTCGCAGCCCAGCACGAGCGAGGCAATTAAGTGCCCACCCTCAGCCTTGCTCGATGAGCTCCTGTTGGCTTTTCTTTCCTAAAGAGCTTCTCCCATCTCCCTTGTCCCCCTGCTGCAGGATGAAAAGCCGATGAGCAAGCCTGTGAAAGTAATGCTCGCTGGCCCTTAGAGTCGGGGCTTACAAAGCCATGGGGAGCCGGGTTTATTATCCTCAGCTCCAGCCTGAGATGACCTTGTACTTCTGCCAGCATTTAAACAAAATATTTTAAAAGAAGGAACAGATTCCATTGCTTTCTGTGCTTGCAGGGGTTTCCTGAGCCTGCAAGCTTGCTCTGGGGCTGATAGAAGTGATAGAACATGGCCAGAAAGAAACAATGAAATATTGCCCAAGCTTATTGCTTTTTATTATTGTTAAAGGGAGGTTCTTACTTCCAGTCTGGGGGGTTGAAAAATTTGAATCCCACCCAAACCTCATCCTTCCCAGCCAGAATCACAGCTCTGTGCTCCGTGGCAAACATCATCCTCCAGCACAAGCAGCCGCTGCCTGGCTGGGGCGAGCGGGCGGCGCAGGCAGGGGCTGACCGGGATGGAAAATTCCACGTTGCCGCCATTGTCCAGGCTGGTGTGAGGCTGCAGGGCAGAGCCCAGCCTCCCTCCCCTGTGTCCATGGGGCTCAGCCAGGCTCTACCAGACTGTTATTTGTGCATTGTCTTTTTGCTCTGAGCTCCTGCCCTCTCCCCACCGCTGCAGGGAGGGGACCAGGGTACAGGCAGGGTACAGGCAGGACAGGAGACACAGTCCTCCTGGTTATCCAGCTTCAGGGCATGATCATAAATGTTCTCCAGTGCAAGAGATGCACAGAGAGGACTAGATAGCTGGGGATAACGGTGTGAACGAGGACTGCAGCAACAAGAGGTAAAGCCTGCTCCGCTCTCTCCCCCACCTGAGCATCGCACGGGTGCCTGTGCTATGGACCGTTGTCCCTACAGTGTGCGGGCTGGAGGCGTTGCAGGTCCTGCACCAGCACTGGTGTGGGCTGGGCTCCATCCTGCTGCGCTCAGCAGGGCCAGGCTGCAGAGTGGGGCTGCGATGGAGGGAAGAGGGTGGGAGGGAGGTTTTGCACATCAGCAAGTTCCTCCGGTGCCACCCCAGGAGCAACCAGAGCAGCACGGGCTCTCAGGGGTGCGGGCCCACAACTTGAAGCACCCGTAGCTGGCTGCCCCTGGGGGAGATGGGCCCCGCAGGTTCCCTGCTCCCTGCCGCAGCGATGCATACATGGAGCAGAGCTTCCCCCCGTCCCAGGCTGGTGCAGCTTGGGATTATTTTGTTAAATACAAAGGCAAAAGCCCAGCGGCTGTGATGGCTCAGCAGTGCCCTGTCCCTGCATCCTGCCTGTCTGAACCACAGCTCCGTGGCTGCCCCGTGCAGAGGGGATGCTGCAAGGGGGGCACGCCACTGCGGGGGGATGCCCTTGGCAGAGCACAGAGCAGCTGTGACAGCTAGAAAGAGGGAAAAGTGGGCTTCAATATAAGACCACCACCCCCCCCCCCAGCAGGGTGAGGACCTGGGGAGCCAGAGCCCTGCACCTTCCTCCTCCGCAGGCAGCACGGTAACGCGGCGCCGTTCTCTCTCGCAGGTACATCGGGGCGCTGGGCGCGAGGGTGATCTGCGATAACATCCCTGGGCTGGTGAACAAGCAGCGGCAGCTGTGCCAGAGGTACCCTGACATCATGCAGTCGGTCGGGGAGGGAGCCAAGGAGTGGATCCGGGAGTGCCAGCACCAGTTCAGGCACCACCGCTGGAACTGCAGCACCTTGGACCGGGACCACACCGTCTTCGGGCGGGTCATGCTGCGAAGTAGGTTCTGCCCCGTCCCCTTCCCACTGGCCGCGTGCCTTGTCTCCCTGGGAGGGTCTCTCCTCTTGCTGGGCGGCCGTGCCCAGTGGCTTGGATTACTCCCTCAGGAGAGCTTTGCCTATCCCTGTAAATTAATCAAGCAGTAATGGGAGCAGAGCACTGCGTTTGGAATAGCTGCACCAGTTGAGATGGAGCAGGGGGAGCACTGGGGGAGAAGGGGGAAGGAGGAGACACCTCCAGAGAACAGGCTTATATGTAAACAGTAATGGGATATATAAATATTTGGAGAGCAGGGTTGGCCAGGACTCAGCAGTTCACGTGGGAACGGGCTGTTCCCTCACATGGCAAGGGAGGCAAGGCAGGGCCGCGGCTCCAGTCCTTGCTTCGGGCTCCAAGGTGGAGGAGGACCACGGCTACGGGGCAGACGCCAGCCCTGCATGGACAGCTGGGCACAGACCCTGCCCAGGAGGGACCTTCCCGCTCCAGGTGAGGGATGGATACGACACAAGCAGGGACATCCCCAAGGAGCAAAGAGGAAAGGTGCGATGGGGACAGGGACGGGGCGGTTCCAGAGCAGGAGCAGCATCGTGGGCTCCAGCCACCCCCGGGAGGGCTCTGGCAGCGAGCGGACCCCGGGAGCTGGTGCGAGCCTTGGCACAGGCAGCGGCGCTGCAGGGCAGATGCTGCTGTGCCCCGTGACGTGCCGGGGTGCATCCAGCCACGCGGCCTCCAAATCAAAGGCAGCTGCGAAGAGCCTTTCCACTCACCAGGAGCGGCTCATATGGAGGACATGTGAGCACCCGTGGAGCGAGCTGGGGAGCGGGGGGCTTGCTCCCAGCTGGCGGGGGGATGGGGCAGCTGCCTGGCGGAGCAGGCAAGCAGCAGCGCCTACAGTCCAGACCCCCAGAGAGGAACTGGCTGGAGGGAAGAGGACTGTAAGTGCCGGGGCACAGCACTCGCCAGCCTGTCTGGTCTCAGCCTCTCCATCCCCACGACGGCACCTTTACTCCCGCCCGCATCCTCTCCTGGCAGAGGATGGGGAATGATGAAAGCTCCTCGCCACAGCCCCATCCTGCGAGGCCCAAAGAGAGCTCTGCTCCCTTTGAAGTTGCTTTCAAAGGCTCTCAAAACCAAGAGGAACATGGTTTTGATTTGCAGCTTCTTTTACAGCATTATAAAAACAGCTGCGAACTCGAACCAGAGACATAAAATAGCAGGCGGCACGCTGTGCCGCGGAGGGAAAGCCGACTCCGGCCAGAGCTGCCGCCAGCTCCCGCGCTCAGCATCGCCCCGGGAGAGGGGCAGCCCCGGCTGAAGGGTGCTGGCTGGTCCCGCAGTCTCAGCACCGATGGGCACCCACAGGAGCCCCAAGCCACAGGTTAGCGACCTGAGAACAGTCCAACACCCCAGGCTGCTGAGCCCTGAGGCTCAACCTGAAATTCCCTGTAGTCTGAAAGGAGCCAGGGAAGTAGAGGCTAGACTTGGCTTACCTGTGTGCGGGACGTTCTCGCCCCCCAGCCGCGAAGGTGCTGCCACATGGTGCCCCGCTCCTCGGTGGGCTGTGGGCAGCCGCACGCTCACTCCCCGTCCCCGTTTCTCTTCCCGCGGCAGGCAGCAGGGAGGCCGCCTTCGTCTACGCCATCTCCTCGGCTGGAGTGGTCTACGCCATCACGCGGGCGTGCAGTCAAGGGGACCTGAAGGCCTGCAGCTGCGACCCGCTCAAGAGGGGCCGCTCCAAGGACGAGCGTGGGGAGTTCGACTGGGGCGGCTGCAGCGACAACATCAACTATGGGATCCGGTTTGCCAAAGCCTTCGTGGATGCCAAGGAGAAGAAAGTGAAGGACGCCCGGGCGCTGATGAACCTGCACAACAACCGCTGCGGGAGGATGGTGAGTGCAGCCTCTACGGCTGAGCCCTGTGCCCGCCCAGCCATCCCACCGGCACCTGCTGGCAGGGGCGTGGGCATGGTCAGCAACGTGGGCATAGGAGTGGGAGCCTGGGTGTCTGCAGAGGGCAGGTCCCGCTGGAGACTGGGGCAGGTCCCTCTGCCCTGCCTTCCCGGTGCCCCCTGCACGCTCTGCCTGGCAAGACCCTGCTTACCTTTGCCCCCAGTGCGCGTCCTCGCCGATGCTGGCACCGGTGACCGTGGGAATGCGTCCTCCATACGCAGCACCCCTCTCCCATCAGGAGCCCCATCCCGCACAGGCGAGGGCTGATAAGCTGCACCAGGGACAAGCAGACCCAGGCACGATGTCCGATGCCCAGCGTGACCACCGGTTCTCACAGCATCCTTCTTCCCACAGGCTGTGAAGCGTTTCCTCAAGCTGGAATGCAAATGCCACGGGGTCAGCGGCTCCTGCACACTAAGGACTTGTTGGCTGGCAATGTCAGATTTTCGAAAAACAGGGGATTACCTGAGGAAGAAATACAACGGGGCCATCCAGGTGACGATGAACCAGGACGGCACTGGCTTCACGGTGGCCAACAAGAACTTCAGGAAGCCCACGAAAACAGATCTGGTGTATTTTGAGAACTCACCTGATTACTGCGTGATGGACAAGTCAGCAGGTAAAAACCAAAGCTCCAGTCGTTGCCCAAAAGCAGCTCTTCCTCCCCTCCTGACAGGCCAGCAGCTCCCAGCTAGCCCAGCCTGGCAGGGCTGCTTTGGGACGCCAGCTCCCCCAGCGAACCCCAGTCCCCGGTGGGGGGGTTGCGCTGTGGGGAGTCACCCAGGCCCTCAGCAGGCATCAGTGCTCACTGGAGCGCTGGGTCCCCACAGCACCTCACACCTGCACGGACAGGACTGGGTTTGTCCAAAATCCCCAGGCTTTACACCAAAAGATGCAAACCCATCAGGCCCCTTACAATGAACGCAGCGCAGCATTTCCTCAGAGCCTTTCTCCTGAAGAGCAAAGCTCCCTTAGGCAGAAAGAGCCCATTCTGCGCAGCAGGCTGCCGGCTTCTCCTCTGAACACAGCCCGAGGCTGGGATGAGAGTGGGGAAGGCAGCATCAGGCCTGCTCAGCTCCTGCGGAGATGATCAGTGGTTTCCCAGCCTGGGGCACCCCCGGGTCGGGGGTTCGCAGTAGCTGTGGGGGCGCAGCAGGGAAGGCAGCCCATGCTCCCGCCGCCCTTCGGCGAGCCCTCAGCCCGAGCAGACAGGCATTTCTAGCTTTGCCAGCTGCAAAGCCCGGCTCGGCAGGCATACGCTGCTCCAGGGCCCCTGCGGGCACAGAGGGGCTGCAGAGAGCTGTCTCACCTGCTCCTGTGCTCTGGGCAGCAGCGGGCGCGGGCTCCAGCGGGGCGTGCGGGGAAGGGGCCGTGCAGAGGGTCACCGAAGCTGCACCCCTGGCCAGGCTCGCTAGCAATGCTGCAACCCATGCCCTTACCAAAGCAAGCACAGGCTCCGCAACCCTCTTCCCCACAGCCCGTGCCCAGCCTTTGGAGGCCACGCTGTAGCAGAAACGACGAGATTTCACCACTGCTAAGGCAGTTGTATCCAAGGTCTCCGTTGCAGGTGGCAGATAGCCGATCTTGCCCGCTGCTACCAACCACGGGGCGGTGGGTGGAGAAAGCACTTGAGCAAGACGGACCCCCTGACCCACCCTCGCTTCCTTCCTGCAGGCTCCCTGGGCACGGCCGGTCGCGTGTGCAACAAGATGTCCCGCGGGACGGACGGTTGCGAGGTGATGTGCTGCGGGCGCGGGTACGACACCACGCGCGTCACGCGCGTCACCAAGTGCGAGTGCAAGTTCCACTGGTGCTGCGCTGTGCGCTGCAAGGAGTGCGAGGACACTGTGGACGTGCACACGTGTAAAGCACCGAAACGGGCCGAGTGGTTGGACCAGACCTGAGGAGACGGGAGCACAGAGGGACGAACCCATTGCCACCCCCCCTTGCAATTTTTTTAAAACCCTGTGCCCTGAGGGCCATGACATTCTGGGAGCTGTAGTTCAACTGCATGGCTTTTATTTAATTAATTCTGCAAAGCACTAAAGAAAGGACTATGTTTCCCAGGAGGTACTGTGGACCCTTCTATTTGCTCAGCAAAACTAATCCCCTACCTAGGAGGAGTCTGCAATCCTTGCTTAAACTGTGAAACTGCTGTTGCCCGTTGTTCTCTTTGCAAAGGGACGGTGCAACCTATAGAGACGCGGAGGGCCGACGGTCAGGATGCGATGGCTGAGGAAACCTGCACCTCCCCAGAGAACTTACGTTGCAGTGAAGTTTCACCAGCAAAAAAACACTAGTTCTGAATAATCCACTCCTGCAGAAAGCATTCATGCTTTTACTTTTTTGCAAGGCCAGAGGAAGGGTGTTGTGAATCCGTAAGACAGTTCTGTGATCCCCGAGTTTCCCTCGGGAAAAGCCGGCGCACCCCCCCCGGCCGCACTGCTGACCCCGCTGAGCAAGAGCAACCTCTGCACGAGGCTTCTCGCCGTCTTCCCAGCGAAGGTGACAAGCGGAGATGTACATTGGAGCTGAAACATGAACGACTGCGCAAAGACAAGGGCCAGCCCTAGATGCTGGCAGACACAGAGGGCTAGAGAAAGCAAACAAAACCTGTGAACTTACCGGTAGGTTCTGAAGTCAACAGATACAACAGTGTCTCTGTAACACTCACCTGTATGTTGTGTATACTGCTTATTATTTTAAGTCAAAATTCATTATAAACCTGTATCAGAAAATCATGTTCTTTGCTTTTTGAGTTCCTACACACCCAGCTGGGCACTTTCCCCCCGAGCAGGAATCAGCCCGCAGCATTTCTTCTACCTGCTTGCCTGCAGCTCCTGTGGTCCTACAGCAAAGGCCTCCCTGCCCCGGGAGTTTTCTGCTGTTTCCCACAAAGCGCAGCCGCGGCATCCAGCGTGCAAAGCCCCAGGGGAATCCTTCGTAAGCAGCAGCACGCTCCAGGACATCTAATGACATAGCACTGGGTTGAGCAGGAGGTGCTAGATTAGCTTCCAAACCTTCCCTGTGAAAAAAACAAAACCAAACAACCAAAACCAAACACCCAAAACTTAAACCATCAACTAAAACTGAAGCTGATGAGAGGAGGGGCAGGCAGCTGCAGAGCTCCCAGTAAATACGTTATGGAGATCCACCCCACTCATCTCTAGCAATCTCCTCAATTCTTCCCAATTTGGGCAAGTGGTGACTAAAAAGATGCTTTATTTGGTGTACAGATATTTTATAGTCTGGTCAAAAGGTACCAATCCACACAAACAAGCTTACTGTACAAATTAGACAGCTGAACCTGCAAACTAAGTTCACCCACGTGAAAAAAAAAAATAAATTACCTTAATCCTGGCAATTCCTGAGCAGTTGCTGAAGCTGATAGGGGCGCTTCTACACTTCCCTCCCAGAGCCCGGCTGCCCATTGCCCCGGGCAGGCTGCGCTCTCTCCCTGACCCAGGGAAAATGAGATTCGTTCTCCTAATGTTGATCATCATCAGGTAAGGATGTTTCACGCTCTCAGAGCAAGTTTCATGAAGTTATAAGCTTACATCAACAACGGGAGAGGACAAGTCAACAGTAACATTCACCTGTAAAGACTTTTTTAACTGGGGTCTGCTTTCACGCTGCTATTGCTGCTGGAGGGGCTGGCGAAGCTCTCCGAGGACTCGGGGTTTTCTCCCAGCAGCAGCAAGACGTGTGGGTAGGAGCTGAGCCTGCTACAATGGCGATGGCCGAAGGAAGGTCAAAATAGCAGGACGGGATTAAAGCAAAGAAGATTATTCCGGTCCTAAACCACCCATCGGCTACTGCGCGAAGAGCGTCTCTGAAAGGGGATTTTACCCAATAGCCCTAGGAAATATTAAAGTGGCGAGAGAAAATTGCTTTGAAAACTGCTCTGATGGGAACTACTCAAAGAATTTTAAAGAGTCTGCCATGGGCCAGATTAGAGCACTTTTCTCCATGCCAGACCACCGAGATCGCTCATGCAGGAAAAGGACCTTCAGCAGAGCCACAGACAAGCAAAAAGGTGACTTTTTAACAGAGCTCTCAAAACAGTTACAGGAATCCCACCTCCCCACTCCCTAACCTGTTTCTTATAGAATTAAACCATCTCCCTTTTGAATCCCGTACTGACAGCACGAGAGGGCTGAGCAGCACCTTTCGCCCTCTCTGCTCTTGCAGAACTTGCACTCAAGCTGGTGTTTACCTGGGAGGCTCCCAGGTCTCACCCCCGGCCCTTCAAAGCCCTCTGAATTTCAAGGGGAGGCAATTTCCCTGAAGATTTGCTCCGTCTCGGCTGTGCCGAGGAATGCTGGCAGGTGAGTGGGAGGTCTGAGCCAGGCCAAAGGCATTTCAAGCCTGCCGTAGCACAGTGTCCGTCAGCATGCAGGCTAATCTACTGGGAAGAGCTCCCTCATTTATCTTCATTACTGCTCCACCTACCATCAATTTACAACGGACTAAAAAAAATGCTGCCCCTCAGCAATCAATCCAAGCCTCCCTCCCTCCAGCTCCCAGAGCAGGACACGCTCCATGGGCTGGGAGGGACGTGGTGCCTGGGGACCCAGGGTCAGCCATCAATAAATATGCCTTCCTCCCCAGAGGACCCCGGGAGGTGTCCTCCAGCAGAAATACTGCTCCGTAGCAGATCTGTAGGCCCAACCTGATGAATGACACCTTAATCAATGGCTGCCGCTAAAATACGTCTTCCCTCTGAATGCAGATGTTCAACATGTTAAAACAAAGGAGCAAACTCCCAAGGACAGGCCGTCGTGGGATTATTGGCTTCCCCCTTTCCCGTATCACCACCGAGATACTCAAACTGGATGCGTTCAGCATTTTGTAGAATAACCATAGCTGAGAAGGCAACCCTCCAGAGCCCTGCCGAGTCCATGGCACGATGGACTCCCTGCCCGGCTGCCTTCCCCCGTCACAGCACGGCAGTAAATCAGAGTGAAAACACTTGGAAGCAGGTACCAGATTACAGAAGCACCCGGAGGAGCAGTCACAGAGACAGCCCGACGAGCGCGAGTCTACCTGACAGAGGCGGCGAGCACTTCTTCTGCAAAGGGCTGTGCAAGTCGCTTGTTTATTAAAAATCAATCAGCAAAAGCCTGGGAATCAGCAACGTACTGGTTAGCTAGAGCTAGCTCCCAGCGCTTCTGCGAGACGATGTCCCACTGCAGGCTGAAGGAATTCAGGCTGGTCTATGTCTTCCCGCAGACGAGCCCTACCGAAGCTCCCCTCCAGCACACTCATCCTCAGCGAGGAGGCGTATTCCACCCATAAACACTTAGGAAGGCTGCAGTCTCATCAGGGAGCGCTCAGTTCCTCTCACAAGCCCCTCAAGTAACCTGCCTAAAATGTGCAGGGAGCCTTTTATGCAAGATCATCTTCTAATTATCCTCCAGTCAAAAGCATGTCTGAGCTCAAGGACGAGGAGCAGAATTAATTGCTTAACAACCTTCTGAATAAACCGCCTTCTCTGAAGAAGCTGGACAGGACACACAGGAGGAGGAAGGCGGCATCAGAAACACGGGATCCACACAAACTCAGGGTATTCCCTCCATGAAACCACGTGGACTGACAGCACGCCTTAGCCCAGGTGACGCCACCATTTTTCTGGATAAGATCGGTTCAGTTTTTGGCCCCCAGCAACGCAGAGTGTGTACACTGCTCAGCTACACCCCAGTCCCGAAACCCCTTGTCACTGCCGTGGGCCCTTTCTGTTCACCGGCACATCCATACTTACACGAAAGGCTTTGCTCGTGTTCCTGCGCCCGCGGGCTCTGGGGGGTCCCCTGCGGCGACAGGCCCAGCTCTCAGGGAGAGATTTGTTGGGGCATTTTGACTAACATTTGCATAACCTGTCACGATCTGTGTGGGAGCTTTCACATCCCTTATTACTGAAGCCGAGTCACGGAGGGCTGCTCCAGCTAGCAGCAGGGGGGGTTACAGCTCTGGAATCTCAGCTGATGAGTCAACGCAGGAGAATGCAATAGTCACATACTGTGTCACACTGTTTTATAACTGATGATAGCCTACAGCCAAATTAGAAAAGAAATCAAGAGGTTCTTAAGAGAAGGGTCTGAGCTGATGAGGCCACGGTACAATTGCACAACTGATTGCATCCAGAGTAAAAGGAAAATGTCACTGGCCAGAAATAACCAAAGCAAGAAGATCCCCGATGGAGAAACACACTCATCGTCATGGATGCACCCGTACTGATGCAATAAGTGTGGGTGTGTTATCTAGCTTTCCCCAATGACCAGACTCACCGAAGGGCCTACCAAAAAGCACAATGCAACAATCGAAGCTGGGAATTAGGAAAATTCCAAGCACATGAGCAGCATCCCCGATCACTGTCGTCTTCCTACAGTGCTAAGGGCTGGGGCGCGCAGAGCACGCCCCACTTAGGAGGCTCAAGAAAGGGAGGAGGGAGCCAGGAGACCAGAGACAGAGCTGGAAACCGAAGCTCTCTATCCACCTTTATTAAAAGTTGAGTGAATTCAGCCCACAGAAGGCTGAACACAGAAGCCCGCTATCATCGCTACTGTCAGTGTGACCTGACGTTTAGAGAAGATTCTTGACCCATAAGCAGAAGATCAGAATAGTCCGCGTGCCACCTACGCGGCCGTACAGCTTAGCTGAAGAGAGAAGGGAGGGGTCTGTCCTTTTTAAGAGCAAAACAGGGGAAGCCAGGTACTACCAGAGACTGGTAGAGTAGAAACCCCACCTGCTCTCTCTGTCCTCGCTACCAGTACTGTCCTCTGCTAAGAATACAGCATCTGTGCACATCTGCTCCCTGCCTCCACAGCTGGTCCCATTCTGAAACCTCAGCACAGCCTCACGTGGCTCCCAACCACACACCCCATATATTAGTAGCCTGGGAGGTGGATCTCCCCTCAGTGTGTCATCTCTGTGCAGGGGGAAGGGCAAAATTAATTTATGTCTGTACAAGGCCCGTACGTACATCTCCTTTTCTCTAAGGGAGTTTGCTCTCGTATTTAACCTCTTCATCCTGCTGGCACTGGAGGCGGATGATGCAGTTTGTAGAGGTGCAGGCACTTCACTCTCCCCCTCCCCCTGGAATCTTCCTCTCAGTTGTGGTCCTTGGGATTCACCCAATGTTTCTCAGAAAAAAAGAGGACCTCAAGACAAGTATGCATTTAATAAGCAGTGAGACAAATAAGCTCCAGTTATCCCAGCAGAATTACAACACCAGAGAACAATTTTCTGCATTCCTCTGAAGGCCTGAAGGAACCCAATTGCCTGCTCTCAGCCTAAATAGGTACCAGACACCAAGTGCTCCATAAGCAAACAGAGCCCCCAAAGTGCAAAAATGAAATAAGTAAAAAGCTTCACATTACATATAAACCAGCCGTTTGCACCTTGTTATTAATGGTCTTGACTATGACCTTTACACCCTGCTTTGCTCGGAGTCATGGATCTACGAGCCTTGGCACCCTCACAACAATTCCAGGACGAGGAGCAGGGAATCAACAACCCTGGTCCATGCCGGAGGAGATGCGGGAAGGGAACCGCCCTGCCACAAACCTGGACCAAGAACCACTCCAGTGCAGCAGCCAGGGCTAAGAGGTGACCATCTCCACTACGAATCTGTCAACATAACCTCAGTGACCAGGGTTTCTGATGGCATGAAAAGTCCTGTTGCCACATACCTACATACATGAAAGCTAGTATTGCATCCATCTGCCCCCAGTTTCAAAGAATGAAGGGCTCACAGCATGATAAATAACTGCAAGAGGGCTCATTCCCCAGAATGATAATTCTGATGGGGTTTATAAGCCCACATGAGCTGGAGTGGCCTCAAGCAGACCCTGTTATGCAGAAATATTTATTAGTCTAAACCGCCTCACCACTGCTTTAAGAGCTTTATTATTATAATAGCACCAATAGCCAGTGGAAAGTTTTACCCCTTGAAAGCTGTTCAGTACGATGTCACCACCTCTGGGGAGAGAACCCTGCAACACCAGCGGCCAGAGCGCGCCCGAGACACGCACATGCTTGGCTTGCTCTTGCATCCCTCCCCGGGCAGCCGGGAGCCCCGGCAGCCCCCCCGTGCCGTTAGGATACGCCGGACAAACGCTCCCACTTGCACAAAGGGGCCCGTCGCAGCCTGAAGCCGCGCTGCCAAACGGATTAATTCCTCAGATGAAGGAGGTATATAGGAGCAGTACACCTGATGGACCCTTCTCAGGCTCAGATTAGTGTGTCCAAACGACATCAAATAGCCAATAGCGTTTAGGTACTAACTTCCAAACACTTCATTTAAAGTCAGCCAACGTCACAAAGTTGTTTCAATAACAAGATGACAACAAATCATGCTTGTGTGGTCTCCTCCAGACGCACATGCAACAGAAGTCCTGATCCACAAACATCTTTAGACACTTTTCATTAGTCAGTGGTAGGATAGGGCAAAGTCACATGAGAATTGAGTTGCCTAATTGCTTCACAGACAATAGCTTTACTGTCTGTGACAACGCTTCCCCCTCTTTCCTTCCCTTCATGTCTTTTTTAGAGATTACTTCTGGCAAAGTAAGAGGTTGGCAGGGAGAAATGCAGAATTCCTCTTCCTGGGCATTCTGATCAAAAACTAACCTGTCACGACATGGTGAGACACTGCGAGCAACAAAAAAACCCAACAAACCAAACCCACCCCAAGCTCAAATGCTCCCTGAACAAATCAGGGACTGTAATTACCCCGTTTTACAAATACAGGTATCGGCATCAGCTATACAAATAAACGCTGATTTTCAGGTTCCTTGACTTTCACTGGGTACTCTGAAAGAAATGAACATTTGAGAAGTCTCCTAAATGTCACATACAGCCCGTGGAAAGGCTTTTGCCGTCCCAATGGCCACGAGGTCGCCCTAGCGCGTGGTTCAGGGAAAGGGCAACAATCGATGCGTATCTGTCCTGAGCGGTAATTGCGCGTACACCCACACACAGGCACGCGACTTCACTGCGTGTGGACTGACACTCTGGTACGGATCAGGTGGCAAGTCCTGCTCCTGAGTGACAAGTCAATGTTCCTATAAAGCATGAACAACCCTGCTAGGAGTCACAGAGAGTGCTCCTCCTTCCTCAAGAATTACTGGCACTTCTAGAGACAGGAAGATTTTCATTACACAGCCTGTTGCCAGCTTTTCTTTCAGCATAAGCCCATCCCCTTTCTGTTACTGTTATGTCAGGGGAGGACAGTGAAAGAAAGCAGCTCTTGGGATGATACATGGGAGGCAGTGCTTCATTTATAACCCCACACAAATGCTGGAAAATGTTCAACTTTAAAAAGCATTAGGTTGGTTACCTTATGGGCCCCTGCGGACCGAGAAGTGAAATTACATGAACACAGCGTATCTATTAATCACCACAATGATTCCACAGTGAGAATCAGCCCCAATGGCACACATTCAACTGGAAAGTTGAGAAAATTACCTACTAGTAGTTAGGCAACTCAATAAAAATTTGGTAGTACCTTTCTGTAAGGCTCCCCTCTTGACTCCTCAATGAATTCAAGTATTTAACTTGGATCAAAGCCCAGTCAATAGAAATATACAGCGGAGAGTAACGACGGCATTTCTACCTACACACGTGTGTTTCCTCTCAGCCAGAGTTACAATTAAGCTACGCTACAAGAGATGCATAGGTGACTGTCCACTTCATAGTACTTTGTTTACAAGGTAAAGAAGGATTTGGCAGGTGGGGAGAATCAGTCTTCTGCATCAAGACAGATTATAAGTCAAATTGACGTGTAATTGATTGATTTAGGTATTATTTCAGAGAACAGAATAGACTACAGCAAGCTTCTTCCATCAGGATTCAGAAACTAGAATAATTTACACCACCTTTGAAAGCAGCCACCAACATCACAGCTTACATCAGTCCTTCACAAAGATCTGTGAAGATTAAACATGTAAAATCTCCCTAGTTATTATGGGTAACTATACATGTATCTGTAAAATGTAACATGATGGACAACTTCTCATGTGCTCAGAATTAGCCTTTATCCCCAAGCCTGTGCTATTTTTATCATTTCCACTTTTAAGAAGCCTTGGCTAATGTGACTCCGCTTCCTCAATACCGAGCAGCGGACCCGAATGTGAAAAAGTAGACATTTTCTCTAACAGGGCAGAGGGGAAATGGAGGTCACACCAGTTACCTCAAACCACTTGGCTGCCACAGCCATCTTTCCACCTTCGCAGTAAACAAACCCTTGTGGCTGGTCTGTATATGGAGCAATTCCCTTGAAGAGTGCTCGACAGTTCTCTTCAAGTCTTGGCATCAACAGTGACAGTACTTTGGACTAACACTTGAAAGTTCAGGTCTCCCAAAAAGACTCCCATGCAGATATCACACTTTTGGCAGTTTCAGAAACCATCCTGTTCTTCAAGGCAAAGCAGTTTGAAAGACAAAAGACGCACAATTTAAATTTAAGTAACAACGTGAAATAGAGGAGTTTATACCACAATTTCCTTGTGCAATGCAAGCTTACAGGATACGGAAGAAACAAATCTTTGTTTGCACATTATAATCTGTTTTAAACAGACGCTTAAGAAGTGAACAAATTCAATGTGTTAAGAAGCAATCTTTTAATAAAGAAAGCAGAACCATACCTTGCTGTTAACAAATATTTTGAAAAGGCTTTTAAAATTAAACCTAAGCCAATTATCTGGTGCATCTGCAGCTGAGAAGAAAGTGTCAATACTCCAATCATCTGCTTAGTTTGTGTCCTCTCCTTTCTTACAGAGGAAGTATTAGCTTCCAGTTGTACAAGTGATTAAGAGAGCAATAAGGTATTGCTCAACAAAAACTATTTTCTTGGATGATTACAGACTAAGCCCAAAGAAGAAATTCATACGGTAAGCACCATTACCAACATGGAAGCCTGTTAAAGATACCAGTTTGAATAGCACAGCTTTCTTCCTTGCCCCCCATGCCTAGGGGTCAGCTAACCAGCCAGTGACGTTCGTGAGAGTAACAAACTCGAACCATCATGGAAAGCACACTCCGGTCTCACAGGAGTCGGCTGACGCCAGGGACTGGACAGCAGGAGGACCTCAATGTTTTCCATAACGAAGCTGACGGGTGAAAGAAGATTCCCAAAGCACTGGAAGAAACAGAACACAACAACAAAAAATTAGTTCAATTTCAAAACCAATGTCCTTTTACAGGCTCAAGGTGTGAACAAAAAAAACCAGCCTGTGTCTTTCCCCCAAGGCAACGGAGCTGTGATCCCCCCAATGCTGACACCATGAAACAGGCTTGCAGTAATCTTTAAATATTAGCCAAGACACACAAAAGAAGAAAACACCCTCTGGGAAGCCACGGCTCCAGCCTTGTCCACCTACCCGCTGCGCCCTCGGCACGGCTGACTCAGCTGGAGGCCAGAACGCTGGGAGCACTCACAGGCCACAGGACTCGCAGCACCTAGGCAGAAGCAGGATGGGTTAGGACGGCGTTTCTCTGTGCTACAACTCTTCCAGCTGCTCTGAGCACTGCGCCTTCAGTGTTGAACAGCCTGGGGAGGAGGGTAGCAAATTTTCTCAACTCAAACGTGAAAACTGAACAGACAATCTGCCAAGACCAGCCCATGCTTCCAGACAGGATCCATATTCTAGATGCCATCTAAACAGTTCCAGAAATAAAGATTAGGCTAAAACAAACGGTGCAAACTCCCCTGTACCTTCTCAACCCACCCCCCAAGTATTCCACTGGGACTCGTGTTATCCTCGTACAAACCCTCTTTTCATGAGGCAGCAATGACAGGACTCATTTACTTTGAGGGTTTTACCTTGGCCCTCCTGGCTTATATCATAACCTCAAATATTACATTAAAAAGGCTTTTAAAACATAACATTCACAGCAGTGCAGGAGCTTTTCATTGCAGCTAGCTTCTTCCCTGCCTGTTTGCGTGTGGCACCTTCACATTAAGTGCATGAGTTAAGATGTAGATTAGCAAGGCAAGAAACCTTTGCCCTTGGCATCGACCCTCAGCTGTGACAGGAAACTTCAGGCTTTTTTTTCTATAAAGTGTAGAACCACTCATTACACATTGGCAGGGAAGTGCACATCTCCAAACTATACACATTTTCTCTTAGATAAGCAAAAGACTCAAGTGTTTATAAATATGAAAAGTTCAGCAGCTGGCTAAAAAGTTAATTCTCCAGTCTCACTTAATGAGCTTTGGGGAAAGTGGTAGGGGGATTTGTTCAGAAAGTAAAGCAGAGTGTCACAGAAAGCAGGACTTGCCAGACAGGGCTCTGTTTAGTCCTATTTTCTGTCTCTGGATGGCTGCTATCAGCAAAATGGCAAGGAATCCTCTAATGGGGAGCTACAGAACAACCAGGATGAGAAATGTTTTCTCCTAATCTTGCAATCTTAAAAATTAGCCAATTTTTAATTTTAGTCCCATGACTTCTTTCTTTGTTGGGAAAATATCAAGCAATCCCTATCAAAACACTTTGGAACATGGACTGTCTTAGGATTTTGTCCAATTCCCTGAATAAGGAAGTTGTTTTCAGTGGGATTCAGCAGGAACACTGCAATGTTTTATCAATACTTTAATATTAACTAATACTCATCTATTCCAGTAGCATAAGGTTTGGACTTTAAAAATGGGACTGAATTGCTTTGGAGGTAAGCATGTTGGTTGTTTTCAAGAACTTCTGAGAAAACTATTTACAGTGCCTGCTGTGACTCTGCGTCTCTAGTTTTCCTGAAGGCAGACTTCTTGGTATCTTTTTAAGATGTGACAGAAGGAATGGTGCGACATCACTTTTGCATGATGATACGTTGCTCCCCAGTCCTCCACCTGTGTAACTATTAAAAAATAAAAATTCATACTGAACGGAAAAAATAATCAGACCCTTTTGTCTGCAGTTACAAGAGTTGTTTTATGTAACAATATTTTTTAGCTTGCTCAGTGAACGGTCTAGATTGTCACCCCTTCTGTCACTTACTGAACAAGCTCTGACCAGCAGCTGCTTAGGAAACAGAGCTGTCTCTGATGATCAAGACAGAGCGATTCTCCAAGAGATCAGAAATCTAGCTGAAGCCAACAGCAAGGCTGAGCTCTTACCCACTGAGAGCACTTGCACTCGTGCCGCAGGTCACAGGGAGCTGCCCACCACCGCCTATTCCACTGTGCTCACCCACACTGACTCACATGGTACATCCTTCCTTAGTCAAAGAATACCGAAAGTCCAAGCTTAAGAGAACTAATAAGCCACAGCTGGCTCTAACTGGATCCATAAATGCTAAGCACTTCTGCCAGCACCAGCCCCTAGAGCCTGCAAACCCTTCCACCTGTGGAAGACAACGCAAATCCCTCTGGCGCCTGGTCCGCGGGCCAGGGAGCGCGGAGGCAGGACTGCCTGCCGTCCCAGAGGGAGCCAGCTCGCCGCCGGTGCCAGCGCTCAAGTCTCTGCTGATGGCCTATTACACTGTATACATTGGAACTAGTAAATGCTTCGTTGTGATTTTTGGCCACTTGGAATATTTTTAGCAATTTGCCAAAGTTTACCCTGTGATTTATTATGGAGGAAACAAACTCAAGCACTAACACATGAAAATATGTAAACTCTGACTTTTCAAGTCAATAGAAAGGTATTCAACTTCTTAAAACCCTTTAGAGGCATGCAGCTCGCTGTAGGTTCAATTGCTGGAAACAACAGTTTGACTAATAAGCAACCGAAATGTAATCTAAGTAGCCATATTTAAGTCACTTAGAGACTTATGCTGAAAAATTCCATATACACAATACTTTCCAATTGTCGCTCCTAAAACTGTTCTAGATTTGTTGGAAATGCAACAATTCAACAATTTGTTGGAAAGACCGTTTGTATCGCTTTTTCACTGAGGCCAAAGCGTTCCGGGTATCTACCATCTACAACTTTATTATCTCAGATTTCTATATGTAATAAATTAAAACACAGTATCGTGAAAAAATGCTTGAAATAATGAGATACACAGGAAAAATATTTCATTTAGAAAACTTAAAGCACTAGAATTACCTGCAGATATAACACTAGATACAGCAAATAATAATTGGTTTATTACAGTATTTTTGCATGGAGAGGCAGGTGTCATTAAAGAGAAGGTAAACTTCAATTTTTAGTATGAAAGCTCAACTAGTTGCTACTGCCCCCACCCACCTCCAAGACAAGAGATAATGCTTTATACAGTGTTAGCAGCCAATACAGCATTATCTATAGTTAAAATAAAGCAATCTATGAATAAAATCAGAAGTGTTAGCCTGAAATTGAATATCATTGTTTCTTACAAGTTTTCTGAATGCTTCTGAAAACATCAGGAATGGGATCAAGAGTACAATAATTACTAAAGGAATAATATTAATCATTAGAGTACGATTGGGACTTAACATTAATTCTATCTAAAATAGCAGAATACTGGAAGATGGTATTTCCTTCTCAACTGTCAATCTCACGAGATTAATACAGAATTCACTTCTTGTCTCTCTATCTCAGTACACAGTTTCCATTTTGCCAGTATGATGCTAGCACAGCGAGTGGCAAGAACCCCTTTGCCTGTGCCTGTCACCGCTGTGACTTGGCTGCTGGAATGACGAGGCAATATGCATGCTTCTTGATCATCTTTACAGTTGAGCAGACACTGTCCATCCTCTTCTATAGAAAACATGCGAAACAAACACACTGCTATAAATGACCAAACCCTGGGAGTTTTTTTCCCCACATTTGGACATGTCACTTGACATTCAAAATGCCATTATGCAAAGCCAACTAACTCATACAAAGTCTTATTTTGGTTCAAGAAACCCAGCAGAGAGAACTTCACCAAGCAATTCTTTGTTAGCATAACATTTGACCTTGTATCTCTTTGGAAATCACACAACTTTGCTAATGCAGCCCTTACAGAATTAACCAAGCAGATAGTTAGACCCTAGTTACTATGAGCCCAGCCAATTATGAGCAGCACTGAAATTTGTCACTGGCATGATCTTTATATTGGAAAATGTAGTTGGACAACAGAACTGTGTGGAAATGAGGCCCCACTCTCAGACCTGCATGACTTGGATGCTGTAGACTAGAATCGCTAGCAAAGCCAACGCTTTTAGGAACAAAACATTACCTGCTGCATTAAAACAGCAAGAAAGCGTAATGCCTTTCACCCTCTATTTTAACTAGCAAAGCTAGAATAAATTAGTCATTGAGAGTTCAGAGCTCTTTATTTGCCACTCTGCTCTACTGCATGAGATCCACAGTTCAGAGGCCAAATATACTGCGTGGCTTGGTTTGAGAAGTGGGGAGGGGAAGCTGCCTGTGCAGCTCTTCCCGCTGTCAAAGTAAGACAGCACAGCTTTCAGCATCCAGGGAAAGATGTCAAGGTTACAGCCAGCAGCGTTATTAAAAGATACGCAAGAAACCCTAAAAACAGCAGGGCAGAGAAGGAGAAAGGAGATGGGCACAGAAGGCACCCGTAAGAACAAATGGCTCAACAGCAGACATTTAGATGTATTTAAAGCAGCACAGATTAGAAACGTGCCTAGCTAAGAGCCTGTTTGCCCTTGTCAAGTCCAATTTCTATCCTTCAACAGGTACTCAAATGACAGAACTGTGGTCACTGAGCACATTCTCCAGTCAGTAACTGGAACCAGATGAGATATAAAACCATTGGTCTAGTTCCCAAAAGGTATGTGACAGCTAACTAACTTCTGAACCCGGCTTGGACGTTAACAGCTACTTTACCTCTCTTCTCGCCCGCTCCATTCACATCATGCTACTAGTTTCCAACGCTCAGCAAGAGGCCTGTTTTTCCTGCAGCCCAGCCTGCCTTTTACTCACTTCTCAAAACCTCCAGTCAACAAATTTATTTTTTGAGGCTCTCACACTGCAGTCTTCCACTTTTATGAGAATAAAATCCATTCTTAATTAACACAGTGCTGTGACAACATTTCTCTGGTGCTGAAATGCTGCTGTCTCACCATAAGAGTGCAAACTAAAGCCATGTTATATTAGAGTAACAGTTCACCTTCTTGTCAAAATAGACATTTTGCCCAGATTTCAACACGTATTTGTCACTAAATAGATTCTTACAAAAAGAGATAAAAGAATTCATGCCCCACAAACATGAGACTGACTAGAGCCTACTTCACCATGGACTCAAAACTCCCAAAGACCCCACAAGTTACCTAAATAAGCCCCACGACAGAGAAAATACTTACAGCTTTAGTAAAAATGACCATCAGCTCAGGGAACTGGTGCGTGAGGAGGGCAAGCATTGCCGAGAAGGAACATAGGCCTGCTGTGAAATGGATGAAAAAGGGAAGTTCCTTCTGTGGGTACACAGAGATTTCGTGAAATGCTGAAAGGAAAAATGAAGAATGTTGACATTTGATAATCGAGGACAGTTTTCTGAATTACTATACAGTCTTGTGGCTGAGTTCTAGTCTTCCAGAAGGAGTAAATGTGGGCTCAAGACTATTGGCAGCACTTTAGGTCCCAGTACTTAAACTTCTCAAAAATTTTTCCCCTACATTAACTGCCTGTCTTCATTATTAAGAGTGGTTACACATCTTGCTCTTCCCTATCTTCTTTTTCACTGCATGGGCTTTATTTTTTAAGCATTTAATCAGGCTTAGTTTTTAGAATCTACGCTTTTAACAGGAGAGGGAAGTACTGTAAAATTCTCAAGCTGTCAAAATTATCTAGACCAGTTTGAACCATTCAGGTGTTTTCAACCCTCTGAAGCATTAATCCTGTTACCTGAAGGGAACATCACATTTCCCCATCCTATAAGAAGTTCCGCAGGTACAAAACAACCATCATGTGCAAGGTAGCTCCTTAATACTTTTCAAAGAGTTCTGGCTGGTAAGCTACGGTAAATTTTTTCCAAGCAGCTGACAGAGCAGACCTCAAAGAAAACAGTACCAGGACTAGGTTATAAATTCTGTACATAGCAGCTCCTTGCAATTTCCAATCTATGGTAACAAAATCAAAAGAAGGTGATTAGACAGGCTAAGGGCTGGCTTATGGAGCTTTCAGCACTCAGAACACTACAACTGGTTACTAGCTGAGGACCTGTTTGGTGAATTGGCAATTACTTACTGGCTCTGAATACCTGCAGCTCTGATTTTCATCCAGTGATTTTAAAGCGTTTGTAAATGAAGAAAAAAATAGCTTCTATAGACATAAGGATTTCTGAACGGGCTGCACACTTCTTGACAAGCTGTTCTTAAAATCTTACTAAAGCCTCAAAAGTAAGCCTTTTTGTAAAACAATACAACTGTATTCATTTTTAAACTGAAGTCTGAGGGAGGAAGATGACACTCTACCCTCCCAGTTACTGTTTCTGAACGCTGGCACATGAAAGCTGCCACTACAAAAGCAAGCCCAGCAAAAGCGGCTTGTGCCATTGTGACTCATTAACAGCAAAGTGCTTGGGTTTTGTTTTCCTTTTAAGTATATGAATTTGGAGCAGAGGTAAGTAGAACATTTGCAGTTCCATGTCTAACGCCCATCAGGGGTGTTTAGTGTTATCCCAGAGGTTATCAGCTCACCCTAACGTGCAGCCAGCCCGTGATACAGCACGACAGTTAACACGCTCTTTACTGAGCGACCAAGGAAACCACTTGTCTACTACGGAACACTGTTATGCTCTTATACTGTATATATAGTCACCTGATTAAAACATGGAGCAATGTAATTTAGGAAAGGTCCTAAGATAAGCTAGGAAAGTGTTAAAAAACCAGGAAGGATTCTTTTTGCACCAGTTTCTCCCTACACTGGGAAACTAAAAATCAAATCCGAAATAGGTAAGGACAACTAAAGATAATTCTATACATTCACAGCCATTTAAGAATTGTTACTAGTCAGACCAAGACAGGATTTTGGAACACTTAATTTGGTCAACACTATTTTAAACAGATAAATTTAAAAAAAAGTGTCAAGATTTCTCAAGGAAGTACTGCAATAAAAGTGTTAAGATTATTTTATTTATGGGTAGTTTTAAATATAAAACATAACAGGAATGCGTGAGTGATCGTGTTGAAATATCTGCATGTGTTGGTGTTTAATTATGCTGGGAAGTCCACAATTTAGGGTTAGTCGCTAACCGAGGAATTCCTTGTGCAATATCCTGCATAAGTGAGAAATGAGTAATTTAAAGCAGTCTGGGGGCAAATTTAAATTACACATTTTAAATATAACTTCAGGCTTTTTAAATAGAAACACGCATGTGTAGTTTTCCTTTCCACAGCTGTGGTCTCAGTGGGTCTGCTGGTGCTTTTGCAGTAGCCCTTTCCAGTCCCAAGGGACTTGTATTTTTTCATGATGTAGAAGTTCACCCTCAAAGGAATTCCATTAACATGTACAATTAACAGTCCAATTCTATAAATTAATGTTATTTTCCTAAATATTATGAGCGCAGGAGCATTGCTTTACTTTATTTGTTTCACCTAAAGGAAAAACCATGTAGGCTCATAATTGCATAAAGTAATCTTGAATTAACGGGCAGCTGGAGAAGCCTTACTTTTCAGTGTCAAGTGTTAGTATAAATCCATAAAAATACCTAGATGGATAAAGAGTTCCAGGAGGCACACCATCCAGCAGACAAATACGTACCAATGAATTAATGACAGAAAGCAACACACATTCTGTGAAGCTACAGATTAACCAAGGATTCTCTGTTAGGTCACAGACAGGTTCTGCTAGATACCTCAATGCAGGACTGGACCCAAGCGTTTATTCCTTGTTAAAAGGAAACAGCTCCTCTAAACCAGTAGTCAAATCCGTGACTTCTTTTAGAAGTAATTTAAAGAACTGGTCCATTTTGTTGTTCTCAAAGTTGGCCAAACTTAGTCTGAACGTACCACACACAGACTTCATCTCGGGACTTAGGTTATTATAGAATCAAGCTAACATTTACCACACACGTCAAGTGCTTCGGGATCGTTTGGGAGGGACATCAACAAATAGCTGAATCCCCTTCACAGGAAGCTCAAACTAAAAAAATCACAGTAAGGTAAATACAGAATACCACAAACTGAACATGTCCTTAGCGTATGTTTTATTATCATTACTGCTTAGAAACCACTTACTTGGCAGCAGTTCTCTGTCTGCTGTTTCTGTGCAACTCGGATAGGGATAGAAAAGATGACCTTTCTCTAATGGGTATGGAATCATCCTAAATGCTGAAAAAAGAGTGAGGGACATTAGATCTGTATCTAAACCAAGTGACCAGCTTCTCACAAAGAGAACCAATCATGTTCGAGGTGAATAAAGGCAGAGAGATTAGTCTGCTGTACAGAAAAACATAAAACAAGGAGAGATACTTACTGCCTTCCCACGTACAGTGTAGCAGATTTAGAGCCCCTTCTATCCTCTTCCAGTGCTGGAGGTGAAAAAAAGCATATGCTACTGCCTCACTGTCCCCTCGTTTCAGAATATGCTCTGGAGGTAGCACTAAGCTTTTCATTTCTAGTAAATACTGAAATAAAAATAGAAAGCACACGTGGTTACATGAAATATTCCAAAATCTTTAATTGTGAAACATAAAGGATCATTTGAGGCACAACCGAGCACATCACACAGGGGCCAGCTTCGACCTCCTGACACAACGCATACAGCCCGCACTCGCACGGGAAGTGAAAAGCGGCAAAGCACACATCTGCGTGTGAGAGAAACTGGGGTTTTCACACACAAAACATCAGGAAAAAAAATGCTTCTTCAGTAAGGCAAAATAAAAACACATTCTTGTGGAATATACAGGAAGTATAATGCCACAGGTACAATACCAATGGGCTACTTGTTCAGGCTAATAAAAAACCCCAATGTTTTTTTGCTTGTCATTTGATCACTGAAAGTTTCAGTGTAGGAGGCTAAGTACTTGCTAGCTCTCAAGAATGAGTAGCAAACCAGAAAGTGTCAGTATGCTAACCAAAGGAAGAATAATAAACCAAACCCAGGAAAATCTTGTTATAATGTGGTTTTGCTGCCTACTACAAAGTATCTCTGATTTCAGATTTTTTCAGTTTCAGCCTTCTCCCTACATCAGCAGAGCATCTGATGCACAGAAGGGTCAAAGAACACCAGGATTCATTGTTTTCCATTTCCCTTGAAACACAGGGCATGCAATTTTGTTTTCTGATGGTACAGTCAAAAACACAGGTATTCATTTGAACTTAGCTTTTAAAAACAGATGAGCCATTTTTACACAAATGAAATGACAGTTTCAGCTCTAGTATTTACCTGTGAGTTGTTCTCTCCTAGCGTATAGTGTCTCATTCAATAACAGCCAAAGTTAATCCACATCTTTGATCAATGTAGCTGGCAATTCCTTTGACTGTCTCCCAAAGTGTAAGAATGCAGCTAACTCGCCGATTTATTTCAGCAGATGCCACAAACTATGAGATTATTTACTAATCCAGTTTGAGGACTTAACTTTTCCCATTCAGATTCTTGAAGGAATGTAGAAGGGGTTGTGCCCCGGCCAAATAAAGCACATTTACTGCCTGGCTAGGTTCTTCTCTTAGTGCCTTGGGCCTACACTCCAGAGGGTAATATTCTTGCTAATCCCCTCTAATCCTCTTCAATTTTTTTAAATTTTTTTTTTTTTTAGCACAGTAAAGGATCACTCACACAGGGCTGCTGTGGGAAAATGGTCTCAAATATCTGACTCCTGACCTGACTCCTCGTGCTCTCCGCAGTGCCCACTTTTCCATTGTACTAACTGTGCAGAGAACAAGGGAATATCGATGCGGTAACGATGAGGAAGCCCCACTGCAAGTATTGCCGCAACATGCCAACGCTGACCTCCACGCTTCGGCTGTCTCTGCACCCATGCTACCACCTAAACAGAAAAATTCTAGAGTCTGGTGGTTTTCATGTACATATTTAACCATAAGACAGGGAAGGTATCGGTACTGAAAATACCTTGGGTTTTGCAGATTTCCGAAAGTCTTTCTACACAGTAAAAATAAGATGTTCAGAAGCTGATTGGAAAAGATGGTTTCACACATTAACAAAATGTAGTTACAGACCTCGGGCTTGAAATGACTTAAGAGCACCAGTTTTCTAGCGCTGTAAAATGTCTTCCTAACTTTCCAAACAAAACCCGTCCTTGTAAAAGCATAAATCGGAACAAAGAGGAACAAACATAATTTTATTTTCCTTATGCAAAATGATGTTATGTGCGAAGACAACCACTTTCATCAGATGCGAGAACAAAGGGATTTCTACTTTACATACTCTTTATTTTTTTTCAGTCCATGGGACAGAACAGACTGCAAATTCAAAAACCAGACTTTCTTCCCCACTAGTCCACGGTAACACACTGGGCAAGTTACTTCGCTTCTTTGCTTTGACTACGAATATTTCAGAGCTCTTGGGAGCCAGCACCAGTAATATTCTGCCTTGCCATCTAATAAATTGGTGTTTCGAGGCAATACTGTAATTAAAAAAATCATGAAGACGACTGGATAGGTATACAATTAGAAAAGAAGATCAAATTACTGAAACCTGGAATCAGTTTCTGTGATTGTCTGTAGAACTATGGAACATACAGAGCTATGGAACAGCCTGTTTGAAAGGATACCTAGCTTCTTTAAAAAGGTACGTGAGGCTCCTGAAACAACTGAAGGATATACAAAATAAAAGAACTTCTAGGTAATGATAATGCGTTATAATCTTCTTCCCCTAAAGGCAGAGGCTAAAGAAAAGTCTGTCTGAGACTGTCTGAAATGAACTTGCTACGCTCTTGATCAGTCATGCAAGCAGGAGCAATTTCTCCCAGCAATTAGCTTTCTCAGTGCACATTCTATTAGATTGGACAGGCAGACAGAAGAGAGCAGCTGGATAATTCGAGCCTTCACAGCAACAGTCATTCGGACTCCATGATCATTTGCAGAGGATTAGGCCCAGGACTAAGCCAACCTTCTGCACTCAAGGTTTCAAACCGAACACATTACAATACTGGTACAGTAAAAAGCAACTTAAGATTTTATTTTCACCCAATGCCCAGTGGAATCCGTATCTAGGCCACTTCAAATAGTGCCAGACATTGAATTACAGCCTGCAGCAATACTGACTCTTCATCTTGTTTACATGTGGATGAAGAAAATAAGTGACACTAGATCCTTCAATAACCCGAGTTCTGAAGCCACGCTTGGATGTACAGCAGAAAAAAGTATTTTGAAATACTACGCAAGTGGTTACTGTTTGGATAACTTATTTTGGCTTCAGGGATTTTGAATATCTAAATTCATATTTATTAGTGCTTATCCTTACCCAACAAAGGGCCTTTATGAATACATTGCTGGATTTTCCAATGAGTTAGAAAATTGAGTGAAAATTTTTTGTAAAAAGCCCAGTTTGAACATCACCTATTGCAAACAACTAATTCTCACCACCAAACATTTACAATGCAAATACTAGTGTGTTTAACAACTCCACAGCTGGAGTTACAACCACCTTCAAGAAAACATGGGACTAGAAAGGCTCAAATAACAAGATGATAAAATAAACACCACTTCTTTCAGAAGACAATAAAAAGTGGTCCAACAGGAAATAAACTGCTCTTACCTTTGGAACATGAGGGTTAAATTCCACAGCCCTGTGAATTGCTTCCACAGCATTAATTTCTGCTGTACTGAGCCCTCTCTTGGAAGCAGTTTCCGGGGAGAACCTGAAGGGAGAACCCCATGCTGAACACAAGCAGATAATAAACGCTAACCAGGTGTTTATTTGCATTGTAAGCTTAGAGTTCATTAAAAATTGCCTGATTTATCAAGGAAGATAAACAAACCCTTCTAGGAGACGAATGTTCATGTTAATTTAGGTATCTTGACTGTCATCCATGCCCATGTGAGAAAGTTATGTTTAACTTTTTGAAACTTCATGTCAATCACGTAAGGTAATTGAGCGCTCAGTCTTTCATAAGATTGTTACGTCACCTACTCGGAGGTAAAGCTAGAATCAGCTGTGCAAATAGACCAGAACGAAAGCGAAATGCCACATGAACTACTCAAATATCCCACACCCAATCCTCAAAACAAAGAGCTGCCAGACATCACAAGCGCCACACTGAAAACAAAATTTATACAAGACCACGTGTGCATACATCTTCACCTGTATTAATTGTATGGATGCTTAAAAGAAACTTCAAGTTACCTATAACTACACACACACGTCTATATAAATACGCTTAACTTACTCTTAGACATGTAACTGCTACATATTGGATTTAGACCTTTTTAGTTTATATTTCACAGCATAACCCAAGATAAGCAACAAACCACTGTTTTCACAAACAGTGAAAAAAGCTTCCTTACCTTTCTGAAACGGCTCTGGCTTTTAGCAGGGCTGCTGTGTAACATATTGCTGCCGATTTTGGAAGGCTGATATCTATGGTGAAATAAAATAATTAAGCTGTACGATTCAAAGACAAGACAAACATTTTAAACCCACATCCTTTGAGCTTGAAGAATTTTACTTGGTCAGACAATGAATGCAGCATCTGGAACATTTCAGCCGTGATTAGAAACTTCTAATTTCTTTTCAGAGCCTTCTGTCTGGTCACCAGTCTCAGATTAAAAACCTGGGAGTTGCAGTTAGGTGGCAGAGAGTGATTTTTATTTCTGAACATACCAAGACACTGAAACTGAATTCAAAGAGGAATGCATGTATAAACACACGCTTAAGAACAATGTATTTTTCCTATATTAATCCACAAAGGTTTAAAATAAGCTTCTAATCTTTACCTAATGTTGCAACTGTTCATTAACACAGAGTTTTACATAATACTGAAAGAGAGACTGACTAGACGCTGACCAAGAAAATTACATTACAGACAGGTAGACAAATCTTAATGAAATGCAATTTCCACTCTTTTGCAGTTCCATGGGGAAAAATTCTATTAGTTGTAGGTTTTGTAGAACATTTGAAGCCAGGTTTGAGCTGACAATTACAGATTAGAAGGTTAGCACTCCACAGTACAAGTTTACTTTAAAAGCAGACAAAGTCTGGGGTCTAATTCCCAAGTACCATGTTGTGTATAGTCAGATGGCTCTTGCTTTTTTTGTAAATCCCATCCCGGGCTTGTCCATCACTTACTAGAAGTCTGGCTGTCGTGTCAAGCAAAACACAGGGGCGCTACAGAGAGTTTGAAGCTCATACTCATTTTTCCAGATGGTCAGAAAAAAAATCAGCAATCCTTTCTCAAGAAAGCGTTGCAATTCCCGGTGTTAACATAGAGAAGCACCAGGAAAAGAGCAAATGGTTTTGCTAAATTAATAAGAACCCACACAGAAGAACATGGATTGTCAAGTAACAGGAGCAGGCTGCTAGGGCGGCCATGCACGAGGGGCACGGGGTTTGGGCAAGAATACCATACTTCCAATTCCCTGAAGCAATAAAGAACAGACACAAGAGAGAACATACCGACTTCTCAAGGGCAGGGAACGATTGCCACAAAATACTGCTTCTATGTCCCTCCATTCTGAAGATGATTTAAGGGACAGCTTTGACAGCAGCACTTTGTACACTAATGATGTGGGCATTATCTAGGTGGCAAAACTCTGAGGACAATAAGAAAGTAAGTATATGTTTTATTAACCTTTATCTAGACTTGCACAACACCTGAAACGTATTAGCTGAGAGGGAAAGTGAAAGCAAACTACAGCCATTTAATAGGCCAACACTTGCGTACCACTAATCTCTGACAAGCAGCATGCTTGCATGTTGCTATCTCTGGCGAGCAACTCACCATTACAGAATCATGAGGTCAAGCCTGGAAGGTGACAGAATGGAAAACTACGTTTTCCAGCTTACTTACATCAATTACTTAGGGGGATACGTGCTGACTGAAAAAGGGTTATGAATTTAGGCACAACTAGGGATGTTGAAGATGCTAAAAAATTAGAGCAATCCTTGAATTGAAGCAAAGTGACCTCCAAGATTTCTTTACAGATCAGAAGTACCTTAAAAACATAAAAGTAATTTGTATGCAGTTTAGCTTGCCTAAATTTGCCCTCATCATTCAAAAGAAAAAAGTTGCCTTGCACCCCGGAAGCACCTATTTGCTGCTGACGAAGGGAACGTAGCCAACTAGCTGAGATCATGGGTAGGCATCTGCTTTTGGACAGGCACACCTCGCCTATACTCTTATATGAAAACACCAATATTTCCCAATAGGCATCACTTACCGTCATACTTCGCTAAAACTGCCTGGACATCTGCATAGGCCTGTAACTCCAGTAGTGCCTCCAGGAGGTTTTCATGAATATTCAGCATGCTGAGAAGTGGAAACTCTTTCATCAACTGCAAATCAGAAAAGAGAAATAAACTAAGCACATACAGAACTGCATGCGAATCCCTGTAATCGTTAATAGAAAACAGTACAACAATTCAAGCTTTTTCCAATGGTTTGTTCTTTCAGCGTTAGAAACTGGCACATAAGCAGCATGAGAAGAACGGCATCATTTCTACCTTACCTTTTTCCTATATTCACCTCCTGGAAAATAAGTATACTGAGGTTCATTCAACAGCCTCTCAGCCCCAATTTGCCCAACTCCCACACTGAGTTGGTTTGGTCAGTAATATTTTCCTATGAAAAAAGAACTTATGATACACCTTGGGCAAGTGAAAGAAAAATTATGATGAAGTCTGAAGTTGGCTATTTTGACAAGGTAGTCGCGGAGTCAGGCATGAAGCAAATGACAACAGAACCGTGAACATACGACATTATATAATATAGAAATTTAAAACCTATGTGTAAGAACCAAAAAGACAAACAAAAATATGATGAATCATGATGGGCAAATCTTATTGGAAAATAATTCACGTAGACTCATTATGATGCCTAGAAAGGATCTTTAAACCATCAATCTGGACAATGTGACTGAAAACAACAGTTGGTCCCTTTTTTTAACTTTTACTTACATCTCTCATCATTTTTACTGCTTCTCGTATTCTTCCGAGTTTTCTTGCACACATAGCCAGTCTCCTTTTCACATATACCAATACATTGGTGTCTCTTCCTGATTACAAGATAAAAAAAAAATTAGTCTGTTTCAGTCCTTACCTCTCCTTCTCTCTCAAAAAAAACAAAAGCACCAAAACCCCCACAACCTTTTCCTAACAGCATGTAAAAGCATAAAATAATTACTACTGCTGCCCCAACCAAGGCCCATCTAGACCAGTGCCAGTAACTCTTAACTAGGTTAAGTGACAAAATAAAGTTTGTTTCTCAAATGTTGGGTGGAACAAAGGAAGGTGCTGCTGACACACACTAATTGCTCCATCCGTCTGCTCCACCCACCCGACTTTCCTCAACAATAACGTACCGAGCCTCAGCAAGACAACCCACGACGAACGCACAGCGTGACTGCCGCTTCCTGGGCTTCATCTGGGTACTACAAAGATCTCACAGCACGCCACGCATAAGCATAGCTGAGATAGTAGGAACTGCCTCACTGAATTGGGACTCAAACCAGAATCACTACTCATAACTTCAGTTTTACATTTCTGCTCTCACAAACCCAAGAGTTTATGTGATTCAAAAGCGCTTACTCAGCTGTGCTTCGTGCTGGGGACTTTGGGAATGGCAGTTCTGAGACTTTCTGTAAATCATTTCTCCTGCTTTCAGAGCCTGCTTGAAGTACTTCTCAGCATCTACAATAGTTGTCGCTTCTTCCTCAGCCAGGAGGACATACGCAGTGGCACAACTGTAATAAGGAAAAACCCACTAATTATTCTGTGGGACAAAGTTTAGTATTTTTTGAGTAAGTGTTGAAAGCATTAGGAATGGGCAGTTTTCACTTATGTTTAATATCTAAGCATTGACAATTTTACAGTACCAAAATATTGACTTGAGTTCAAATGGTGTCAGGAAAACAGAAACCTTTTCCATGTCACAGAAAAAAAACACATTTGGAAAAAGAACAAAAGAAAGAAATGTAACAGCAAGTCAGGTTATTTTCCTTGAAATACTAAAAAAGCTCTGGTAATTGTCTGGAGAGGGTTTTTTTTGTGTGTTTGGGTTGGTTTGATACCTTGAAAGCAGGAGGTAGACATTTTATATAAAAACGAGAGTACATAACAAAATGGATCACAGAAGTGCGTTAAATTATTTGGTTTGTGTTGTAAGAGTATTTGAAAATTGATATTCAATTTAGACTGTTCCACATCCGAATAAGATTTCTCATTTGTTATTGCTACTAAGATTTAAAAAAAGTAGTCTTTCCCAAGAAAAAGGGAGAACAAAAGCTATTTTTCTATAGAACAGTTCAGTACTTCAGTGCACAGACAGCCCCATGTGCAATTCTCATAGTCACAGAAGTCCCCCTTAAGCTATTCAGAACTCTGCTAAAAGTAAATTATTAGAACAAGAAACAGTGCGCTCAGCATCACTCCACTTAATCTTTCACACTAGAAATACAGCAACTTATAGTATAAACTTACTCATTGTTCAACTCTAGAGCTTGATATGCTGCTTTAATCCGGGCTTGAGGGTTTCTCTCTCGCCATGCTTTCTGCATAACTGTGGCAAAAACATTGAAAGGCTGGTGAGGGACAGACACCGGTGAAACACTCGGGAGCCAACGGAGGCAACGCTGGCTGCGTACGCCCCAGCTCTACCTTAGCATTCACCTCCATTTCGCCAATTCCTGTTTGCTACATAATTGTCAGAGGGAAGAGTAAACAAGTGACTTAATTCCAGCATGAATTTCTACCACAAGCAGCAGAATCTTGCAACTTCTCATTACGCCCCAAATTTGCTTTAAGAAAGCAACACCACCGGGAAGATTATTCACTGACCATTTAAGAACTCCTACACCGAGCAGCAAAGGCAGCTTACATAACCAGGCAGATGTACAATTTCTAAATTGCTACAGATTTTTGGAAACATTTCCAAAGACTTGCTGAAAGCTTGGCAGGAGCAACTGTTAAACACAGGCCCTTGCATGGACCTGCACAGAATTTAAATTTAAGCTTTCAAACAGAACTTTAAAAGAAAGGAGTGCACATTCATACTTACGTATTTAGACAAATACCAGATCATAAAGGGTTAAACAATTTATTTTTACATTTACAAAGCGCATTTGAATGGCATAACATGGCAAAGCCAATTCAAGATATACAATAATAATTTCTCGCCTTATTAGAAACTGTTCTAGGAAACAAAAAGGGTGAAATCTACCTATTCAAAAGGGTCATTTGAATCATGACTTGAATTCAAAATTACGGTCAGGTAAGGAGCAAACAAAAGTTCATGGCAATGACTCTAAACCCCTCCCCACTACGCTTCCATTAGGAAAAAATGGAAATCCCAAACTGCAAACCAACTTCAGCAAAAGAAAAACAACATACTTGGAGCTACTATTTTCTGCGCAGAGCTACTAGCTTTCAGAGCAAGTAACAGTTCTGAAAACTCCAAAACCTTATGTTCATGGAGTTACGTATCTGGCCTATCTCAAGTACGATAAGAAAACTGAAGAATCTATACATGTTTCTTTTGGAACAAAACCTTCTGCTGTCCAGCAAGAATAAGTGGAAAAATGTTTGAGTTTTCTTTTGGAAACAAAATATTAGTCTTGGCTTAGTAAGCGAGACAATACACTCCATTTGTGAAACAAAAACACATCGCTCATATCAAGCACGTCACAGCCAGCTGACAAGTAACACTTCCGGAACTTGACAAATTGGCCATAGTTCGCACCCAGTCTGACAATAACCAGGTAGAGGACATTTTCTGCACTAAACATGTGGAACACAAGGAAGAAATTCTGGAGACTGCACTATTCATTACTGAGGTCTAAACAAGACCACATCTTTGGCTGTTGGGAACACAATCCAGGTTTTCAGTATCATGTTGTTAATTATCTGAAAAGTGTGAGATCTTAAAGCATGTCAGGATCCTGACAACATTAAAGTCAGTAGAGAAAGCACAAGGTAAAGACCCATCTTTTCACTAAATACGTCTAATAAACCTTCTTAATAGTTGAGAAAGGCCATCATTTCACACAATATTTGACACGATAGCTTGTGCTACCTTGAAGTACATTAAAAATACCCACTGTTGGAGAGCGTAAAGTTATATACCTTATGCACGTGACATTGGTACCTGTATCTGACGGCCGAAGGGCATCTGTATCACATGTGAAAAAGTTTTGATGATCTTGAGCAGACAAATTCATGTCATAGTATGTAAGAGGCTCCTTCCCAGTCACCCACATGTATCTTTAATGGAAGAAATTTCAGTAAGATTCACTCCTAGGAATAGTAATGCTGATACCAAGGGGGATATGGGATGTGCCTAACAACTGAAGCTAGTGCTGAAAATTTTTATTAAAAAAAGACTGGAGCTACTAACAAATTTTCAATTACTATTGTTCCATAATCTGTTCAGGTTGCTAGAAGGCTTCCTGCAGAGGGGGAGAAAAGTCTTCTTGATCCTAAAGTTCTGAACAACTGGCTTCCAAGGAAGCAGCTTTTCCTATGAAATAACACAAGGAAACTTACAATACAGCCATATCAGTGGAATAAAAGAGAATTTAGATTCAGAAACACTGTTTCAACCTCTGAATAAAGTTTTTCTCCTACCCTACTCACAAAAAACCTGATGATGTTACAGTAGTATTTGTATTCTTAACACTGAAACTGCCAAAGCTTGAATAGGTGCCTTTTAAACACAGGATTGGCAATCACCCCTCTAATCTTGCACGTCTCGGCTGTCTCCTGATACTACTAGTGCAAGCTCTGCAAAGAAGTCATGTGTATGCCCCTGATTAATTTTAAAAATATGCAGTGGAAAGTAAGATAATTAATACCTGCTATACTCTGCCCCTCTGAAAAGATTGAGAGGATTTCGCCACACTTTGCACTCTGAAAAAAAAAAAAGTACTTTTGGAATTAAGAGCACAGGAAATACTACCTTGACTTTAAAATGCAGTAATGCAAATGCAGTTTTACTTTCAAAAGCTGCTTTAATTTTATTGTTACACAACCTGAGCACAATCATACAATCATCTTCTCCCTCAACTTCTGCTATCCCATCAATATTTTTGCTCCCCAACTTTGCTGGGGTACAAAGGCACATGGTGGAAAGATTAAACACTGCCACTTACACTCATCCAACGTTTATCTTGCACGTGTTCCGAACAGCACGTATCTAATGTTACTGAAACAGTTTTAGCTAAACGTGCAATATATTTTCTAAAAGATGTTTTCAGTAATGTATGTTTTAGATCAAAGATACATTATTACTTACTTTATCTTTACACTATTAGAAAAGCACATTGTAAGATGTAGGCCTTTCTCCAGTTACTACAAACACTAGAGTCTAAGTCATTAAAAAGCCAGTCCATGTGAACCAGCCGCCTTGAAGCTTAGGGAAAACCACAGAGAAACAGTAACAATCACCTGGCATATTCTGCCTGCTCGTCTCATTCTCTCCAGCTGAGAATGCTGCTGGTGTTGGAGGGCTATTTTCTACGCCACCGATGAGGGGCCTCAAATGACTCACAGAAAACTGCTCAATGAAAGATGTGCCGTATTTTTGGAAGTACCACCACTCAAACACCTGTCACAAGAGAAAAAAGCACCAGAATTTTCCTTAGGCAACACCCTTCCAACATAAACATCAGAAACAAAGAGCTAGTCGTTCCCAGCCAGGACACCCCCTTGCAAATGACCATAGATGCAACTTGTCCACATACAAATTAACACTGATTATCTGTTTTGGCCTGTCTGGTCATACAGGATCACCCACATAACATGAAAGAGAGTGAAATAAAACAGTAAAATTTTAGTCAAACGTATGTTCCTCCCTCCCCAAATCATTAGGGTAACTTCTAAACCCTTTCAGAAAGTGCCTTTGTACGGACACCGTGCATGGAGGCAAGAACTCAGAGACAGGTGTAGTTTTTTCATTTCACAAAAATAATCTAAAAGAATAAAGCACAAAATGGACCGTTAAATTGACATGTTCTGCCAGTCAGAGAAGGAAGAGAAGAGGAAAGGTTGAATTAACAGCAACCAAGTTCCCTTACCAGAAATTTTGGGTCAAAAGTATTACTCGCGCTCTCTCTGAAGCCATTAAGAACACCCGTGTATCACAGTCCTTAAGCACTATGCCGTACTGTCAGCCCTGCACCAACTTACCTGCGCATTTTCACTAGCACGCACACAGAAGTGGCATCTAGAGAAACTGTGTTCTTTGTTAAGACACATCACTATAAATAGCGGCTGACCAATAACCACTTTTCTCTCTTAAGAGCAAACCTACTTAAAAGGCCTATCACAAGCAGAAACCATCTCCTTATGTGACCTTCCTCAAATCCTTCAGTCAAAACCCAAGCAACATTACTGACAGCAAACGAGTTGTTTCTGCCACATAAATAAGACCTTTTTTTTAATACTGGCTACAAAAAAATCCCATATGAAATAGACTGTGCACATTCTGCTAAATAGGTTTAACTGATATTTCCTTTAGCTTTTAATACTGAAAATAAAGATTAATCCAAAAATTTGAATATAGTACCATGGTCTGCATCAGGGTCCAATGACCACCACGGCAGAAAGAGCTGCTCTAGCAGAACTGACTGTGCAAGTGTGCCCCGTTCATTTCGCGCAGTCAGCCATGTCTGTGCTCACTGTCGTCTGAAGATGAGCTGAATTATTGGCTCATTTTCACACCAAAGTCATTAAGGTAGTTACATGATGACCTATGCATAAAAACCCCCCAAAAAATTACTGTGGGAAGTTAAACTCTTAACCACCTAGTTTAAAAGAACAATGAAAATCTCACTGTTTTCTTTACACAGGGGGGTCTGCAGAGTCTGCACAGGTATTTTGCATTTTCATGTATATATACAGGTGGACATGTACTTCCTTATAACAAGCCTGAGTTTCTAAAACAGATACAAGTTATTTTCCCTAGACTCACCCCAAAGTACAACACATATATCAAGAGAGTATGTATAACACGCCAGAAAAGCTACTAAATAACAAGTCCCTTCCTAGTCCAAAGGCACCCTCTAGAGTCTGATAAAAAAAAAGCCAGTTCCATTTACCCCCAAGGAAAGCATCCTAGAGGTGCTAAGGTTGTTTAAAAAAAGAAAAGTGGACTACTTACAAATATCAGTCCAGATATAAAAGACGAGGTCACTGTAAGGGCAAAGTAGAATTTTGGAGTCAAAGTGCCTAAGAACACAGTCGCTGTTAAGAGAAACAAAACCAAAGACTTAACAAACAGAACTGAAAAACACAAGTAGCTTTTTATTAAAAATGTAAAATGAAACATTATGCAAATACATAATACAATGTAGCCCCCGTAATTTTACAGATAACGTTAGTTTATTAGAGAATCCTCTCCGTATATTATTTTCCCTGTGTAACCAACAGACAGTGCGTTAGGTTAGACCCGTTCTAAACAAGGCAGTGTTAAATTCTTGGACAAAGGAGTCTATGGTTTCAACCACCTCATGGCTGGTGGGCAGCAACAAGCCAATTCAATGGATTATTTCATGTTAATCTGAAAGGGGAACGGACTGTTTCAACACGTTTCTATTCAGTGTTAAGAACACACATTCTCCACAGACCTCTCCCTCCTGGTCTCTGTGCACAGGGCAGGGGAGGCAGCTCGCTAGTGCTGCTCTGGCCGTGGTTGTACCCAAACCGCACACCAGCTTTGCCACCCGCCGGGCCGGGAGGGAGCCGGGCCGGGCCTGGGGGTGACGGCGAGCTCGACCCCCCCCCCCCCCCACCGCAAAACTCAGGGGGGAGCCTGACGAGACCCCCCGGGGCGGGGAGCGGTGACACCCGGCCGGGCACTAAGGGCCAGGGCGCGGGGCCGCGGCACGGCCGGGATCCGCCGGGGCCGCACCACGAGGCCGCCTCGGACGCTTCCAGACGCCCCGGCGCCCTCACGGCGCGGCCCCGGACCCGGCGGCACAAGGAGAGCCCCGGGGCCGGGCGGGTGCGCTCGGGGCGCCGCTGCGGGAGGCTCGGGGCGCGGGGCCGGCCCGCAGGCGGCTGCCGGGTAGGCCGTCCCGTCCCGTCCCGCACCGGCGGCCCCGCAGCCCTCACAGGAGCCCGGCCTGGCCGCCGGAACAGCCCTCAGCCCCGCGGCGAGCCCTCAGCCCCCCGGCGCGGCCCGCCGCCTCTCACCGGCCGCCAGGCCGTCCCGGAGCCGCAGCGGCACCCGCAGCACCACGTAGAAGAGGCCGAGCCCGGCGGCCACGGCTAGAAGCCCACGAGCCCACGGCGCCGTCACCGCCGCCCGCCGCCACAGCTGCTCCCAGCGCCGCAGCACCGCGGCCGCCCCGGGGCACGACGGCCCCCGCCCGCTCCCGCCGCCGTCCGCCATGGCCGCCGCCGGGGGACGCCGGGAGAGGGGCGGGCCGGGCGGCGGGGCGGAGCCCGCTCTCCGGGCCCATCACTGCTCCGCCGCCGGCGGGGCGCGGCCCGAGCGTCTTCCCCCCGCACGCCGCGGCCCGGGAGCCCCAGCGGTCCCGGCATCGTTCCCGGCCGCCGCAGCCCCACCAGCACCGTCTTCCCCGTCCCGACCGAGCCCGCCCGCTCCTGCAATGGCCGCCGCGCGGCGTCTGCCCGCAGCCAACATGGCGCTGGCAGCGCTTCCGGCCCAGCCCACCGGCGGCGCCCGGCCCGCCGCTCCCGCCATGCCCTGCGCGGGGCCGGGCCGGGCCCAGAGTTGCCAAAATGGCCGACTTCGAGGAGCGGGTGTCGGATGAGGAGAAGGTAGGGAGGGGGTCGCTCCTCCGCGGCGGGCCGGCCCCGCAGGCGGGCAGCGGGCGGGGGGAGGTGGGGGGGCGGGGAGGCCGGGAGGCCCGCCTGGTGGCGGCGGGCTGGCCCCCAGCCCGACCTCCCGCTGCCTCGGCGCGGGCGGGCCCCCGAGAGCGGCCGGGCCGCCGCTGCCCGGGGAGAGGCCGGCCGCGGGTCAGCGGTCACGTACCGGTGCCACGCTTGGCCTTTCTATTTGCTTATCGCCCGGCTGATAAGGAAATCAGCGCGTCTCTGTGCGTGAACATGTATGTTCTGCTCCTCGGCTTGCCTTTCCGTGGTCAGCAAAGTGATGGGCGCCTCTGGAAGGTGCTGTGAAACCTGCTCGCTTCCAGAACACCTTCAGAGCCTGTTTTCACGCTTTCTGCTTGGCCCAGCTGCTGACAGGAACTTGGATGTATCTCCTACAAATTATACCGGGTTAGATGTAGATCCTCCAAATTATACTGGGTGGAAAGGACTAGGCGCAAATAGAGCAATATTTATTTAAGGAAATGGAGAAATGAACAGATTGTTCCTCTTGCATAGGAACACACAATACCGACAGTCTTACGGGCAGCGCTGAGTTTCATGTAACAACAAGTAGCCTTTTCTACACTATAGACACTAGTTACCTATAAATGGTACTTTAAAAATCCACGGCTACTCCCCCTACATCATGAAAATATTAGATGTAGCTTTTTGCTTTGTTCTTTAACGTTCTGAAGTGGGACATTAAGGCTATAGTCCTTCAAGGATCCTAGAGTTTGGAGCCTACTTTCATTTTTCCCTTAAACTGCCAATTTTAGGTTCATTACTGTGACATTCATTGTGAAACAAGCAGATGGAGCTTTAAAGGAGCAATTCATCCTTTAGTTAGTATTCTGGATCACATGGGCGTTGTTTGAAATAAGTATTTCAGAACAGAATTCTTATGGTCTTTAGCACAATACTGAAATCTATCCAATGCTATATAAAATATTTCACTCTGTCATTTGGCTGAATTTCAGTTGAACTCTTAAAATCAAAGGCATTGTTACATTCAATGTGAAAACTAACAAAAAAAAAGCTTACAAAGCTTTGTCATGTTGGGGGTTATGGAGGTACAGGTTTGAGAGGGAAGGAGGTGAAGTAAATTGCCCTTGGCAGCCCAGCAAGCCCTTAACAGAGCTGGAAGGAGAACTGGAGTCCCCATTGGTAGGCTACACCTAGGCGAGGTATTAGTCTGGGAATGAGAGTCAGTGTGGCAAGAACCTGGGGTCACTAGGTGGTTTTCTCCCCCTCCCACTACATGTACCTGAAGTATCCAGTTCTTTCAGAGCACTTGTGGGGAAGACTTGTCCTTAAGGAAGAAACCCTTCAGAACTATGTGTGTCCAAGTACTTTGGTGAAGTACATGGGATTTTGCTTGAAATTGGAGCCTACGTTCTACTTCATGTCCTGGCTTGGGCAAGTTTGATTCATTTTAAAGTAGCTCCATGCCTAGCACAGGTGGAAAAGGATAATCTTAAGCGAGGACCTAAAAAAGAAACATGCAGCAAAGATTTACTATGGTATCCATTTCGTAACCATTCAGATAGGTCTAGAACTTCTGTGTTTCCTTTTTTAAGTCTGAGTTTACCAGTGCTTTAAAATAAAGCAAAGAAACAAAATCAATTGAGCAACAAAATTAATTCATTCCACCCCAACACCACCCCCAAGCCTCACCTCTTTATTCTCTATAGGCATATTTTAGGTAAGCTAAGGGATTCATTTTAGTTTTGGGTCTACTGCAATGTACCTTATTGCCTACTTAAGTTAATTCTGCTGCCATTTTGCTAGCTTAAGCTAGTGGTTGAGCAGCTTCCCTCTCGCTTTCCCCATTTTAGAAACAGGAAGTTCATTTTGCTAGCGAGCTGCAAGCTACCTGAAGTGGCAACGATGGCCAGGAAGTAGGTCAGTTTGCAGAAAGTCTTATTTTCATGCTTCTGCAGATGAACATCCTGCCACTGTGGTGACACTGCTTCGAAACAAGTCAACTCTAAAAACAAACAGTGATTCAAATGCTTGACATTTAGAATTAACTACTCTGCAGTCTGTTTCCTGCACACCACTCCTGATTTCAATAGTTTGACTTAAATGCTTTGTATTTTATTGCTCCACAAGAGAGGCAGGGCTAGGGATATTTTGTAAAAGCGACCACTTCTCACTTGCAGTGTTTGCTTTGTTTTGCGGCTGGTTTGTGATAACATTTGGTTGAAATGGCGAGTCCTTCCTGTGTTGATTTAATTTTGTTCATCCTTCCAAGTGGAAGAATTTGTGGAAGACTAAAAATCTCTCCTGTAATATCTGGGGGTTTTTTTACAAAGATCTGTTTATGGGAACCCATTGATCTATAAGTCAACCTCTTAAAACAGTGGTGCGGTTTATGACCTTTCCCTGTACAGTACAGTTCTGCAGCCACAACATTGTTGCATAAATTTATAAGATACTCAATTTTATGGCTTTTTAGGGGCCTTATTTTTCCGTATGTTGAAGCACCTTATAAAAGGGAATCTGTTCATCTGGGGACTTAATTTGCAGGATGCATTCTAGTGCAATCCTCCCACTGAAAGGCATCGTGGCACGAAGTGGTATGTATTTGTAAGCGCTTTAGCACAGCCTGATATGCCTGCACTAGTGCTTACACTTGCGCTTTCTTAGAAAAGCACATGGTGTCATTTCAGAAGTCTTTCAGCCATTTAGGGCTGGCTCTCAGCAAAGTCCACAGAGGATATAAAGCAGCAGTGCCCCTCTTAATTACTGCTAGGTTATCTTCATCACAGTCCAAGTTTCTGATAGTGAAATCTGACAAGATTATGGCAGCAATGTGGCCTAATTACAGTTCTTTAGATAGTGAAAATTTTCAGACAGAGCTACATTTTAGGATTGCTGTACACTTACCAGCCTTATCTAAAAAGCAGAATGTTAGGAGAAAATGGTTTGACGGTCTGTATTGTATCAGTTACGCAAGTTACAGACTTTTTAGTTTTTCACTTATACTGCATAATTATTTAAGGCATAAAAATGTATGTGTGTATATATATTTAAATAGATGGTAATTTGGAAAATGATCAATTTTTGTCTGAAGCTCAATCCGGTTAAGGCAGAGTTGTTACTTGATACCGCTGGAATAAGGCAGTATACCCTTTGTTTGGAAAGGTGTTTATTTCCTTTCATGGGTTGCTTTAAATCATTATGTGACAAACAATACAAACAACAATTTCTATCTAAAATAAGGAAGACTATTGAGAGAAGCAAGTTATTTCCAGCTCTGGCAATAATTCAGCTGAAGCAGTTGGATATATACACACTCCTTTGTTTTACTGCCCAAAATGAAACGTAGAAAAAGTAAGCAGAGTCGTAATGAGGACTGTTCTGCAGTCATCTTCAATAAATGTCTGGTTGAGCAAGAAAGGCTTATTGCACAGCTTTGTTAGCTGTGCTTTGGAAAAAACATGACGTTTTTATTGTTCTAAGGGAGAGGTTTAATTTTGTGACATTTCCTGTTTAAGTCTTCCAAGATTATTCTATTCCCTTTGGTCCTGTAAAAACCATAAAAGATTTGATTATGAAAACCATAAACTCTTACTAATTTCAACAGAATCAATACCTAGACCACCTAAATTCTAGCAGTCCAAGACATCTATATTGGATTTCAGAACACAGTGCAGTTTTATTACTTTTTAGAAGAGAATGGGTTTTTCTTTTCCAGCTTCAAAGGTTGCAGACATGCTGGTATTTTCCTTACAGTTGGCCTTTTCTGTTATTTACTGTATCACTCACAGCTCCACATGCTTTAGTTCTTCTGCTACCATGACACTTGATGTCTGGACTACAGTACAGTTTCCAGTAAACCATTGCTTCAAGATAAGAGGAGTGATGTGGCACAGAATGGCACAGGTGGGGTGGCTGCTGCTCAGGGTTAGAAATGACCAGGGCAGCATTAGAGGGTCAAGAAAAAAAAATCTCACCTGCTGAAATTTGGATGGTTTCATTTGGAGGCAGTGCCTGGCTGCTGGGGTTCATTTTGGCACTTTCCATCACCTCCCCCATTTCTGTCAGTTCCCAGCTTTTTCCTTGTTATCTCCCTACCCCTTCTGCACTCTGGGCACATCAGTGGCTTTTCAAAGTCCAAGAGGCGTAATTAACTCTGGAAGCAGTCCCCTGGCAGTTGATGTAATTGATTTACTGCTCCATTTCTAGAGGGATCAGCCTCTTGCCTCCACATGCTGTTTGCTGTGAAGCTGTGGCACCTCCGTCAGCAGCAAACAAGTTGCGTCACATGGAATCACAGTGTCCTGCAATATCTGTCAGACACTCCTTAGCTCTGTGGTTGTGCTGTAGGTTACTCTCTAGTTACAGCGTCACTTTTACTGCAGTGGTTTCTTATTCTTTATATTCCTTGGCATTTAGGTTTCTGATGGCTAGCAAGGATCAGGAGAAAACATTGTTTAAGAATGTCACCAAGAAGAGTGGCTAGCCAGCATTTGTATTCTTTAAATACGTTAGTGCTCTGTAGGTGGAACAGTTCACATTTTGACAGGTGCCCACATGAAGTTTGCAGTTCTTCCTGAGTACATTTGGAATTCTTCTGCTGGGTTACACTGAAAAAAAAATCTGGTCTTACAAGACCGACTATTTCCATTTTGACAATGCATGCCTAGGTTTCTGCCTAAAGCTGGCACTTCCTATCACTGTCAGAGTTGGTTTTGTTGGTGAATTGCTTCACTGTATGTTGCAGTATGTATGAACTCAGTAAATTATCTGTTGTCTTTAGTTTAATTACTTTTCTGCTTCATTGTAGGTGCGTATAGCTGCAAAATTCATCACTCATGCACCCCCTGGAGAGTTCAATGAAGTATTCAATGGTGAGTACATAAGGAGAAATGATCAGTGGTGTTTTCTTCACATTTCATCTATTGTAAGAGTCTAAGGCTGCGTCACAATGTACTGCTTTTAAGGTTAAGAAATGGTGAGGGAAAAGCATGCTGTCATTCTGTGACTACGTATGCTTAATGAAATTATTTAATAATTTTAACATTTGCATTTGTACAGTTGAAATTGAAATGCATAAAGAGAAACATTTGATCAAAAAATCCAATAACCTACCTGAACCCTCTCCTCTCCAGATGTCCGGTTATTGCTTAACAATGACAATCTTCTCAGGGAAGGAGCAGCACAGTAAGTACTAATAATTCAAACACAAGTCAAATTACCATCAGAGATGCATAAGTTTTCTTACACCCATCATTCTGTGACAAAGCAAGCCATTTGCTATATTGACAGCAATCTGTAATTCCTTATCCCTGCAACAAAATGTGTAATGGAAGGCATGGATGATTCTTTTTAAAAGGCCTAAATTGGAATTTGTGCTGTAGAGGCTGTATGAAACTGACAGGAAGGCACTCTGCCAAAAAGTTTAACTCTGCAGCAGCAGCAGGAATGTCTGATCTTGTTGAAGCATGATTTGTAAAGCAAGTGAAGCTTGAAATACTCAGTAATCCTTAGCCAAAGCTTAGAAAAAGAACTGCCCTCAAAAAAAAAAAAGCTTTCAAAATATCTTGTTTACTTGCACAGTCTCATCAGAAGGTGCTTAAAGGTTATGCATACAAGCTTTTTGATGCTTAGACTTTACTTCAAGCTGGGGACGTGTCAGTAGTCAGCAGCTTGTTACGTAAGAAAATTGTTGTAAATATTAGCCTACCTGTTTGTTTATCTTGATGCTGTCTAAATTGTAGCTGGGGTGTTCCTGTTTTGCCTTGGCTTGCTCATATTGCCCCAGGCTGCCTGCTGTTCTACTTTTGAACTCTGTACTTTCCTGATCATCACTAAATAAACCTGGCTTTAGACTTGGATTTTTATAGCTATCGTCAATAAAAGGTATTGAAAAAGCCTTTAAGAGTGCTCATGTGCATTATTTGCCAAATTAAGCTGAAATTTTCTGTAACATGAATCACACTATGCACTTATGGTTGAGTCAAAATAAATGTGCACGTACAGCTAAAGTTCATGTTTTTTTAATTCTTAACAGTGCATTTGCACAGTATAACATGGATCAGTTCACTCCAGTGAAGATAGAAGGGTATGATGATCAGGTAAGGCAAAACTTGAGGTTTGTATTACTACACTGTGCGAAAACAATAAAAATGCTGTTGTTTCATCAAGATGTTGACTACTTTCATTCTGCTCACAAGTTATCTCCTCTCCTCCTTCCCCCCCACATCATTATATTACCAAACTTTTGGTCTTACAGAAGAAGCATAGGTGAAGTGTTCTCTTAAAGTATTGTCTGATACTACCTAGTAATTCATTGTTCCTTAAGTAGAGCTCCATGCTGAAGTCACTGGAATTCTACTTAGAGTATGAATGATTAAAGATTGCTGTTTATTTAAAGCTTGCTGACAGATTCTTATGTTGCTACCTGCTTACAGTTCCTACTGACAATCAGTAGTACATTCTTAATACTAGTTTTCTCATTTTCTGCATTTTTAATCCATTCCCAGCTACCCTAAAAAAAAATATTATATCCTTGATTATACCCATCTAATATTACCCAGTCTATGCCAGCAGAAGAATTTATTTTTCTTTTGAGAGCAAGCAGCAAGTCCTACAGAAGATAGAAAGCTGGCCTGACCATCTGTTGTATTCTGTGAGCCAAGTACTGACCTAGCTTTTTTGGTGTCCCAGATATGTTCACAGGAGACAGATATTTTTAAGAGGGCTGTCCATAGGAATAGCTTTGACAAGAGAAAGTTACAGTACAACCTGCAAAAACAAATTAAAGTCGGTGTTTGGTAAGCCAGAGAATTATGGTGAATAAGACAAGGGAGAGGGAAGGTACAGTGCTGCTTTGCTGCCTACTTTAGTTTGTGTATATTAGAAGTAGCCACATCTATATACCCTTCTTGACCAGAAGGAGAGCTATTGCAACATGGAACATGACAATAAATGGTAAATTCCAGAGTAAAATTCTTTTGTTTCCTTTAGAAATGGGGAAGAAAAACAGCAAAAATAACTTCAAAAGCAAACCCACCCATTTGTATCATAAGGATGCCCAACTTTAAGCTAAATATATGCATTATTATAATACAGCCACTTCTGGGACAGAAGACTAATTGCAGTATTATTGTGAAGAGCAGGGAGTTTACCTACAGCCTCACTACAACTACTCTTAGTTGAAATTATTACTGAAATTATTGGGTTATGTGATGTTATAGCTCAATGAAAGAGTCTACTGAAACACTGATATCTATACAAATAGGGAAAAAAGCAAAACAGCAGATTTATAGAAGCATGAGTGTATCTTAATTTCAACTTCTTTTACAGGTCTTAATCACAGAACATGGTGATCTCGGCAATGGCAGATTTTTAGACCCAAGAAACAAACTTTCTTTTAAGTTTGATCATTTAAGGAAAGAAGCAAGTGACCCCCAGCCTGAGGACACAGAATCAGCTTTAAAACAATGGAGAGATGCCTGTGACAGTGCATTGAGAGCTTATGTGAAAGATCATTACCCCAATGGCTTCTGTACCGTTGAGTATCCGTCTTGTTTCACTGAAAGTTTGTTGCTCCATGTCAGTCAGTGCCTTGAGTGGACTTTGTGCTGGGCAGTGCTGTTCGAATTTTCCATCCTCACTAGCGGTTTAGCTAATTTGGGAATAACAAGTTCCAAAGAGGGTGCAAATATCTTGGTATGCACACAGCGGTAAAGCTACATTGGCCTTACTTTTCATAGTCATGACTGCCAAGCACCTCAACACCTGCAGTTATTAAAAAGGAGGCATTATGTGCACATACGTGCAAATGGAGGTGTTGGACAATGTAATTAGTCGTACACGTCCCCAGCGAGATGCCGCAATAGCGAGCCTCCACAGTGCTGCCAAGAACAGAAATTAAGAATAGCTTTCCTCAGCTCTTGGGCCTCTTTAACTCTTTTTCTAAATACAGGTTTATGGTAAATCTATAGATGGGCAGCAGACAATTATTGCCTGTATTGAGAGCCACCAGTTCCAGCCCAAAAACTTCTGGTAAGATTATTTCAACATAGTGTATTTTCTTCCTTTACTAATCCTCAATCCCGTCCTCTGTGTCTTCTGATACAGTCTGAAGGGCAAGTAGTCTTGGGCTTCCCAAGAAGTTCTGCTTCTCATTCTGTAGTGGTTTCCTTGCAGCCCCCTTGGCACTTCCCTAAAGCCTTCAGTGTGGCTCAGTGACCTATCCAGAGAGAAGGGCATTAGGAGAGCTAGCTAGATACGCCCTTATGTATTGCAGAGCACCGGACACTGGAGCTAGTTAGTGCTGCTAGTCAGTACTAGTTCAGTGCTGCTAGTACTGAAGCTGCATCGTATTCAGCTGTGCTTCAGAAATTGAATTGGGTGCCACGTAAGGCCCTGCAACATGGGTCATAGGAGGACAGCAGAAACAACTTGCTTTTGTTAATTTGGTTCTTTTTGTTGTTAGACCTTTTTGGAAATACAGTTTTTATGCTTTGATTGTTTTTAGGAATGGTCGCTGGAGGTCAGAATGGAAGTTTACCATCACACCACCAACAGCTCAAGTGGCTGCAGTGCTCAAGATCCAGGTGAGTTACTTTTTCTGGCAATAACGGGAGAAGCTGCATTGTGCTTCTCCTACACTAATGCTTTTGACTCAGATTGAGATGCTGAAATACACCCAAGATGTCCTTCTCAAGCCAAGATGCTACTAAACTATGCAATTCAAAAAATCAATTCTTTAGTTTTAAGAATACTAGTTTTGTGTTTCGGACATCATCTACAATCTGGCCTGAGGTTTATTATACAGCATTACCCCATATAGCTCCAAGTCTGCTTCACTTTGTAGGGCTAAACCTATACCATGAATTCTTTTATAATTGCTCTTATTTCAACTCTAGGCGTTTACTGCATTAACATAATCTTGAACAGTCTTGACAAAGAATGAAACCTTTTAGAAAATCCACCCTGCTTTTAGTCTCCACGTAAGCAGAGAAGACTGGCACAACAATGCTGTTGTGCCATTTTGGTAGCATTTGGGGGCTCTAGGGATTATGAAATGAGTGTTAATGATAACCTGCATTTTGTCTCTTTGTTCAGGTTCATTATTATGAAGATGGCAATGTTCAACTGGTTAGTCATAAAGATATCCAGGATTCTGTACAGGTTTCAGTAAGTATGCTAAAATATTTTTTTTTTTATGATAAAGCAACTATTTTGTTTCTTAAACGTCTCATGAAGCATATGCTTTTATGACTACGTTCTCTTGACTTTAAAGTAATTTAATTTTAGGGTGACTAGTCAGAGTAGTTGTAGTGTTTAGAGTTACATGGGAAACCCAGATTCTCAACTGCTTAAAGCCAGACTGAATTAGAAAATACAGTCTCTATTGGAAAGCTTATGACTTCCAGCTGAACAGGGCAGAGTAAGCATTTCTCTCTATACACAAGGGAAACAAACAGTGAGGGCAGCGTACTAAGGGAAAATACGGAGTCCTGTAGTACAGCAGAGGGAGCAACAGCCACAAAATCTCTAGTCTATACCATGAAGTTCTACCTCCCTTTTGCTCACTAGGGTGCAGTCCCGTTTCAGTCTGGAGCGCAAGCTCTAGCCAGCGCATGCCTCTGTAGTGAATGGAAAGAACCCAGCTGCAAAGATAAGGCGGAAGCTGCTCACATTATCCACTTCATCTATTCTCAGCCTAGCATTTGAGGAGAAATCTAATGTGTAGCTTTTGTAAGTTGCTCTTAAACATCTAAAAATTTATTTTTCTCCTTTGTAGAGTGATGTCCAGACAGCTAAGGAATTTATTAAGATAATAGAAAATGCAGAAAATGAATACCAGGTAAGATCAGTGGTTGTTAAATAAAGATGATGGCATCATATCAGTCCCCATTTACAGTTAATGGAGACATGGAAGATTGATCTCTAATTCCATTTCTGGCTGAGTCTGGTATTGACTGTAACAATTACTTAGAACAGGGCAGTAGTATTTGTTTAAAGAACATGGTTGTAAAGCTATGTGTAATTAATAATCAAGTTTGCTGTATAGTTATTGTAAAGGGTTACAAAAGATGCCTGGAACCAGCATGGAAGGGGAGTGGGTAAGTCTAAATGTTTTGCTCTGTGACAGTTAAAATACTGAAGAGGAAATGCGTGTGACAGCTTTTTGCCTTGTCCCAGCCTGTGTGCAAGGAGACTCGACACAGATAGGTCAGAGAAGCACCCAAGGAGACACAGCTACATTCACAGGGGAGTTTAATAGAAAACCTTTTACTTGCACACACACTGGTGATGCACTGTTCATTTAGTTAATAGCATGCCTTCGCCTTGTAGAAGGGGTTTTGTGTCTTTAACACCAGGTCATAGTTTTTAAGAGTATCTTGTTACTGCCGTAACCGAATCTACTTGCCCTTGCAGACGGCGATCAGCGAAAACTACCAGACTATGTCAGACACCACTTTCAAAGCCTTACGCCGGCAGCTACCCGTCACCCGCACCAAGATCGACTGGAACAAAATCCTCAGCTACAAGATTGGCAAGGAAATGCAGAATGCTTAATGCGGAAATAAGGAGATTTATGAGATGTTTGTGTGCAAATGTGGTCCTATGCCAAGTAGGTGGTTTCTGAACCAGTGCAGCATTTTTCTAGGGCTTTCGGAGTTAACAGGTTTTCTAGCCTCAGAGAGAACTGTGGAACAAATAGCGTTGTCTGTGTTTTGTGTTTCCTGCCGCATAAACTTCCTGTTGTGACTGCATTTACTGATAGGCCATTTTAATTAAGCCACATTCATGGCTCGGAAGTATAGCTGTTTTCAATCACTGATTGTACTGGTTGGAAAACTTCCTAGCTGGAAAAGCCCTATTATAAATACAGCTGAGGGTGCAGAGCATTCCCTTCACCCGTGTACGGCACTCCAGGTACTCCAGTAGGTTTGTCAAATCTGCCAACTGCTCAAGGCGCTATGCTGCAAGATACAATAAATGCAAAAGACAGTAAGTCCTCACGTATCTCTGTTACTGACCTCCACAAAGCAAAAAGCCGGTAGGCTTAGATTTTACAATATGAAATGAGTTTACAAGATCCCTTACAGAAATCCCTAAGCAGACAGCTCTTCCAGGGACGTTATTTTTTTTAAATCTGAAGATTTGAGCCATGTTCACTAAAAGTGAACATTTCTGCTCTCCTCTTTCACGTACGTACGGTTATCGGACATCTGCATTTTTACAGAACAACGAGTTCCTGTGGAATCACTGCTGGTCCACATAGGCTGGATAGGGATTAAAAATGCAAATGTCTACAAAATAATAGGTATGTTGTGCTTTAATGCGTTGTGGCAGGTTCATAGAATTTGTATCACAGGTGTATGGATGGATAGCGTACAAAATAAATAAACTTGCACCAAAGTGAGAGAAAAAAACTTTTCCGTTTTGTCTCAGTTGTGGCCAGTTTCTTGTCCTACTTCAGGGGATTTTGGAATTCTCTTTGTTGCCCTCTAAGTGCTTGCTCCATGTTAATTTGTTTTTCTGTAAAATCAGAAGTAGCAGTCCTGCAGGTCTCTCTTAAGGGGAGGTTGAAGGGCACACGGATGCCTTTCTCAGAACTTGGAACATGGATTCACTGCAAAACGAAACACTTCTGGTGAACTCACTGTGCTCTGTTTGCACTTGGTTATCACTGGGCCTTCGTGTGGGTTCTGGTTTTTAAACTGGTTAGTGTCTTCCTGTTTTTACATACACAAAGAAAGGGGTTGGGAAGATAGGGATGGAACTGCCCATGCGTTACACTCCAGGTTTACACAGTCATACCACAAAATCAGTGTGTCTATCCTTTGTGAAAAGTTTTGTCTAAATAAAATATATTTGTATTTGCTGTTGAGACTGACCATTCATCCTACAGGCATCCTCTGTATCAAATAGTCTAGTAGAAATACACCGGTCTCTGTTTTAAAGCCATTTGTGTCTGTTCTTTCCTGGTCTTGCTTCTGTTAGCTCCTGGTGAAGGCAGGTCCTACAGGTAACAGCCCGAAAGGGGGGGGGGGGGTGCTCGCAAACCCACAGGTGATGCTCCCATCCCGGTACGCACCCCGGGGAACTGGAGGTCTAGGAACTTCCACATCAAAAGACAAATGGTCACACAGCTCTAATGGAGCACCACCCGAGGGAAACAGCAGGCAGGGTTATTTCTCGTTGTCTATGACTTACTGTAACACCTCCCTCACCTCTTCTGCTCGGCTTGCGAAGCACTGACTGCGTCCTGCGCCAGGCGCACTGGACAGGGCAGGAACCGCCTTCTGGGGGATTTGCAGCCGCTGCGCAAAGAGCTACTCAAGGACAGTGCTTCTGCCAGCGGGTGTTTGTAGAAAGGGTTCCCTCCCTGCCTGCAGCGCTAGGGGAGAGGAAAGGTTATGTGGACGAGCACCTAAGGTGCTGTGGTCTGTGGCCATGGTCCCATCCAGACAAGCACTGCAGCAATTCCAAGAATGTGAAGCCAAAGCCAGGCCCAAGATAAGGCTGTGCACACAACAGAGCTTTTATCTGCCTCAAGGCTAGTCTTTTCCCCCCGCTTAGCTTTTCCCCGAGTTAGTTACAGTGCAAGCAGTTCACTGCCACTTGTTCCAGCCTTAAGACAGTTTCTATCTTTGTCCTCCAAATCTTTAGCTAATCATCCTTTAGGCAGACTCACGCCCTGCCTGCCTCCTGGCCCTCCTCCACAGCAGGCTGCACTGCCCCAGCCCTAGCCCCTTCCCAGCTCCCATTTCTTCCTTGGAAAAGCAGTACTTGGCGTGACTCTGCCTCTGGGGCACTAAGCAAGTGCCAGCACAGCAGTGACACATGCCCAGAGGCATTCTGATCCTTAAAGCCATCGGCTATTGTCTGCTGGAGACCAGAGGCTTCAGTGAGACTGAGGCCAGCTCCAGGGCAATGTATATCCCGGGCTGGCCCTGCTGAAGTGTATGAAAGTCAAAGTCTGACCCCAGATGAATCACAGTGAGCCAGCACTGCAGCTTGACTGAGCCAGGGAAGGCAAAGCCCCCCAGCCCAGCTCTGCAGGATGGGTCCTGCCAGCCCAGACAGAAGCTAGGCTACCCAGCTGCCCCCTGGGGAAAGAGCTTTCCTATCTGTTTGCAAGACCAAAGCTTAAAGCTCCAGGTTTCTGCCTGCAATACCTGACAGAAAGACTTACAAACACCTTCTCCAAAGGCAACACCCCCATTTTTCCAAGCCTCGGAGCCCTCCTGCAGCCCACAAGGGGCCCTTGGCCACCACAGTCTATCAACCACCTCCAGCAGCAGCAGGTCATTAGTAAAGCTTGGGTCAGAGGAAAAGCTGCCTGATCTAAGGTGGGGAAAACAGCAGACTTACTTACCCCAGCATCCTTGGGCCACAGGCAAGGCAAAAGCAGCACCATAAGCAGTCCCAGGGTCTTGAGCCATCTTAGAGCAGCAGGTCAGGGATCACTGTCTGCGGTAGGCAGGCTGGAGGGTGAATGAGCAGGAAACTAAAGGCAGAGACATAGAAACCAGCTCTTGCTAGTGCTGCTGCTGCCCTACTTATAGAGCAGCCGCGTGAGCCCTGGGAGCTCTTGCCCCTCATCATGGGACGCAGTGATGAGACACAGCTGGGCACCTCTCCTGCCCCGGCAGCAGCACGGGCGTGGGCTGGCAGCGGCTGCTCTCCCTCCCTGCGGGCACCCGGGGCTGCAGGCCGGGGGCTGGCGAAGCTCAGCCCTGACGCTCGGCAGCTCGGCTCCCCCCGGCCCTGCCACCGCAGCCTGGCTCGGGCACGCGCCTGTCACTTCTGGGGCAGCCCTGCGAGGGGGTGCGCACCCCCCGGGCTGCGGGTCCCGGCCTGGGCCAGCCCCCCCACCTCCGCAGGCAGCCAGGGCAATTCCCGCGCCCGGGTGGACCCCGCAGCCGGGCCCCTCTGCGGGGTGCGGGACCGCGGGCGCGGCTCTCCCGTGGGCGGGCACGGGGCGATGCTGCGGGTCAGAGGCGCGGGCAGGAGCCGCCCGCCGGCGCCCCCCCCCCCCCCCCCGACCCGTCGGGCGGGCCCGCAGAGCGCACGGCCCCTTTCGCTTTCGTTTCTCCTTGCGGGGCCAGCCCCGGCTCAGCCCCCGCTTAGCCCAGCCCAGCCCAGCCCAGCCCGCACGACGCGGCACACCTCAGCTCACCTCGGCTCGGCTCGGCTCGGCTCAGCCATGCCGCGGTTCAGCGTGGCGGAGGCCAGGCGGTGGGGGGATCAGTTCGTGCAGTTCCTGCGGGACACGGGCCGGGAGCAGGAGAGCCGGCGGGACACGCTGCGGAGCATCTACAACCAGGAGTTTCGGGGCAGGTGAGAGCCCTCGGCCAGAGGCAGGCAGCATCGCCTGGGACAGTCCCTCCGGCCAGCATCACCCGGTCCCCGGGCCAGCATCACCCGGTCCCCGGGCCAGCATCACCGGTCGTGGTCAGCACCACGGGTCCTCGGCCAACATTGCTGGGGCTTCACATGGGGTGTCAAGCCAACTCTGGCCGGGAACTGGGTTTGAGGGTAGCACTGGGGAGCAGCTGGGGGCTTCAGGGGCTCTGCTTCACGGTGGGATGAAGGAGCATATACTTTCTGAGCAGTGAGGACCGCCTGGGCCAGTTAAACTCAAACGCAGGGGCTCTGCTCTCTCCAGGCACGAACAAAACAGAGCAGCATTGCTGGGGCAGCCCGTGTTCCGCTGGGCTGTGGGTGCAGTGAGAGGCAGAGCTGCCTCTCTGGACACCAGCCCTGCATGCCCCCAAGCCCCTCCATCTCGCCATGGCCCTGCTGGGATGTTCCCCTGCTGCAGGAACCCCCCGGCAGCCACCTGGGCACAGCCTCAGACACCCGCTGTCCACCATTCTCCCCACCTCACCCCAGTGACACCAGTCACGCTGGCCCCTGTATAATGTCACTGCTATTAATCATTGGCAAAGCCGAGGTTCAGCCTATTGCAGGCTGCGGGACATGGCCCTGGGGTGCGGGAGGAGGTGCCCAGGGAGTCATCACTGCCGGGAACCTTGGAGGAGCCCTCATCTGCGCCAGCTCCACCCCAAATTGTGTGGGACAGAGACATGTCCCTGCCCTGCTGCCACCTGCCTGCTGGCAGGGGCAGGGACTGCATGGCCAGACAGCTATGTCGTGGCACAGCTGGAATGGCCATGCCACAGCTGTAACAGCCATGCCACAACATGGAGTTGCTGGAACATCCTGCAGGTATATAAGATGGGCATGGGCCAGTGAAAAGCCCCAGTCCTTCTCCTTCTGGTGCAGAGGGGAGTCACCAGAGTGCCCCTCACTGCAGCCTCAGTGCCCTGCTTCACCCTCCCCTCCCGCTCACCTCCTCTCAGCTGCCTGTGCTCCTGGACGCCCAGCCGTGCTCTATTCCATGCAGAAACCTCTCTCCCTTATCTGTGCAGGACTGATATAAAAACACCCAACTTCTCCTGCATCTTGTACGCGCTGAGGGTGACCCACCGGGCGCAGGTGCACGGACAGTCGGTGCACTTCAAGAAGGTGAGGGAAGCCCTGGGCTGGGGCAGTGCAGCTGCTCCTGTGCCCACCAGGACTGGCTCCGTGGGAGCCCCCAGCTGCAGCAGGACCCCAGGGCCATGCTGATGCTGGCTGGTCCTTACAGGAGAAGAAGCGCGTGGTGGTGGCAGACCAGTACCGGAGACCCAGAACGAATGCAGAGACGTTGGTGTCTACATCTGCCTCAGGGCAGCAGCCCAGCTCTGGTCCGCAAGTGCCCCAGAGCCGTGCCAAGCAGTGGTATGACCGGCAGCGCCCTGCCCATGCCTGCCCTAGCACAGCCCTGGGGGCCCCGGCCATGGCTGGGAAAGCCTGACCCTCCCTTTCCACAGGGCTGAGCTCGCCCACGGGAAGCACGGGGTGGAGATCGTCTCGGAGCACGACCAGGGCAACGGGCACATCCGCTTCCCGGTGGTGCCCGGCGAGCCCCAGACAGTCACCATCCTGGTCCAGAATCGTGGGGCAGAGGCCGTGACACTGCGGCGGTGCCAGCCGCGCCAGCAGTCGCGGGAGCTCTCCTTTGCGGATGAGCAAGGGGCGACGCAGGGCCAGTCCCTGCTGCTGCACCCAGGTAGGACCTCATCACCCACCCCGCACCCTGCTCCACCAGAGATGATGCAGGACCCAGCTCTCGCCTCTGCCTCGCAGGCGGCACATACCCCATCCAGGTGCGGTGCCTGGCCACATGCAATGGGTTCTTCTATGCCGTGCTGGTCTTTGAGTTCACCAAGGAGCCAGATGAGTCCTTCAGCATTGGGTGCTCCATTGCTGCTGTTGCTGAGAGCCAGCTGGCCAAGGACCTGGGGCCCTCAGCGCCTTTCCAGCCTTACCAGGCCAGCCTCCAGCGCCCTGTCACCGTCATCACTGAGGATGGCATCCCCCCCAACAGGTATGTGGTGGGGTCACCAGCTGCCATCCTGCATGGAGGGACCTGGCCTGTTCTTTGGCTGGGACAAGGCTCAGCTCCTTGGGATCTGTCTGTCTGACACCTCAGGACAGTGCTTCATCCCTGTGCGCTGGCTGGTGACAGTGGGGTTGGGGACACCCTGCTTGCCAGGGCTGTGGGTGGTTGCAGCCCTGGGGGAGCCCAGCCCTGCGGTCCCCATGGCACCGCTGTCCCCTCTGCCCAGCTCCATGAAAAATGAACTGGAGAGGGAAATCGCTCTGGGCACCTACCAGTACCCGAAGAACCTCAAGGACACGATCCTGCTTGGACCCAATGCCAGTGCCAGCTCCAGCTGGGCTGCCATGCGGTGAGTGCCGAGGGGTGGGGGCAACACCACCCATCCCTGTGCCTCCCACCTGCTGCCCCTTGGCCAAGGTGTCCCTGGGGCACGGTGACAACCCTGCTGCCCGCAGGTCGTTGCTGGAGGCCCCGCTGCAGCCTGGGAACTACCAGCAGAAGTTCCAGCTGCTGCTGCACCTGGAGGAGATCCAGATGGAGGTGGACATCCGGCGCTATGACATGCAGGACGTGCCCATGGTGCAGGACAGGGGGCTGCTGGTCCTCGACGTGCGTAGGGGGAGCCGGGGGGACGGGAGGGGTGCTGGGCCTGCCAGGGTGCCTGGCGTCACGCCGGCGTTCGGCACAGGTGCCCGGCGTGGCTGAGAACCGCCCGTCCGTGCTGAAAGGGGACCACCTCTTTGCCCACCTGAGCAGTGAGCGGGACCATTCCCCGCTCGTCCAGTACAAGGGCTACGTGCACAGCGTGGAGCTGGAGAAGGTCAGGCTGGGCTTCTCCTCCAAGTGAGTGGTGTCCAGCCCCGGCAGCCCTGCTCGGACACACCAAAGGCCGGGTGCGGGCTGGGAAGGGCTGGGGAGGGCACGGGGGAGTGTCCTCGTGCCCTGCTCACACTGTTCTTTCCCAGACTGCAGAAGAAATTTGTGAACAACCTGAGGTTTGATGTGACCTTCACCTTCAGCCGGCTGCCGCTGCAGGTCCAGCACCGGGCTGCAACCCTGGCCATGCAGCGTGGCTTGTCCAGCCTCCTCTTCCCCTCTGCCTCCTGCCACAAGTCCCTCTTCGCAGGCACCTTCCAGCCCCGGTGAGTCCCCGTGCCTGCAGGGCAGGATGGGGGAGACAGGCGAGGACGGGCACCTGGCACGCTCAGCCTCTGCTCCCACAGGTGGTTCGACCGCAAGCTGCAGGCGAACGAGGAGCAGTGCAGAGCTGTGACTCACATCGTGATGGGGATGTCCAGGCCAGCCCCATACCTCATCTTTGGCCCTCCTGGGACTGGCAAGACAGTCACCGTGGTGGAGGCCATCAAGCAGGTGAAGGGCTGATGCTCAGGACCAGCCCCGGGCATTGCTGCACACCCCAGCCTGTGGACCTGAGTGCCACCCCCCCCCCCCACCTAGGTATGGACGTGCTTCAAGGACGCCCGGATCTTGGCCTGCGCCCCTTCCAACAGTGCTGCAGACCTGTTGTGCCAGCGCCTCATCAAGGACGTGGCCCCCCGCTACGTCTACAGGCTCATCGCCAGCTCCAGGAACTATCAGGAGGTGCCTCCAGATATCAGGGTATGTCCCTGCCCCTCTGTCCCAGCACCCTGCAGCACGTCTGGGCTGGCGGCCCCCAGGGAGAGCAGGATCCCACCCTATGCTTGTGTTTCAGCCCTGCTGCAACTGGGACAATGAGCAGAGCTGCTACGTGTACCCGAGCAAGGAGCACCTGAGGGGCTACCGGATCCTCATCACCACGCTGGTGACAGCGGGAAGGTCAGAGGACCTGAGATTGTCCCAACCACCCACGCTGGGCGGACCCAGGGGCTGCCTTGCAACCAGACTGTGAGGGCAGCCCCGCTGGGGTGCAGTGGGGATGGGGTGTGGAGGAGAGCAGGCAGCAGGGGGGACCCCTCCTCTTCAGGAGGATGAGGGCAAGGGGAGGAAGGATGACCAGCCACAGCAGGGATGCTGAGGCAGCCTCACTCCACCTCTCCCCCAGGCTAGTGTCAGCCAACTTCCCCCCAGGGTTTTTCTCCCACGTCTTCATCGATGAGTGCGGCCAGGCGGTAGAGCCGGAGAGTGTGGTTGCCATCGCGGGTGAGTGGTGCCTGGCTGCCATCTCGGGGACCAGCATCTCTGCGTGGCCTGGGGACCCCCCCATTCCCTGCTGAGCTCTCCCTCTGCCCAGGGCTCCTGACTGCCATGGACGAGAACACCAACCCCGACGGGGGGCAGCTAGTGCTGGCAGGAGACCCCCAGCAGCTGGGCCCTGTCCTGAGGTCGCCGCTGGCCATCGAGCATGGCTTGGGTGAGCGGGGAGAGGGGTGGGAGCGCTGCTGGTGCCCAGGGACCGAGTGGCCTTGCAGGGAGCCACACGGTCTCTCTGGGCGCAGGCACCTCGCTGCTGGAGAGGCTGATGCTGCACAACCCCCTGTACAAGAAGTCAAGTGGAGGATACGACCCACAATTTGTCACCAAACTGCTCTGGAACTACAGGTGGGGATGGGGCCAGCATGGGGACAAGCGCAGGCACAGATGGGGGTGCGTGCACTGGCTTGGTGCAGGATCTGTGCGTGCACCCCGGGCTTCAGCTCCTCAGAGCCACGTAGTGCCCGGCTGGTGCAGGAGATGGGAGCGCACCCGCTGTCCTGGATGCACGGTGCCTGGGAGGGTGCTGGGGCCGTGTGGCATCTGCTCTAGGCACTGTCCTGCCTCTGCCAGGTCCCACGAGGCCATCCTCAGGATCCCCAACGAGCTCTTCTATGACAGCGAGCTGAAGGCCTGCAAGAGCGACGAGCTGGATCTCGACATCCGGAGTCTGTACTGCGCCTGGGAGGAGCTTCCCAAAAAAGTGAGGGGGGCAGGAGAGAGGGGGCCCAGGGGGGACCCCTGAGCCACAGGCAGAGCAGAACCCAAAACTCTCCACCGCCAGGGCTTCCCCATCATCTTCCACGGGGTTTGCGGGGAAGACCGGAGAGAGGCCAAGAGCCCCTCATTCTTCAACACGGCTGAGATTGAGGTGCTGGTCTACTACCTCAAGAAGCTGCTGCAGAGTCAGGGCAAGAGGGGCTGCCCCACCGTCTCGCCCAAGGAGGTCGGCATCATCTCTCCCTACAGAAAGCAGGTGAGTGGCATGGCTCTGCAGGCAGGGGATGGGCAGAGACCCCCCCCCCAGGGGACAGGGGCCACTGGGTGGATGGAGAGCCCCGGGCCTGGCAGCTCTGTGGTGGCTGGACTGTGCTGCGTGCCTCCCCCCAGGTGGAGAAGATCCGGAAAGCCATCACCTCCCTCGATCCCATCCTGCGGAAGCTGCCAGACATCAGCCTGCTGAAGGTACAGTCCTGGGTGCCAGGTGCCGAGAGGAGCCCTCCCCACTGCAGGCAGAGGGAGCCCCACCAGCCCCAGCCCATGGGTGCTCCCCAGCCCCTCACCTGCTGTCCCTGCCCCAGGTGGGCTCTGTGGAGGAATTCCAGGGCCAAGAGCGGCGCGTCATCCTCATCTCCACTGTGCGCAGCTGCAGTGAGTACCTCCAGCTTGACCAGACCTTCAAGCTGGGCTTCCTCAAGAACCCCAAGGTACCGTGCTGCCCCAAGCAGGCCCCTCTCCCGCGGCACCCCCGGCTCCCCTCCAGTGCCCTGCAGGCAGGCAGAGCTGCTCCAGGTGCTTGGCACTGCACCAGAGCTGCCTGCACGCAGGTGGGGCTGGGGGGAGGGGGCCAAGAGGTGTTGCTGCAGGGTAAAGCCTTCATTCTTGCTCACTTTTCAGAGGTTCAACGTGGCCATCACCAGGGCCAAGGCTCTGCTGATCGTGGTGGGTAACCCAGCAGTGCTCAGCAAGGACCATCACTGGCAGAGGTGAGCCTGGCCCCCCGCAGACGATGCTCACGAGTACCTCCCTGCCCTTCCCTGCCACCCGCGGACGGCGCCTGGCCATGCCCAGTGCTACGGAGGCAGCGAGGCCAGTGCCACCTCCTGCCAACGCTGCCCTCGCTCTGCGCCCGCAGGTTCCTCAGGTACTGCAGGGAGGAGGGTGGCTACACTGGCTACCCTTACGAGGACGAGAGCCCGGCAGAGGACGGCCTCGCCGCCGACCTCCACGCGCTGCACCTCAGCAATTAGCAACCAGGTGAGCAGGGCTGGGAGCTGTAGGCAGAGCCCCAGCAGGAGCGGCACAGCCAGCTGTGCTGCATCGGTGCCCTGGGGCAGCAGCGTGGCCAGGGCCAAGCCAGGGTGCAAGTTCATGTGCGCAAGGGGCACTGGGAGACTTCTGCAGCATGTGTGACGGGGCTCAGGCTGGGGTCTTGCTTAGGGGCATCCTGTCCCTTCGCAAGTCAGGGGCCTGCTCTGCCACAGGGTTTCTCTTCAGGAAACCCACCTGGAAAAGGAGGTGAAGCCCCATGGTGCTCCAGCAACCCTCAGCCTGCCCCTGGCCCACAGCAGCCGCCTGCCCCCCCCGCCTCGGCCCTGGGGTGCTCAGCGCACCACGCACCCCTGCGGAGACAGGGCTGAGCCCACCAGGCAGTGGGGTCCTGCCAGCCTTCGCTACCAGCCAAGAGCCCCAGCACGGCCCACAGGGCAGCCTGGGGCAGACACCTCCCCTCGCAGAGCCAGGCTGTGCTCTCCTGGGACCGCTCTCCATTTTAAACACCTTTTGACACAGCTATGGAAATCCTGTTCTCTGCTACTGGTCTCACCATTCAATGAATGCCTTAAACAACAGTCCGGCCCCCAAAGAGCACCACTGCATGCACAGGGGAGCTCAGTGCTGCTGCAGCGGGTGATGGGGTGCAGGCACGGTCCCACCCAGGCGCAGGGTGGCTGGGGTCCCCCACCAGGCAGCTGCCTCGCCTGAGAGCCAGCTACAGCCACACAGGCACACTTCACTTCCTTCTTCTGGAATAAATGTTTAGAGAAAAACTGTGTATTGATGTTGAGTCCTGGGCCCTGCCACCACAGATGGGCTGCTGGAGCAGTGACAGGCTTGCTGCAGCCCTGCCCCGACTTGCTCAGGACGGTGACAGAGGAGGGGTGGCTCCAGCGGTGACCCCAGTGCCCGTTGCACCAGGGACTGGGTATAGCTGGGGAGCTCCTGCCAGCCCTTCCCATGTAAGCTGCTCCCAGGGTCTTACCCAAGCACGTGGTGACGAGCCCTGATCCTGCACCAGCGGCTGAAGCAGAGGAGCTGGGGGCTGAGCAAGGCCCCCACCCTGCAGCACACGGACCCGGCCCACAGACAGCCACCTGGACCAGCACAGGGGCACGAAGGACAGCCAGAAGGATGCCATGCAAGCAGAGGTACAATTACTGAAATACCAGTTTGCATTTATTCTCCCAATTACGCAGTTCAGTTTACTGGTGCTAAGTCCATGACCAATGCAGACTCGAAGAAGGCGTTACTGGCAGAGCTGGGCAGAGACGCTGCCCCAGCACGGGTCCCAGGAGCAGCCGGCTCCATGGGGAGGCGGCTGAGCCCAGCTCTGCACACAGACAGGGCTGAAAGCGGCCCTGGGCATGTCTGTATAAAATGCTGGTGTGCAGCACCTCCTGCTTCTGTGGCACCTGCCCGGAGCTGGAGAGGGAGAACGAACACCGCGGCAACCCCCACGGGAGAGGCAAAACCAGGGATACTGGTAAAAAAAGGGGGTGACAGAGAGCTACGTGAATGCCCAGCTCAGAGAGCAGCGGGGACCGAAGGCACTGGTGCCTCACAGCCCTGGGGTCACGCAGGGACACCCCACGGGCTTGGGTGGCAGCTCTCATGCAGAGGGTTCAGGGCAGGTACTGGCACCACGAGGTCCCGCTTCGGCCGCCTACCAGCGCTCCCTCCCCGTGCGGCGCAGGGCAGCCGGGAGCCGGCGCAGGCAGCTGCCTCCTGACCCACCGGGCTGCTCACAGCAGCGGGCAGCCTCTGCGCTTCTTGTTCTTCCGGACCTGCAGGCCTGCGCGGGTGGCCATCTCGAAGACCTCCCGCACACCCTCCTTTGTCTTGGCCGAGCACTCGAGGTAGCCGAAGGCATTGATCCTGTTGGCCATGTCCCTCCCCTCTTCTGGTTTCACCGGCTCCTGGAAAGCATTAAAAAGAGGGTTCAGGAGCATTGCTGGAAAACAGCAGCAAAAGCGCAATGACTGCCCTTAGAGCATCCAGCCCTTAGCACCAGGGTCTGGCACAGCAACAGGGAGCCCCAGCGAGGTGGCATGGGGAGAGGAGGATCGCTGGCCAAGGCAGCAGGACCCAGGGCTGCACCCACCTGCTTCATCTTCGCCAGCTCCCGCCGCGTGTGCTCGTCGTTCCGCAGGTCCTTCTTGTTCCCCACCAGGATGATGGGCACGTTGGGGCAGAAATGCTTCACCTCCGGCGTCCACTTCTCAGGGATGTTCTCTGCAACAAGGACAGGTGGACCCCCCTGAGCCGAGGGGCTGCTCCCCGCCGGTCTCCTCGCAGCTTGCAGGAACAGGCACCCTCCTCTCCCACCACCTCCACCAAGCCAGCAAGTTCCCAGTATTTTCCTCAAGTGCATGCAAAGCCAGGAGCTGGAGGGACTGGCATCCCACGGCGGGGTGGCACGGGGGCTTCCTGACCCAGAGGGTTTAGCAGCAGCACCAAGTCCTGCAGAAGCCCCAGGTCCCCCCTCACTCCCTGGTCCATACCGAGACTATCCGGGCTGTCAATAGAAAAGCACATGAGGATAACGTCCGTGTCCGGGTACGAGAGGGGCCGCAGCCTGTCATAGTCCTCCTGTCCCGCCGTGTCCCACAGGGCCAGCTCCACCTGGGAGGGGAGAGGGATGCGGCTCAGCAGGCCAGGAGCGAGCAGGTTTATCTTCCTCAGTTATAGCTATGGTCTTCCTCAAACCGGGGCAAGTTTGGAGTGACCCAGAAATGAGGGAGCTGCGGGGCACCCCAGGTGCTGTGGGTGCACCTGAGCCATGCAGACCAAGCCCTGGGGCAGCGCCGGGCAGTGGCACTGCCAGCGCAGGACCGTGGGAGTGAGGGGACAGGAACAGCTCCGGCACACCACGACAGTGCTTACCTGCTTCCCGTCTACCTCTATGTCGGCAATGTAGTTCTCGAACACAGTTGGTACGTAGACCTCGGGGAACTGGTCCTTGCTGAATACGATCAGCAGACACGTCTTTCCACAGGCACCATCTCCCACGATAACCAGCTTCTTCCTGATGGCTGCCATCGCTGCGGGGACAAGCGTGGGTGAGCGGGACAGAGCAGCCACAGGCAGCCCATGCTCCCAGCCCCTCCTGGCCCCCCGTGCCCCCAAGTCTCTCTCACCACTGCCTGGGAGGGTACCAGACACTGGCACCTGGGCACACCCCAGCGTGAGCAGCCACTGACCGCCAGGACAGAGGCTCTGCCGGCCTCCCGCCGGGCACACCTCCAGCTCCCGCACAGGCACCGCGAGAACCAGCCCAACTGGAACCATTTACATCCATCACCACAGCCGCGGCCAGGAGAACCGTCACACCGATGCCCTGGCAAGTGCTGGTGGCTGCACGCAGGGCCCTCGTGCAAGATGATGAACCGCCTTACCCACCCACAGCAAGGCTCCCGCCACGGCCCCCAAACCCTCCCGCGCTGGGCTTTCTCTCTGCGCCCCCACCCCAGGCACAGGGGATTTCTGACAACCTCAGAGTTGCACGCGCACACACACACACACACACTGGTTTTATTTTAGATTATAAATTCTTCCGGGAAGAACCTGTACTCTGGGTTTCACCCAGGCACACTCACCAGCTCCCAGATAATCCGATCAGCAGCTGGAATGCACCAAGCCGAGCTCTCGGGGGTCCGGGTGAGCATGACCTGCGTGCCTTGCACCCAGCCAGCCCTACCCCAGCCCGTGTGACAAAGGAGCCTTTGCCACATAACCGCCAAAGCCAATGCTGGCACCGGCAGCAGGAGAAGCTGCCAGCCATCGCTCAGCAAACAGCTGAAATCCTGCAGTAAAGCAGGCTGCTTTCTGCCCCAGGAAAAAAGGATGTGGTCCTGCAAGTAAAACTATGCTTTCCCATCTTGAGCTTCAAAAGGAGATTATGGCTGAGCCTGGGAATTTCCCGGGGACGATGCCACAAAACGCCTGCCGTGGCTTCTGAAGGAGGCACGAGAAAATCAGCTGTGGTGGGATCACATCCCTCCCCGACCTCAGGCCCCAAATCTCTTTTCCATCCCCAGCTCCCAGATGCTTCAGGCCAAAGAGCCCGACCCACTCCACACGCACCCGCAGCGCACCGCCGGCTCTCTGTCCCTGCAGAAATCCCGGGCACGGCGCGCACTGACAGCACAGGGTCGGATCCCTGGAAAGGCGCACGCTGCTCTGCGGGCTGGGGGAAATCGCAGGCGACCAGAAAACTGCTCACAAAGGCGGGGATGCTCCACGTCCTCCAGCCAGCCCTGCCCCTCTCCAAACCCGCCCTGCCCCGGCGAGGCAGGACTGGAAGGGGCAGGGTGTGCTCGGGGCCTTGGGGAGGTCCGGCGGGAATAACCGTGCGGGAAGGACGCACGCGCCCATGCGAACGCACCGAGCCGCCAGCGCTGGGAGGGGATCGCGCTGGGAAGGCCCGGCCGTCGCAAGCTTTGCGTTCAACCAGGGCACTGACACAGAGCCTTAACGAAGGCCTGGCGCCTGTCCCCTCGCGGGACGATCGCACCCGCACCCTGCGCCAGCAGAAAGGGGAGGAAAAGAGGAAAAACCCGAGTAGGGCTGCATCGTAATTAGCTGCAAGTGAAGGATTAAGAAATTAGACTCAGTGGCTGACTTGCATTTCAAAAGCAGCCTGAAGAGAGCTCCTCTCATCTGCATACTTAGCAGGTCACTGCTAAGCTGCCTGGAGGAAACCTCCCCAGGACTGTCACACAAACCCCTGGGAAGTCTCAGGGACCACCCCAGCGCTCACGAACTGAACTGCTGACTGTGTGGTTGGGGCAGAAGAGAGAAAGGTTTCACCTAAACCCAGGCCAGACCCTGCCATAGCCCCAGATCTTTGCAGGTTACAAGCACTTTGGCTTACAAGCCAAGGCATGAATGGTTTGTGGCTGCCGAGTGCTGTGGAGCCATTAATAATAATAGTAAGCTGGCACTTGTAAGGTGAGAAGAGCGAGGACGAAGGGCCCCATCCAGCAGGATCTGGCACCCCTCAACCAGGAGCCTTGGCGTTAAGCACACATCCCGGTGGAGCACCATGGCTATACAGAGGCCAAGCACGTTTGTGCAAGGCTAAAGTTGAGGAAAAAACCTGAAGTGCCCAAAGGGTCCCAACTACTGGGGGCTGAACGCGGAGGGGAAACCCCCAGCACAGCTCCCATTTCCTCTCCTCGTGCCCTCCTGCCTGCCCCAGCTGGGCCAGGGACACCCGCAGCCCCACGCATGGGACTCCACCCCGAGGAGACACGATGTTTGTATTATGGAGCCAGATAAAGGGGCTGGAGAAGTCTGCTGCCTGCTGCCTCCTGCCCGCTTGAGGAGGGGAAACGGCTCGTCCTCTCTCCAGCCATCATCTCCACAGCATGGAGAAAGGAGATGTCACGGGCAAAAAGGTCTATTTACTTAGACAGAAAGTTCCTTTGCCCACAGCAAAATGTGACTTGCTGCTTTGTGATTACGTGTTTCAAAGACAGAGGAAGAAAGGGGGCATAGGCCGTGCCGCTATCTAATCCACAGAACATGGGAGACATATCTGCAGCGCAAGGAACAGCGAATGCCTGGGGAGACAAACACCCGCTCCCAGACAGACATCGAGACCTGCCCGTACCCAGTCTGCCAGACATCACACCTAAACCAAAAAGAACCAGAGTGTCGGAGCACGGTGCCGCAGCCAGCCCCGCACGCTGCCGGCTCCCCTCCGCCGCCCCCCTGCCCGCACGCTCTCCCGGCAAGGAGGGCAGCTGCTGCCCTGGCTCCTGCAGCAGAGGCAGCCGGGCTGGGATGGGGCAGGAGGAGCCAGAGATGCTCCAAACTAAGAAGAGTCACCGCACCCAGAGCTCCTTCCCATGGCCTCCAGCATCCACCCTGACAGCTCCCGAGCCCAGCATGATGCCGAGCGGTGACTCAGCGGGCAGAGACACTGTCCCCACCCAAAACGACTCATTCCATTACTCACAGAGTGGCCCAGTAATAGCCCATTACTAATCCTGAGCCGGCGTGCAAAGGCGAGTGGGGCGAGGAGGCTGTGAGCACACGGCCGGCTGGGATGCCCCTGTCCGTGCCCTCACCTGACACCTTCCGATGCCAGATGCTGGTGGCACTCTGCTCGGGCAGAGATTAGCTCTGCTGCCAGGGGATGCTCGGACACTCAGCAGGATGAAACCAGTTCCTGGGACAGGGCTGCCTGATGCAAAGGACCTTGCACTGTTCCCAGATCACGAGCAGAGAGTGGAAAAGGTGGAGGCAATTCGAGGAGGATAGCTTTACTACAACTGCCAGCAGGCCAAATGATTAAAAGGACAGTCACTGACATCAGGTGTGGAAATTCAGATTTTAAACTCCGCTGAGCGTTAACCACCCTAAGTTACAGCAAAGGGTGCCCAGCCATGTTAGCAATCCAACCCAGCCCGTACAGCAGCCTCTGTTTTCAGGCGTGAGCAGCACTTTGGGAGCCTCGCTGGAGATGCCTCCTGCTCATTCACAGACATAACAAAAGGGAGCAGCAACTTCGTGCCGGCCCCTCCCGCAGAGCAGCGCTGCCAAACCCCGCAGGGCTCCCGCGCCCGCTGCTGCGGCAGGCTGGGCTGACAGCGGGACGGCAGCGGGTTCAACCTGCGCCACTGCTGCCGGCAGCGCCCGTGCTGGCGGCACCAGCCTAATCCTGAGCAGCAGCTCCTTCAGCGCGCCAAGCAACTGCAAAATGGGACCAAATTGCTCTGCTCTACTTTCCAAGCAGCTGTTCTAAAGCCATCACCATAAAACCAGCCAGGGCTCCAGGACAGCCCTTGCACTATTGGCCTATCCCTACTCGTGCCTCAAAATGTGAAGTTCCTGCTGAGCAGGAAATGGGGAATTCCTCTTGCAGCAGGATGCGTCCGTCACCCAGCGTCTGCAAGGGATCTCAGGAAATGGCGGAGAAAGATGTTAACGCTTTGAAGAAATTGCACTAGGGACAGAAATCTTTCAGCAAACCTCCTTGGTGAGACTCGAACAGAGGGGTTTTGTTCTAAAGCAGAAATCCCCAAGCGCTGCTGCTGACAGCCCCACCCGGCTGGACCTGTCACACCACCTATCAGCAAAACCAGCTGAATTTCTGTTCTGCCCACAGCCCTGGCCGGAGGCACGACCCTGGAGCCTGGGCAGGCGGGGATGGAGCCGTGCTGGGAGCAGCCCTTTCACGGGACACCCCCAGCACTGTGTGCACAGCAGGGCCAGCTCTGCACCGTCCGTGGGCCTTGCAGATGCCCCACTCTGAACAAAACCTCCTCACCCTGAACAAGCAGAGGACAGCGGAGCGAGGAGGGTCCAGCCTCCAGGCAGTGCTCGCACAGCCCCTCGCATTGCCCCGGTCATCTTCGCAGCCAGAGACGGGACAACAGACCTAGGGCTCATGCTCCTGCCTTGCAGAGCTGCCACCAACCATCTCCTTACAGGCTGCCTGTCAAATTATTAGAAAATATTTCTCTGCCCTGGCAGCTCTCTGGTAGCTCCCCTCAGACTGAGGCTCAGGGAACAGCCAGCCCGGTGCACGCAGACCCATCACCCCACCACCCTGTCACCCACCCAGACCCGCCGGCACCACGACACAGCAACAGAAGGAAAACCAGCTCCTTGAACAGACTGAGATCTTCCTGGCATTGCTGCGTCTTCAGCTCTGCTAAACTTTCAATGGTTTAACAAACAAAAGCATCTAAGTGCTTGGTTGGACTGTTTTGATTTAACTCTTGCTTGGGAAGGAGCTGGGCTAGTGCAACACAGACCAGGCTCAAGGCTAGCACCGCCACAAGGCACATAACTGGGTTTCAAAAACCTCAAAACACATGCTTTCAGCTCAGGCTGTGCAACCTGTAATAGAGACGAGACCTACAGGAGCTCGCAGCATCCAGAGAGCACGAAACACTAGCAGGGAACACAGAAAATGTTTTCTAACCAGTGCAGCCAAGGACAAGCTGTCTCCACTTCTAAACATGGCCGTGTGTGTGCACAGGGCTGCCGCCACCGCCCGAGCACGCCAGGCGAGGGCATCTCAGGACAGGACCCCAGAGAGGCGCCACTGGGCAAATAAGAGCCACTTTGGACAGCCCCAGGCCACCACCGGCGCTGCCAGAGCCCGAGGGGCCAGGGGCATGGGGACGGCCTCGCTCCAGAACCCCCCGGGAGCAGCTCTCCTCCTGCCCACCAACACGCCACGGCTCCGACCAGCACAAGCAGGGACCCCACCCAAAGTGCGTGTCCGGGCAGCAGCTGCCCCCAAATTAAAGTAATTGGAAGGGGACTGAAGGCATTTGGGGATAGAACGGCAACGGCAGAGCTACAGGGGTGCTTCACAACAGAAACTGTTTTAGCTGGTAGGACTTGCCGGCACAGCTGGTGCGAACAAAAATAAAGTAAACTTCCAAATTAAAATCTGACAGGTATGCCCATCGAGGGGAATTTAATTTGCTGAGACATCTAAATCACAGCCAAGGTAGCATAGGCCAAGTGTCCTGGCAAGTGTCTCGGGTATCCGAGGGACTCTCATACACACGCACAAAAAAGTTCCAAAACGGGCTTGAAGCGAAGAGCAGTGCCAAAGGGAGACGCAACGGCCAGGGCAGACCTCGGGCTCCGAGCTCCCAGGCACTCCGCAGCTTCGAGATGGTCGAAGTGGTGCTGGTTTTGGTGCAGCAGCACCTGCAATTTCAGGCTCACATAGCTGCTGGGCAGGCCAAGCTGTGCGTTTCTGCCTAGCGCAGAGGAGGCCAGCCCTCGCTCATGCCAGCAACCATCGCGGACACCCAAAGCACGACCCACACCCACCAGCAACGCGAGCACCCGCTGCGCAGAGCCTCCCGCCCCGCCTGCCACAACTCCTCCGTGTGTCTGTATTTACCCCCGCGAAAGCTGCCTGAGGCTCGCTGGTAAGACCTAGACCTGCCATATCCAAATGATGAGCCACCACAGAAAAAGGAGTTCAGACCCAGTGCTTAAGTTTTAGATCTTATAAATCTTTGTATAAAGTTGTGAGCTATTCTGTAGGCATGATCAGACAGCCTGGGTTTGCAGCACGCTCCAGCGCAGCCACAAAGGGCAACGGCCCAGACCCGGACCCAGAGCAGAGCAGCCAGGCTGGCTTGTTTTCATTGCTAAATCCCACAAAAACATCCACAAGCGAAACAGAGGAAGGGACTTGGAGGAGATTTCTAAAGCCTAAACAAAGCTTGAACCAGAAGCGCTTGTGCTTTGTGGGAAAACGCTGCCTGCCCTTACCCCCTTCTCCGAAGGACATCATGCCATGTTCTCACTGTACCTCCCGTGGAAGTGACAGCCTTCCTGGACTCACGGCAGTACAAGTGTCTTGCTGAAAGCTTCAAATAACATGCCACGATCTCAGCAGATGCTTGTACTTGTGCAATGCCTGACTGCTGCTGCCCCAGGGCCAATCAATATTTGCTAATATGTTCCTTACTTTTCATGTCAATACGCCTCTCCAGTGTAAACAGCAAGTTAGGAGGTGAGCCTGGTTAAATGCTCCAGATAACCTGTTGGAAGACAGTGACTTGGCTTATTTTCCACTTAAAAAACGTTCCCCTAGAGAAACTGTAGCTGTCAGGAACACGGATTCAATTTAAGGTCCATAAAATCCCATACAGCTGTTAGCTATATTACTTGTAGCTGAGAAGGAGGAGCTGAACATAAATTGAGATTGTTTGGACACTAAAAAGCACTTGGAAAAATGAAAATAAAATGCAACTGGTCTCAGTGAAATATAGCCAGCCAAATCCACTACCTCCCCGCCTCTGGTTTCACAACCCAAACACTTTGCTGGGGATGTGGCAGCACTGCTGCCCGGCCCGGGCAGCACAGCCCCATCCCCGCTCCCAGCCCACCCCCTGCGCGATGCGCCCTGCGAAGCAACCCGGGGATCACGCTGCTGTTTGCATAGGGGGTGTTGAGAGGCTGAGGCTGCATTTAGGGGGTTTGGCTGCTGCTGGGAAGAGTTGGCTGCCAGACTGTTAGTGCTGGAAAGGGCCGCGCAGTCATGGTTTTGGAATGCTCCCTTGCTCCTAAGACATTACACAATTATTTCTCCTCCCCTGCAAGCCCCCCTAATATAAATGTTTAAAAATTAGCTCAGCAGTAAGCAAAGGGAACTTCTTTCCTTTTTCTGAAGAAAACACCAAGCGGCCACTCTGCAAGCAAGGCCGCACATGGGGACGCTGCTGGAGTGGGGAGACACGAGCAGGGATGGCGGGATGGGGGCAGCAGCCCCTGCGCTCTCACCCCAGCCCTGCCCGGGTCAGTCACCAGCTGCGGGGTACAGTGGGGAGCCCCACCCAGGCAGTACCCGCAGGTCAGGACCCACAGCCCAGGGCTGCCCTTGAAGGACAACCCATGGTGGCCAAACTGCCACTGACCCACCCCTACCCCACACCCAGGAGCTCCCACTCCATCCCGGTCACACCCATCCCACCCCATCCCATCCTGCTGCGCCCCACCAGCCCGGCTGGGGCATCCACCCCCCGTGCCCGGCTCCCCCCGCCGTGTGCCGGGCCCCACCCCAGCACTGACCCCTCCATCCCACCAGTAACCCCACACCCCAGTTGCCCCAAACCCCACCAGCAACTCCACACCCTACCAGTAAACCCAGACCCCAGCTCTGACCGCACACCTTACCAGTACCAGTAACCCCCCGCCCCAGTTGCACCAACCCCCCCCGACACCAGCCCCGCGCTTCCCCACCCCAGCCCGACCCCACGGCCCCCCGCCCCCCGCCGCTCAGCTCCCCCGGCCCCCGCACCCCGAGCCCAGCGCAGCCCAGCCCGCACCTCTCTCCGCCGCTGCCCGGGTCCCGGTCCCAGCCCCGGCCCCGGCTCCCGAGCGCTCGGGCGGCGCCGCCCCGTCCGGGGCCGCCCGCGGAGGGCGGGGCGGGAGCCCTCCGAGCCGCGCTCAGCTGAGCCGAGCCTCGCTGAGCCGAGCCTCGCGGCGCCGCAGGGCGGTGCCCCTTCCCCGCGCAGCCCCCGGCCCGGCGCCGGGGGCACCCGGGACCCGCCGCAGCCTCGGCCGGCCTGGGCTGCCCGAAGGGGCTCTGCCCGTTTTAGGTGACTGGCGCCAGGGGGGGAGGGGGGCGACCCCGGCTCCCAGAGTGCCCGTCGCTGCCAGGAAGGGCTGAGCTGCTGCTCCCGAACCCCCAGCCCAGGTAGCACCAAAGCAAAGAGCACCCCGTGCTTTGCCCCTAACCAGGAATCCCCGCCCTCAGAGTACCCCTGGAGCAGACGCCTTTCCCCCCATGAGCGTTAGTTACGGCAGCGCCAAGAGCCACCTCTAGTGAGAGGCGAGCTCTGCCAGGGTAGGCAGAGGCCAGCAGAGGCAGTGGGGCCCAGCAGCCGAACCCCATCGCACCCCTCCTGCATCCCCGTGTGCTGCCCAGGCGGCTGCTCGTTCCTAGGGGAAGGCCCCGCTCACACCCCAACAGGCACAGCAGGGGTGTGAGGGATCCCTGTCCCCAGGATCTCGAGTCCCCTCCGCAGGGGCACTGCAGAAGGGGGCTGCAATGCATCGGCCCCTGCCCCAGGACGACCCCAGTGCTGCAGGCAGGGGCTCAGGCTCTCCTCGCCCAAAGCGGGCTGTCAGCAAGGGAGGACCAGGCTGCTCCTCCCTGCGATGCCCCAGCTGCAAGGCTGAGTCTCTGCAGCTCAGCCAGGGAAAGGCAGCCCCAGGGTCCTGGCCCAGACCCAGGCTCATAAACTGCTGCTATTTTAAGGGCTTGGAGACAATTTTTCTTAATTTATCAAGCCCTAGGCCAAGAGCTGGTTCCAAAGGAAATGTTTCCTTAGTAAAAAAGGGAACCACAGAGGAAGCTTTAAATGCAGCCTCTGCCTCCTTACAGCAGCTCCCAGGCAGTGACCTGGAAAAGCAGAGCCGGTTCTCAGCCAGCAGCATGAAGAGCACTATGCTAGGGGCACAGGGCTGTGCAAAAGAGTGTGGGGGGAGCTGGAGGTGTGGGGAAAACACATGTGAGCATCAGGAGCTCCGGGGTAACAGTGGCAGTCAGGGGACATGTGAGAGCAGGGACACTTCCAGCGGCCAGCACACCCTGGAGGCAGAGGGTAGCTGCTGCTGGGATGCCCGAGCTCCCAGAGAGGTGTCCTGCCTGTCCAGCACAGCCCCATCCCTGGGAGCTGCAGCCTGCAGAGCTGTGCCTCCATCCACAGCCCACCCCACTCCCGACCCCGTGAGCAGGGAAACCATCAGCCTCTCCTCCCCTCCACTCCCTGTCTGCGTCCAGGCACTGCCTGCAGCGGGGAGCAGCTGGGGGGCCAGGCTGGTGCCTGCTGGTTTTCAGCCCTCCAAGCCCAATGATTGCATTGACCAGGACCAAACCAGGTCCTGGTTTGGGTTACACACCCACCCCACAGCCCTTTCCCTGCCAGGCTGGCCCCCTCCCGCCCCAGAGAGCCGTGTCCCCACAGGGCTGTGCCCTAAGCCAGCCCGGGCAAACCCAGCCAGCAGCCCCCAGACAGCACCACACCAACACCGCCAGCACAGGGGCAGCTCCCCTTTCCCATGGGTACGGGAGGGATGCTCCACAGGGTCCAGCCAGGGCCAAGGGACGGCAGCTCACATGGCTCTGTCTAGGCCTATTTGCTACCAAGCCTGCCTCCCTAAATTAATGAGAGTTAATTGGCTATTAGGTAAGTCTTCTTTGCAGGAGCTCCACAAGACAGACTTTGAAGTGGGATTGCAAGTGGCAAAACATTTATTTAAACACACAGTGCTATGCAAGGACAGGCTCCCAGCCCCAGGATCACTCCCTTCAGCACGGAAGATGTCCGTAGGTTAAAATCTCGTTGGCTAACTTTCACTTCCCATTAAGTGCACCCAGTTTATTTACATCTCGCTGATTACAAGAGACAAACAACATCCACCAGAGGTGACACTTGACAAGAGCTGGCTGCACCCAGTGACAGCAGAACACAAACCACTGGTGCCACAGAGCCTTTCCAGAGCAAGGGACCACAGCCCAGCTCTCCCCATCACCACGCTGCCAGGATGGGATCATCCCTCGTGTTTTGGGAGGATGCAATGCTCTGCAGAGGTCCAGAAAACACATTCTCTGGCTCACAGGTATGTATGATGCAAAATAAGATGCTGTGCAGAGATCAACTGCTGCTACAGCTCTGCTCAGCACCAGCTTTGAGATTATTAAGAAAAAGGAGGGAGTTGTCTTCCCCACCACCTCCAGTCACAACCAAGCTACTTTCATGGTGGGTTTCCAGCCCTCAGCTAAGCAGATCCATGCAGCATGTTTAAGCTGTTAAGCTTGGCTGAATAGGGCTGCTCTGTGTGCAACTACTGCTCAGCAGCGGCCAACTTAGAACCGCTCAGAAATATAGACATATATTCACACAGGCTCCACACAACAAGAAAGGATTTAGATATTTTCCAGCTCAGCTCCCCAGTTAATAACAAATAATTGGCTCCAGAAACACAGCAGTGATCCAAGGCAGGAAGAGGGGTGGGGGCAGAACCCGTGGCACAGCCAGCGCAAGTGCAATAGCTCGTTCCTTCCCCGGGGCTCTCAGTGCGCCGCAGGGACCGAGTCCTGCCCCGTCCTCCCAAACCGGAGACTGAGACAAGGAATGTGGCTGGGACAAAGGTGTGAGGGGCCAGAGAGGACAGGCACAAAGCTGGGATGTCAGCTGTGGGGCTCGCCCACCACCGCGTCACCCACCACCAGACTTCTGCCAGGCTGAGCATCGCCCGGCTGCCAGCAGGGCTTCACCCCAGGCCACGGCCTGTCCTGGCCCCAGCGCCCAGCCTCAAGAGCAGCTTCAGTGTCACTGGTGCAAGTGTTGCAGGGCAGGGGGAAAGGACACGATTGCAGCAGCAAGCACACGCTTCTCCAGGTACGAGTGCCGCACCAGCCCGAGGGCCATCGCACACTGCTGGAACCAGCACACCCAGGCCCAGGGCGAGGTGCAAACGACACACTGAGAAGCCAGGGAGGTTTTAGGATTTTCACAGCAATTAAGAAAGTGGCAGCATGAAAAACATCCCTCGACCCCAGTCCCTAATCTCTGTCCAAGGCCCTTCCATCTCCGCCCAGGGATTGGATGCAGCAGGTAGAGGGGGATGCGCTGGGCAGGGGCACAGACAGAGACTCCAGGTTTCTTACTCTTCTTGTGGTTGGCTCAGGAAACAAGTGCTCAGGCTAGAGCTGGCCCCAAGGCAGCACCAGTGTCCTGCTCGCCTCCACCCAGGCAAGGCGAGCCCCTCTGCCCTGGGGTCTTTGGGCATCACGTGTAGTTGCCTGGGCCACCCAGAGGGATCACGAACACCGAGATGTCATCGCCAGAGCCCAGCTTGTCGTTGGCCAGCCGCCAGCCCCGCTCCTTCAGCACCCCCCTGGACCGCACCACCAGCTCCTGGGCCACCACGGTGTACCTGGGGGGCAAAGCACAGCAGCTCAGCAGCAACCCCAGACCCCACGGACTCCCTGATGCAGCACGCTGCAGTCCCTGGCAAGGAAGAAGCTGAAGGAGCTAGAGGTGCAGGAAAGAATCCCTTGGAGAGGAGATATCTGAGCTCAGATACGCACATCCAGGGAAGCGTTGCACGCTGCAGAGCAAGAGCACCCACAGCAAGGCCAGAGGGACATGTGTCCACAACGCTGCTCCAAGGAGCAAGGAAGATGTTATAGAGCAGGACACGCTTGTCTCCCTGCCCACTCTCAGCTCACCTGCACGGGTCGTTGGGCTCGTAACTCGTCAGCACCTCCATCACCACACTGGCCACCTCCTTGTCATTGGTGACATCCCAGAGCCCATCGGTGCCCAAGACCAGGACATCATCAGGGCAGTGCTCGTACTGCGTGAGGTCGTAAACCCTGACCTGGCAAAGGGCAAGACGTGAGGGCGAGGGGCAGAGAGGCAGAGGAGGCTCCCGGAGAGCCCAGGTGAGCACTGCCACTGCCCTGAGCTGCTGCGCCCGGCGCACCAGGGATCTGGTCACCCTGACCGTCTCTGGCCATTGCAGGAACCCCTGGGCACGGAGCAGCCGGCAGCCAGGCTCACCTCTGGGAAGCAGGACAGGAAAGGCTTGATGTGGATGTTGGAGCTGAACACCCTGAGGTCGTGGTCTCCCAGGCCTCGTGTGACCCCAATCGTTGCCATCACCCGAGCCTTGGGAACAACAAAACCAAAACAAAACTTAAAGCCGCTTCATCTCCACCTCCGTTCCCAGCTAAGAATTGGTGGCACTGGAGTGGCAAAAAGCACGAGCAAAAACAGGCTGGAAACCCCTGATTCAGCGAGGGCCAGCAGGAAGCAATCCCTGCACAGCTTCTGCCACAGAACTTCACCTTTTTGCCTTCCCCATAGATAAGCGGAAACTTCAGGTCATCTTCTTCTATCTTTTTGTAAGCCCTGGTTAAAATAAGCCAGAGAATGTTTCAGCAGGTGAAGGCTTCCAGCACCTCCCCTGCCTGTTCAGGACACGCATCCCTGGAGATGAGGCCCCCTCAAGACCTGGGTACCCAGTGTGCCGTGGCCCCTGCCCCGCAGGAAGGGATGCTGGAGCCAGGCGGCCGCACACAGCGGGACCCCAGCGCCGCCCCTCGGCGCCGAGCATCCCATGGGTCAGTGGGTTACCAGCCATTCATGTTTTGGTCTCTGTACAGCATCTTCTTCCCCAGCTCCTTGGGCTGGATCCTGCGGGGGAACTCGAGGTGGGTGAACTCCTTCCCCAGCAGCTCAGGCCTCAGGAACGCCTGCAGGACAAAGCAGTGGCTCAGCAGCTGGGCTGGGAGAGCAGGATCCACACAGCATTGCCTGCCCTGCCTGCAGCACCTCACCGACACCACCGTCACAGCACAGGACCCACCAGCCTGCTGGGACCTCGGCTACGGCATGTCGTGGTGGGGATAACAACAGCTGCTCTGCTGCAACTCGAATGGGTGGTGATAAAGCAGCTTCAAACCACCCATTTGTGCTACTCCCAGAGGGGAAACAAGAGCTGGGGACAGCCATGCCAAGACCCAGCCAGAGGATGAAGCTTTTGCATGGACAGTTTTGGGACACAAGGATCTCCAAAAGGGATCAAAACCCAGTAAATGCCAGGAAAAGCTGGAATTTGCCCGGAGGAGTCAGAGCCACAAACCTCCCAGGATCCCAGGCTCAGCACAGGGCACAGCACTCGCCCGAGGAAAAGAGCCGATGGGTCTTTCCAGAAAGCGTGTCCCAGCTCCAGCCGTGGCAAGGGACAAGCAGCAGAGAGCCCCTTCCTGGGGCAGCACAGCAGCCCCAGGGCCTCCTGGAGCACTGCGTGCAGGGGATCAGGAATAGGGACAGCATTGGAAAATGCAGATGGAGGAAGAAAGAGCTGAAAGGAAGGAGGAGAGCCCTTGGGAACACAGGAGGGTTTGGTGCAGAGGTATAGAGAGCCTTGTCCCACTCCGGGGGGTGCCCTGACCGCGGCCTGGGCACCCTGCAGGGGAGCAAGCGTGCACCTGGACCCCTGCCCATCACAGCCAGCTGGAGAGGATCCTGCTCACAGCAGTTTCCTCCTCCCGGTCATTCAAAAATAGATTCTAGAAAAAAATGCCTCAGTGTTTTTCCAAGTACGTTGCAAGCCAGGAAACCGCATCCAGCAAGACCTCCTCCAACACAAACGCCTCCTCCTCCCTGCTGCCGTCAGAGGTGTCTTTATAACCTTAAAAAGTCTCTCTGTGTGGCACAGGGGGGTTTGTCCAGGCCAGGCAGGAGAGGGAGCTTTCAGGAAGAAAGCTAGAAACCCGCTGGCACACGTCAGCTTTCTGCCTCCCCAGGGAACAGCCAGGGAAGAAACTAGGACTCGGCGCGAGCGCTGCGGCTCCTCTGACCGTGCGAGGGAACGCGACGGGTGGAGGGGGCAGAGCCGCGCTCCCCCCAGTCACCGCACAAGCCAGCCCGGTGCTCCCACAGCAGCAGCAGATGGGTGCCCACCCTGGGCAGGCGATGCTCCCCATTCCCCAGGCAGGAGCAGGACAAGATGGACCAAACTGCCTCCATGCAACCATACGAAATCAGCCCATGCCAAGAGCCCAGGATCCCCAGGTCCTGGCCAGGCCAGACTCACAGGCGTGGCCCCTCACACTGACCTTGCAGCACACCAGGGCTCCACCAGCCATGAGATGCTCCCACGCCAGTGAGCCAGGGCAGCTCACCACATCCCAGCGCCTCTCCCCAACCCAGCGAGCTGGTTGGGATGGACAAGTGCCATCAGCAGGTCCCAGCTGCGGGGCTGCCCTCCTCCCCTGGGACCCCACCAAGAAGGCAGCCCAGCAGGGAGTGCGGGGGGCTGGGAAGGGGCTGGGAGGTGGTTCAGCAGGAATGAGGTTAGAAGAAAGGTCTTTCTTACTAAAAACTGCAGCCTCTGCCTCTCTGTCTCTGGAGTAAACTCCCTGGACATTGGAATGATTTCCCCATTACGGATGATAATGGCCCTGCAATGAAACATGGAAGGATGAGATTAGAGAGGAGGAGAGGAGACGTGGCAGGGGAGCTGAGCCTGGCTCTCTGGGGCTGATTCCCTGCATGGCTGTCAAGGTGGTGCAACCCCTTCCCCTCCACTGCCTGACCTCTTCCCAGCCCCAAGCTGGGGGGCTGCTTGCTGCAGCTAACCCCGCCTCACCCCCTGGGCGGGCAGGGAATGCCTCCTTCCTGCACAGGGTCACGGCAGAGGGGAAAAGAAAATGAAAGAGAAGCATGGGGCAGAGGGGAATGAAACAGAGCAAACCAAAGGACAGGATATGGTTAGAAAAGGAGCAGCACAAAGGTGGCAAACCCTCCTTTAGAGCAAAGCCGTGCACAGGACAGGCAGAAATCGCCAGCAGCAGGACACGGGTCCAAGTGCCCGGCCCACACCAGCACTGTGGCTCGCAGCTGCAGCCAGTCTGATTGTTGAAAGTGTTAAAAAAAAAAAAAAAAAAGTCTGATTATGAGATGTTTCTGGATGTCATGGGGGGGATCAAGGATATCTAACACTGGTGGCCCAGCCATCCCACCTGCTGCCCTGCCTAGGGCTGCGGGTCTCCTCCACGGATGCAGGGCCCAGCTGAGCCCAGCTCTGGCAGCATCTGATGCCGGAGGAGGGAACACAGACCCTTGCCCAGAGGCATGGCCTTGGGAGCCTGTGCATGCTGCCAGCCTGGCACGGCCGGTGCCTGGCCACTGCTGCCATGGAGGGACCCCGCACCCAAAAGCCAAGGCACAAAGGATCTCCTTCTCCTCCTCTGTCCCAGAGCTGGGAGCACATCCTCCAGCCTCAGACAATTTACCAGAGCCTGTATTTGCTGGCCTGACACTGCTGAGGACAAGCTAGCCCTGCAGTAAATACAGGGCAATTCAAACCAGTTTCACCCTCAGCATAAGGTGGACTTGCCTTCCTGCCTTTGCTCAGGGGTATGAACACACCCAGGCACAGCTACAGTAAGGCACCCAAGGAAACGCATGTATCAGTCAAAATTCTTGGGCTCCAAGCTCCCACAGGACTTGTCTGCACACAGATTTGCACGTCCTTCTCCTGAAAAAGTTCACTGGTACAAAGTGTGCCCTGAAATGACTTATTGCACATTTTTGAAAGCTTTGCTGAGGGCAATTTTCACTCCCCAACTCGCAGGCTATCGCTCACAGCAGGGTGTGATCCAGAGCCATCTGCAAAGCAGACAGGATGCTGCTGGGAAGGCAGGGAGCAAGTCCCAGATTTTGGGAGGTGATTCTGCAGCCCCTCTGTGCATCAGGCAAACACTGAGATCACGGCAGGGCACGCCATCCCCGGGGCATGCAGGCAGGGAGGGTTGGCTCTGCCTGGTCCTGCTGCCTCTGCCCTCTCCAAGACAGCCCAGCTTCAGGGATGGAGCTGGATGCTTCTCGCCAGCCGTGCCTCCAGCACTGCCCTGCTCTACCACGGTGCTCCCTGATTACCAGGCAAAAGGCGGGTGGCTGCCCGGCAGGGCCATACCTGCTGTCGCCAGCGTTGGCCACGTAGAACTTGCCCATGAGGTAGACGGCAGCCAGGGCGCAGCAGCCCCCAGACAGGCGCTGGGACACTCGCTCCCACTCGATCTGGTCATCCTAAGGAGACAGAGTGGTTCCAGGCAGGGCAGGAGGGCGGCCCCATGCCAACAAGCAAAGCTGCAAGCAGCCCAAAATAGCGCCCGGCTGCTCCAGCAGCACCTCGGCTGCCGTCGGAGCTGAGATCCCGCCGCAGGTGGGGATCAGCGGCCAGCCACGACCCGGGCACCTTTCCCCACACAGCCCAGGGTGGCTGCAGGGCTGGGGGAGGGCATGAGTGCCGCGGGGCAGCTGAGGACATGGCTTCCCCGGGGCTGTGGGGTGGGCAGGGAAAAAAAGGAGGGGAGCAGCTGGGACTGCTGGAACAAAGTGCAATGAAGCCCTCTGCACCCACAGAAGTCCAGAGCCCAAAGCCTCTGTGTCCTGAAATCCCTGAATACGGGAGAGCACCGTCGTGCCCTCCCTGAGACTGTCCTGCTAGGAGCCTTCACTGCAGCCCCCTCCTTGCTGCAGAGCTGCCTTTTGCCAGAGGGAACAAGCCACTGCTGACACAGACAGCAAAGAGATGCTCCCAGGGGATAGCTGGGCATCCACGCAGGCGGGGGCTTGCTCACCATGTGCTTAAAGGCGTTTTCAATGGCGCCAATGACCAGGCTCTTGTGAGAGACCGCTTTCTCCAGGTGAAACCGTGGCACAGCATCGTTGGGGACCTCCCCATCACCCTCTGCAAGGGGTACCCGGCTCGGCTCCATAGGGCTGGCCCTTGCGTCATGCGTGAGGCAGATGGGAGGCGGAGAGGGGTCCTGCAGGATGTCCACAAGGTCCCGGAGCTGCTCGCAGATGTGCAGGTGGAGCCTCTTGGATGCCATGACAGCAGCACCGCTGCCTGCATGGCCGTCAAACAAGGCCCAGTAGTGGAAATAAAAACCCTGCCTGCCCTGTGGGGAGAGACAGGAAGGTTTAGCAAGCCTGTGAGGAAGCAGATGGGACTGGGAATTTGGAGCAGCTGGGGTCACCAGCTGAGGATAGTGATATGGGGCTTTGCCTCCAGCTTGCAGGTCCCAGCCCAGTGCAGGCAGGAGCGATGGGGCAGCTGATCAAGGGTGTCTGGACACGACCGGTCCCTGGCTCAAGCCCAGCCTTGCATCAGACACCTTGTGCTGCCAGCAGCACGTCTCTGACAGCCGACTCCTCTAAAGGCGAGGCATGACGGGGCCAGTGTGGCAGCCACCTCCGCAGCCCACCGGGGTACTCAGGCCAGCGGCCTCCCCAGGCCAGCCAGCCCCAGCACAGGCCAGCAAGGACTATGGCAGGAGCTGGCAGCAAGCAGGGGCAGCTGGTCTGGGACCCAAGGGAGTCCCTGGGGAGGTGGCAGTGCTCAGGCATCGCCACGTGCACCATCTCACGTCCTGCCACGGGGCACCCCTCCGTCATGTCCCTGCCTGCACACGCCACCCCGGCTCTCACCCCATCCAGCTCCCCGACGCCTTCCCTGGACAGCGGCCGGCCCCTCACGCTGGGCCTCCTCTCCACAAACACCACCTCGCAGCATGCCTGATCCTCATTGTGCTGGCTCTTCCCCGCATTTATCACCCTGCCAGGGGGAAACAAGGTGTCAAGGCTCTTTCTTTCATGCCTTGCCTCAGCAGAGGCCACCCCACAGCACCTCATCCCCCCCAACCCCCATTTGTTCCCCCACATCCCTGGGGAGGGTTCCACAGTGCTCCTGCCCTGCCTGGCGTGGCAGCAGCAGCCAGGTGAGGAGATGTCCCAGATCAGTTGCAGGGGTTGATCTGGGGCCAGCAGCAGCACTCACTCCCACCAGCACAGCTGGGTCCAGGGGAGAGCAGCCGTCCAGGCATCCACCGAGGGAGGTGACCAGAAAACGCTGGGTTTTTGCTACAGGTCCCTAGCACTGCCCCGAGCACACCAACTGCCCGAGAACCTACACCAGCCTCAACATACACACCCAGCCAGGACTCACGGACACTCAGCAAAGGGGTCACAGCCTCATCCGTGTCCAATGACACCCAGCACCTCTCAAAGGAGCGGATGCCTCAGACAAGGAGGAGGGAAGGTGATGAAGATGAAACCAGCAGAACTTTCTGCAAAAAGATGTCATGCTAACTTTTCACAGCCTGTGCTGGCAAAGCAGATTTCAGGTCTAGATTGCAAAACTGGCTCTCGGAAGGAAGCTATAAACATGCACAACAGGGTGAGCTCTTCAGGCACATGCTTTTCAAGTGGTTTGCAGAAAGAAGTCTTGGGAGATGGAAGAAAAGTCTTGCTGCTGAGCAGAGGGCGAGTTTTGCTCTGGATACTCCTACTAAAGCATATCCTGGGGCAAATTAATGTCTCAAAAGTCTCCCTAGGATATCAGGAAGACCAGCTTGAGCAAGGGATGCAGGAGCAGACTGACAGCACTGAGCAGCAAAGGTGGCCTTCAAAGCCTGACCTTCCCCACCCGCCTTCAGTTAAGGGTGAAACTCGCAGAGAGTAAAAGGAGAAGAGAATCATGCCCTTGAAGGGGAAGTCAAAATCAGGTCCTGCTCCCAAGACAGCTTCAATTCCCTCCTCTCCAAGTGCTGCGAGCGCCGCAGCAGTTCCTGCACCCCTCCATGTCAGTTCCCCATCAGGGACACCGGTTATTGTGCAGATAACCGCAGAAAACAAAAAAGACAGAAGAGCTCGAAAGCCTCGGGGACGGGTAAGAGCACAAACCCAGGCTGTGGGCTTTCCCGTCAGCAGGCGTTTGAAGAGCAAGCTTCCCATCTGCCGCTTCTGAAGAATCAGGCGCGGCTCATCGCCGGCTGCCGCGACCCACTTTGGATCCGAAGGATCCTGCTCCGGTGCCGAACGCTGCCGCTCCCGCCCCCCCCAAGCCCCCACCCCCGGCTGCAGAGCCCCCGCCCGGGGGGCGCCCCCGCCCCGCTCCCGGCCCCGCTCACTCGGCGTAGCCCGTGCTCCAGGGCAGGCGGCGGCGGCCGTCGCGGGGGCTCTGCACCGCCCGGCCCGCCTGGTCGTCGGCGCGGCGGAGCTCCTCGGGCGTCAGCTGGAGGAAGGCCGGCCGGCAGAAGGAGGGGGGGACCGGCGACCCCCGCTCCCCTCCCCGGGGCTCCGCGGGGGGCTGCCCGCCCGTCCCCAGCCCCGCCACCAGCTGCGCCACGGCGGCGCGCACCCTCGGCAGCATGCCGAGCCCAGCCAGGCCGAGCCGAGGCAGGCCGAGCCCAGCCGCCGCCCCGCCCCGCGGCCCGCCCCGCTCCCCCGCCGGCCGCCCGGGCAGGGAGGGGGGGCATCTGCCGGCTCCGCGCCGCAGCTCCGCGGTGCACCAGGCGGGACGGCCTCGGCCCCCAGCCCGGGCGGAGGGAGAGCCGCCCGGGAGCCCCCCCAGGCTGCGGTGGGAGCTGCCAGCCCCGCCGCAGGGCTGAGCCGGAGCCGCGCAGCGCGGCGCCGAGAAGCGGCTCCGGGAGAGCCTTTTACCGGCTGCGGGAGGCGGCGGAGGAGCAGCGAGAGGGGCCTCTGGCAGCGACGGGCTCGCCCTGCCCACGGGTGGCGGCTCCCCTTCCTGCGCTTTGCCGGCAGAGGGCTTTCTCGGCTGGACCTTCCCAGGGGTCCAGCAGAGCCACCTACTCCGATACAACATCCCCTTGCAGTGACAGGCGCTCTGTCACCCTCCCCGCGCTCCTCAGTGACCCCCAACCCACTCGCAGCCGTGCCAGGCTATTAATAAATAGGCAGCCCGTGGAGGAGCAAGGGGTTAACGCGAGAGGACAGAGCTGCAGCTCTCCCTTCCACCCAGGCTGCCGTACTCCAGCACTGATCGCGATACAGATTTAGCTGACCGAGAACGACAGATTCCCCCTGGCTGGGAGGGGGAAGATCTGGCAGTTTAGACAGCATCACTCACACAGCCCGACCTCAGCACTTCCCTGCCTCAGAGTTTCTATGACAACAAAGAACTGTTAAAAAAACCACAGTGCTTACCTACTGTATATTAAAATTGAGGTTATTTCTTAAGACTTGTGTGCCCCAGTGCTCTCAGTTCCCCAGAGTTCTTTCTTTCTATGCAGGGCTTCTACACTGGAAGGTCAGAACAGAACAGAGAGCAGGGCTCTCACTACTAGCTCCATGAAACTCTCTGTGCTGTAACCACTACTTTTTTGGGGGCCAGAGCCCTTCTAACTGTACCAGGCTATTAAGATTGCCCTATAGAAGTTACTCAGTACTCCCTATATTCCCATCTTCCTTTCCCCAAATTTAAGCTACTTAAAGCCTGACTTTGTCAGACCCTCCCTTTCCCACTCTGTTTGCTGCTCCTTGCTCACACACCCCAGTTTGAAGCTGCTGCTTTGTTTCCTGTCTTGCTTTGCACCCACTGCTCACCTGGGTGCCCCAGCTGTTGCTTGGCTCCAATTAAAGTGTTTCCTGATAAATATGTCCCTGCTCTGCTATATTGTGTGCTGCAAGACTGGGGGAGTGTGTTGGAAAATGTGGTGGTCTATAGCCCTTTGAATGCCCAGGTAAAATACAGGTAGGTTTTGTAGTAGGTATGTGTATGCTCCTTCACTGCACTTCATGTTAGCAGGTCAGATTTTTGTTATAGGGTGTTATCACTAACTGTAGCAGTCCCTGAGCTGTTCTGCTACCAGCAGCAAGCATTTCCTTGCTCAGAGCTTTTGGCCCTCTGGCTCCTCACGGGGCCCGTGCCTCCTTCCCCAGCAGGAGCTGGGCGTTCCCATGCCTCGGGGTGGGCTGCAGCCGCTCCCAGCCCCCCACCGCCCTCCCTCGCCCCTTGATCCGGGGGCCGGGGTCCGCCCGAGGCGTGCGGCAGCCGCTCCCCCGCCGCAGGGGGGCGGCGGGGATGCTGCCGGGATGCTGCCGGGATGCTGCAGGGAGCCCAGGAGGCGCTGGATGGCGACACAGGCTGCGCCACGGCCCCGGGAGCCGGCCCGCCCCGGCCGCGCGTCCCACCGCCCGCGACCCCCGGCGGGGCAAAGCTGCCGCAGCGGGCTGCCCCGACCGCCCCGAAGGGGAAGCCCCTCAGCTCTCCTCCTGCCCCTCTTCTGCGAGGGGGGCAAGGGTGGAGGGTCCCACTGCCTCGGAAATAACCAAGTACAAATAACTTCAGAACTCCCTGGCTCTTTCGGCTCGGCACGGCTCCCTGTTAGCTGCTCTGGGGTTTATCGCGCTCGGGGGGGCAGGGAGCCCTGTGGTTCGGCTGGGTTTGCAGCCCTGGCACGTGCACAGATTCACGCACGTAGCTTCACATATTCCTGGCACTGCCTCCCATCTTCTTCCTCATGGCCCTCTGGTGTCTTCTGGCTGCGTGTGGGCTGGGACAGCCTAGACCCCTGAGGAGCTGGGGCTGCCTCGGTATGGCAGGGGAGCAGCGGGCTGGGGGCCAGCTGGGAGTAGTTGTGCCAGCGTGGAAGGCAGAACCCCTCTAGTCCCTCTCCAGCAGCCCTGGGTCCTTTCCCTTTGTTCCAGATGCCTCCCTCCCTATGGTGTCTCTGTCCTGCTGCTGGTCACGCAGGGGGGCCTCTTGTTATGAGTGTAATATCCTCTGTGTTATTAAGGTTGAAAATCACCAGATTCTCTGGGCAATGTTCGTCTCCTCTGTAGGGCTGCCGATCTGGTACTGCTGAGTCACCAGGATGCTTTCCTCGGAAAGAAGGAAACAGCAGTTTCCAAAATGACTCCTTTGTAAGGCTGACCCTGTTTTGTGTTTGTTGTTTCTGTTATGCTAAGCACTGTACAGAAAGAATGGTCTGACATAAAAACAACACTGCGAGAATGCTCCCTGAAACAATGTAATGCCAATAACTCTTTTCCAAGAACTAGGGCTATGTTTCCTGCTATTCATCCTACCCACCAGTTAGATGTGAAGTTTCCTCCTCGTTTGCAAGTCGGGTGTTCCCCTCTGCAAGGCTGCCTGGCACAAGATCTGTGCGTGTGTCTGGGGATGCAGACAGTTACAGTCCGAGCCAGACTCTGAGCTTGGGGAGGCAAATGCCAGTAAACGGCCGCTGCACATGTCGGGTGCTCTGCCCTTTGTGCTTCCCACCCTTCCTGCCTGGGATTCCTGTACTTTCCCTGCCCCCCCACCTCTTGCCCGAAGTGTCCCTCGCTGCCTGTGCACAGGGCCAGGCCCTCTCCTCCATGGGAATGGCTTCAGTGTCACCTCTGGAGACACTTCTCTGTTCCCAGGCTGCGCTGAGCTCTTTTTAACAATGGAATTACAGCAACTGCCCTTCAGTGGATGCAAAGCTGGGGTGGTGCTCTCCTGCAGCCTCCAGAGCTGCTGGGACTGCCCAGGCTGATCTAAACCCAAGGTTTCTGTGTAGCTTAGCATCACTTGAGGGTTTCTGTTGGACCTGGACACTGGTGTTTCCTTCACTACTTCAGCTGGGTGCCTCCATGCCCACAGCTTCAGGGAGAGGACAAATGCTCGGGTTCTTCCCTTCCTCCCTCCCTAATCCCTGAGGATTTGCCTGTGCAGAATAGAGGGGATGTCAGGTTATGACATTTTTTCTGTTTCCGGACAAAGCTATGTGAAAATGGTGATGAAAATGATTCCTTTTAATTTTGGGGGGGACGGGGGACGGGAACAACACACAATTTAAGGAACAATTTTCCAAAGCCTTTTTTAAATTAAAAGCTTTCTTTCAAAGGAAATCTTTCATTCCTTCAAAAAAAGAAAAATTCTTTGAGAAGAGCAGCCCTTTTGCTGGTTCTACCTGTCTCTGTGCAGGGCAAGAGGAGCTGAGCTCGCCGGGGTAGCAGCCACATGCGCATGGGGAAGAAGTGGCTGTGCATGGGGAGCACTGGGACCAATAATCCCCTGCCAGCCTGCTGCCATGATAAACACCAATTTAAAAACTAGTAACACATGAATTAAGCTTAAACTATGCTATTTTGCTTAATTTCTTGCGCAACTGATTAGCATTGAAAAAGCCTTTCTAAATTTCATCATTCAGCTATGTGGCTGAGCCCCAAAGGAGGTAGGATGAAGCCAGGGATGTTTCTTTGTGAAAGAATGACATGTTGGTGGCATTTAAGCCAGAACAGAAGTAAATTAAACATCTAGATCATAAAAGTACCAGAGGATGTTTTAAAATAGGCTCATTGCAGCAGTGCATTAGTTGACTGCACAGCTTTACTGTGTAATGAGCAATATATTAATTTATAATTAGTGTAATACAGTGAAGCTCAGCAAATAGCTCTGTGCACTCTGGATAATTCATCAGCAGAAGAAGCAGCTCTTAATGGTTTCCAAGGTTTGCCTGTCCCCTGTAATTGGGAAGTTCAGGATTTATTGTTATTTCTTTTAAGGGATAATTTGATTGCAACCACACATCTTTATTCCTTGTCTGCTCCTGCTCAAGTGCTTTTGGAGTGTTGCAGCTCAGGGTGTGTGACCTCTCTGCGGGGCGTTGTAGTCAGTGTTTTGCAGACCAGGTGACCTAGTGGTGCAGATTCCTGCCGGCTTTTACCCTCGCCTCTCCCTGCTGCGGGGGGGAGGTCAGCAGATGAACCTCCTTGGGTCACCTGGCTTTTCCTGCTCTGCTGCTACCAAAACCGCCTTATCCCTTTCACATCGCCTGAGGGATCTTAATGCTAAAGTGGGCTGTCAAAGGCTTCATGTTCTCATATAATAGGTCTCCTGTTCTCATGTAACATCACCTGACAGTAGAAATACAGGACAATAATAAATGTGTGATAATAAGACTAACCGGAATTTATAGAGCCCTTGGGGATTTTATTTTTCAGTTTGGAAGCTCAGATCTACATCCCAGAGGATGCAGGGACCTGGAGCAGGACTCGTTCCTGCCTGTGTGGTGGGTGCCCAGGCTCCCCAGAGAGCATCCCTCCTGCACCACGGCATTGCCAGGCTGGGAATCCGCACTGAAATTCCCTGTTGTCAGTGAAGTCTTCCGAAAAGAGCACAAAATCCTCAGAGCTGGGTACTCTGTGCTGAGTCAGCCTGGAGGCACCAGCACCTTGTCAGAGGAGATGGATAAAAAGCTTGAATCTTAATTCAGTGACCCACTGAAAATGGGATGTGACAAATCTTCCCCAGGAATAAAGTGTCAGGAGTTCTGCTTTTTCCAGCTTTAATAAAATAATTTGTATGCTTATTAGCAGCTGCAGATAAGTTGGTGAGACTGAGGATTTAAAGTCTCCCGGCCTGCCCATCTGCCTTGGTGTAACCATCAAACCCAAGCCCTCATTGTAACCGAGTTTTCTCCCTGGGAAAAAAAGCGGGTTGGCCACCTGGAGAGTACAGAAGGGTTCCAGGTATGTCAACAGCCATCCAGTCCAAGTGGAAATGGTTTTTTACGTGGTAGTAGGAGTGTTCATCACTGAGATTTGTCCAGTGCGGTTCCTTTCCTTGCCAAACTTGTCATCTTACTGATACTAAGAACTTTTTTCCCCACAGTAAAATAACAGGCTCCTTGTCGAGTCAGGGAAGGGAGCAATGCTGAAGGCTGCTGCTGGACAGTAGAACAAGACGTCAGGGGGGAGGAGGAATTGCCGTGTTCGCTTCCAGCGGAATTTAAATTAAATCAGTTTTGCTGAAGTCTTAATTCTTCCCCTGCGTTGAAATGCTGTGATCTGGAAAGCAGCAGGTTTGTGTTTCTGTACCATTACATCAATAAAGAGCTTGATTTTTGTAGGCTTCCTTATTGAATAATCTGGCCTAATTTAATTGGAATTAGGTTGGTGTGAAAGGTAGTTTTGATTGCATTTGCGCTTGATCATTTCCATTAAAAATTTGTGATCTGAAAAGTAATATGTTTGTATTTACTTATCATAGCAATAGAGACCTGAATTGGCAGGCTCTCTATCAAATTACCTGATGAATATAAACAGCAAATTTAATTTAGTTTCATATTGATTTTTGCCATTATTATTAAAACCCTCTGATCTGAAGAATAAGATCCTTGTTTCCTTAATATCTTGTTACTGGGGTTTGGGTTAATCTTGTAGAGCTTTTACCTTCTCTTTTGAGCCGCCAAGTCTCATTAGTTGGAATTTAACACAATGCAATTTTGACTCTAAAGAGGGGGAAAAGGAACTTGGTTCCCTTAGACAAAATAGCAAAGAAACCTATTCTTGTCATGGGGCTCTTAAAACCAGGAGTACTTTCCCTATGTGCATTTTGGGTGACTCTTCCCCCAGGGAAGAGGCCAAGGTCTCAGGTTCCCCAGGAGCTGGTGGGTCACCCCAGGGTATCTGCTGTTGAGCCTGGGCACGGGGGTGGCTGTGCCAGGAAGGACCTTGCTTGTGGGGGGCTGCCTCTGCCTCCTGGCCAATGCTGGCTGTGCCCTGCTCTCCGCTTTCACCAGCATTAACTGGTTTTACTGCTCTGAACTAGAGATGTTGTAAATCAAACCAGGATTAAAGAGCAACAAGTCTAGGCTTCTGCTGTTGGATACATGAAGGGGAGAGAAACCTTCCTTGGTGGGGGAACCTGTCTCTGTCCTGCATCCTTTCTCAGGAAAAAAAAATGGAATCACCTGAGGTAAGGTGCTGTGAAGGCACTGGGAGTCTATGGTTTGCTCTAAGTGGCTGCAGAAACCCCCTGGATCAGGGGAAGGAAAACAGGTTGGATGATGAAGCTTGTAAGACACGTGGGTGTCTTACAGCTCAGAGGAGCAGGAGCCACGGCTCTGGGAAGCAGGCTGAGACCCAAAGCTGATGGCGAGGATCTTGGCTTCGTGGTGGCCTGGGACATCCCTGGGTGCATGGGGAGCGAGCTGCTGCACCAGGGCTTGTACAAACCTGGGGCCAGCGGGTGCCTGGTGAGGATGGCCCAAATGTGGCACTTTGCTGGGCTTTTCAGCAAAGCCCTTTCCCAGGGCGGGTGCCCAGGTGGGGAGAGGGGATGCACAAAGGCTTCCGTGATCTCATGGAAGGAAAGCAGCTGTGAGATTTGCAAACTGCCCGCATGTGGTTTGCCTGAACGGCTGCTGTTGATCTGTAGCTCATACTGGTCTTGGAAATCATTCAGTGCCTCCAGCTGAATGGTGGTTTGAGAAGTCCAGGAATAAACTGTGAGCTGCCTTCAAAAAACAAAGGCTTTCATCGATATGCAAACAGTTTTGAGTGAAGCAAAGGAAATGGTTTATATGTAATTCCAGCCTCTTGTCTCAGCTGTCCTGAGGCTTTGGGACTGACTCCAGGCCCTTCTCTGTGCTCCACATCATTAGCAGCAATTGTGAAAAGTCAACCCTTGCTTGCACACGCAGGGCTGTGTCCTGGAGTGCCCCAGGAGGTGTTTGGGGGAACCAGCCTAGATACTGCTCTGGGGAAAGGAGCAGCCCAGGCCGGTGTCTGGGCCCTTGCATCAGGCTTGAGAGTCTCCTGCAGAACTGGGTCCAGGTCAGTACCAATATTTTGGCAGTTATTGGCTCAGGAAAGCAACGAGTTTTGGGGGGTCGACACCGAAGCCGGGCTCTGGCTTTGAGGAGAGTGCCCAGGAGTGGGGCGGGCGGGCAGTCTGTCTGTCTGTCCGTCCGTCTGCCCGCCCCCGCACCATGCAGTACCACTCCTTGCTCACTGGGGTCATCACACGTTTTTGTTTAAGGGGGGGGGAATGGTTTTTCAAGCAAACTAGCTCCGATCACTCTTCCCTACTGGCTGCATTAATGAGCACCGGGGCTAACTGGGGCGGGGCAGCGTTTCTCCAGGAGGGACCGGCGGTGGGGCGGCGCGGCGCCGGGGGCGAGCCCGGGCCGGCCGGCGGCGGAGCCGGTGCGGGGGCCGGTCCCGGGGCGCGGCGGGCGGCAGGCGGCGCTGCGCCCCTTCGCGGGCCCCGGCCCGCTCGGCTCCGCGCCCGCCGCCCCCGCCCAGCCCCGCGCCCAGCCGAGCCGAGCCCAGCCGAGCCGAGCCCGGCGATGCCAGCGGCCCCCGGCCGCAGCGGCCCGGGGAGGCGGCGCTGACCCGGCGGAGCGGGCGGACGGCGGCCATGGGCAGCGGCGGCCCCGGCCCGCACGGACGGCACCGGCAGGTACGTGCGGCCCGGACGGAAAGTTTGGGGCGGGCGGGACGGGACGGGACCCTCAGGCCGGCCCCGGTGCCGAGCGCGGCGGCAGCGCCGTCGGGGCGCCGCGTCCCTGCCCGGGCTGAGCCCTGCGGGGCGGGGGGAGCCCGCAGGCAGCGGCGGCACCGGGGGCGCCGGTCCGGGGTTCCGCAGCGGGGTGCGCTCCTGGCCCGGTCCCTCATCGCCACCCCCACCCCCCCCCCCGGGGAACGGCGTGTCCCGGTCCCGCATCGGCGCCCGGGGCTGTGCGAGGCTCGCCGACCCCCGCGCTGCGCCGGCCCCTCGGCGGCCCGGTGCGGGGTGGGGGGCTCGGGCGGGTCTTCGCTGTATGTTTCCCCGTGCCGCCTCCTGCCGCGGGCTCGGTTACAGGTGACTCCAAAAGAAGAGGTCACCCCCGGCCCCTGCCCGCCCTGCGCCGGGGGTCTCGCCCCGAGCGGGGCCTGGGGCCGGTAGGGTCCTGCTGCGGGGGTCAGCCCTGGCCAGGGGTGCGATTTACCCCGGTGAAGCGATTCTGCCAGCCCCGTGAAGCTGCTTGCGGTTTTGGGAGGCGAAGTGCTGCGGGAGAGCTCCGACGTTACAGCAGCTAAAACCACTTCTCCACCCTGGAAAGGGAAATCAAGACGAACTGTTGCCTTCCTTTAATGCGAGCTGTGCCCTGCAGCCAAAGCCTCAGGTGGGACGGGATGGGACGTGGGCTTCAGTCTCCATCTCTTTTGCTCCTCTCCGCTGTAATTCCTTCGGCTGGGATGGACTTGCTCCTAATCTATGCCAAGCGGGAGTGGGGCAGGGGCGCTGGTGTCCTGCTGCCTCGTGGGGTGGCTCGAGGGGTGCAGGATGGGGACCGGCTTGCAGGGACCAGGTGTCCCCCTTGCCAGCAAGGGGAGGCTTGGTGGTCTGGAGGGGAGCGTCAGTTGTACCAGTCCTGCTCTGGTGACAGGCAGGAGCAGATCCATGCTGTAGTGTTGGGCAGGGAGCAGGAGTCCCCTCCTCCTGCTGGTTAGCCATCCCTTTGGATGCAGTGTGAGGCTCGGGGGCTATGCAGTGTGCAGGTGCCCTTGCCCTGGGATAGCTAGTCTGTGCTGGGACACCCACACCCCAGCAGAGAGTCTGCACGCATGAGATGTTGTATCTCCTGGGGAAACAATTTGAGCTGTCAAGTCCTCTGCTTTCCTCCACTGACAAGGCTGACTGAGCTGCTGTTGACCTTGGCTTTCAACACCTGGATGAGTAGCCATGCTCTGCCAGAGAGAGGTTCCTGGTGCTGGATGGGTCTGAGGTTTGAGCTGTCCACAGAGCTGACCTTCAAAATGGCAGCAGGGCAGTGGGATTCACCGAGTGAGGGAGAAGGAAGAGGCCCCCTGCTTGGGTGGGATTAGAGTTAAAAACTCTCCTGCTCACCTTGGCTGGGAAGGAAGCGCTGCAGACGCTGGAGGAATGAGCAAGGAGCTGGAAATAAATCAGCATAGAGGAAAGGAGGAGAGAGAACGCCTGGGGGAAGGAGTTGTCTGCATTTCTGTGTGTTCCCCTGCCACCTCTTTGCCAGGTTGGAGGGCACATGCCTCATGCTGCCCTCGCCAGCACATCTGTGGGGCTGGACTGCTGTAAGTGTACCCAGAGGAAGAGCTAAAATGAAGTGTGCAAAAGGACTTGGCTCAACCTGGAGCTCTGGGGCTTGGGCCAGGCTCCTCTGTGGTGGGGTTTCCCTTTGGGGAGGAGCAGTGCAGCGTTTGGGGCAGTACGGAGCATGGGAGGGTGCAGGAGTTACTGCATGAAGCTCCCGTCAGTGCAGCTCCAAGTGAACGTGCCAGCTCCTGGGCACTGCCCCCAGCTCTGCAGCTGTGGCAGCTCTGACTTCCCAGCTTTGCCTGTAATTGAGCATCATCAGCGCTGCGGAGGGAGCTAGGATGTAACCTGTCTGCTGACCTGCACCGATGAACCTGAAGCTGTGGGCACGGAGGTTGCTGCTGTGTTCGGTCTGTGCTCAGAGGATGGCAGCATCTTGCTGACCAGCCTCCCCAGGGACACCCAGCCGCGTTCAGCACTTGCACCTTGTTCCCAGGATGGGCAGCAGCAGAGAGTCTCCGAGGTCCTGGGCCCAAACCTCACAGCTTGTGTGTGTCTGAGTGTCTCTTTGCCCGGGGTGGAGGATCCAGCGCTCAGCTGGTTTTCCAGCCTTGGGGGAGAAGGAAGATGCCTTCTGCCAAGCCTGCCCTGCTGCTTTTGCCTTCTCTTCAGCTGCTGCAGGCAAAGCCGTACCGGAGCCTGTGCTGTGCCTTCCCGGGGGGCTGTGGGGGCGTCTCCTTGCTTGTCAGCATCTTTCAAGGAGGTGTCAGCTTCTCGGGAGACTCACTCAGCAGCCTTTCTGTGCTGCTGCCGTCGCCAGTAGTGCAGCCCACGGAGCTCTGCTTCAGGGCAAGGGAAGGACACTCTCCCTCCGGGCAGCGCCCGTGTGCACGGAGCAGGCAGGGTGGTCTGGGGGTCCAGTCCTCCCTCTTGTGTGGGTGGGGAGTCAGGTCGCCACTGCTGTCATGAGGTTTGCCAGGTAGCCGTGTGGCACGGCAGGGATGTGCACGGTGGTCACGGGGCTGGGTGTGCAGCCTGTTCCCTGGTCCGGCACAGTGGGGCCTTTGCTGAGATGGTCAGACTTTTTGCTTCAGGGAAGTATTAAAACAAAATCGCCCCCTCCAATGGGCAGCGTAACATCTCCAACATTGTGGGAGGGTGTCTGTGCCGGCTGGGCTCTGGCCAGGTTTCCCCCCACTCTGGGGCGCGGGGCTGCCCGGCACTGCGGACCGCCGGATCGTGCGCTGCTGTGCCAAAACCTGCACCTCTTCTTGCACAAAACCAACCTGCCCAAGTTCCAAGAAGTGCTGAAACAGCAGGAGTATGAAAATAGCTTTCACAGAACTGGCAGAACCATAGGGCCAGATGTGCCCAAAGGTCGACAGTGTTGGAGCTGCAGCAGGGAGGGCTTGTGCTGCTCCGCGCAGAAAACCAGCCTCCCCATCTCTTTCTTTTTTGGGTAGAATTCCGCTAACCATAATTATCCAGCTCACACAGACCTTTGCAAACCGTGCTCCAGACCGGCAGGACTTGGAGTGTAATTTGGCATGACAGCGAGTCCCTCATTAGCACCATGGGGTGCCGGGCTGCGTTCCAGCCGAGCTACGGGTGGAGCAGTGCTGGCTGGAGGGTCGCAGTTCTGCCTGTGGCTTTAATGAAGGAGGAGGAAAAAGTCTCCAGCTCCTGTGACCGGCGGGGTGGCCGGGGTCTGGGAGGGCAGTGCAGAGCTGCTCCCAGTGTGGCTGTGCCGGCAGAGCCTTGGGGAGGCTCCTGTGTGGGCGATGACTCGTGCCCATGGGGAAGGACACGGGCCCATGGAGAGGAGCAGTCATCTCTGCCACGCTGGCTACGACCAAGGTTTATTCGGAGAGATTTGGGTGCTTTGCAGTTACTTCAGGTCCCAGCTCGGACCTGAAAGGCGGAAAGCAGTTATCAAAATTTTTCATGAAAAATTCCACAAAACTCCAAACAGAACATAACAGAAGAGAGAATACTCGTATTTTCAATCAAAATTAAGTGCTTTGACGTGCCAGAACACCACTCTTCATTTCAAAATTACGTTTCAGGCTGAAAAAATTTCAAGTCAGACCAAACATTTGTAGTTGGAGTCTCATGACGATGGAGGTTGATAACTGTCAAAATAGCAATTTCTGCAAAGCTGTGTTTTCTAATGGGAGTTTGTGCATGAGCGGGAGCCCCGAGTGCCTGCGCTGGCGTGGCTCCGGGGGGAGCATCGCTCCGACGGCCGCTGCTGGGGATGGTGCCTCTCGGCCTCGTGCTCCTCCGAACCCTGCGTGCTTCCCCCAGGCGCCAGCTCGGCTCCCGCTGCTCGGCGCGGTGGCTTCCCTTTTGAGTGCGGCGTGGACAGGGCGGGCTGTGTTATTGATAACTCTGTGATTTATTTATGCTTCCTTGGCTGTAGCAAACAGCAGAGCCTTGCTGAGCTAAATATAGTTTGCGCTGGGACCTTGTCCCTGTCCTGTGTGGGATGGAGGCGGCCAGCAATGCGCTTGCTTTTTGGCCTGGCTGAGAGATTCAGGGATGTCTCCTGGAGCCCTCATGTGGTCTGGAGGGTCCCCAGGCAGGGGCTGGGGCTGGGCTCCTCCGGAGGGGCTCCGGTGTGTGCTGTGCAGCTCGGTGCTCGTGCCTGGGAGCTCGGCTGTGCAGCAGCCAGAGACCAGGGACTCTCGGTGCAGGCTGACCTCCCGCGGGGGCCTGGCTGCTCTCTGGCCCCTGCACGGGATGTGCGTTGGGGGCTCACTGCTGCGAGAAACGCAGAGGCTGGTGACGCCCTCCTGTCTGCTGTCCTCGCGTCTGGCTGCCAGACGTGCCCCTTCGCGGGGCAGGACAGATGTGTGCTGTGGCACAGCTCCTCCGCGGCTCCCCTGGCCCAGCACGGCCGGGTGCCGGGGTGCCGTGTGTGTGCGCACCCACGGGTGGTGTGGGAGGACATCGTGCCTCGCTCCCGGCTGATGCACGCGCTGCCCCCGGGTTTACACGAAGGGCTGAGCAGCTCTGAGAGCGCTGTTTACTTTTTCATTGAGGAAATAGTTCGTGTTTTAAGCTGGCATCAATATTTACCTGATGGGCTGTGACATCCCTGAAGGGACTCGAATAGTGCAGGCTGTGGTGTGAAAACCCCCCCTCCGAGGAAGCCTCTTGCAGAGCAGATTCTGCTGACGGCCCCACCGGAGTGCTGGAGACCGCCTAAATATGGCTTTACGCGAGGGAGTTGCCGCAGTCATGTCACACCAGCCCATGCCCACTTCAAGGAGCGACGGTTCCTTGCGCGTTAAGGCAGCTCCGATCCGTCTGGCGAGGCAGCGGCTGGGGGCTCCTCGGCCCGGGGCAGCGGCGCGGGTCTGCACCGCTCCCCCGGCCCTCGCGGCACCGGGTGTAGCCTGAGCGAGGGGTGTGCTGGAGCGGGGTCAGTCCCTCGTCACCCGGCGGGCAGGGACAGGGCCGGGAAGGAGAGCGGGATGCCTGCGTGTCTGTGCCCTCCCCGACCACACTTCAGTCTGCCCCTGGCCAAGCTGGCTGTCCCACAGTGTTAATTAGGAGTATTTTCTTACCTCTAAATTCTTTTCTAGTATAAAATATGTGTTTTTGTCAAGATACCTCTCTTCTTTTTCCTGGGAAAATGTCAACACTTTTGGTGACATTTTCTGATTTTTTTTTTTCCGGCTGGGAGAATCAAAATGGAAAATATAATTTTAAATCAGCTTTTTGGAATGAAACATTTTTCATTTTGAAATGTCAGTTTAAAATGGAACAATTCATTTTGAAATGCTTCAAAACAAGAAATGCCCTTTTACCACCTCAGATCACTTTGTTTTGATTAAAAATGTCAGCATTTTCTGTTCTGGCACTTCATTATGTGAGTATGTTTCACTGTCTCAGCCCGGTCCAGAGCAGACAGAAATTTAGAAGATGGTTGAAAATTAAAGATTTCTTCTCCCAGCAGCCTGGGCTTGTCCGGTGCCCAGCTGACATCCCGCGCCGCCCTCGCTGCCCACACCGCTCCCGGTGCCTGTGGGCAGCGGGGGCCGGTGCAGCGAAGCTCACCGGGGACGGGACCGGGGGCGTGAGCCTTGCACGGGGCAGGGGCAGCCCAGGCGCCCGCCGCCCGCTCCTGGCAGCGCTCCCGAGCCTCGGCCTAATCGCCACTTGTCTTTGTGGCCTCTCGTTAATAAATCATGACCCAGCACTGAAGTTTTATGGGGGACATGGTTATTTGCCCTGGACCCGGTGAGATCTCAGCAGGCGATAAACGAGGCCGGGAGGTTGTCGCTTCACCCGGCAGATGCCGAGCGGAGACGTTGCTGTCAAAGCTGTTATCGCGCGTGCTGCTGCCTGCAGAGCCCCAGAGCCGTGTCCACCTGCGGGGCTGCAGCTGATAAATAGTACAGGGAACATATTTAAAGCAGTTGACAGTAAAACACCGAGTCTTTGGGGATTTAAATTTTTCCTTAAGGATTCCAGAGGAACCAGCACACCCTGTGTGGTGTGGGAGGGGGTGCCGGTGGGCAGTGGTGGTGGCACATGGCCCTGGTGCGCACAGAGGTGCCTGGAGAGGTTACTGGGGGACCAGTTGTGTTTAAAGATAGTGGATGCAGTTTTGTGTCTGCAGGCATACCTAGAGGAGAAGCAGCCCCAGAACAAGGCATTGCTCTGGGACGCCGGGGTGCGGGTCCTGGCGCTGCTGCGGGCCGTGCGTGTCCGCCCAGGCATCGGCTGCCCCTCTCCTGAGTGCCCCGTGCAGCTCCATCCCCACCAAGCAGGGGGGCGGCTGGGCCCTGGGACAGCTGGGGTGGTCGGTCTGTCCATCTGGTGGTGAGTGGTTTGCAAGGTGCCCAGCCCACGAGAGCCAAACCTTGGGCGTCGCTGCAAGGGCTTTGGTGATGCGAAAGCGATGCCAGCACGTAAACGCACACAGAAAAGAGAAAAGGCGATACCTGGAATGACTCACTGCTGGTTTACTCTGGCTCTTCCCACACACCCTGGGTCTGATTTAGTATTTGTGATCTGTGTTAATAACGTACTATAACGGGCCTGATTTTGTGCTCTCAGCAGTAAAAATCAGGAGCGACTCCTCTGAAGCGGATGGAGGCGCGCTGGTGTTGAAGGGCGTGACCAGGGTTATGGGCTGAGTTCCCAGAGGGGTTTTGGTGCGTGCGATGGGCAGGCGTGTGCTCTGTGCACAAGAGCGTGCGTGCTGACGTGGGGCCAGCCAAGCCCCGCGTGTCCCCAGCTGCCCCTGGGGGACTCGGCGGTTCGCACCCCCAGGTGCCATACAGCAGGAATTGCTACCCGTATTTCTCTTTCTCCTTTCAGATGCACTGATGTCTGCCCCTTGCAAAGACCTGACCTACCCGAGGTCGGCAGATGCGCAGGTGTTAGTGTGAAACCCCAGTAAGAGGTAACTGTCGCGCGTCTCTGCTATTGCTGGTGTGGTTTCTTTCTGTCCTGCTGCCGTGGCCCATGCTGCTGAGCTAGTCCGAGTCCATCCGAGGGCCGCGGGTGAATCCCAGGTGTGTGCCCTGCCTCCCAGGGCCACGTCCCCGCAGCCGGGCCACCCCAGTCCCCGTGGCTGCGTGCACTCAGGGGCCGCGCCACTGCGTCACAGCGGTGTTGGCGCGTGGGGGCTGCACCTCCCAGCGCTCCACAGCCCCTCTTCCTCTGCACATCTCTTCTTTTTTTTTTTTTGGTAGAATGAGTGAGAGAGACATACAAAGCCTGAGCAAATGGGTTTTCGTGCTCACTCTCTGCCTTACCATGCTGTGGGGAAGACTGACGCTGGCCTCCGCCCATCACAGAAGCCATTCAGGTAGGGAAAGAGACATCCTTGCTACGTGCGTCACGCTCCTGTGCAATTTCCCTGGGCCCCCGTGACGCTGGTGACATGTTGGGGTCTCCACGGGACACCCGGGATGGGGGTTATGTGGGGCTGAGATGTTTGGTGAGGGTCCGTCCCTCGTTCCTGGGTGGGAGGATGAGCGCAGGTGGTCTCGGGTCGTGGAATGCACCAGCTGTGGGAGCGGGCGGTGCCTCTCTGGGGAGCAGAGGCCGGGCATCTGGGGGACCTCGGTTTCCGTCCCCATCGCTGGGGTGCGGGCGGTGAGGATGGGCGTGCCAAAGGCGCGGGGCAGAATCCAGCAGACGGGATGCTGAGAGGCATCGCTGTTTTCTCTCCGGTGCTGCTGTGGCGGCTGCGGGATTTGCACTTCAAGTGTCCGTGCGTGCAGAAAACTCCCTGGGCTGCTCCTTGGAGGCAGGCAGGAACCTGGAGCCGTGTAGCGTAAAGCTGTCCCTTGGAGTTAAAAGTTGTAAATACTTAATATGGGGTGTTTAAAAACTGTTCCTTGGTGAGCCTAGCTGGTTTGAGGAGCTGAAAAACTAATTTCTTCATGTCTCTAGCAAAATCTGAGACACAGTATTCAGGTTATTACCAAGGTAATTCTTGATCTGTGAACAGCGAGACGTAACTCTTTCCATCTAAGTTGCAATGAGTCTCTCAAATCATGCTGCTTGTGCGATGGACACTCTCCACTTTAGGCTTTCATTAGAAATACAGATTTTCAGTCCTCTGGTTGTAAAGATAATCTTGGAACGTGGAGCAAGTATAAACTGATATAGAACTGAGGGTCTTGCTGGAAAGAGTAGCCTTGGCTCTGGGGTGTTAATTTGTTATTCCCAGTGGCAGCTTCGAGATCCCCCTCTGCGCATGTATGCTGGAATGCTGTTTTGTGCAATCGATGCGATTTTCGGAGGGGTTACGTGAACCCACGGTTGCAGTTTGTGTCTCGAGAAGAGAAGCAGCTGAGGAGTCGTGCTCGGCCCTTCACGCCCGTCCTGCCTCGTGCCGGAGCCCCATGGGCCATGCTGGAGGGGGGACCCAGTGGGTCAGGGCTGGGGGTTCCTCTCCTCGGCGCGGGTGGGAGGATGGCGCGGGTGCGTGGGAGCTGACGTTACTGGTGTGCGGCAGAGTTGTGCAGCGGGGCAGCAGAGGCAAGTGCTTGGAGCGTGGAGCAATCCTGGGGCACGTGCTGTCTGCCTTTTGTGCCTGTGTTTGTAAAAGAAGATATTTAAGGGTTAATTGGAGATTGTTCATGCTCTTGCCTGACCCCACCCCTAACCCTGTTCTATTTCTGTCATTTTTGCCTGACAGTTAAAGCAATTCTAATCCTGTAATCCCCATCCTCGTTGCTCAAAACCAAAACGTGTCTTCCAGAGTGACTCCCTGAACCAGCTAGTCAGCAGTTACCTGCCATACCCTCTTTCTAACCTGTAGCAGGTGCATGAGAAAATAAAAACTCCCCAGTCCTTTCTAGAATAACTTTTTGGCACCAGCTCGGGACTCCCCAGGACAGGGGCTCGGGCACTGCCTGCAGCCGGGCTGCCCCTCGCGCCCGGTCCCCGGCGCCGGAGAGCCCCGCTCCTCCCTGGCAGGAGCAGCTTGCAGGAGCTGCGTCTTCGGGGAGATTTCAGACCTGGCATTAATAAAGCAGTGACTCACCTAGTTTTAAAGTGCAAATGCCCGAGTGTCTTCGTGGGGTGTGAATTATGTATAAATCTCGCTTCATACATGAGGAGACAGGCTCATGTATTCATGTGCTTGCAGGGCGAGAGCTGGGGATTTTTCGCTCGCACAGGCTTATCCACAGTGGACCGAATCTTGTACTTTTTATTCAAGCAAATTCTAACCCACAGCAAAGAGGGTGTACCAGGAGGAAATACTTAAAAGTCCGACCCTGCTCTGTGTCTGTGTTAACACGGTCTCTGCACGCCCTGTTTTCCTGGCACGGTAGGAATTCTGCATGGCTGCGCTGGCGGCTGCCTCCTCTCCTGGGCTGGATCTCCACGGGCTCAAACCAGGAACTCTGAGCCTGCTTGCTGAGTTCATGGGCTTTATTCCCCTGTTGTCTGCCCTCTGCTTTTCCTTCATTTGGGATGGATTTCAGTAAAGGTTATGTTTGAAACGCGCTTTCACAAGGTTGTATTCCCAGTTGCAACGACACTTTTGTGCCGGGAGGCCCGCGGTTACGTTTCTGCACACGAGTGGCTCTGGAGGTGGGAACAGGGATAGTCGTACTGCTGATGCCTGCCTGCGACCCCCAGCGTCAGAGGTGCTGGTGGACTGTGTGCAGAAAAGGACAGACACATCCAGGGCTTTCAGCTGTTTAGAGCATTGCCTTTTTTCAGTTAAAACCAGGTGTGGCACCTAAAACTGAGCAATAGCAGAGGAACGTCTTTAATTGTGACAATGCGGCTGCAAGGTTTCGGAGCCCCCAAACTCATGGATTTCTTGAACAGAGAAATTACAGTGTGCAGAGCCTCTGTTAGCTGTCCAGGGAAACACTGCACTGTAAACATCTGGCTGCGGAAATAAGATCTAATCACTTGTGCTCACCCAGCACGTGGCGAATGCTAATGTGTCCAAACAGAGCGGCGCTTCCTGGGGTATGTGGTTGGATTTAAATAGCCATATGAATCGAGTGTGGAGAGATTAAGTCATTTGGAAATGGAATAGGAGACTCCTCGGTGAAGAATGGTTCACCAGCAACTTAATCCCCGATATAATGTGGTGAGCTCTACGTGATGAACAAGGCTTGCTTGTCTGGATACAGGTCCCACAAAGGTGGCCCCAGCATCTTCAGATAAACCCCTCTAATGCTGATAATCAAAGTGCCATCTCTGCCTTCGTTCACGTTCATCGCTCAACCCAGAGTAAAAGTAAAGGCATTTAGTGGGCTGGGATTTGCTTTTGGGAAATGAGTTTCTCTGAGTGAATGGAGAGCACCAATTTCTGATTACCTTGTAAGAGAGATTTGCTGCTCAGCGCATCACTGCTCAGAGTGGAGACGGCAGCTCTGTGGCGTTTATTTGTGAGATGCTTCTGCGAGATTCCCTCTTGCTTGGGGAAAGCGTTGGTTTCTCTGTCATGTGCAGCCTTTAAATCAGGATGGAATATTTTCCTGATCCACCTTCTCTAGATGAGGCAGGAGCTGCGCTGGGTGTGTGGGAAGCACCATGCGGTGCCATGGAGGAAGGCAGGCTGTGTGTCGGGAGCTCTAGGTGCCTGATCAGGTTCATCTGTCACACAGTGGCAGAACAATTTCAGCTGTTCTCAGCGCAGTCCAGGCATTTGGTTTTTTCTGCTTGCAAGTGTGAAGTGGTGGGATTTGCAGGAGCAGTTCATGGATGTGCACACACTCACATATGCAACGAAGGGGGACAGGGCACGATGTGTAGTCTTGAGGTGACAAGGTAGGAAAAAGTCCCAACTGACATGCAGTGATAATGAGCAATAAAAAACAAGCCTGCTTCTCTCAAAGACCCTCTTAAATAATACATGCATCTAAGGCAGTAGTGATTTTAAGACTTTAATTATTCAGTGAATATTAGTAGTAGAGTTGTTGCAGGGCATGGAGTGCAGGCTGCTCACGCCACGGGCTGCCCGGGGCTGCCCACAAGCCGCGCGTTCCCCGGTGCCCCCGGGCCATGCTGCCCCCCCAGCAGAGCCCTCCGAGCCCGCAGCTCTGCTCCCCGCTGGGGACTGGAGCCCTGCCTCCCTCCCGGGTTCTGCCTGGTCTCTGCTGGGCTGCTCAGCCCTCCTCAGGACACCTGGACCCATTTAACGGCATTTCAGTGCCCAGGAGGAAGGGGTTTTGATGCAGAGGGTTTGTGCGTTGCCTGGCAGTTACATGCATTCAACCTCTCTTCATCTTACAACTCTCCACCAGCAAGCAGAGCGATATTTTACACTGAACATGTGGAGCCGTGCCCACGTCTCCCTGAGACGCACAAAATGTGTCATTTCAGGTTATGCTATAAAAAACCATGTTCTGCTGCTCACTTTTAAAGGTCAGCCAGACTAGGACAACGTTTTTATTTTATTTTTGCATGCAGGATTCAAAAGCCTTGTGCTCTTACAACGCTTTTATGGTTCCATGAGATAAGATTTTTTAAAAAAAAAAAAAAAAGGGTTCCAGTGGGGGAATACCAGTTAAATGGGAGGGAGAAGCATGCCAGAAGCTCTGGAACTTATCCCAGGCTCTCTGGGGCTTTCCTGCTCTCAGTATTAAACACTGATTTGCATTTTTCGGTCCTATTTGGTTCAAAGTTTCCTGCTGCTCAGCAAAAGGAGAAGCACCTGCAGGCAGCTCTGGAGGAGCCCATCGCTCTTCCTGCGCTCGGGCTCCAGCTCTCTCCTGGCTCTTCCCAGGCATGTGGCATAAAAGCCCAGCACAGCCGGGAGCTGCTCAGCAGCGGCCGGGAGCCCCTTGGCATGGGGCTGCTCATCTCCTGCAACGAGGAAACAGCAAAGTCTCTTGCTGACATCCTGGGAACTGTATCTGATAGCGAGGGATTAATCTGCGTCCGGTTACAACCCCCCAAACTCCTGAGCTCACTCGGACGTCGGGCTCTGTGGCACTCGCGTCTGGTGTGGTCCGTGCTGCCCGTGGGTGAGCTGTTTGGTGCGCAGGCAGCCGAGATGCTTTGACCAGGCCGGGTGGCTCTTGCCCTGCTCCCTGTGGGGCCAGGAGCGGGCAGCCCACAGCTCGGTGCCCCGCCACTGTGCCTCCCGCTGGGACGGCACCTGGAGGGGTCTGCGCCGGAGAGCAGCGCCTGGGGCAAGTTTCCAGTGTGCTTGTGTCCCAGGGCAGGGTATCGGATGCTCGCAGGACCTTTAGGCAGACGAAGGTACTTTACGCCCGGTCCCGGGGGTGTGTGCGGCTCCCCCAGCTCTGCCGTCGGCAGAGCCCCGGCTGCAGGGCTGCGTGTGCCCCCGGGGGGCTGCGGGGCTGCTGTCAGGAGGCTCCCTGACCTCCGCGGTGCGTCCGTTTGTCTTTGAGCCGTTCGCGGTTTGAGTCCTGGAGCAGAAGCAGGTGACTGAGCTGGGACCAGCCGGGCTGCGGGCTCGATGCTCCTGGTAGGCAGCTCCTCCCGGGGCAGAGGCTGCTGCTCCGGGCGCTGCAGCGTGCTGCCTGACCCTGCCAGCAGCCGCTGCCTGGGCTCTGACTGGCTCAAAGGAAAGCTGCACGCTTTTGAGGGAAAACAAAGGCTTTCTGAACCTTTCTCTTCTGAGGCTCGCAGCTGCCCTCTGTGCTCCCTGCACAACGGCAGGCCTGCACCCCTGGTACAGCTCTGCTAATCGCAGCCCCAGCCCGAGCCCAGCAGGGCTGGAGCACAAACCGCTGTCTTATTAGCGAGAGCATCTCTTGCCTGCCATGGATTTGACAGCATCTCTTGCCTGCCAAGGTTTTTGCCTTCCCCCCCCCAGGGTGGCCTGCCCGGGGGGCTGGGTGCGAGGTGCGATCTGGGGAGGGACCGTGGCTGTCTGTCCTGCTGGGAGCGCCTTCCTGGTGCCTGCACATCCGCAGTCTGCCAGGACGGCCAGGGTTCCTTGGCGTGACTGGCAGGGATGCAGCGGGTGCCCACGGGCTCCTGCCGCCGCGGCGGGTCTGGCCCCGCGCTGCTGCCGTCCTTGGCCAGCCACAGTAAGGCAGAGGAGAGGCGAATTTTTCTTTATCTCTGTGCTGCACCTTTTTGAGCAAATTAAAAGGGCTTTGGTGTGTTAGCGAACTCTTATTGCATGGCTGTAATGAGCGATTTCTTAGTTCTGCCTGGCTCTCCCTCTGCTGAACCTTTTTAAATTAGCTGAAAATGAGAAGCCAGAGAGCAGAAGTGGGAGGGAGCAGAGGGGTTGCCTGGCCCTTCCTCCTGGGAAGAGCTCTGCTAATGAAGCTTTGCATGAAGGCTTTTATAAAAATGAGTCAAACCCACAACGACATGTAAGTGCTGGAGTTGGAGGCTATAAAAATCCCTTGCTGGGGATGGGGGGCTGTGTTGAGGTTCATAGGGTGGGTGAGCGACTACTCGTGGTCCTGGACCAGAGCGTGGTGGGAATGTGGGTCAGAGAAAGCCAAGGACCTCTGCTCATTCCTCAGATTATTTGGAATATCCCATTAACCATAAAAAGAGGGAAAAACAGTCACGTTTGTTCTGTAATGAGTTGCTTTCCCTCTCACTTTCACCGAAGTCTATCATTGCTGCATATAAAAAGAATGGAAAATATCATTAAAGCTGAATGATGATGGCATTTAAAAGGGAGGATAAAATTTATGGCCAGAGATGCTATTACAAAATACTTCCAGGATAGGTAATTGTGTAATTATTATGGGCAGAAATGAAAGTTATGGTTCATTAAAAGAAAATGACCATGAAATAACAATAAATAAAGCCAAATTAAAGCAATGGCAATTGCACGGCCCGCCCTGCCCGTGTGCTGGTAGGTGCAGGGCAGAGGGGTGTGCGGCTCCTGGCCGCGGCTCCCCGACGGAGCAGGCTGCGAGGGACGAGCAGTTGTCACTGCCCACGCTCACGTTAGGACGTGGCCGTCCTGCGCAGCAGCGAGTGTGTCTCTGCCCTGGCCCCAGGCTGGCGGCATCGCTGCCGAGCGAGTCCTGGAGCAGCTCCTCGCGTCCTGCCCTTTCGTCTCCCGGCCAGTGCTTGGATACGATGGGAACAGGAGAGGGGCAAAGACTGCTTTGGCTGGAAGCTGGCGCAGCCGTGCCCGGCGGCACAAGCCAGGAGGTTGCACTTGGATCGGTGTTTAGCAGCAGCGATGTGAAAACGCAGCTGCAAGGCAGAGCGATTTCTCCCAGTGCCTGGGGAGAGATCCCATTTCCCTGAGCTTTCGTATAAGAAGGTGAAGTGGCTGCTTTCCAAAAGCTCCTGGAAGGCAGGCAGTGTTTGCTGGTGAGCATGGGTACGTGCTGCCTCTCCCCAGGGACCCGTGGGAGCACTTGCCATGACAGGGGTCAGCCACCCCCGGTCCCCTTTGCGAGGCGGTGCCCAGAGAGTTGGGCAGAGGACTCCAGTACAAACTCCCTGGTCCAGCTGCCTTGCCTCATGGGGTTGGGGGTGGATGGGGCCTCGGACCCTCGGCAGGACCCTCCTGGCAGTGGCTGGTGGGCACAGCGGGGCTGCGAGCTGAGGCTGGGCGGGCAGGATGGCGAGGTCAGGCTGGCAAACACAGGTCCGGTTGGAGCAACTGCCAGAGCGCGTGTGCTGGGAAAGGACTGAGTGTGGGCTTGTGCTTGTGGATACTTCCACCACCAGCAGCATGCTCCCCACATCCCGCTTGCACCCTTTACCGAGCCTTTCCTCCAGTGGCTGCTGGGGCTCCTGCCCGTGCCCTGGGGGTGTGGAAGGGGCTGAGTGCGTGCTCCTGAGCTGAGGGTGCGGAGCGGCCAGGTCTGATGGCATGATGTGTGCTCGTTTGTACGTGTTTCGGGCTGGCACACTGCAGAAACACAGCTTCCCCTTCCTCCCCGCAGCCTGGCTCCTGCTCGCTGCAGGAATATAAGTCTGTTCCCAGTGACCCAGGGGATGTCTCGGTGCGTGGCTCTGCGCTCGCTCCTCCAGTGCTCATTAAACAGGGCCTGCAGGGATCACCCACTCTCAGGTCATGGGAATGAAGTCTATCCAGCCCTGTTTGGCTAATTTGTGTTGTGCTTGTGTGGGCCATTACCCAGCGAAAGTCGCTGATTTGTGATGCTAACTAGCTTCTAAACCTGGATCCCAGAGGTGATAAGCCAGCACATTAGTTTTCTTTCTTCCTTAATATTTTAATGGTACTGGGAGAGGAAACAGCAGAGCAGCCTGGATTTCTGAAGAACACCATGACATTTCTGTGTCACTGCAGGACAGAGATGCTGTCCTGGTCCTCCATCTTCCAGCCAGGGGATGCTGCGTGATGGCGAGACAGGAACATTGGTTTTAGCTGTGATTGGGGATGGTGGTGGTACTCTGAAGCCAAAGGCAGCACGATGTGCCATCCCCTCTTGGAGCAAACCGTGCATCTCGTAGTCAGCTGCAATTAACTAACATGCTCATTCATTTCAATAAAGCTCTTAGCTTGGCTGTGGCAAGAGGTTATTAATTTCACTGGGTAGGATGGATGGGTGTGAGGGCTGTTAGGGGTAAGAGCAGAGGTGCAGGAAGTCTGAAGCAGGGCTAGTGCTTCTCCTTATGGGTGGGCTGGGGAGATGCTGGGTTGAGCCACATGTGTGTCATCAGCAGCCCTGGGACGGCTGATGCAGGCTGGGACAGCGTTGCCCATGCCGTGCCGGGCTCTCCCAGTGCCGCAGTCATGGCAGGCACCAGCAGCTCTGCCTGGGGGCTCTGGGGCACAGCCCTGCGTGACACCGGCTGTTTCTCCTCCCGCAGTGCATGTAGAGCCCGGCACGTGCGAAGTCATTGCAGCTCACAGGTGCTGCAATAAGAACAAGATCGAGGAGCGCTCCCAGACGGTGAAATGCTCCTGCTTCCCGGGGCAGGTGGCAGGGACGACGCGGGCAGCTCCCTCCTGCGTGGATGGTGAGTACCCCGTGGCTGCAAGCCATGTACCCTGAACCCCCCCAGCTGCGTCTTTTACCCCATCGGTCCGGCTGGTGCAGAGTTTCTGTGCCCCCAGAATTTACAGAGGAGACCTGCCCAGGGGCTCCTGCGGTGGAGCAGAGGGGGAGAGGGAGCGTTCTGGGGACACTCTCCATTGGTGTGGCTGCGTTACCCCACCCCATCCACCTCCTGGCTGCGTGCCATGGGTGAGTGATGGTGCTCCAGTGGTTCCTCTTCCAGCGCGTTGCTGCACTGGGGCCAGGCGCTGCAGCGTTGATCCCTGCAGGTCTGCTCACTGTGCCACTGCAGCCAGCGGCAGGGACGTGACTCCAGCTATGCAGCACCATCACCTGCGAGGAGCATTAAGCAAAGCTCCAGCCATGTATATTTTATTGAATGGCATCATGTGGTGTCACGGAATCCCAGAATGGTGGGGTCAGAAGGGCCCTCTGGAGCCCACCCCGTCCCACCCCGTGCGTGAGCAGGCACCCCCAGAGCAGGGGCACAGGGCCGCGTCCAGGCGGGGGGTGAATGTCTCCAGGGAAGGGACCCCACAGCCTCTCTGGGCAGCCTGTGCCCCTGCTCGGGCACCCGCACAGGGAAGGGGTTTGTCCTCATGTTCAGGGGGAGCTTCCCGTGTTCCAGCTTGTGCCCGTGGCCCCTTGGCCTGGCGTTGGGCACCGCTGGAAAGAGCCCGGCCCCATCCTCCTGACACCCACCCTTCAGATATTTATAAGCACTGATGAGATCCCCCCTCAGCCTTCTCTTCTCCAGGCTGAACAAGCCCAGGTCTCCCAGCCTTTCCTCATCAGGGAGAGGCTCCACTCCCCCAACCATCTCCGTAGCTCTCCGCTGGACTCTCCCCAGCAGTTCTCTGTCCTTAAACTGGGGGGCCCAGAACTGGATGCAGCACTCCAGATGTGGCCTCACTGGGGCAGAGCAGAGGGGGAGGAGAACCTCCCTCGCCCTGCCGGCCACACTCCTTTGAATGCACCCCAAGGCACTGTTGGCCTTGGCCCCAAGGGCCTGGTGCTGGCTCAGGGTCGGCTTGCTGTCCCCCAGCACTGCCAGGGCCTTCTCAGCAGAGCCACTTTCCAGCAGGTCAGCGCCCGCAGCAGTGTCACCCATATTTGCCTGCCCTTGATTTTTACCCATAAGCTCTCGATTCATTCTTCCTCCGCCCCTCGGCAGAGCTCGATGCATTCCGGTTGCTCCCTCACATAAAAAGCAACTCCCCCACCTCACCTTGCTTGCCCGTCTTTCCTGAAAAGCCTGTAGCCGCCCATGACAGCATTCCAGTCGTGTGAGCGATCCCACCATGTCTCTGTGATTGCAGTGAGATCGTGGCCCTGCGACCACACACAGCTCTCTAGGGCCTCCTGTGTATTCCCCACGCGGCGTGCTTTGGTGTACAGGCATTTCAGAGGTGACTGAGCACACAGGTGTCCCTGAGGGGTGCAAGAGGATCCACTACAGCCATGCACAGCCTTGAGGTGGCTGGTGTCCTGACTGCCATCTCTTGAGGCAGCTCAGGCACCTTCGTCGCTGCTCTGGTTGGCCTGGCTTGTTCCCCTGTTAGATGTGATGGCTTTAGCATTGCCACTTTGGCCCCCACCCCCCGAGTCCCTCAGTTTAAGGCCTTCCTCACCAAGTCGGCCAGCCTGCTGCCAAGGGTTCCTTTCCCTTCTAGACAGGCGGATTCCATCCTTCCCTAAACAGCTGTGGTTGCTGGGGAAAGGCCCACTGTCATAAAAGCGAAAACCCTCACAACAGCACCAGCCACGTAGCCAAGAGCTGATTTGCATTATTCGCCCATTACTGGCTGCCCCTTTTTCTCCAGCTGGTAAAATGGAGGAGAAGGTGACCCAGGCACCAATATTTTTCACTTGCTCCCCCAGGGCTTTATAGTCTTCCTTGGTTCTGCCTGGGCTCTGGCTTATAGCATCATTTGTGCCCACATGGAAGAGTAACAGCGGATAGTAATCTGTGCTCTTGACAAGTTGTGGCACCCTCCCAGCGATGTCTTGGATCAAAGCTCACAGAAGAGAGCAAACCTCTCGTGACTGTCAGGTCGGCAGATGGGCGCCTCAGTGCCTTTTAACAGAGAATCTCCCACTATGAGTGCTCGTCTCTTCTTTTTACGGTCGCCGAAGAGCTGCCGGGAGCAGCTGCAGCTTCTGCCAGCATGGTATCGATTTGCTTGGCAGCCGGTGTCCTGTGAGCATGGTTGTGTGCAACACTGAGAGATGCAAGGATGAATGGTCAGGGAAGGCTTTTGTTTCCCAAACAGCTTGTGTGTGTCTTTCCCAAAGAGAGGGGAGCCTTCTCTAGTTACCCACGTTGGAGGCATCAATTACAAGAGCCTAACAGAGCTGAGTAGTGGTAGACGGTCCCTTTGCCTCCGTACGAGGAGCCTGCAGTAGGTTAGCAAACAGCGCTCTTATCCCTGCTTTTGTTGGAAGCAAGGACAGGGCTGTCATTAGACTTTTTACCTGGGGTAGGGAGAGAAATCAGGGTGCTTCGGAGGCAGGTGGAGCAGCTGGGTCAAAGGAGGGTGGGCGGCTCATCTGCAGGGCCGCTGCAAACGTGGGCTGTGCTGGCGAGAGGGGCTGCACCCCCCGAAGGCAGGCAGGGCTGGCGCCCCGTCCCCCACGCGCTGCCAGCCCAGAGCAGCCTCCCCCGCTGCCGCCGTGCCCGGTGCCGCAGCCCGGCCGCTGATGGCCGCCTCTCCCCCAGCCTCCATCGTGCTGCAGAAGTGGTGGTGCCAGATGGAGCCGTGCCTCGACGGGGAGGAGTGCAAGGTACTGCCCGACCTCTCGGGCTGGAGCTGCAGTAGCGGCAACAAAGTGAAGACAACCAAGGTATGTCCCCTGTAGGGTGCTGAGGGGGGAAGCCTCGCTGGCCTGGCCCCAGCCTGGGGCAAGCCAAGCCCAGGAAAGCACCCCTAGGAAGTTTGCAGGGGAAGGGGAGAGCCTCGGCTTTTCCAGGACACATGCTGTTTGTTCTGGACGCACCGAAGCAGAGCAGAGGGTCTGGGCTGGGCTGTTGTCGCTGGTGCTGGAGGGGCCAGCATGGGTAGCACACCTCTGAGTGGGTCCCACGGCTTTGCTGATGGATACCTCCCGCGGGGAGGCTCGGTGGGAAGGGTGTTGTGAGGCTCAGCCCGCGAGCAGACGTGCTGGGGATGTTTCTGTGCCAGCCCAGGGCTGCTGGGCCATCCTGGCTGCTCCCCAGCATCTCCCTGCTGCTCTGGGGCAGCAGGTTGCTCGTCCCAGCCGTGGCGTGGCCCTGAATCCATCACTGCTCCCCCGTCTGAGGCAATCATCTGTGACAGAGCGCTACATGATTATTATTTTCATGGCTTGCTGAATGCCCCAAAGAACAAGGTATAATTAAAATTTTATCAAACTCATTAGTAATTACATATATGCCATGGTTAATCAGTTGCATAATTTTGTAATCATTGTTCATACTGTTGAGTGTAATTATTCCTTATGCTTTAGTTTTTCTCACCCCACATCCCTTGCCATAAAATTATCACATTAAGTCATGTTGGGATTTTTTTCATTACTGCTATTATTTTTGTGCACAGAAAGCACTTTCATGCTCAAGTGTTTTTATGGATGTCCAAGACGGTTCCTCTGGCCTTTGGCATCCATCACTGACCAGTGACTGCAGCACTACATTTAGCTCATTGTCTTTTTCCCATCTTAATATTGTTCATTTATTTTTTCCCTCGGCTCACAACTTAGCCCAAAGTCTCTGCTCTGGCTTTGCTGATCTGGGCTCTCACTGGGGACCGTTCCCACCTGCAGGACCCCAGGGCTGATGCTCTCCTCCCTTGTGCAGGAGCCCTGACCTCCGTGGCCACCCTCCTAGCACCCCTTTTGGGTCCCTTGCACTCCCCTAGGGAAGCTGCATTTTGGAAATGCAGACCTATGTTTTCAAAAGGATTCTGGGTGCCCCCTTAGGAACTGTGCTGAGGGGTTGAATTTGCCCCTCCAGGTCCCCTCTGGACAAACAATCCATAAGCTGAAATTTGGAACGACCACTCTCTTAAATGCACGCAAAGAGCAAATCCTGTTTGCATCTCCTGGGACTGTTTGCTGACAATCTGCAGACGGGAGAACCGGCTGGATGTGTTGGGTAACTTGACCGTTCCCGTTAGCAGGCGCCTGCCCCACTCTTCTCCTCTGCCCGCAGGTCACGCGATAGCCTCCATGCAGCTCGGCGGCGGCTGAGCCGCCTCGGCGCGGGTCCCCGGTGCTCTGCAGAGCGTGGGCGGCAGGACGTGGTCCAGCCGGGCGGTGCCTGCGGAGGCGGGATGCTCCAGAGCTGCCATCCTGTGCCTCCCGGTGGGACCGTGCCAGGCACCAGATCAGAGCATCCGCTGAGCCCTGGCTTCCCTGGAGGCGGCAAGTATGGGACCCCAGCACAGCTGCAAGACTCCTGTCACTCCATGGTCCCCTCCTGCCCCATGGAGACGCTCACCGACCAAGAAATGGGCTCATTTTCCCATCCTCTTAAGTAAAATACTCCAGTCATGAAAGAGCTGTTGACAATACACAGACAGACAGACAGCGGTCCCCCAAAATGGGCTTTACTCTGAAATAGTTGCAATCATTACTGTGAGTCGCCTGTCCCCATCTCCCAAGATGTTGAATCAGGGCCGCTGTCAGGAATTGGGAAGTCAATGGTTGTGTGAAACCCTCCCTTGTTTGGCTCATGGCCCCTGGCCCTGTGGGTTCCCAGGAGCAGGCACTGAGCTCTCCGGGGGGCTGGGGGGCTGCTCTGACCCCCGGAGCGTTGTGCTTTCCCTGCCCTGTGTCCTGGCTGCTGTGACCATGCGTAGAGGATGCACTGGCGTGGTTGGGGCTGCCTGAGACCCCGTCAGCCCCCGGAGGTGGGGAAATGTCTCCATGGCGCATGCTGCTGGTTTCTCCTTCCTCGGTAATTGCATTAATCAGGCTGCAAGTTTAGTATCTGTTCTCTACCGTGCAAGTCCCAGGCACCAAGTTACTGCTTGTGTTTGCAATCGAATTTCAGGATAACTTGTGGGGGAAGCCCTTTTCTGTCTGTGGGTCTGGTGTGCCTGACACCATGCAGATGCCCAGCCAGAGACCCAGACTGAGCCAGGCTTCATTGCATTAATTCAAAATAAAGAAAAATGTACCATCTCCTGGCCGTGAGCTTGTGACCTTCTCCAGGACGCACCGTTTTCCCTGGCGTGGCAGCCTGAGGGGGAGAGGGTGGGAGCCCCGCAGTCCCAAGACCATCAGGGCTGGGGATCCCAGGGCTGCTGCACTGGTGGGGCCGGTGGCATGTGGCCTGAGCAAGAGCATCACTGCAGGGAGTGGGGCCAACGTCCCCCGGGGTGCCCCAGCCCCACTCATCACCCGCGCGGGGGGACGTGCTGGCTCAGGAGGGGCTGGGGGCCAGTGCCGGCGTGGGGGCTGGCAGCGCGGCAGCTGCCTGCCTCCATGCTCCGGCTGCCACTGGCAGGACTCGTTATTTAGACGTTTTTGTAATGGGGTACGTAATACCTGCTCCAGATGTGATGTAAATACCAGACTGTGAAATAATAAATTCATTTTAATCTCTGCAAAGGATCTTTTCATTCAGCAGCAAAGGGAGGCTTTGGGAGTGCTTCTCTTGCTGACTGCATCCGAGGCACAGAGGCTGGGGGATCTCCCCTGGCCATTCCAACCAGCTCATGCAGCAGCAGCCGCTCTCATTGCTCATGCAACTATCTAATTCTCTGACTCAATAAAATCTTTTGGCTGTGACTTACACTCTCTAATTACACGTTGCATTAAAAAGGCATACTCTTTCATTTAGCCGAACCGCAGAGGAACAGTTCAGGCGATGCTCAACAGGATGATTTTCGTCTCGATTTCACTGATGTTGCTGTGCGATGAGTCTGCCCACGTCTCTCCGTTTCTGCATGCTGAGGTCTGACCGACGACAACCCCCTCTGGCTCCCGTGGGCCGGTAGCCGCCCCTCGGGGCCACAGCTGCTGCTGTGCTGCCAGCGCTGCGGAGCACTTGGGCTGTCAGGGGCCCTGCGTGTCTCAGCTGCTGGGTTACTCTGCAAAGGGCTTTGTGTTTTGTCAAGTGCTTGGATATTGGGTTTTGTGATCTGGATATTTGGGTTTTCTTATTACCCGTTGCACTGGCTGGGATGGGCAAAGCTCCGCAGGGGAGGAGCTGGCGGCTGCTGCGTGCCCAGGGCCATCAAGCTCTCCTGACATCAGGATATCGCTGTGGGACAGTCCCGGCTGCACAGTGGCTTTCTGTCCCGGGCTGGGCACAGCTGAATGACCAAAAATACCCTTGAGATGCCTTTCCTTCGTCAAAAGAGTGATATGAGCCTGGGTCACAAGTTATCAGGAGAAGGGATGCACAGCAGGAGCCTCCTTCCCCAGGGACAAAAGACTAAGATGGACGAAAGATGCAGAAAAAAAACACCATCAGGTTTCTGTACATCTCCTGATGCAAGGCCATATCTGGCAGGACGTCTTATCAGTTAAAAACAGCAAATGGAGGGAGAAAAAAAAGAAATCCAGAATAATTGGCAAGAGGTGCCTCAGCATTGAAAAAAAGAGGATCTGTTCTCGCAGAGGAATGGCAGGACTCGTCCCCCAGGCACGGGGCAGCGTTTGTGAGGAGGGAGGCGGAGGGCAGGGGACAGGACAGGGCTCTGTGTGCCCCGCTCCAGGCCAGGGCACGGGGCAAGGGCCGGGGCTGCTGGGCTGAACAAACAGCCGGTCCAGCTCATCTATTGAATGTTGTTCACAGCATGAATAATTTACCCCGCTGCTCTCAGACGACAGCTTGGAGAGAGCAGGGGCTGGTGTGGGAGGCTGGGCTGGGCGGCATAAACCAGCGCTTCCCTACTCAGCTGAAACTGGCCCGGTGGAGCCCCAGAGTCCCTGGGCTTGTGCCTCCAGCCCCAGCACGGGGTTTGTCAGCAGAAACTGCTGCTTCCTCCAGGGTGAGGAAGGACTAGGGGCCAGAGGGGCTATGTGTGCTGTGAGCTGGGGGGGAAGGGGTTAAAGGGTGCCATGCAAGGGCAGCTGGGGGCAACAGGCAATCTGGCACCAGGAGAGCTTAAAGAAAGGATGCAGGGGCCATGGGTGCTGATGCTGCTGCAGGATGAGGTACTGCTCTTAACTTGCTGTTGTTCCATGCAGAAGCTGGGCTGTCCCTGGCATCAGTCTGGGGCTGGGCTGAGGCTTCCCCTCCATCCAGCCATGCACCAGGGCTGTCAGGCTGGGGAGCTGCAGGTGCTTTGGCTGGTCTTTCTTCTGCTCTTGGGGCTGGGGTGGAGCAACATGGCTCTAAGTTGCTTGTTCTGTCTTAGCAGCCTTCCCATGTCTCTCTTTTCCCAGTTCTGGCTTGTACTGGGCTGTTGGGGGGCTCTGCAGTGCTCTTTGGCACCCTGGGCAGTGGAGTTATCTCAGTGCCTTGGACATGCTGCTCTGCTGCAGGAGAGGGGAGAGCAGCTCCCTGCTGCTGACACGCACTTGTGTGTGTGTCTGGTGTGTTCTCCATGCCCCTAAGCTCGGCACAGCTGCTGAAGATGGCACTTGGTTGCCGTCCTCTGTCTCTGTGGGGGTGTGCAAGGGCTTCCTCTCTCTGCTCCTGCTCTGACCTTTACAACTGCTAATGAGCTGGGAGCTTTAACTGATTCTCAGCCGGGCTCAGACTTCACTGCACCAGTGTGGTGGGTGCCTCCTGTCCCCCCATCTGCTCCCAGGGCTCTGGTGGTGTTATTCCTTGCTGCAGTTCCTGCTCTCAAGTCTGTATGTGAGTGAATTCTGTCTGGAGAAGCTTGACCAGAGGGATGCCAGAAATGGGCAATTCCAGAGCAGTTCTGGAAAGCGGCAGGGAGGTCTTGTCAAGGATCCAGAGCTCCTTGTGAGGCTGCAGTGCAAAGCCCTGGTGCTGGCACCCCTCTCCTGGGGCACGGGCTGTGGGAAGGCGAGCAGCCTGGGGCTGTGTGGCAGTGCTGGCATGCATCTGCTGCAGCATGCATGGTAGCAAAAGCCCTTGAACTGTGCCCCTCTGGGAGCAAACCCCTGCTGCAGCCACCTGGTTTTGGTGGCAGAAGCTTAACCACAAATAAGCTGCACCTGTGAATGCCTAAATATCTGTGCTGCCCCCACCAGACCTCATCCCTGTCAGCTCAAGTGATCGCTGAGGCTGGTGAGCTCTGGCTTAATACCTTCCTTCCCTCCCTCCAATATTGACTGTGTGAGTGTGTACTTGAGAGAAAGAAAAATGCCTGGCTCTGGAAGAGAGCTGAGAGCGTGTTCTGGCCAGCAAAGGCTAATTAACTCATAGTGATCCTGGGGCAATGTGCATTAATTTCTCCAGGATGCTTTGCTGAGAGCTTCCCCGTCCTGTCTCTTCTCCTTTGCACGGTGGCTCCCACTGCTCTAGCAGGATCTCCCCCCAGATGCCACCCCTCGCCAGGGGCCAGGGCCAGTCTGTGTTTGTACTGTCCCCACCTGGGAGGCCTGTCCCCTCCAAGAGCCCCGGCTGTTGAATGCAGAGTGGCAATCTGTTATTTCCAGTAACAAACACTGGGCTGCTGGGAGTGTCCCCGCCTGGCTAAGCGTATTCATAGCCGGCTCACAATGTGAAGGATCCACTCTGCAGAAGTGTTGAGCTTGACACCTATGTTGATATAAAAACATTTTATTGTCTGCATAATAGCCACCCTTAATGCTTATTTTTCACTTACTGCAATACATGGTTTAGTGAGGAAATAGCCCCTTGGTGTGTCTGAGTGCTGACCTCGCCTGTTGTATGCCACTATCACAGTGAAGTATATAAATCTGGAAAATCACTGCTCCCCTCCTGGCAGGTAAATGCTTTTCAGAGGAAAGTGCTGCAGCCTGAGGTAGCGGTGTTTTTACCTCCCGTCTCGGGGGGAGCTGGGGAAGGACGCTCCTGGGACGCTCCTGTCATGGCTCCTGGCACTCCTCCCTGTGTGTATTTTCGGTGCTTTCCATTGGCCAAAGAAGCAGAACATCTCTAGCAGGAGCATTAAGCCAAGGAAGAGGGTGATGGAGATGGGAACATCCCTGCCCCGTGGCTGCTGGGCGCCTGCTCCTGTGGCACGGTCTTTGTGTGACACCCCCTGTCTCTGGTCCCTCGGCGGGACGGTGCCACCCCTGCAGCCTCTGGCTGCCTCGGACACCTCGTCCCCTCCTCCCCATGTGGGACCATGCTCTTGGCCCCTGGAGGGCAGAGGAGCACCCGCACTGGCAGCTTAGAGACCTCGTGATCCCGGCCCAGGGGCCCAAATCCTCCTAAGCCCGGTCTTGGCACATAAGTGCAGTAGCTGATGGGAAGCTTGTGCAGCCAAGGTTTGCAAGTCACCAAAGGGGCAATTAGTCAGAGGAAACAGTCACAGTTAAGGTACTTCCAATATCATCTCCCTGGGTATTATAATTACACCCCATTCAATTAGTCTCCAGCAAAAAAAAAAAGCCTTTTGTATTAATGCTTGGTGGAGAATTATTAGAGAGTGAATTAAAAGACAAGAATTCCATTTTACTTCACAACAATAAAGGCATAATATATAAAATACCCCAAAATTACAAGCTGACTAAATTTAGAGCTGTGCTAGGAGGTGAAATGAAAGGTAAAATGAAGCCCTTTAAGCGGCTACGATGTACAGTACAAGGTGGGTATTATCTGAGAAGTTAGATGGAAACATAATTAACCACCCAGCATTATGCTGAAAGATGGCAAATTGAAATGGGAGACAAAATTAGGTGAAATTGCAGAGCAAACTCATTTATTTTTGCTTTATAAATCAGTGCTACTTGTCAGCAGTAATGCAAAGCGGTTCCGGAGCAGGAGCTTTCAGGGGGATGCTGCTGGCAGGGACCTTACCTTGTCCAGGCCAGGACTGCTGTGCTCGCCCCTGTACCACGAGCCGTGTGTCGCCGTGGGAGGGCCGAGTCCTTGGTGCCCCTCTCCCTGGCCCGGCCACGGTGGGTGCTGGCCGGGGCCGCCCTGCGCCCTTCCCAGAAAGCCGGTTGCTCTCCCTCGTGTTTTACTGCCGTAACTAGTGCCACCCTTGCGACTTCTGCCAGCGTCGCTCCTACACCGTCTCGCTGAGGACTTGCCTTCAGTGGCCTCTTGCAGCCCCAGTTTAGGGATGGAGGAATATTTTCTTTCACTGGCTTTAAATTTCCTCCTCTCAGATGTAATTGGCTCCCTTTCCCTGTGGCAGGAAGAGGCAGAAGTAACCTCTGCCGCCTCCATCCTACTGCTGTCACTCAGCTTGCTCCTCTCTGGCCATTTGGTTTATTGCTGCCTTTACAGTGAATTCAAACAAGGACAGGAAAATTTTGCCTTTTCTAGAAGCCACAAGATTTTTGCTGAAATCACCTCAGCTATGGGGAAAAAAAAAATACCATGCAGCTCCCATGCCATATTTAGGAATGTAGAAAACCAAAACTGGCGTCTCAGATGAGAAGCAGACTCTATCTCATTCAGCTGATATGATTCAAACGGGAGGAAGGTGCCCTGCAGCAGGTCTGGCAGCTGTGTGTGTGTTTGCCCTTGAGCATGCGGTTCAGTATTTCTCTAGTTTGCTTATCCTTTCACTAAGAAACTCTATACCTTTTTTTTTCCCTGTCGTGCTCATAAGTAGATGCATCCCTGTTTGACCAAGGGGGCTGCAGGGGGTGAGTGAATGGCTCCAGCGTTCTCACACGCAGCCCCATCCCACTGGCACTTGGGGCCAGGAGCAGAAGGCAGCCACTGTCCCGGCGGCTGTCGGGCCCCACTGCCAGGACAGGGGGACACAGGGCTGTGGGAACCTTCCCCGTTGCCTCGCACGTGGTGGCACTCCATTAGAGTCACCAAGATAAAAATACAACTGCACAGTGTTTGCTCTGGTTAATAAGCTCTGATGGGGCTGTTTGAAGCATTAGATGGCTCTTCAAAAAAACGTGTCCTCATGTTTTATTAAAATGTGCTTTTGTGGAGATGCTCTTAAGAGAGTGAATAAAATATTCATTCAGATGTTGCTGTGCAATAAAAGCAGAGTCAGGGCGCAAACTATGCTGCTGGGGGTCACCTACAGACCTGACCCCGCTGCAGGCAGCCGGGCTCCTGCCATGCCCTAGGAGGGTCCCTGGGGACGGTGGCCCTCACTGCCTCCTGCCTGGGAGACCCCAGCCACGTCCAGTGGCTCTGGCACAGCCTTTCCCTGCAGAAACACTTGCTCTGTCTGGCCCTGGAGCAATCGGAGCTGAACAGGGCTGCTGCTCACTTCCCTTGCAACATCTCTCATCTGCCCCGAGGTTTTAGCTGTGATCTGGTCGCTCTGCCCGGGAGCGACTGCCTGGCCCAGGACTGTTGTAGCAGCCCAGTGGGTCTGAGCAGGAGCCAGCAGCAGCAGAGCCTGGAGGTGTGAAAGCCAGGGGAGCACTGGCAGCACAGGGCGGCCAGTATCTCCTCGGCACTTGATTTTGGGAGACCCGCAGAAGGCTTTGGCTTGTCAGAGGCTGTGTTTGCTCCAGATATCAGCCCAGGGCCTGTCCCTTTGTCCTGTACCCAGGCGGGTGATGTGGGACAGCCCAGGGACCGCTGCAGAGGTGGCACCGCACCGGCGAGCAGTGCCCGTGCTCCACCTCGCTGCGGGCAAAGCCCCATCCCCATCTCCCCTCCCACGCCAGCAGGAAAAGGCAGGAGTCCCGAGCCGCAGACATGGTTGTGGCTGCTGCGGCCAGCCTGGCAGCACTTGTCCCTTGTCTCTTCTCGTGGGCACAGCTCTATGTCCAGGTTTGGTTCCCTGCACATTTGGAAACGCTAGATGCTCTCCCCTCCCCAGGCAAAAGGTGCACAGAGATGGGGGGTGTTGCATGGGCATCGGCTCATTCTGGGCAGGCTCTGCTTACTGACTGCTTCAGGGATTAAAAGAGAGTCTCATTTTTATAAAGTGATTTCTAGCCTCGTTTTCCTGCTGGGGGGTGGGGGGGGCTGCAGTGGCCAGAGCAGAGATGGAGCCATTGGCATGGGCAAAGCAGCGAGGGAGGTTGCAATTTAATTTGTGCATTTCCCAGCTTGTTGTTAATCTCCTGATTTTTCTGCTGGTATTTGATTTCCGTAGCATTACTTCATCATAAAGGGATTAGCTAGGACCATAGGTCTTCCCTTTGATGCTCATCTGCTGGGGATTACTGAGAAATTTTGTAGTTAGTTAATGGGTCAAATAGGTAAAAATGAAAATATGCATATGATTTTGTTGGCATTTGCAGGAACATCCAATCTATGCTCTAGCACTTGCTCTCCTGGCCCGTTCAGCATCCCCTGCTGCCTGTCCACAGGGATTCTGATCCTCTGCCATCAGGTTCAGAGCCCTGGAGCCATAAAGCAGGAGCTGCTCTTGGGAAAGGGTCTTCTGTGCTGCGCTGCTGCTGCTCTGGCAGCCCTTTCACCCGTGGGGGCCAAGGCCACTGAGAGATGCTCTGGGGAGATGAAACTGCGCTGGGCATGGGAGGACTCGGCCACCTGGGCAGCTCCCACGGATGTGGGACAGACTCGTCTACAGCTGTGTGAAGCCCATGTCGCGGCACGGAGGTTGGTGTGGCTGTGTCACAGGGATGCTCGTGCCTCTGATGCAGAAATGGACCCCATCTCTGTGGCTGGTTCCCCCCAGGCAGGTCAGCCTGTCCTGTCCCCTCTGCCAGCCTGGCCGACGGGCTCCCTGGGGACACGCTGCCCCTGCCCAGGTGCTCAGTCCAGCTTCCCACCCCCCTGGCGAGGCCGTGTGGTTTTAGGCTGAAGGGATATCTTCCAGTTTTCATCCAAGTCAGCAGGAAAAGGCCGATGCCAGCTCCCACGCTCTCCTCACTGGCCGCAGGGCTGGTGCCCACGGGCTGCGCAGCCTGTCCAAGGCACCCCTTGGCCCAGGGCGGCTTTGCTCCCCCATCTCAGAGGGTCCCTCTCTCCAGCGAGCACCAGCTCCGCAACCCCGTCCTGCCCGGCTCACGCCGGTCGCTTGCTGCAGCCGCAGTCCTCGGGGAACGCCGTTTCCCCGCCCCGTGCTCGGGCCCGGGCAGGGCGCTCCGGCCGCGCGACGCTTCGTGACGGGGCTGCGGGGCCCGGGAGAAGCTTCGGCATCGTTCAACGGCCGCGCTGGCGGGGCCGGCACGGGCAGCCAGCGGTGCTCCAGCGGCAGCACACGGAGCGTGGGCAGGACATGCCTGGGGCGGCGTGTAAAATCCCTGCAAAGCAGGGCTTGAATTTTTCCTCTGCGTGTCAGTGGCAACAGAGATTAGTATAATATTAGCGAGTTGACCTGAATATGAATAAGTTGGACATCCCTAATAAATGCCTGCTAACTGAAAACACGGACAAATTAGCACATGCTCCATTGCTTTCTAATGATGTGCTTTTCTTTGGTGCCAGTCTTCCCCACCGTGTTGGGAGCCAGCTGCGTCTTGAGTCCCATGGAGGAGGGCTGGCCACCTCCCTCGCCATCACCTTCTCCACCGCCCCTCCACGCTGCTCCCCAGCCTGCCCGGCCCGGGCTGGTCCCGCTGAGCCACCGGGACAGGGGTTCTGTGAGCAGAGAGGTGCATAATTGATTTATTGGTAACATGATACACTGCACGGAGCCAGGATCAAGTAACGATCCAATTAAATACTTGTGGATGCATTCATATTAGTGAGCGCTAAGTCAATCAATTATTTAAATACACTGGGAATCATGTCTTGCGATTATTAAAGGGGCTGAAATCATGTGGCATTAACAACAATAACAAATATTGTGGATACTCAGACCTTTAAGAAAATGATTCCACGAGTTGTGGAATCTTTGCAGGAGCTGCAAGGCTGGGAGGAGATGAATATGGATCAGCGGGTTTTATCACACGTGCCAGCACCGAGGGACAAAATTAAAGAGTGTTTAAAATTCTCTGCAAAGACAAAATGTAGAATATGAAAACTTTTGCAATCATTTATAATAATGAAATTTTGATTAGAAAGGCAGGATCATGCATAAGTTATTGCATCAGCCCTCCGGGCCAAACAGCGGGTAGCATCGGTGAATTCAGCGGAAGCATTTTGGCTTTGCCGCAGCGGAGGCCGGGGCGCCCGAGCCGGTCGGGAAGCGGGATGGGAGATGGGGCTGAGCAGCCTGTGCTGATGGCGGGGTTTGGACGTGCAAAATGAACTGACCTGGTGGGGGAGGAGGAGGAGGAGAAGGAGGAGGCGGCAACTCCCCTGTTAGGGGTATCTTTCTGAAACATCCCCCAGCGGGCGCTTGCAGCCCTGGTGGCTCGGCTCCACACGTACCATGCAAAGGAAGGGAACTTTTCTCCCGTGTTTTCTGCTCTTACATAGTGGGGAAAACAGTATATAAATTATTTAAGCAGGCAGAAGATAATTAACTCTAATCAATCTGGATTCTGCCCAGGTTATAGCTCTGCAACAGCATTAATCTTACTAATTACTTAATATTACTAACACAGTTTTCAGCGAGTCCAACAATGCATTCAGTGAATCTGGCATTGAGTAATAGATGTAAAGTGATTGATTCTGAGTTGAAAAGCCCTTCGGTACTGCAAATCCAACCATTTTATTAATCAAATTATCACTCCTAGGGCATTCAAGAAGTAGCAGCTCAGTCTCGCAGAGAAGTTTTTTCATTACACTGATGGGTTGGTCTTGGGTTGCATTAGAGAGGATGTTATTTCAAGAACATTAAGAAAGAAGAATTTAGGCTAAATTGACAGTATCTCTGATAAACAGTAGTTTAGACTGCAAGGTGAGGTTCAAAGCCTGGGTTTGATCAGTGGAACCGGAGCTTGTGTCCAGCTCCATGGTGATCCAGCCCTCCGGAGGGCTTGGGCAGGATCCATCCAGGTGTCTGGTGAGAAGCACAAGCCCTCAGCAGTGCTTTCCATCCCTTCGGTGCCTCTGCCTGTGTGCCGCTCCCAGCCCGTGCCAGGTCCGTCTGGTGCCACCCGGCCTGAAATGGGCCTCTGAGCGTCAGCGGCTCCCGCCGTGGGGTGCAGCCACCCTCCGGCTCTGGGCTGCCAGGCGGCAGGAGCCGTGCAGACGCGCTGCAGACGCGCAGGAGAGGGGGGAAGGTGCCTGGCCGGGCTGAGTTAACTCCCCTGTAAATACCAGCTGCCGTTTCTAAAGCCGCAGACAACTCGGTCTGGTTTTTTCCAGACATTCCACTGTGCAAGTCACAGAAACCTAGGGAAATGAAAAGGTGAGAATGCATTATTGATTAATTACTTAGTCATCTTCAAACTGTTATTGAGCACGGCTGTGGCTCTGACAAATTACCCCTCAATTTTTGTGACTGATACGCGATTCGATTAACGCAGTTTTACGATGCTCCTGTCAGAAGGTGACGTGAAGTCTGATTCCAGTGCCTTGCAAAAGGCAACGGTGTCATGTTTTCAGTAATTGATGGCATTTGCAAACGGTTAGCCAAAAAATAATTAAGCAGTGCGATATTTTGTTTGAAAGGAACATTGGGTTAATAAGTTGAGCTGAAGGTGGACAGTGACAAGTGAGTTGGTGCCATCGCCACACACTGTGTCTGAACCAAACCGACATCAATTTAGTCCCCGCTCGAGAGGGCCGCAGTTGCTGGGGCTGAGGAAGGACTCGGGGCTTTCCCGATGCGAGCGTTCGCCCTGCGGCGCCCTGGCACGGGGCGGCCCTGGGCAGGCCCCCCTCGCGCTTCGGCCGCCATCTCTGGCTCTCTGCAGACCGACAGTGCCCCCGGGAAAAGGCACGTGTGTGCCTTGTGGCTCTGTAGTGTCTGATAAATATTTGGTTTCGGCTCCCCCCACCTTCCCTTTGAACGAGACACCTTGCACACAGCGCACGGGAGGCATAAGCAGAGCAAACCTCCCATTTCCACAAGGAAATGCTGCTAAAATCCTTTGCAGGAAATTGGAAGATTAACCACCCGTGAATGCAGTGCCTGGCACTCCTCACCTGCAGCATTGGTCATTTTATCTTTAAATCCTCAACGGTTAGCAACTGAAGAGCAGGTCAGCGGGGCCGGAGTGGACAGCCTGCCTCTCTAACAAATAGCATCTGGGATAACAGGGAACATCAGATGCTGCAAAAGGCCATTCTTGTAGACCAGAAGGCAAGTGGCCTCATAAAGAAGGATTTCACACTATTTAAACAACAAAATCCCTGCTGGCTGCCTGGGGAAAATAGCCTTTTACCGTGAAAAAACTGCAATTTGAAAATAGTGACTGCCAGACACCGTCCCAGTAAAGGCTCATTGCAGAGGGAAAAGCCAGATGAGTCGGTGTAATAACAGTCGCTTCGTGGACATTAATTACTCGTCGACAGCCTGTCCCAGCCAAGCGTCCCCTCGTGCCGACAGCGACTTGGGTGCAATAAGAAGCCACAGCAGCAAGTCTGGCTGCGGGCACAGACGGAGCCAAGCGCCTGCGGCGGCAGCCTGGGACGGGGAGGGGAGCGCTGAGGGCCGTCCCCGCTCCCCGCTGTGCCCCCCTGCCCCCTGGGCCCCTCCTCGGCGGGAGGGTGCGAGGCCCCGCCGCTGGTGCCCGTGCGCTGGCACGGGCAGGCGGGTCCGTTTCACCGAGGGCACGGCTGATGGCTGGTGCCGCAGTTACCACTTTCAAATCTGTGTTCCTAGAAACATCCGTCACTCATACCCAGTCCAGTGGTTCTGTTTGTTTTCTCTCCACAGTGATCGATAACTTGCTTTTTAAACAAACTGGCTTTCCGTTCCACTTAGAACCATTTCCCTCCGTTTCCGCTCAGCGCTCCGATTACAAAGCTACGTGTTTAGCAAGCGATGTGCTTCGCGTTTTTCTCACCAAGTCCACGTGCAAAGGGCCTTTCTTGCTGCTTGTGCTCATCACAGGGCTGTTGACAGCGTGCTCGTGTGGCAGCTCGCCGTGGCGTGAGCTATTTCTGCACCTCTGACTCCCTTCTGTTAGCACCTTTTCCATTTGAGACCTCGCCCGGGAGCTGACGTCCCAGTGCTCTGCCTGGAGCGAGCAGTTAGGGATAGTGCACAGGGAACAGGGAGTCTTAAAGGTGGCAAGACTGGTAATGAATATTTTAGCTGCTTTGCTGGAATAAATTTAGCTGTAATGAAATAAACTGGAACCAGCAGCCCAGTGCAAAACGAGCACAGGGATGGAGCTTACCTCAGACCGTGATGTCCCAGCAGTGAGTTTTTAAATAAAAGCTGCATTTGAGGCAGAACAAGCTCTGGCTGTCAGATGGTCTCCCCTGCATCGCTTCCAAATGCAGCGGCTGCCAGGCTGCCTCGGAGCCAGGACCTGGCCATGTGCCGCCAGATGTTGGGAATGAAGGAGAAAAAGCAAACCTGCCTCTTAAAAAACAAGCCGCTGTTATTTGGGGTGGGTCCATGGGACTTGGCATCAGGTTCCCTCTTCTATTAATCAGTATTTGTGTTGGTTTTAATTAGTTTTGATTGCAGTTTACAAATGTAAATGTGTCTCCCATGACATCTCCCTCACCTCCTGGGAATACGAAATGAGTGTTTAGTGTAACAGCATCTGAGTTACACGCAGGAAGGAAAACAAACAGACAAGCTCTGTGTGCGTGCACGGTGCCGGTGCAGCTTCTCCTGATCTCCATCTCAGCCTGTGGTAAGCGCCGGCTAAACGGAGAGGGGAGATGAGCCTCAAAAGGAGAAGAGAAACCCGTCTTGATGGCCCTACAAAGAAGGGTCTGATGCTCTAAGGAAAGGTCCAAGGACCACCCCTTTGCCAACACGAAGTCCGCAGCACTATCTGTCTTGTCATGCCCAGGGGGAGGAATCGAGCCGCGCCACGCTGCGGGCGCAGGAGGAAGGTGTCCTGCGGGCAGGGGAGCAGCCACCACTGCCACCGATGGTGGCACTGGGGCCACCAGGCTCAGCCCTTGCAGGAAGCTGGGAGACCTCGCGTCTCCATCAGATGAAGGAAAGCTTCCTCACCAGGAGGTTAATGTACTTGATTCACCACCCACGGGGATATCATCTTTCTTATTAGTGTTTGCCATTTTATAGTTTAATTAAGGTCACCCAGTGGGCCTGTAAATGACATCTTAATTAATAGCCTACAATATCTGCCAGTGCCAGCCAGGCTTGCTATAGAATCAGTACCCCAGGAAGAGAGAGAGATAACAGAGACATGAGGCACACCTGCAGCTTTTAATCTGCAAGGCAAAGACTGTCTGTACGTACCCTGAACTAGCCTGTGTGCACGCGCGTGTGCAAACACGAGCAGCACGATGGCAAACAGCCGGGTGCACACGCACGGCACGGCGAGGGCCCGGGCTCTTGCTGCGGGTGCTGCCGGTCTGCAGGCGAGGTGCAGGGGGTCAGGCTGGTGGGAGGGGGCACCCCCTTGGTGTCCCCTCCTGCTAACTGGTGTCATTAAGGCCAGCGGTGGGGCCAGCGCGGCTGCGCTGCTGCTCTCACCGAGCCTGTGCACGCTGCTGCCGCGGCTGCTAGAGGCAAACCTGGCTGTCACCCGCTGCTGACAGCGGAGGACACCCAGCCACCCTCTCTCGCTTAGGCAAACACTGAGACCCAGTGAAGGTCATAAGCTCGGTGCATTTGCACGTCCAGGCTGATTCCCTGAGAACCACCGCTCTGCTGTAGAGGTGGGTTTTATTGTTAGAGCCCGGTGCTGCCTGGGATTAGTTCCTGTAAATAATAGACAAATTAAAAGACCAAAGGCGACGTCTTTCCACTCCAAAAGGCCAAGCGGGGCGGGGTGGGAGGAGAGGGTGCAGCAGCCACCTCTGCTAGTGAGTAGAGTAGCGAGCCACTGCCGGTCCTCGATGTCACCTTCCTTTCGCATCCCTCCCTTTGCGGCCTGCTGGCGGTGTGCCCGTCCCACCCCAGCACTGTCCCCGTGGCAGCACTGTACCCGACACGGTGCTCGTGCCCGCCCTGCCTGAGGCACCCCTGCCTGCCCGATCCCGGCTGGGCTGACGGAGCGCCTTTGATAATGACGAATGAATTCCATCTGCCGGCGCTCGGAGGTCAGGGAGCGAGGGGGAGCTCCGGGAGCGCGGGTGCCTCGGAGGCACTTGCAGTGCCCGTCGCTGGGTCAGGGCAGCGTTTGGGCAGCATCGCGCCCTGCCTGGTCTGTGCCGGAGCTGCTCCAGCGATGGAGGAGCCTGCCTTCGGGCTGATTTACAGAGCAGTGGCATTTTGCACCTTCAAGTACTTTCTCCGGTGGTTATTTCCCTATCTGCCCTCTCGTGGGCAGCGTGGCCGGGTGCGAAGGGCTCCCAGCGCCCGCTGGGTCCTCGCCCCGATGGCAGCGCCATCCCAGATTTACGCCCCGGCGTTTACTCACAAACCATGAGATAACGCAGATGCCACCTCACCGGCCTGTAAATCGGGATGTGTGATCCGATGACGCGCTTGCGACTCAGCAGCGTACCCAGATCCATCTCTTGTGATTTATGACTCAGCTTTGTGACTTATTTCAGAGTCAGTCATAGTTCAGAGCCAACCCATAACTCAGACCCATCGCATATTCATCAGTGACACAGGACTTGGATAACTCGGGGATAACTTCGGAATTAATTGTGTTACTTATGAAGTTGCTGACATGACTTATAAATTGCCACACGGTCAATAAATCAGTGAGACACCTGAGAAATTCATCATATTTTTCTTCAGTCAGAAACTTCATATGCCTTATAAATCAGACATTGGAACAGCTTATTGTACATCAAACCCACACTTGGAAAACAGCTTTTTGGGAAGAAAATATATATTTATGGAGTATCTGTCCCGAACTGGTTAACAGGGTTAAAGAAAACATAAGGGCAAATGAAAGTGAACCGTGTGAAGGCAAAGCATGCATCGCTGTACCACACCGCAGCACTTGTGCTGACGGAGCCGGCACGGCCCTGCAGCGCCTTCGCACGGAGCTGCCTGGGGTCTGTGCACCGAGGCACGACCCCGCGCAGCCCTGCTGGGTGCTCGCGGTGCAGGGAGCGCCTCCGCTCGCTCATGCCGCCTCCGACGCTGCGACCGGGGCAGCGGTGGTGGGGCCTTGCTGCTGGGCTGTGCGGCCGCTGGGCACCGCCGGGCAGGACCGCAGCGGCGCCACGCTCCGCTCAGGGCCGGTGCACGATCCACGGGGTTAATCCTCTCATCCCGCTCCGCGCGGCTGGCAGCCAAGTGCATTCCCCGGCAGAGAAGTGGATGCGAGAACATTTATCAAAACCCACCACGGAAATCCAAGCGCAGCGTTCAACCGGCTGAACTTTCAGAGTCGTTACCTGTGCGCAAGGGAGGAGCGAAGGGCGTCCCGTGGGCACGGCTCGGCGGCTGGGGCCAGCGCAGGGCAAGGCGGCGCGTCCAGGGCCAAGGCGCGAGCCGTCCCCCCCCCGGGGACCAGCGCTCCGCCTCGCCCCGGGGCTCTCGTCCAGACCTGGGGAGATGCATTCGGCGACGACCTGGATACGACGTCTCAGGGTTGCGCACAAAATATATCCTTTCTCTGTTTCGTGCTCATATAAGGCATGTGCGACAGAAACAGGAAAGGGCTGAGGTTCCTGCGACGTAGGACGAAGGCTTTAACGAACTGCCAGGGCTCACGGGGACACGCGGGTCGACCCTGCGGGGCCTGCTGCAGCCCATGAGCTCGAGTGTGCTGCCTGCTGCTGCTATTTCTATCAGCCCCCTGCTCAGAAAGTGTAACAAATATGCTCTTAATGATAACGATCAATACATTCGATGAAGAATCGGATTTTATTTAATGTGCAATTCACTTAAAGCCTGACACATCTATTTAGATTTATTAAAGCAATTCTTGCACATTGACTCAGTACTGATGGATTCCTTGAAATAGATTTTAGAGGGGCTTTAAAATCCCAGCAAGACAGACATTTTCTATATTCCATGTTTAAACTACTACAAATGCAACATGTTCTTATCAGTAGGTGTCCCTTTAGAATACAGAATCACCCTATTTTTGTTCTATATAGAATGCATGGGAGAGATTATTCAGGACATATTTAAAAGATGGGGGTTTTTAATGAATCTGTGGGCAATTTACCATAAATTACACATGGAAATGTAAAACCTAATCAACTAGTTGCATAAGCATAACCATATGTGCAGGAGTTTCACTCTTGAAAAAAAAAAAAGAAAGGCAAATTAAATGAATACATTGGAGATTATTTGAATACATCAAGCAGATTTTTAAAGTCTTTCCCTAAGAAACACAACCTGCACGAAGCCCTGTCTCTAATAGAATGGGAATAGTTGCCAGTAAATATTTACATGAGCAGCTTTTGATGGAAAAACAAAACTCCAGGCAAAACATCTAAGGTTTCCCACCAGATGTGGCTCTGAGACCCACTTTGTCCTTGCTGCTCTCCCCAGCCGGGTGGGATCCTCGGGCAGCTCTGTCCGGCTCCTTGCGGTGGGACCCCCGTGGGGCCCCCCTGGGACCCCGCGTCGCTACACCCCAGCCCGGGATTCCCCGGGGTCTCAGAGAGCTTTTCCAGAAGCATCTTTAAAAACATTCGCTCCTAACAGCTCCTCCCCGTGACACGCACCCAAACCGGAGGCCTTAAACTCAGTTTCTGCTGCATAAAGGGCTCGGCGAGGGGTCGTTGCCTCCTTTCTCCAAAGCCCTTCGAAACCCGCAGCTGTGGAGCACCGCGGACAAACTGCTGCTGGCGAGCAAGCCTGGTCCGAGCCCTCCCCCCAGGGTCATTCCCGGCCGCGGTGGGCTTTGGAGGGGGGCCAGGCAGGCAGGCAGCAGGGAAGCTGGATTACCCCCATCTCCCCCCTGGCCTGGGAGAGGGGCTCAGCCCGTGCCGGCGTGCTGCTGGCACCCAGCCCGCAGAGCGACGGGACGCGGCCGCGCGGCCCTGCTGAGGGGCGCGGGCACAGCCCTTGTGCAACCGCCCACGGCCGGCGGTGGGCCTGGGGTTGCTCCCTGTTTTCCGTCAGATCTGGCCCAGCAAAGCGCCCAACACTGTTTCTGCTGTTTCCCCCGAGGAAGGCGAGGGCTCGCTACCGCAGTGAGTTTCAGTGCCAGGAAAACTTCCCGTTCAGAAGCACACATCAACCAGAGGAGAAACAAACGCTTGCGGGCAGTAGATGCAAAAGGCGAAGCCGCAGCTGGAAGAGATTCATGAGATGCAAATATTGACAGCAAACTTTCTGCAGCCTACCGAGCTCCCCAGGTGCCGTGCATGGGAGCGCTCACAGCTGAGTCTCATTTTCTGCTGGCAGTCAAGGCGGAGTGGCCGTCCCCAGTTCCAGCTATCAGTGTGGCTTTCTTAGGGGTAGAATAAAGGTCTGATGATAACTTAAAAAACCCCAGAAGCTGTGACTCTGTAGTGATGTGCTGCTTGGTTTCTATGGGAACAGGCTGAGCTGGTTGATTAGAAAATCACGTGCAGAAGAGGCAGGAAAAGCAGTGAGTGGTTCTGCTGATGCAGAGATTAATTGGTGTGACTCAGACTGGGCTTTTATATAATTTGCAGCCATCCCAAAAGGTGCCTCGGTGGGGATGTAATGAGGAGATGTTCACAGGAGAACAATCTCATCACTTGTTGCAACGATTGTAGCTCCTACTTAAAAAAAAGTAATAATTTGAGTGGGTGATTTGTTTTTGTCTGCTGGTTTCTAAATCACCTGTAACTTCACTCTCAAAGATCACTGACAAGGCATGGGGAGCATCTGCTGTCAGTGGGAGGGCAAGAGGCTGTTCCTCCCCTTGCTTGGCTTTGTCTCACCAGTATTGGCCACAGGTTAAAAATGCATTTCTTTTTTCCGTGTGGGAGAGTCTTCCCAGCTGTGGAAGGGAGTCAGGCAAGCCATGGGACTACTGTGTCCCAGTCCTGGCAGTACGCCACGTGCCGCAAACCCACCCATCTCTCCTATAAAAGATCCCTGAAGTGAAAACCTCCCTGCCGTCAGCCTGGAGCATGGAGACGCTCCATGCTGGGCGATGGGAATGGCCCCTGGGTGGGGGGAGGCAGCAGCGTGGAGAACGGGGAACCCTTTGCTGGTGAACAGCTTGCAGGTGAGGAGGCGGCCCCCGTGTTTTGAATGTCTTTGGCAGTGTTCAAGTACGGGCTGAGCCAGCCAGCGTTGGCACCCGTGTGCCTGCACGTACCCTTTGGTGAAGGCAAAGCTGCTGCCGGGCTCCGTGTCAGTGGCTGTCCTGGCCCGTGCGGCACACGGGCGTCGCAGGCTTGGATGCAGCTTTCAGGATAATGCATGGGCTGGGAGGTGGCCTGGGAGGGTGGTGGAATAGTTGTAAAGCATGTCGAATACGCTCCTCCTCAGTCATTTAGAGATAGCGAGTACAGCTACAGCCTTGTTTGAAAAGAAAACACATTTGGAAACCAAAATTAGACCCAAAGCTGAAAGATAAACTCTGTTGTAAGCACTTGTAAGAAAGAGTTTAAGAAAGGGATTAAAAGGGATTTGTTGGGTCTCTGAGACAGAGGAGCTCCATCAGTAAATCTGATTATCAGCTTTGCGTAGTGCTCAGTGATTTAAAATGCCAAAAGGCTGATGCTGGAAATAAAACGGGTTTCGAGATGCACGGCCCGTGTCCCTGCGGCGCTGGCGGTCGCAGAGGCTGGATGGGGCGATGGCCCCGTGCACCCCCGCGGGGCGGCTGGGCTCCCCGGGGAGCAGGGCACCTTCCTCCCCGCCCGCCCGCGGGACACATCGTGCCTCCAGGCCCCAGACAAGAGGCTGAACCGATGGCGTATTCATTTCCCTGGCGTTAGCTGGTGGATAGGTGAGGTTTTCATCCTCTTCCTAATGAATGATGCTCAATGTAAACTGGGAGATATTACTTACGTGTCAGTGGCTGTTGAATTATTCATCGGTGAAAAAAATCAACAGGGACCAGCCGAAGGAAAGCGCAGTAAGCAATTAACTGCCTTCGCTGGTGTTGCCTGCCTCCCATTAGTCTGCATTCATGTAATCAATATGTTTTCCAAGGGATGTATAGAGTTCAGAAAGGGAGCAGCGTGCGTGAGCCTCGCAGAGCACGGGGTAACACCTGCTGGTATTTCCCAGAGAGGGAAGATCTCTCTTTGGCCCTGTATGACTCTGACTGGTTCTTTGGGATTGTTTTTTTGGCTTCTTGTTGTTTTGTTTGGGTTTTTTTTTTTTAATATAATTTCTGGCTTCTGCCAGCGCTGAACGGAGCAATCCCGTTCGGCAGCAGATGTGCGTTGCCTTTATTGCTGCTGCCTTGGAACCTCTCACCTCCGCGCTGACCCTGCTCCGAAGCCGGCCCCAGCGCTGCGCTGGGGGTGCCCAAGCCATAAGCCCCCCTGCAGGCCGCGGGGCTCGGGCGCTCTCGTCCCACTGAGGCAAAGAGGAGGGAGCTCTGCTTTACCTGGCACGTCTGCCCAGGCACTGACGCTGCTTTGCACCGAGTCCTGAGGGCTCTGCCCCGGCAGCTCGGGCCAGAGGGAACCTCGTGAGCCCAGTCGCATCCTAGCACCAGCACCCTTCCCTGCAAGCCTTTGTGGAATCTCATCAAACCACTTCTTAGAAGTACAGTGGATTTTTTTTCCACTGCTGTTGGAGGGGTTTTACAACCCAGACCCACGCTGCTGTGAGCTTCCAAACCTTTTTGTAATTCCCAGCCTGAATTTATTCCTCAGTTCATACCTCGTCACCCATCTGCTAACACCGTCCTTTCGTTTAGACTGCTCTCCCCCTTCCCTGGGGCCGGCCTGCACGACGTGTTTGGCCGCGTAATGGGGATTTCAAGTCCCCCCACCCCGACAGACTCTGCGGGGTGGGACGCCCTCGGCCCTGCTCCGCTGCGCTTCCTGCGCGCTCTTGCTCCCTCTTGGCAGCAGCGATGCAAGGCGAGCGCGGAGCTCTGCCCCCGGCTTCGTCCGCCTGGGCACCGCCCCCCCCCAGCTTCACCGTCCCACGGGGTCCCCCGCGCTCGCCCGGCCCTGGGGACCCCCTGCTCCTGAAAGATGAAATACAGACCCTTGGGCTCAGGCTAATCGATAGCGGCTCATCGTGTCAGTGTTTCCAGTGTCTGGGTTGGTTTTTTTTTTCCTTTTCACAAAGCTAAATGTTTCTGATGAGCTGGTTAAATATTGGCCATCAGCAGAAAACTGTTTTTAATTAAATTTACATACAAAAAAATTGGTTGCAATGACAACAGTTAGCTTGCTATGGAAATTGGGTGTGCAGAGAAGATAAAAATGTTCTTGCAAAGAAAAGGACAGAAAATTCACAATCACACTTACAGAAATAATCTCCTTATATATGTCACTTTGACTTCAATCCTGTACTTTTAATGTATGCTTTACACCCCAAGGGTTTATCTCACTTGCTGAATGATGCCACATATGCACACCCTTGCAGGATAAAAAAACTCAGAGCTGCAGGAACTGTTTTGAAGTCCCCTGTTTTGTCATCGTGTTTCCTACCCTTTAACCCTCTGCTTCACCCTCGGTGAGAGGTACCAACGCCTGCTGGAAAATCGAGACCTCTTGGAGAGCTGAAATGCTCCTGGGCACTTTAGTACAAGAAAGTGGGGTGATTCTTTTTAAGATTAGGAAAGAAAAAGAAAGTGAAACAAAGTACCTGTGATTTTAACCTACAATGCTGTTGCGTTCTTGGGGAGCACAACTCCTGTCCCAGAGCGGGGCTGGTTTTGGCAGTGATGTTTTACAGAGAAAAAACGACCATTGCTGGGAATCTCCAGGATGGACGCCACCAGAGCACACGCAGAGGAAAAGATGTTCAAAGTTCTGTTTGATCTCTTTACAATTGTACATATTTTATTGGTCCTAATGAGCTGTGAAAGGAACTAATCCAGGGCGGTGCAGTAAATGGGAAGAGAGGAGAGGGTAAACCCCCAGATGCTTCTCAGCTTGTTGACACGAGGGAGAGCCACTATCAGTTCCTTTACCAATTCATTAGCCCCTGGTAAAACTGGCTTCATCATCTGCTATTAAGACTCGTGAATTTATACATCCTCTTCCATCTCTGCCATTCCCATCCCCTGCTTCACCTTTCTGTATGAGACCTACTATTTGTGTTCATTATCTATAGCGAGCAGCATTTATTTGTGATTTGCACAGCAGTCATTCTGGGAGAGCCTCAGCTCAGCTCGGCCCCGCTCAGCTTCCCTCGTTGAGCCTTGTTGAGCAGGAAAATCGCAGTCAATAGTAGACGAAGTGGGTAACAATTACATTTATGCCTCTGCTGTAGTTCACTTATTTGAAGTTATAAGAGCATCGGTCCGGTGTTTGCACTGAGAGCAGTGAGCACTTGCACAGCCTCTCGCCAGCCCAGCCCTCGTGCCCTGGGGGCTTCCCGCGGGAGCGCGCAGTCTGCAGTAAAAAGAGATAGGTCTTAAATTCAGTGTGCATTAACTCATCTGCCCACTGCTGCTGGCAGAAAGCACGTTGTCTGGAAGGCTGTGCCGTCTCCTGGTTTAGTTAATAAGGGGAAGCTATTTAAATAAAAATCAATAAAAGTAATATTCAGAGAGGCGGTGCTGTCTGGCGGGCCGTGGGGGGCTGCTCGGACCTTCCCCGGTTCAGCTGCGCTTGGCAGGGACGGAGGGTGCTTGGTGGCTGCGGTGGCCGAGGGGGAGCAGGTGGGTCCCCAGTGCCGTTTCAGAGCGGCCCAGCTGCAGCTCAAAGCCTCCTGGGTTCACAGTGTGGCCTTGGTGCGGTGAAACAGTATTTAGAAGTTACATTTCATTCAGAACAACAGTAGCCTGAACAAAATTACTCCTAAAAAATGCAAATGAACTGCAGTTTCTTTTCATTTTTCCCCTTTAGCTGCAGTTATTCTGTCGCTGGTGGATTTATGTGGTTTGGCTGCAGGTTTTAATTGCTGTTTGCATACACAGCAGTGTTATATCCAAGCACTAAAAGTGTATTTCCATTTTACATCCAAATCTGAACTACCGCAGAAAACTTATCGTGTGTGTGTTTTGATACCAGCTACATCTTAATCTGCCCTTAAAGCTGCTGAGGAGAAAGGACCAAGTGTATTTGTTTTATTTTAAGCGCTTTGTAAAATACCCAGTGAAGCAGAAAGGAAACCGATACCAGTTCGGAGGCCACACAGGACGTGGAAGCTCTGTTTGACTTCGTGGCTGGAAGAAAACACACCAAAACCTTGTGTCATTCCGCTGGAGGAGATGAACGTCCCCAGGCGCGCCGGGGAGTGCTGGCCGGGGGTTCCCCGCGTCCTGGTTCGGCGGCTGGCGATGCGGTGCCGTGAGCCCCGGGGACAGCGGGGGCGGCCCTGGGACCCCGCCGGCCGCCCCTTCGGAGCGTCCCTCGCCCCGGCCGGGGCGGCAGGGCTCGCAGGGAATGCCAAGCCGCGCGTTCTCTCCGGCCCCGCACGCCAGCCAGGTGCCTTTCTTCCCTTCTTTTTTTCTTTTTCCTTTTTTCTTTCCTCTTTCTTACTCCCCGGTTGATCAATTATTTAATACATTTCATCCCAGTGCAGAGCTCCCTGAAGTGAGTTGTTTTAAATTAAATACATTTCTCTTTGAATCAGCTTGAGTCCCTGGGAAATTTTTAGCTCTGCAAATGAGCTCATTTGAATTTTTGAGGTGTACCTGAAGCTTGCCTGTGTGTTTTTTCTTTATTTTTATTATTTCAAATCTCATTCCACTTTGTTCCAGATTCAATCTTTTTCCTGCAGCAGTGCCCTATGCACTGACTTATCTGAATAATTTCAAAAAGAGCATATTAAAGGGCCCAACATGAAATTTCCTTAGAGAATTGATGTGGGTTAACCGTCTGTATCTTATTGTGCTGGCTTGTTTGGAAGGCTTCTGGCAGCCATCCATTATAGTTATAAGGCTGAATGATGACTACAGTTACACCAGAAAAAAAAAAAAAAGGGAGGGAAAAAAAGAAAAGAAAAGCATTTTCTATGAATAACTGCACCGGGGTATTTAAAACACTATTGGCTGCATGCTTTTCAGGCAGCCTGGGCTGAAAAATACATTTCTCCCTTAATAACATTTATATTTCTTGTACGATGTGGGCTTTCTCTAATCCTCTAAATATGTTTGGAGGAGACAACAAAAATGCGTACATCACACTACAGATTAGGGCTCCGAGGGTGCGAACCACCCCTTCATCTTCCCACAACACAGACAGAACAAGGTATTTCTACAGCTGTGCCAGGGCAGAGGGCAGCCTCGGTTCGCCTGCCCTGGCACAGCAGGGAGAGCCGCACCGGCCGAGGCCGCGGGAGCCCCCGGGCAGCCAACAGGCCCGAGCGAGGGGCGCTGGGGCGGACGGCAGAGCCCGCCGGGGTCAGGGGAGCTGCTACAGCAGCAGGGTTCTCATGACAGCCCCGGCTCCAGGGCACCCACGCTCACCTTTGTTTCTCCTCTCCATCGGGCCGGGGCGAGGCGCGGAGGGCGCGCGGCGGCCGCAGAGGCGGCGTCCCGGGGCCCGGCGCTCTGCGCCTCGTCCTGCCCGCGCGGCGTGTGGCGGGACGGGCCCACGGGGCCGGCTGGTGCCGCGGGCAGCCCCCCCGCTGCTGACGGCGACCCCGAGGCGTGGCGGGCACAGACAAGCTCGGTAAAAATGATGTCACGGGTAAGTTACCGCGCAACTCCCTGGGACCACGACGGTGAGTTTTCTCGGTCCCTCCAGCAGGCGAGGGCAGCGCCAGGCTCGGACGGCGTTTAACGCCAAGGTTGCCGAACAACCTGGAGACCCCTACGCCGCCTGTGCCCAGGGGCGCCGGGGCGAGCTCCGTGCACCCCCTCTGAGCAAGGTGCCGGTTCCCGCCACGCCGCGGCTCTTCGGCAGCAAGAGATGCCGCGGCCAGGCAGGGCTGGGGTTGGTGCTGCGGGAGGCACCCGGCCTGCTCCGAGCTCTGCTCTCACCCCAGAGCCACCGGGCACCTCCCCGGGCCCCCCAGCACTTTCTGGAGCGGTTCCTGCGAGGCAGTGGAAGCAGGCTCCCAGCCCCGGGGAGCAGCCCGAGGACCGTGCCCCGGCCGGCTGGGCTCTTCCAGCCCCCAGCTCTGGCTCCCAGGCGCACAGCCCTGCGTGTCCCCCGCTTCGCTGCCTTCGGGCACATTTTCAGGGAGACCATGACTCAAGTACTGTAGGCCGAATTCCTATACCTCTGTACATCATTTTAGCTGTGGAATAACTGCAATATTTCCCACGGACACAGGCTCTGAGCAGTGCGGCTGGGGAGCAATTTGGCAGCATGCGTCCCGATGTATTTTACCATACCCAGAATGGAAATGATCCTCTCCCAGATCTGTAAGAGATGAATGCTCCCAGGCATGGAAGCGAAGCTGCTTCGCCGTGCTGCCGGCAGCCAGCTGGGTCTGGGGGGGACAGTTTGTACCCCACCAGCTCCCCAGGGAACGCTGCCGTCCCCCTCTGCCGTCCCCGCTCTGCGAAGGGGTGAGCTCCTTGCAAGTGGGATATGGGTCTCTTATCACAGGAGTCAGTTCTTCAAAGGACAGTTTTCACTAGCTTTTAAAGATGGTATTGAAACAAGATATATAATTTATACCTGAATCTGGTCCTTTATAATGCAAACATACAGAACTTCAAACACCAACAGCTGCACGGGGCTGAACGCTTTAAGCCGGTGCTGGAAATGACACTTTTACCCATCGGGGCAGTTTTGTGTGTCCTGACCATTTCCCTCCGGCCCTTCAGCTCCGGTTCCTGGGCCTGGGGCAGGGGTGCAGCGCCCTCGCACTGCTGCGGGGGGGGAGTGCTGGTTCTAGACCTTTTCTGAAGAATGTCACCATCTAACCCTTAAACCGTTTAACCCTTAAACCATTGAACCCTTACAGGCTCCTCACCCTCTCTGTTCTGCTTTCATTAGGGAAGGTAGCTGCACGTATAAAATATCCAAGTCATAAAGAATGTGGAACAGCTGAGGTGACAATAAACATTCCTAAGCCTAAATCAGCAATAAAATAAGGTGGTACGAAAGTCATCGGCTGGGATTTCCCAAGGCAAGACTCGGGCGGCCTCTTCAGAAAGTGCGACAGCTGGGGAAGGGCAGCATCTGGATGATGCGCAGGACCACGGCTCCTGGTTCCTCACACTTCATCTCTCTCCACTGCCAGAGCATTTAAGAATGGAAAAACATTTCAGACACACATTTGCATGTGGGAAAAGTTTATTATTTAAAGAAATGGCGCTCAAGGAGATAGGGTTCTGCTTTGTTGGTTTTGACAAAGGACTGTGGGGACATTGCGGAACATCAGGGTGATGGATCCCATGCAGAAATGTTGAAAATAAGCCATGCAAATAAATCCTGGTTATTGAGCAGAAGGATGAGAAAGCCATCACCTGCCCATCTCGCTCGGGCATCAGCTGTGGGAAAGGCGGGGTAGGCAGGGCCAGCACTGGGGCGGCGGCCGGAGCTGGCTTGGCTGGAGCTCCCTTCCCCACACGCAGCGGGAGCTCCGGACCACTGTCCCTTACAAATGCTGCAAACGCACCGGAGAATCCAGGAGAAAAGGAGCAAAGGGGAAAAATAGCCAGAAAATAATCCCCAGTGTGGCAGAAAGAACAGCAGCTCATAGAGCAGCAGCCCTGGAGGGAAGCGGTCCGGCGCTGAGCACGCACCAGGGTCAGAGCTGAAACTCCTGTCAGGACAGAAACCTGCCGAGAGGGTCCGGGAGGAGCTGTGCACCCTGAGCTTCCAACGGTGCTGGGTCAGACCAGTGAGCCCCTGAGCTGAGCAGGGGCCTGTTTGTCCTAACATCTGTATTTGTGTCTCACTTCAAAGGAAATATTTTCCAGGAATGGCTCCGATACCTGGTTTTCGCAGGACACAAACCCACGCCGTCTGCCTGAAGCTTTGCTGCTTTTCCCTTGCCCTCACAAAAAGCAAGAGAAGGGTTAACAAAAGCAAAGCCAGGCGGGTTTACACTGAAATCCCCCCTGCAGATCCCCAAACAAAAGCTGCAAAGATGCCATGAATAAATTTCTTCCTGTTTGGCTGCATTTCCAGTGTTAAATGGACTATTTATGTGCTTTTGTTACCCCAGCAGGGAGAGATGTCTGGTGTGTTTGCAGAGTGAAGGGAGTTCAGTCTGCCTTCTGCTGTGGTGTTATTTAATTTTAATCATTACTAGTTTAAAGACCCAATAATCGCGGGTAAGCCTGAGTGAACTCCTGTTAAAGCCACTGGGCAAATAACCAGCCGAGCGCTGGCGGCTGCCACGACGGGCTCAGCCCAGCCAGGGACCCGACAGGGCTTAGAAATTGCTTCCGTCTGCTCTGCTGCTTTCCGACACTCGAGGAAACGCATCTTTTGATCTGCTAACAGTCAGAGTGAACTGTCCAATTGAAAATTTAGAACAGGCTCATTTCTTTCAAACAAAATAATTTGCAGTTTGTTCAGAGTTTTTAAGCCAAGCAGTTTCCCTGCTTATTATCTGAATTTGCCGTTTAGATAAAAGAACTGCCTCCTTTGTTCAACAGCAGCTGTGGGCTTACCGCTGCAGCTTATTCTTGACAGGAAGAAAGACCAAAACCGAGAAAAGTATCCAAAAACAGGGTTCTGCCTCCAAAGGGAGTTGCACTGTCAAGCCTGCACCCATGGTTTTTGCTGGATGCGTGACCTCCCCGTGCGTACGCAGGAGAGGAGGAGTATGAAGCTATTGGGATTAAAACGGAACAGCCCGGGGTGTCTCGCCTCCGCCCCACAACGCTGCCAAAACGAGGAAAGCCTCTTCTCAGTGACGCTGATCATTTGGTTGATTCTGAAGCACCACCAGGGTCTGCGTGTTGGGAAGGACCGCCCGCGGCCGGTGCTGCCGTGGTGGGCACGAGCCCCGGTGCTCCCATCCTGGTGGGCGCTAGCCCCGGTGCTCCCATCCTGGTGGGCGCGAGCCCCGGTGCTCCCATCCTGGTGGGCGCGAGCCCCGGTGCTCCCATCCTGGTGGGTGTGAGCCCCGGTGTTCCCATCCTGGTGGGCGCGAGCCCCGGTGCTCCCAGCCCGCCGGGCGCTCCCGCTCCCTCGGGGCTTTTCCCCCGGGAACAGGGGAGGCAGCTGTGGGCCCATGGTGCAGGATCAGTCCTTCGTGACTGGGGTCGAAAGGGCTTTGTCATCGCTGTGGCCTGTGCCACGGTTTCTCAGCGCGTGCTGCCATGCAGGTTTCCTCCCGAGTGGCAAAAAAAAACATTTCCCAAAGAATGAAATCTATGGTGTTTTCTCAAAATACCTAGAAAATGGAGTGTAACTCATGGATGGAAAAAAATTGCCTGATGTGTCATTTTATGAACATACTTTGGGAGAGAGAAAGAGGTTACTTTCAAATAATGAGTTTCATATTTTGATAACAGGGGCTGTTAATTAGCTCTGGGTGCTGCTGCTGGCAGACATCAGCTGGAACAAGAGTGTGAAAACTTACACTTCTGGAAGTCTTTTAATAGCCTCTTTAATATGACACCTGGGAGGAGGGTTTGTGCGAGGAGTCACAGCAGTCTCAAAGAGAATCAGCTTAAAACCGCAGACGAAGAGGGAGGAGGGCAGCACGTGGGGGTCCTGCAGCGCAGGGCCCCGTGGGGACGGGCAGCCCGGGGATGCTCCGTCATGCACCGACAGCCGCTCTCCACGCCTGAGACTCCTGGACCATGCAGGGGAAATCAATGTGCAGTGGAGACAAAACCTGGTGTTTCCCATTGAGTATGTACCCCTGCACCTATTTCTAGATTATTGGTCTTCTGTGGAGCAGAGATGGGAAGGCAGGGAGCGATCCTGCGTGACGGGCCCGTCGAGCAGGATTAGGAGCCAGCTCTCCTTCCCTACTCCTCATCCTCTTACTGCTGAGCTCAGGAGGAGTGAACTGCCTTATTTATTTATTTATCAGTCAGTCGTGAGCACAGAAGATGCCTTTGAAGCTGTCTTAGTTATCTCTCTGGCTGGCAAGGAAATGTTGCACATCTTGGTATTTTATTCCTTTTGATCTCACTGCTGTGATTTTCGCTACCCCTGCCAAGTCGCTTGCTCGGGCCTCCATCTTTGATGTAGGTTAACAATACCTTCCACAGCCCTTTGATGCTCCCTCTAATATTGCTTTTACATTTTTCAGCAGCAGAGCGCACCGCTGCCGGTGCAGGAGTGGGGCTGAGCCGCCCTGACCCCCACTCACGGCTTTCCCCACGCTGGCACCTGCAGGCAGACCCCAGTGCAGGAGTCCAGTCTGGACCAGTTGACACTGCACACACAGAGCAAGGGCACTGGTGAAGGGAGCGAGTGGAAAATGACCCCCATTATTGCCTGCAGGTAAGGAGTTTTAGCAAATGCAACCCTGAATTCCCCTCCCACAAGCTCTGCTGGGGGATGCCCCCCCTCCCCATTGCCTCCTCCAGTGGAGACCTCCGCTTTCGTTCCTTCGCCCCAGGGTTTGGCTGCTATTGCCTAAAGGCACACAAGAAAATCTCCCCTCAGGTGTGCCCGGTCCCAGGGGAAGCTGCCACAGGGTGATAATCGATAACCCCCCACCCCAGCATTAGCTACACAAAGCTGCACCCCAGGACCCCAAAAATGGGACCTTCATCATCCTTAAAAAACAAGCGCTCAGCTTTTTGCCCGGACGCTTAAGGGGAGTGGGACCAGGAGCCTTTATTCAACGTTCAAATTGCGCACACCGTGGCTTGCTCTGTGCTAATTGTTGGCACCGCTGAGCCAGGGGTCACTTCTCCTCCTGTACAAACAGCCATTAAATGTCACCTGAGGAATCCATAACAACCCAGCTGCCAGCTATTAATGCAAAGCGTGTCCTGGTGTGCCAGCTGGTGATTGATTCCACTTCCTTGCGTCAATATTTTAATTAGGACTGTGTTTTCAGGGTTAGGTAAATTCAAGAGGTGAGCGGTCATGGCAGGGAGTTACATGGCTTTGCTTAGGAGCTGCCGACCAGCTGGGCATCGGTGGAGCCCTCAGCCCGTCAGGGGGGCACACCTGCAGGATTTCCAGCCCACCACAGCCAGGGCAAGGCATTAAAGGGCTCAGGGGCCGCTGCAGGTTGTGGTAAGCAAACACCAGCCTCCCAAGAGAGCAAGCTGCTGACCCTCTGTGAGTATGGGGGCGAGCAGGGCGGGAGGGGAGCTGGGTTCCCAGGGCTTGGAGGTGGGGGTGGTGTTTGGGCGATGCCCCTGTCCTTCCTCCCAGCTTCGCAGCTCTCAGCCAGCGTCTTGCTTAGCTGCCTGCCAGCACGTTTGCTCTTTAGACAGTGCTTGATGTTTAACCTAGCTGTACTTGGGCAGAGGTGCTGGTGTGATGAATGTCTGCGTACGAGCCTCTGGCAGTCCCTGCCGGGCTCCCGCAGCCCTGCAGCATCCCCTTTCGTGCCCCGTGCGGGGCTGTTGTGGTGCAGGCAGCATTTGGCAACATCTGCCAAGATGATAAACAGCTACTCAAGAAAACAAAAAATGCTTAAATAGACCCACAGAAGCCAGAAATTACATGAGGGTGGCAAATGTTCTCAGAGAAGCCTGTGATGATATGGCAAGTACGAAAGGGGCTATTTATGTGGAAGAGTCCCTTGATCCCTTGCCTCCTTAGGTAACCTTGGAGGTGGTGACTGGTCTGTGGTGTCTCCTCAGACATCTGGTGTTGGGTTCAGGGACAGAGGCTCCCCTGCACCAGCAATCAAGCCACGATCACACCAAAACTGGTGCCCACCTGTGTGCTGCAGCGTGCTGGGAAGCTGCCGAAGGCCTGGCTGAAGGGAACCCCCCAGATCTTTGGGGACTGAACCCCAATCCTCCCGGCAGCCCGCTGCCCTAAGCGCTCGACCGTCCTGCCTCCGGGCTGCGAGGTGCGGGCAGGAGCCGGCAGCAGACGGTGCCTGCGCAGCCCGGCACGCTGGTCAGCCGCCGGCGCGGCCGCGCCGCGCGGGGCTCCGCTGCCTCTTGCTCGCCCTTGCGCGCTGCTGGAGCTGCACGCCGGGCTTCTCTCCGATGTTTTTGTGGAACTTCTTGGTCTCTGCAAACATGCAGCTACAGCCTGATTTTCAGTATTAATTCAGTATGGCGCATTCATACAGCATGAAATGTTTTGCGTATGAACAGGTAATTTATAGACCAACAAAACAAAGCCATAGGCTATTAGCATAATGTTGCAAATAAAAGCTGGCATAGGGCTTTTATGAGGCTCCTCCTTGGGGTCCTATCACCTAAATTACAAGAAAGCTCCAAACACAGACAAGAAACACACAATAAAAGTTATTAAGTGTTCAGAGCAGCATTGCGGGCTGGTGGTGACTCTGGGTTTGTTTCAGGACTCAGGGCTGTAACGGGCTGGAGCGCAGCATGGTTTTGCATGGCTGCGTTGAAGAGGTTTCAGCCTGTTACAAGCCTGCTATCAGATCTGGTGGGCTCCCTCTCTGGTTGCCTGACGCCTTCGCTTAAATTAAAGATTTCACGTGCATTTCTGAGTGTGTGTGTGTGCCCAGCTGCAGCAGGGTCACTGCTCGGCACGGGAGAGCACCTGCCCGTGGGGTGAGGGGACCCAGGGGACGAGCCTGGGGCCTCCTGGTCGCAGCCCAGCCGTGTCGGCACAGCATCCTGGGGGGCTGCAGGGGTCTCGCTCCGCGGGGCAGCCGTGTGCCTGGGCTGGTGGCCTCTCCCGCAGGGTTCCTGGGCAGGAGGGGCTCCTGCAGGGCTGGCACAGGGAGCGTGGGAGGCAGATCCCGCCAGCACCGCGCTGCTGAGCCTCGCAGATAACCTCTCATGCAAATGCCCTCCTGAACGCACTGCAGAGCTAGCTGATCTAATTGCAGGGTTAAATTACAAACACAGCAGGGAGAGAGAAGGGAGAGGTGCAGACAGACAAAGGATGCGAGGGGCTGGAGAGCACTGCAAGCGCACACAGGTTTCCAGGCTGCCTTGTGATCTGTACGGACGCCTGATCCTTTCCAGGGTCTTACCAAGGTTTTTGCAGTCTGAGGCGATGAGTTTATGACTCTAAGATAATGTAGAGGGCGGAAAGAGGAGAAGGTGGGCATGGGGGGTCTGGCAGGAGAAGCAGGGTGGGAGCTGCAGTACCCACACGGGACTTGCTCCAGCCCTTTGGCTGCGCGGCAGCTGATGCGCTGGGAAAGACCAAAGCAGAGGAGTCTGGTGTGTGATATTGTACATGGTAACTTCACAAAAATCACTTCCTCCCAGTGGGGAAATAACACTGAAGGAGAAGAAAGGCGGAGGGGGAAAGATTATAAGTTATCAGAGAAAACTGCTTTGAAGAAAAGTGTAAGTTTCCCCTCCAGAGGACTAAAAGGCGTATTACATTATAACCTGATTAACACAGGCCTCCTTAGAAACGCATCTGGAAATGGCTTTGAACTTTTGTGTGGAGCATGATCAGCATACGCTGCGCAGTGGAGAGGGACAGGAGCTCATGGAGCTGGCTGGCTGGGGAGCACTTAGGCAGGAATTTAATTCCTCCAAAGGGAAGTTTAAGGCATTTCTCGGAGACTAAGGTTTGTTATCTGGCCTTTTCCCCGTGCTCTCTCTGGAGCTGCCGGTATTGCTGGGGTGTGGAAAGGGTGTGCAAGACACCGGTTCAAGTACCCACCAGGCACCCCTTCTTTACTCCTCGCGACCTGTATTTTGACTCAAATGTGCCTTCCAGAGAGATGTCCTACTTACCAGCTCTGCGCTATTTCCCTGCCTCCAGTTCACTTCATTTGTTTTGCACGTTTACCCCATGAAAGCTGGAGTGAGAAACTCACATCATCACTCGACTGCAGGGGCTGGGACCTTGGTAAAAGGAAACAACAAAATCGAGAACAGCATTTTAAAAATTGTTAGCACTGTGGTGAAGCTTGAAAAGGAGAACTTGGAGACTTTAGTTTTCCCCTTGCCGCCCCTGCCACCGAGGAAGCTGTGTGCAGACGCTGCGCAGGGGAAGCCAAGAAGCCATTTGAGCAGGACAAGCTGGGGACCACGAAGCATGTGAGACGGCTCAGGGAGTCAGGGATGCCAGCCTTGCCACAAACAGGCGATGCCAGCAGCTCCTCCAACTCCTGCGTCGTGTGGGGTTGGGTCCCAGGGAAACAAATCCCTCCCAACAGACGTGCCAGGGAGCCTGAGGGGTGAATCAGGCGTTTCTTGTGCCTAATGAAGCTGCTCAAGCAGAGCTGTGTCAGCACATCAAGGCCACTGCTGACCCAAAAAACAGGCAGTGAGCACGCTTGGAGTATTACTACCTCTATTATCACTTTGCTTTCCTAGTGCTGCCCCTGTTTAAAACCCTGAATCAACATCAGACCCTTCGTGCTATGCCAAGACCCCCTGTGTGAGCCACTGGGCTCCTCCAGGCCGGCTGCTGCTGGCCTCCCCACGTGCATCCATACCTGTGGCAGTTGCTTTTCAAGCTCTCCCCACTGAGGGACCCAGGCAGCTGGTAATTAGCTGCTGCTTAGAAAATTGTTGTGTTTGATTAGTGAAGTTAGGCTGGAACTTTGCATCAGTATTGTTCTTGAGCCAAAAAAGTCCCAGTTGCCTTTAGGCTGGAGAAGGCTGTCTGAGACAGTCACGTAGGATGGAAAATAAAGGCAAGCCTGGGCTGCAATCTCTCACGAGATAGAAACCTCTAATAAATGCCCGTGCTGCGCTGCTCGGAAAGACCATGCAGCAGTACCGTAGCTTACGTGTGCTGCACTCCTTGCACATCTCCAAATGTGAGAAGACGTTAGGGCTGCAGAACATGTAAAATTAGCATCGCGAGCCTCTGTCAGTCTGAACAGGTACAGTAACTCTTGCATGGGTGGCAGGTTGTTGCCTTAAGAGGTCAGGTGGTAACTGTAAATCCCTGCGGGAGAGGGGCTTCCAGCGTGGCTCCATCAGGCGCTCGGGGCCTGCCAAAAGGCTGTGCGGGCTGCTGGGGGGGTTTGCTGAGACCCCCAGGCTCCGTGCGGGGACCCCAGGGGGGCAGCGGCTCTCCCCTGCACGGCTGCATGGTTCAGCCACCCGAGTGGGAGGTGGAGGCAGGAGCCCTGTGCTTTTCTGACAGCAGCGAAAGGAGTTTTGAAATGCTAAGGGGGGGGAAAAGAGGTCTTGCTTTCTTTTGCTTCAGAAGCTGTTAATGAGCTGTGGGGCTCTGCAGCCCCGGCGCTGGGCTGCCCTGCATCGCTGGGCTCCTCCAGTTATTTACAGTTTAAAAAGGAGAAAAAGCACCCTGGCAGTGCTAGAAGCCGAAAGTGTCTGGAAAAGCCCACCCGGGCCAGGGCTGCTGTCCCGAACAGCCACCCCTGTGCTGCCCGCGGGCTGCCAGCTCGGGGACAGGGTCCCTCCCTTCTGATGGCGGGACACCAGGGCAGGCTCTCGGCTCCTGAACACCCCCGGCTGCTCGCGGCGCGGTGCTTGCCTGCAGTGGGCAGCTGCCTGCAGCCCCCGCACAGGCACGGCCTGGGGGCCAGCCGCGGGCACGCCGGGTCACGGGAGGAGAGCAGGCTATACGGGCAGCCCTGGAAAGGCACAGGGATTCCATTTGTCATTTTAACCATTAAAAGTAGTGGTTTTCTTCAAATGCAGTCTTATAGGTTATTCATTTTAATTTGCTACATCCTTGAAGGTGAATTTAATACCATTCATACATTTTCATTTATAAATTTGTCAGTAATAAGAGTGTTGGCACATGGGAGAAAGTAACTGCATAATTGCAACTTACACGCCTGTCTTACTGAAAAACTGCTAGCTCAGGCATCGTCTGCGCCTGTGCGTCATGCATAAAATTGCAAATAGAATTTAATTTGCCCTTGTATCCTGTAGGATCAGCTTAAAATGATTAATGCAGGAGAGAATGTTGTCGAGATTTTATTCATTACAATCTCGGAGGACTGCAGTGCAAAACCATCATCTATAACATGATAATGTATAATATGGAGCTTTCTGAACTGCTTTCTTATGGCAAACAATTGTATTTCTGCTCTTTAATTCCAGTGCTGAGGCAGGTGGGATTCATCCCTCACGTGTTGCCCTGATCTCCTGGACAGCTGGAAATGCAATTTGTTTAAATTCAGAACGTTTAGGGCTGGTGTCTGGAGCGGCACTGGAGAAGGCAGTATCTGGAGAAGGTGCGAGGGTGGCTGCCAGACCCGCGGGAGGGTGGCGTTACCCACTCCCACGCCCGCCGAGAGCAGCCCAGGTTCTGAGACAGGGAGAGTTCAAAAGTTTAGATTTTATGTTGCTCAGATAAGGCGTCAAAAACATGCGTGGGTTTCCTTTTCCCCACGTGTCGCCTGGGGAAAATCTGGCTGCCGGGCAGCGAAACAAGCACCCCAACGGTGAGATTGCTCCCAGGGGGCTGGGGGCAGACTCCGGCCAGCCCACGGGGGCAGCGTCCCCCTGAGCCCCCACTGCCTGCGCCCGGGCGGGAGCTGCCCCCGCAGGGGTCCGCGCCCAGCAGAGCCTGCGGCCGGGCTGCCCGTGCCCATCCCCGGGCGCCTGGGCTGCCAGGGGGCCGTGGTGCTGGCAGAGGGGTGGGCACAGTGGCTCGAGTGAGCCGCGACCGGCCCGGCGGCTTGTCATCGCTGCAGGTGGTTTGAAAGCAAAAGCAAGCAGGGAGAGCTCTTAACGAGGGTGTATAATTAGGAGGCTCAGTCCTCCGGGAGCATGACTGTTGGCTTCTCTAACCCTCCCCTTCCCGCCACTGGCTGCAGAAACGGTGTTTGGCCAAACCCAGGGTCATCCTCAGCACTAAAACGCGGTGGGTGGCAGGAGCAGGGACGCAGGGCAGCACGGCACGTGAGCAGACGCCGGGCTTCACGGGCTCGTGCTCCCATGGCACAGCCTCACCTCGGAGCAGGCGGCGGCTCCCGGCCCGGGGGCAGGCGGGGAGGTTTCTGCAGCGGCAGCTTATCCAGCGCTGTGGAAGTGCAGGGAGGTGGAGCAGGAAAAATACTGGCAAAAACCACAGTTAAACGGGAAAGGGCGGCCAAGGCAGAACTGCAGCACTGGAGAAACAGGGCTGGAGCGCTGGGAAAGCGGTGGGGAGCGACGAGCCGCGCCTGGCAGCCCAGGCACGTCTTAGGTGCATCGCGCACCAGTATCCACCTGGGTCAGCAGAGTGGTCCCTGAAGGGGCATAGCCACACGGTACCTGGTGGGGGGAGACGATGGGACGTGGCGGGGGAGATGGGACCGGGCAAACCCCAACTTGTAACTCTCTGCCAGGGCAACTCCATCAGGACGTTGCCTGCTGCTGCTCAGGGCTGATTTGTCCCAGCATGTTCATTGTTTGAAAGACTAAGTTTTTAAAAAAGGCCTCTGAAGAGGTACGTGTTTGTCTGCTGAAACTTCTCCTTCCGCTGCTGCTGGGTAGTCAGTAAGAAAAATACCTTTCTGCTCCGTTGCCACTGGGCTAATTGGCTTAACATGGTGAGAGTAATTATTGGATTGTTCTCTTTTAAAAATCATTTTAGTGATGGGTTTGTAAGGAGGTTATGGCTTAGAAACCGTTCTAATCAGAACAGTAATTGAGGAATGAAATATGGATTGTGATTATGTTATTGAAATGGATTGTCTAGTACTTATATTAATACAACAGAATTACTGTAGATCCCATGTAAACTGCAGTCGAGAGTGTTCCTGTCTCAGAGGAGTATCCCCTCCTGCCTCAAAGTTAATCACTGCATTATTAAAATGAGAAATGGCTCTCCCAGTCCTCCAAATAGAGAAAAATGTCCTTTTTCCTTGGCCCGAAATCCATTTTTACCTTTTGATTTCTTGTTGGCTGACCCACCGTCAGCCATTGGAGCAAGAGCTCCAGCAAAGCGACAAGACGCTGGTCCTTCCCCTCTGCCTGTGCCACCACGTGTGCGATCCCAGGGCAGGCAGGTCTGTCCCCGTCCAGTGGGATGCACAGCTCATGCCCTGAAGCTGCAGGTTCGGGGGTGCTTGTACAGCAGGTTTTACTGGTGTAATTACAGCGGCTGTTTAGCCAATTAAGCGTTCACAGCACGGCGGGGACACCTCAAGCTCCCACCTCCAGCCCGCGCTTTGCTGCGTGGGTCCGTGACAGACCCTCACCCGTGCAGCCAGGGCTGGGGCTAGCACAGCAGCGGCACCACTGCTCACAAACCTCCCCCCACAGTGAAGCCACCGTCTCCAGGATGGATCGTTCGCTCTAGACGCAGGTTTTTTGCTGCAAGAGGCGGCACCTGAAGGGTGTGAATCAGTGGAGCTCAAATGATGACAATTAGATGGCTGCGGTGTAAATCAGTGTCCCCTCTTCAGGCTCCCCAGTCACCCTGCCCGTGCCCCCAGAGGCGAGGGCTCTGCACGCCTTTGCTAATCCAGCTGAAATGGTCATGGCAAGTGGGCACAATGTGCTGGTGGCTTCTGCCCCCGTGCCCAGCCCCCGGCGAGCAAAGGTGGACGTCCCTCTACAGCCTGTGCCTGCCAGCGCAAACGCATTTAAAATGCATCTCGGTTTGGTAGGTTCCACTTCTGCATTAATTTAGAAAACTGCTGCAAGTAGTTGTTCTGCCTAATCCTCTTTGCAAGCCTTATGCCAGATTTTTGTAATTAATTATTAGCAAAGAAAAACACATCGGGCCTGAAGAAGCTGCCTGGACCTCCTGGAAGGAGCACATGGACTAATGCCTTATTGGTTTAGCTGCCAGTTAGAATGAGATAAATCAATGTTAATTTCATTGTATTACAACAATATTGATTTCCTATTAAACAACAGACAAAGCAGGTTATGGCTTTAGGAAAGCTATTAGGAGTTAAAGAATGTTTTTTATTCGGAATAAATGGGAAATTAGTGTTTAATACTGTTGGGTCTGGAGAGCCAAAGGAGGAGGAAGGTATCATATAGGAGGTTAAGGCGAGTAAAGGGGCAGGGCCAAGCCCAGCAATGCCATGCACAAATGTCCTATGGCCTGGATCGGGGCAGAGGGAGGCAGGGGAAGACCCTGGCTGCAGGGTTGGGGGGACAGGGTGCCAGCACCTGGATGGGGTTTGGGCGCAGGGATGCTCCGGTCCCTCCCAGCCCCGCTGCCTCTGAACCGGATCAGTGCTCGCATCCTGTCCCCTGCACCCTTCTCGGAGAGGGGCTGCTTGCTCTGCTGCTCGTCTCAGCTTCCTAACGATCATGGGGTGAGAGTGCCCGGGCTGTCACAGCATAAAATCATTAAGGAATTTCATTAGCGAGAAAACCTCCCTGCAGCCTGGGAGCCGGGCGGCAGCGTGACTCCATAGCATGCCTCCTCCGAAGGGTTAAACCGGCAGCTGCCGGGGGCCTCGGATTAAGATAAATAATTATTAACTGAATCAATACTGATAAAGCAACTGAAGTGAAGCTGTTAGCTTACTGACTCCTGGAGCCACTTTCAATGGCTCTGTCTGTGCAAAGTGAACGCCTCGTAGTCTCCCACCCCTGTGAGCGTGTGGCCCGGCCCGGCAAATGCTCTTACACCACGGAAGTTGTTCTGCATCAGAGGACAGTAAAACGAGGCATTAGCAGCAGTAATGTCTGCTGTTAATTACCAATGACAAACTAGAAATCAACTCCAACTACGATAAAGTGACATGGAAAGGAAAAGATTTTTTTATTCCCCCAATCAAATGTTTATGTCCTATTTTCTACATACGTACACCAACAAAGCGTTTTAGATACTACTTGCTGCACGAGGCAGCGGCAGGCTGAGGGCTGGGCCGCCAGCACGGTCCCACCAAGCTCAGCCCAGGGACGGGGTTATCGTGAGCGGGGAGGAGGGGGTGTGAGCTGCTGCAGCCGAGCCACGGGCAGAGCCCGACCAAGAGCAACTGGGCTCAGAAGGGGAAAATTCTGTTTAACCTGGTGGCATTTTCTTTGTCAGTAAGTTCAGAGTTGGCTCGGATCGTGGACTGAACATGCCCCAGCTCTGCAGCCCCGCAGCTCGTGCAAAACGACATGCGTGATAAGGGGAAGGAGGGGGATTCCTGCTGGATGAGCCGGGCAGCGCGTTCTGTGCAGCATTAGCTCAATCCACTCTCTGCAAGAAGTGGATGAAGATTAACCGTAACAGGGATCAGAGCTGAAATTTCTGCGTGTTACACTGAGCTACAGCGCTGCGCTGTGCCAGAACAGTCTGCGGGCAGCCCAAAAGGCCTCGGATTGCAATAATCCAATTTAGGGAAACCAAAAGTATGAATCATAGAACACCAGCTACAGCAAAAACATCTGGGTATGAATGGATGGGAGCAGTGCTGGCTGGGTGATAAAACCAGCCTGGCAGGAGCTGAAACAGGATGCTGACAACTGAGCTGTCATCTTTCTCAATTTAAAAAAAAAATGCAGTTATAAACGCTAGGCTTCCAGGCAAATATAGTGGGTGTGCTCGGGAGGTGGTTTGATCAGAGCCATCCCTGCATACAGCCGCTACGTGAGGGACTCTGGGTTCCTCAGACAGTGCTGAGGACACTGTGAACCCAGAGGACGGTGCTGCTCTTCTCCTTCTCTTGCTCCCTGGTCAGATTCCCGCTGGTTTCTGCGCGCCGGCTGTGAGCTGCGTGCCTGGGTTTTACCCTCCGCTGCTGCCAAACCGACCCGAAATCACTGACAGCCGCGGACACCCAAGAGCGCGAGCGGTCTGGGAGAAATGGCAGTGTGCTGGTGCTGGGACTATAGAATTGCAAAACTGAGGGAAAAATCCTTCCAAGGTCATTGTACTTCCAGGGGGAGCTGCTGCTCCCTGGCCCCGCCTGGCGCAGTGGGGAGCACGGCTGCTCCCCGGTCCCCGCAGCCCTTGCTCCTCTTCCGCGGCTTTAGGCACACTGGGCACGGCAACGTGTGGTCCCCGAACCGCCTTGGGATTCTTGACTTCTTCTGAGCTGTTTGTTGCACATCCGAGATGCGAGGTCCGATGTCAGTCTCCAAAGAGGACAGACAGCCCAGACCCAGCCGCCCACCGTAGCAGGGCAGCCCCTGCCCCACGTGCTGGGAGAGTGGGGTGATGCTTCCCCTCCCCTCCCCTTGGGTTCATGGGTTTTGTTCACCCTGTAAGCACTCTAAGGCTCTGTTTTAATGCAACAGTGCTACTAGTCTAACAAATATTTCCCCTCTTTGCTTTTAAAGCTCTCTCTGGGCGAGCCAGAGGCTCGCAGTCTCCGTCTGCAGCTCTGCTACGAGCCTTCGCCATCCCCTGTGCACTGAAACTCTTTGGTGCGGAAACCAGCGCGTGGGAGCGATGTGCAGGTAGGCTGAGGTCTCGGCTCAACCCTGAGATACCGCAGCGAGAGCAGGCGACATGAAAGGCGCTTTTATTGCAGATGAATCTCATGCGCCATCATTTGTCGGCCTGGTTGCTCACTCTGTCAGGGCCACAGAGGCATCAGCTCTTTTCCTGTAGCTAGGGGTATATGTTACATTCATTTAAAGGTATTTCCCTCCAGTTTCTGCCTTGTAAAAATGTTGAGTGCTGAGAACCACAGCCGTGGCCCGTGAGCCCGCTGCCGTGTGCCCCCGGTGGGGGTGTCCGTGCTGGTGATGCTCCTCAAAGACCCGGGTGCTTGGGCTGGTGAAGCCTCTTCCCGGGGCAGCAACAGAGGTTTACAGACTATCACTGGAGTGACAGGTCTCTGCGTTTCTGGGGCAGTTACGCCCCAGGCCAGCCAGGGGAAGGCGGCAGCCGCTGACCCAGCAGCCCTGGGAGGACGGGGGGCTCGGCCGGGAGGAGCACGGGGTGCGGGGCTGGGAGCTGCGGAGCCCCATGGCCGGCGCAACGTGCCGGTGTGACCCCCCGGCTGCTCTCCAGCCTCCGCTGCAGCGTTTGCGGAACAATTCGGGCTGGTTTCCAACAACGCGACGTGCCGCTTGCCGCCTTACGTGGCGTTATGGGTCTAATCCCCTGCCTTCCGTGCCCTTGCCGGGAACAGCGGGTTTGGTGCGGTTGGGCTTTGGGGGATGCTGCGGCCAGAACGCAGAGGCCGAGGCAGCAGCAATGCTGGGGAAAGATTGCCATCCTCGGCCGGGTTCGCTGCTCTCGGTTAATTATTTGCCTGAGGATTACATAACGCAGGCGTGTTATTTAGAGCTTAGCAAGGGATTTTAAAAAAATTCAAAAGAGGTATGAGGAGAAGACACAAAAGCTGGAAAGAGACTATAAAAGAGCGGGGAATTAAATGGGAAGACAAAAGATCTAATTACAAATGACATTATTTGCATTCTCATCAACTTAATTCAATTTTATTTTCTTATTGCTTTAATCTTTGAGCTTAATTCAGTGGAACAGAGCGCGTGAAGGAGGCAATGAGAAACACGCAGGGTTTGTTAGGGGCAGGCGGCGGCGGTGGGTGCAGGCAGCCCCAGTGTTGTTTTTCTGTGGTTTAGATATATCTGTTCTCTGTCCTGGAGGTTTCAATTAAAAAAAAAAGTAATAAAAATTCAGCATTCCTGCCCGTGCTTATGTGAAATGGGATCTGAAACAGCTCCGGCTTTGATTGGGTACCCAGTGTGACCTGACATTTAATCGAGGATAGGAAAGCACAGGTATCTTAAAGAACAGGAGGAAAATAATTCTGACATTGTGTTCTTGGTGAGAAAATAGCATTTTTACATTACGTTGTGCGTTATATTACATTACAAGTACTTAGGGCTATGCAAGTGATGCTCAGAGAGAAACACATTTGGACTTCCCGAGTCCAGGCTGGTGACGCCTGGAGGGTTCGCATGAATTTTAAATTAAATTATTAAGCCAAAATCTGGCCCAAAGCTCAAGGACTATATCGCATATCAAATTTTTTAAATGATTTGAAATTTTGCTCGCAGTAGGCATACCACCATAATGAAGTAGTAATTAGTCTGAAGCAGCGATCTCCATAGCTAAAGCCACAAACCATGGGTAATGTTGCCCATGGGAGATAATACACTTGACAGCCAAACCAGTTCTTGTGTCTCCGCTTCTCTCCTGCATAAGCAACAACGGGCCAGAAGCGGGGCTGGGAGCCCTGATACGTCCTGCCTCGCCAAGCGGCCAGGGCCACACAGGACTGCAGGCTGGGCTTAGCCGCAACGGCGCGACGCTACGGGCACGCGTCAGCCCTCAGCAGAGGTGCGGAGCCCTGCGCTCGCCCGGGGCCCGGGCAGCCCCGCAGAGAGCGCGACGGCTCCGGCTCCAGCCGCCAGTCAGAGCTGCCTTCATGCCCAGCTCCGCAGCGGTCTGGCTGCTCAAGCTCATGACGAAAACTCACCCCAGCAGCGAGCACCACGCAAATCTCCGGGTCTGTATTTCACACCACGCAGTCCTTTGCTTGGGTTATTTCCCCAGTCCGTGCTCAGGCACGGATTTGCTCCCCATGCGAGTTCCCACGTAGCAGACCCGCTGTCATGCTCGCTGCTGCTCACCGGGCTCCCCTACCCCCGCCTCGTGCTGCCAGCAAGCAATGCATGACCTTTCATTTCAGCTCCTGTGGAAGCAGGAACATTCACATTTTAAATTACAGATATTTCAGCCAAATAGCCTATTTGTGTTCAGTCTTTATTATCATCTTACACTGTTTTGCAATTGACTAAAAGTAGATGCGGGTTTATTTGGGGGTATAAATAATGCTGAGTACATGCAGCCAACATATCTCCATGCATTGATTTTTGGGCCAGCCCTGAGAAAGGCAATTCAATAGACAATTAAATTACCAGCTACATTTGTCATTTTTGGCCCAAATGAGATCCTGAGAAGAAATTGCCCCACTATCGGCTCAGAGTTCATCACTCTGCGAGGAATATTGCACGTTAAAGCCTGAGCTGAACCGTGTCTTCATCAGGCTGGGAGTCTGCCTGTGAACTTTATTCTCTCTGCAGATGATCCAAGCAATATACTTTGGGACAGAGTTATTGACTATAACCAAAACAGGAACGTGGTCTAATGTTTTCCAACACAACATTAGGCAAGACTTTTAATATGAATTCCAATATTCTCCTGTTGTTTTGCGTTACGACTCTGCCGGTGTAGGGGAGTGGAAGCAGAAATGGGGTCACGTTTACAGTTCTGTGTACAAGAAAAGCTAAGGGGTTTCTGCGCCCCTCTGCTGAGGTGTTGTGCTGCATCAGGGAGGGCCAAACGGCGTGATTTCAAGGTTGGTTTGCACAGGTAGATCTGCATTTGCTCTGCCCAGTCTTAAGCTTGTCCTCTTTTGATCTCCCTAGCACCAAAGCCCACCTTCACCCACCCCTTTGGACAGCCCTCCAAGAGCGGAGGAGGCGGATCTGGGCTGCCCGGTGCCTCGCAGCAGCCCCGGCACTCGGCTGAGGACGGGGCCGTCTGCGAGGGCTGCGTCTCGCTGCTGGTCCCCCGGCCCCGCTCCCGCCACGGCACAAGCGGCAGCGCCGTTATCAGCTGGCACGCGGGGTGCTTTCACCTGCGGTAATTTATGGTGCGCGGTGCCTCTGCGTGAAAGGTTTCCCGTCAGCAGAGCGCTGTGTTTATGGCAGCAGGGCACGTGCAGGCTTTAAATCTGACGATGCCTGTAGGATCTGCTGCCCAGAGTCACCTCTGTGCCGAGCAAACCATCCTCCGGCTGCATCCGTCAAAAGGCACAACAACGGAGAAGCTGCTGAAACCACCCCTGTCCCTGGGGCTCACAGCCAGCAGGAGAAATATGGCCTGTGGCTAAGGATTGCAACAAAGGATCTTGTGTCTTAAACATTTTATATATCATTTTATTCCCCAGCATTTGTTGACTGTGTCGAGCACAACCATGCTCAACAATAACACTCAGAAAACACAGATGAAATAATGTTTCTGGTTACTACCAGAGCACCAGAAAGCAACAGCAACGTGGGTTTAGCCCTCATTTACCAACAAATACCCAACCAAAATAAAAACCCCAAACCCTGAAAACCCCTCGAATGCACGAGCAATTGGAAAAATTCCTTTTCTGTGCCATCCCTTGTACTTCAGCTTTCAAAACCAAAAGGGAACGTAAGGCTCAAGAGCAGAGCCTGCTTAGGCAGAAGGGATGTAATATTAATATTTCTGGCTTAGCCGAACATTTTTCTCCAAACTCCTTAGTTACCCAGGTAAGCGGTAACCCAGCCTTTCTGGCTAATCGTACCGTAGTACCTGCCATCTGCTGCTGCATCGCAGATTTGTGGGGGCACAGCTGCATGCACAGTGCTTAGTGAAACAACTGCAAGCCTTTATAGAGACTTGTAACTTCTGCAACAATGAATCTGTTCTAATTAGCACTAGAAATAAACGTTTATGATGTAGGAAATGACAAAATGTATTTATCGCCAAGCTAATAATTTACCGTAGAGGAAACTTAAGGCCAAGCCATATGACGTGAATCGTAATGATTCTTCCTCTGTTTCAGCACATATATGTGGTGATATTTGCAGCAGTGTGCTACTTTAACCGCAATATCCCACGTAAGGCCTCTCTCATTAGGAAGAGGCATCGGCCATCGGTGTCTCAGAGCTCTTGTCTCGTCTTCTGCTGACTTTGAACCTGGGCCAGAGCGGGTGAGGGTGCGCAGTGTTCCCAGCTCGTGACCCGGCCCATGAAACCCCGACATGGAGAAGCAGCTCGGTGTGAACCTGTCCGGCTGCGGGCTCCTGCTTGCCGGGGAAGGGGCAGCCGGGCAGGCACCTGCCATGGACGGGAGGAGACGTGGGTCCGTCCCGCCGGGGACCAGGCAGGCTCAGAGCCCTTCGGGAAGTGCCGCGCACCCGGGCCAACCCCTCGGTACCTCGTGCCGGTGGCCTGACGGGGGGCTCAATCGCTTGAGTCGCCTTCCTCGTGCACCCAGGTTTCCTTTCCCTTTCTTTTCTTTCTTTTGTAACTGCTGCCTGAATTTGCTTTTGTTTTGACCACTGTAAGGGACAACAAGCCTTGGCAGGCTGGGATGGATGGTGCCATCGGGAGCCCAGCAGCCGAACCGCCACGCAGAGCAGCTGGCAGCGGCGGTTTTTGAGGAGCTGTCGGTGTGATGGAGTGCCCGGGCAGGGACCCCGCTGCCGCAGCGCTGGCAGGGGGGCTGACGCTGGCAATGGGCTCTGCTTCTCCTGGTGGGTGCCAGCCTCGGGGTTCAGCCCCAGGCGGGGCCGCGGGATGGGGGAGCGATTGCCTCTGGGCTCCCACGGGAGCTGGGCAGAGCCCGGCCCAGGGGACTCGCGCTCGCACCCCACCAGCAGCTAAAGCAACGCGCGATTAAGGTCTGCAGGGGCCGAATCCATCATGTTCAGTGGTTTGGGCCCTGACCCGGGGAGGGGATGGGGAAGGACCAGCACTATCGCTTTTTTTCCTTCTTTATCCCGCTCTACTCAGCACTGGTCAGGCCACCCCTGGCGCGCTGTGTCCAGTTCTGGTCCCCGCTGTACAAAAAGGATGTGGCCAGGCTGGAAGGGGCCCAGAGAAGGGCCACCAGGATGATCCAAGGACTGGGAAGCTGCCGTACGAGGGTGGGCTGGGAGAGCTGGGTTTGTTCAGCCTTGAGCAAAGGAGGCTCAGAGGGGATCTCATCCCCATGCACCAGGACTTAGGGGGCAGCTACAAAGAAGATGGAGACTCCCTTTTTACACGGGGTCCCATGGAGAGGACAAGGGGGATGGACACAAGTTGCCCTTGGGGAGATTCCGACTGGACACGAGAGGGAAGTGTTTCACAGCGAGGACAGTCACCACTGGAATAATCTCCCCAGGGAAGGGGTTGACTTGGCCACGTTGGGCACCTTCAAGGGTCGGCTGGACAGGGTGCTGGGCCATCTTGTCTAGACTGGGCTCTTCCTAGAAAGGCTGGACTAGATGGGCCCTGAGGTCCCTCCCAACCTGGGATTCTGGGATTCTGTGATTATTTATGGTGGTCCCAGATTGAAATGTGCCTGCTCTGCGTTGGGCTGCACTGTGCCGATGGGCGGGAGGAACAGCCAGCACGTCTGGGGCCTCTTTAGAAAAATAACAGAAGGCCCATCCTCCCCGTCCAGCGAAAGCTTTTGTTCAGAATAAAACCGCAGAGGAGCCGTTTCAGGCACGTTGGCCCCGGCAGTGCCGTGCTGGCGGTGCCAGCCGCAGGTGTGCCCGCTCGGGCAGCAGCGAAGACCCCGCGCTGGAGCCGGGCTCCGCCGGCGACGTCTCACCATCAGCACTCTCCACCTCTCGGCGCCTGTGGGGATTTACTGAGGGGCAACCGTGAGCATCGGGTGGCTGGGAACAAAGTGCCACCCTGCTCCACCGTCTCCGTCTCAAGTAATAAACCTTCAGTTTTGTAAGAAAGTGAATCGAATAATCAGGTTTGGTTTTCACACCTCAAGAACTTGTGCTCAGTCATGAACTTGGATAAATCATCTCTATTTCAATAAATCTAATGCAATTACTTTCCACTACTAGGAGCATTTTCTGCTATTTCCCCTTGAAAAAGAGCCTGTAACATGCCCGCATTCAATATCGCCACAAAATGGAACGCTAACGTTGATTTAGGGGAGCTGAACTATTCCTTTTAAGTAATATTTTCCAGGTCTTGATTTCTCTTCCAATATTTCCTCTGTCAATTAGCTAAAGCAATTTTCACTGACTAATAAAGCAGTTGGTTAAGCTTCTTTTGCAATCAAAACTCACTTAATTTCAGCAAATAACGGTTGAAAAAAGACTTGATCAAAAGTATTTTCCCCCAGAAAATCAAACAGCCTGGCAGAACATGAAGGGGTTTTTCAGCCCAGGCCCTCCCTGCTGAGGTTTCGCATCCGACCAGGAATCCCAGCCCACCAGAAATAAAGAGACACAGTCTTCAGTGAATTCTTCATATATTTAATGTCAGCCATTGATATTAAATTGTGCTTTGCTTGACTGTTTTGTTGAATCAGGGCTTTACCCGCCAGTTTTGGACCTGCAGTACCCCAAGGCCACCCACTGAAATGCAGGTGGCAGAGATTCACTTCCAGCCGCGGCCGGGGTGGAGCACGGCAGCTGCTTCTCATCGTGCAGGGCAGCGCGCGGATTTTGAGGAAAGAATATAAAAGAAGTTTTCAACTTGAAAGCCCTAAGTAATTTAAGGGAAAAATGCTGAGGCTTGCATTCTTTCTGCGTCTCGGATTACCGCCTGCGATTAGCACCAGCACCTCCGCTTTACCTCCCTGCCAGGAGGACGGGTACGGGTTCGAACCGCTTCTGCTCGCTCCCTTTGCACGCTTGGTTGGGGTACAACTGTGCTCCAGGAGGCTTTGCAGCACCCTCTGTTGCGCTCAGACGGATCACGCGGTAAGGCCAGTGTGGCCAGCTGACACGTGTTCTTCTCATCGGTTATTGAGGTACGTTGCTACTGATTGCTGATAATACCTTGGAGAATTGCTTGCTTGATAGAAAAGGGCAGAAAGATTTTTTTAATGGTAATTACTTAGTTTTCTTTTCCAGAGATGAATTCTAATTATTCTTTCAGTTCCACAGTGTATGTCATGCACTCTGCTCGAAGAACAGAAGGACACTGAAATAAAGGCTTTAATTTATTGCACATTACATATTAAGTTACCTTTCATGAATATTAAGTGGATGAACATCTATAGTTTTGAAAACAAAAGTCTGAATGATTCATTTTCCCATTGTTCACTACTCGACGACTTCATTTTTCCTCTCCGTTGGCCCGAAAGTCCCGCAGCGTTCCCCAGCCCCCGCAGCAATCGCGGCTCCGTGTCGCTGGGCACGGGCCCGTGGGCTGCGCCCGGTGTCAGGGTTCTGCCGGCGCTTCCCCGCCTGCTGCCTTCCCAGCGGCTCGAAAGAAGACTTCAAAGGAAAACTTCAGACGAGGAACCTGACTTGCCATCAGAATTTTTTAGCCTTGAAGACATAACCCCATGGACGTGCGCCTGAATGCTGACGAGGACCGGGAGGAAAAGGCACCGCAGAGGGAGTCAAAACGGGGGCAAAGGCGAGGGTTTGGGGAAGTTCTCCATCGAGCCTCGGGAGCAGCACTGCCGGGCACGTAAACTTAATGAAGGTGGCAAATGTAAGAGCTAAACCACAGGAGAAGATAACAGGGACACAGTGGCCCAAGCCTGAAATTGCAGTGCCGCAGAGGCTCCTGCAGGATGATGGTCTCGGACAGAAACCGGAGGTGGAACAAGGGGATGCAGCGCGAGCAAACCCTGGGACCGCAGAGGAACCCGCTGGAGACTCGGGCCCTGCTTTTCGAGAAAATTCCTGTGCTGTCACTCACACCTTCAGCGGTTGTCTCATTTGCAGGGATTGTTGATTATATTTAGCTCTGCAATCATGCAGCAAATTACTTTTTCAAATTTCCATCACAACATTAGCATGTCAACAACATTCCTGATTTTTATTGCCACATCCACTTCGCGGAGACAGTTTTTCACTGCTTCAAACAGAATTTCCATGGCATCGCCTTGGATTTTTATTTGAACACACTCCATAAGCTTCTGAGATGGTAGAGACCTTTACAGCACCGCCAGCATCGCCCAAAGTCTCCAATAAACTGAAATATGAGCCTGACTTTATTTTTTTATTTCTGAAAGGGCCTCCTTGCCTCAACACCGTCTCTATAAGGAAATCTTCTCTTTACTCCCTGCAGGCACAAGGATAACATATGCTGTAATTAATCAGAACCGCTGTCTTCTGAGCCCATTATCTTCTTATTGTGACAGGACAGTCTCTGTCAACTCACGTCTTCCTCCAGAAAGTCATTTATTTCCCTGTGCTCTGCCTCTATTGCCACCCATGATTCTTAACTATTGTCAGAAATTAATTCATGCATGTTACTCCTCCCTAAAGCAATGTCTGGCTAACTTCAGCCCCAAAAGACCACCAGACAGTGAAACCCCTGGAGGGTAAGGGGTACAGAAAGCTGGGATTAGCTGGTACTTTCTCTTGGAAAGGAGTTATCTCATCCGAAGCCACATGACTACCATGTTGGAAGCCATTAGCACTTGCAAGTCTACAGGAAGATATTATTTCTCATATGCAATATAAGCTCCTGAACAAAATCCAGAATTACCTGGGAAGAGGAGGGAGAGTACAATTTAACAGCATTTTTTGGGGGAGCCGAAGTGCGTGATTGCAGCGCTGATTACCCTCACAGCTTAGAGCGCGGGATAGATTTCCAGGCAAGCCTTTTGCTGCTGTTCTTGCTGACAACAATGAATTTTCATACCACCAAAATGCAAATTAAATTGCTCTAATGAAAAGCAAACACAGAGGTTTTGCACTGCTAACACTAAGTCTCCAGATAGGTTGTCCTAAAAATAAAATCTGTGCACAGTCATTACAAAAGCTATTGCCTCTTAAAAGAGAAAAATCATCCTAAACTCCCAGGAATTTTCAGCATCTTTCTCCAGAAGCCTCCCGCCCAACGTTTTGATCTCTTCCCCACTCAGCTGCATCCTCTGGTTTAAAATACTTTATCTGACTTGCACAGTCCGGGTTGCGTGGGCTGAGGGAAGGCGGGAGAGGCATTGGTCCTCCAGGGCTCATTTATTCAAGATTTACAATTAAATCTTGGCTGAATTGGGCTTCTCTGTGTGCCGAGTCTCAGCTAAGGGTAAGGACAGCATGCAGCGGCTCCTCCAGCCCCGTTCCTCGCGACGGCAGAGCACAAGCCTGCGCCAGCCCTGACCCAGGGAAGGGGCATCCCAGATTTTACAGTTTAAAACAATATTCCCATTATTAGCTGTCAGGAAGGGCACAGCCAGGCCCTCACACTCTCCTTAGTGTTTTGCCAGTGAAAATTGGGAAGGGGTTTTTCTGTGACCTTCCCCTCTCCCTCAATTTTGTTGGCAATGTCATTTTTCCAAAAATATGTGGCAAAAATTACTGTGTGTCCCAAGGGACGCCAGCGGTGCATGCAGAGGGAAATCAAATTAAAGCCTACAGCCTGTCGTCTCAGGCTAGCAAATGATTTTGTGACATTTATTGGAATAAGAGAGGGATGGGGGAAAGCAAGAGACTTTAAAGAATTAATGCTGATTATTAGCTACCAAAGAACAACAGGCTTGATGGCACCGGGGGGATTCGCGTGTCCTGAGCCCAGACACAGTAATCCCTCTCACAGGTGAAAACTCAAGGCATTTTCCTTGTTGAGCAAACAAAGGAATTGCCATTTCCAGAGCTCTTTGCTGCAGTGGATGGCCAGAAACACTCGCCTTTGCTGTCTCCGGTACCTCCAGGTCAGGCGAGGGGAGAAGTGGCTACCAGGAATGATGGGACGTTTCAGGTGGGATCAATTTTTCGCGTTGTTAGCACAGGGCTGCCCGTCTGGCCCTTTCTGGCTCCTTTTCAGGAGCATCTGTGAGATCAGAATAGGAACAGCAACTTTTGTATGAAAATCACCGAACTCAGGAGTTTGGAACTGTTGTCTGGCCTAAAAACATTCATCTAATTTAACATGACGCTCTAATCATCGCCCACTGATGTCGTGAGCACCATATAGCGGTAATGCTCGCAAACACTAGCGCTGCCAAAGCACAACGCCTGAAGTACATCTGTGTGGCCTGGGAAGCTCCGGTTTCAAATAAAGCCTATTTTCTCCTCAAAAGGAAACTGAGAAATTGTAATAATTAATCTTCAGCCAGACAGCATTAGTTACCAGGAGCAACCACATTGAATTATACTTTACAGCAAGCAGCAGAAATAGCTGAAAGGCTGGGGGCTGCAGAGGTGGGCAGTGAGGCATTAACGCTGTGTTTGCCATGGGACCTAGCCCAGGGGAGCGTGGATTATCTTTGCTTTCCTCCCCGCTGGCGATGTTTTACACTCCACAGTACATTTGCTGTTAAGCAATTTGGTCTTTTGGCTTTGCTGGGGCTGGGCAGGCGTGGTACGTGCATGCCAAGGCTCTGCCCGCACTGGAAGAGTCACTGGAAATCTGGGTTCCCACATCTCGTGTCTTCATCTTTCATTACCAACAGACACCAGCTTTCCTCCCTGACCTCCCCCACCAACCCCTGCTCACCAGGGCAGGATCCCACCGCCCTCGGCAGTAACAGAGCGTGCAGGTGGCAGAGATGCGGCCAGTCTCCAGCCACTAAAGCTGGGTTTTAGTGAACGTGATTTCTTATGAGTTCTTTCCACGTGGGGATTTTATGGCCGGATCTCTGACTTGCTCTAACCTCTAGGGAAAAGTCAGGATGGTTTCTGCATTGCAGGCTCCAGTTCGCCAGCTCCCAGCAGCGAGCACCCTCGCCGGCCCCGTGCTGCCTGCCCAACGCGATCACGCCGCTGCGTGTGCCTGACCCCCACCCAGGCTGGTGGGAACACGTTCTCCCCACCTGTGGAGCCATGGTCTGGAGGCACCTCATATAGTGGCAGCATGTGAATGAGGACATACGGTTTTCTTCATGTTTATTCCCCGGCACCACCCCCAAAATACAGAACGGCGCCCCATGCTGCGAACGTCCCAGCACCACCCGTGAGTGCTTGCGTTAAATGAGCTCTGCTCGGCTGAGCGCTCGTGAGCATCGATCCCTTGAGATCTTTTGCAACAGCTGTCACTAGCAGGAGACACCTTGGTCATTAATGCAGTTGCTACTTAATGGGGTCTGAGGAAATATTTAGTGGTTAAAATGCATTTCAACAGTCTCCAACACCAGACAGGGAAATGAAACTCCATGTACTGCCCTTGGCACCTTTACCGCTGGATTAGCTTCCAGGGCTCACCTAATGAGCAGACATATCTCCCTCCTGTTGATGCAGGGCCCACAGAAGATTTTGTCATATTTCATAAGATACGTGTGGGACTGTGCTACATTTTCTCTTTACAAACTTGCTTAATTACGCTCTACCTTCTGGTTTTTGCTGGGCTCCATTAAATGAAGCTGAACACGGCTGTTGACCCAGCAGCTGCTCTGGCAGGCAGCAGCCAAGCAGATGCTCTGCATCTCTTCATGACTGATCTCACCCCCCTTGCTAAGGTCATTGCTCCTGCAGCTTCAGCAAAGCCTTCTGAAGAGTATTTCACACAGGTGGCCCTGCTCTGGGATAGCATTGCGTTTGGAAGAGGGTAAATGCAGCTCTACTTGGCTAGTTTTAGGCAATGGCTGGGAGTAGCCTTAAGCAGTGCTAGGGAAGAGAGGTGAGTGCCCCTAATCACAACATAATTGCCCAGCCTGAGGGTGGGGTGAGCACAGTCATGCAATTAGGGGCAGATGGAAGTGGGAGCATCATTATTGCAGAGTATAAATTTTGTGGGGAAAGGCTCTTTTACCTTTCTAGATGCATTGTCCAGCGTGGTGGTGTTCCACAAGATACTTGTGCTTGTTATGTGCTGCTGGGCTTAAACAGGAATCTTCATCATCTACAGCACTAATGTAAGTGACTTATTTGTAAATGCTTGTATGAGCTGTAAAGTTGCCTGTATATCTCCTCGAGGATTCAAGATCGTGGTTTTGTTTCACAAAACCTTCCTCTGATTAAGTTGTTCACTCTTCTGTTACAGTGGGGGGTGGGGGGAGGAGGGATTCTCATTACACCTGCTGTCCAGATTAAATGCTTAATTGCCCAGTTAATACTAACTTGCTCACCTAAATTTGACATGAGCAACCTCTAGAGATGATACAGAGTTGGTAATGCCAAGTATCTATTTCTTTTTAAGGAAAGCCTTAAAAATATTCATGGCTGTGCTAAAAGCTTGCTCTTTGGGTGTTCTTCTTGTGAACCCTGAACAAGTGAGGATTTCAGAGCAGTCCTTTTATTGCTCTGTTAGTGCTCAATCACCAAAAGAAAAATGCATGAGAGATAAATGAGATCTCATCGTCTTCTCATGTTTCTCGGTTCATTTTGTGGGGCATATTTCCTCACTCTTCTCTCCAGACAGCACTTTATCTCTGCTTTTCTTCCATTACATGTCTCCCATTTTTCTTTTTTTTCTCCTGTTCTCTTTAGTTTTATCCAATGTCTTCTCAAGACCATCTGATTAGAAGCATAATAGACAAAATTCTCTTTCTGGAATACTTTCTGGTGAGATCTCAGGTTTCAGGCAATTGCTGCTGCGCCTAGAGACCCAACTCTAAATCATTAAACAATTACAAGTTTCACCAAAAGAATATCAGAACTTGAGATTAATTTTCCCAGCACCCCTGTTCTGTGCAGTGCCTCCAGACTCACCGCCTGCTCCTGCTTGCCCACAGCATCCTCACCCTGTGCCTTGGGGTAATACTCCCTGGGGACAGGGTGTCTCTGGAAAGGCCTGGAGATGTCCTTGGGGGTGGAGGATCCCTGGCGGCTTCCCTGGCAGCTGGCTGCCCTCATGTAGGGCTGGTTCAAATCTGTTTTCTGGGAAAATGTGGTATAGGAAAGGACTTTATTACACTTGAAACTTATGGTTAGATAATTTTGGAGGGAAGTGAGACTAGTGCTGGTGCTGCAAAAGTGTGCGTGATTCTGGCAGAGAATAGGCTTGGTCATGGGACAGGACAGTGACGTGGGCAGTTTGTGCTAAGGGCAGGCTGGGTGTGTGTAACCGTCTCCGTAAGCTTCGTGTCTGCAAATCTATTTGTGGTTTTTTGCTTTTTCCTTTTTTCCCACTTACGGTATGTGAATAGGGGCTCTTTGTTCTGTTGCTTGGTCGACTCCACGATGTAGGAAGGCCATCCCTGAGGGATGAGCAGGCATTGCTTGTTGGGTGCTGGCAGCACCCTCACGCGGCTGCTGCTGTGCTGGAGGCTCGGGCTGTGACCGCTGGTCTCGCTGTGTCTCAACATCTCGTTCCCTGCAGTGTCCCACTGAGGTGCCCTGGTCTGGCCACCCGGCTTTGTATCAAACCCCGCCTGCCCAGCTGGGGAGCCTGACTTGGGTCCCAGCGGTCGCTCCTCAGAAGCACAGCGATGCCAGCCCCTCTCCTCCCTGCACAGAGGACTCCCTAAACCAAAATCCCCAAGCAGAGCTTCTGATCCCCTTAAGTGGCAACACCCCGTTGTGTTTTAGGCTATGGTGAATTCATTGTGCTTAAAGCCAGCCCGAGCCCCTGACAAAGGAACACCAAAGTATTTTCTTGCTAAAGAAGATGATAACAGAACCTCTGTGAAATGATCTCCCATTTCTCATCTTATCACAATGCAGTTGCACAAATAACTTCAGATTAAATAAACACATCTGCATACAAATTGCTCCAGATATCTTTTGATGATTCTCATGACCTGAAATAGAGGTTCAGTTTGAAGCAAATGAATGGTTTCCACTGAAGTGTTTTTGCTCAGGAACTGGTGCTCAGATGGGTACTTCCCTGGGAACAGCAAGGCTGACATGGAGGCATCTGCTCTGAATTTTAAGCAGCCTCCTGTAAACACTAACTGGAGTAGCAGGAGCTTGTAATCGATAATAAATATTCCACACCATCTCCCTCCAAAAGTAATTTCAATGCAAACATTTGAAATAGCATGCTAGGAACTAGAATATTTCAAGAGTTTTAGTTCATTTTGGTTGTCTCTCTTCTTCCCTAGTATCACAGGACATATCACAGTGCAAGCTGCGAACACCTTCTCCACTGATACTCAGAATACTTGGTTTATAACTTTGTATTCTCAGGATGCTCTTTACTCTTCTTCCAGGTACTTGCTCCACGACTACAGCCCTTTATTCCGTGTAGCATTCTTTGTCACTAAATACTGGAGTTAGTTTCATGAGGATGGACTCTAAGAAATTCTCATGGGGACGTAGTTTTTGTACACGAACTACTTAAAATGAGGGAAGAGGTTCAAAAATCACTGCAAAAGCACATGGTCGTGACTGTGGGGACACATGCTCACGCAAATCTGTGATGTGCCCACCTAGGAACATGAAATTATGATGTTTGAACCAGCAATGGGCTTTCGGGAGGCAAATTCTAGCGAGGTAGACAATAAATCAAGAATAGGTTTTTAGATGCCATAAATTAATGAAGCCGTATCAGAGCCCACTGCTAATGAATGCGTTTATCTTCATGCAGAGCTTTTTCTGTCTTTGCTTGATCTAAAGCACCAAGAGGTCAGCCCAGGCTTGGGAGAAGCAGGGAGGGAGGAAAGCATGTGTTGTGGTTTAACCCCAGCCTGCAGCTCAGCCCCACGCAGCCGCTCGCTCGTGTCCCCGTGGTGGGAGGGGGGAGAGAATCGGAAGGGTAAAAGTGAGAAACCTCGTGGGTTGAGGTAAAGGCAGTTTAACAGGGAAAGCAAAAGCTGCGCACAAGCAAAGCAAAACAAATTAATTCACTCCTTCCCGTGGGCAGGCGGGTGTTCAGCCACCCCCAGGAAAGCAGGGCTCCATCATGTGCGACGGTGACTTGGGAAGACAAACGCCATCGCTCCGAACGCCTCCTTCCCCCAGCTTTATATGCTGAGCACGTCACACGGTGTGGGACGTCCCTTGGGTCAGTCGGCGCTGGCTGCCCTGGCCGTGTCCCCCCTCCCAGCCTTGCTGGTGGGGTGAGAAGCAGAAAAGGCCTTGACTCTGTAGGCGCTGCTCAGCAACAGCTAAAGCATCCCGGTGTTATCAACGCTGTTTTCAGCACAAATCCAAAACGCAGCCCTGTACTGGCTACTACGGAGAACATTAACTCTATCCCAGCCAAAACCAGCACAGCATCCTTGCACAGAGCTGTTACCTGCTGGAAACTGTCCTGCATCTGTGAGAACAAACTCTATTTGTGTTCAGCCATGATTATGGTCTTCTGAAATACATTCACTTTCCATAGAGATTAGTATTTTAATTATACGTGTTGTTGCAGACTCTTGGTTTATGACTCAGGGGGTAGAGCTCAGCTGCTGTAAATTACAGCAGCTCCACTGACTTCAGTGCCCGCTGCGTGCCAGCGTGCCTCTTTACTTGCTACTTATCTCATTATCTGTCAGCAAGAACCTCTTGCCCTGAAATACCGGTGTATCTTCTTTAATACATCCCACCTGGGGAGGAAAAGCCCTACAGCTGTAGGACCAAAACTAACTGTTGTGGGGACCGTTCCCCTTGCAGAAAGGAAAACCGCTCCGGGGGAGAGGAGCACCCGGCCAAGGCGGGGTAAATCCGCAGCCTTTGGGCTACAGCGGTTTGCAGTGTTCTTGTGACTGTTCGGGGCCTTTTTGCTAAACAGAAAACTGTTTTATAAATGAAACTCTCTCTGAGAGTAAATACTGTGCTTCTAAGGAAATTTAAACCCTTAGGTGGAGGAATAAGTAGCAGGGAAGGTTCAGCTCTGTGCTGGCCCCCCGGAGCCCGCGCTGGGCTGCGCGTTGTCCTGGCATGGGACGGGGTGTCCTTCCTGGGGAAAAGCCGCTTTGTTTTTTGAACTATGCTCTTCTGCTGCTTTAACACATCATGTTTATGTCCCATTTGTTTAATGTCAGACTTTTACTTACTCAGAGAGGATGTGAATTGTGACAGTTTTAGAGCATCGATTACCCTGCCTGACTCACTGCCTGGTTGCAGACAGTAATTGCAGCGCCTTTGCCCTTGCAGTCGCCTGACCTCGTGCCAGGCACGTTGCTGCCATCTTTGCTCCTCTGCTTGTGCTGACCATAGCTGCATCCATCCCTCCCAGTCCTGCTCCCCCTCTGGGGCCTGAGGCTCAGGGTATAAACCCACTCTCGGGTGGGGTGGGAGTGCAGTGTGTGTTGCAGCACCCTCCTGAAACCTGCGGTCTCGGCAGCACGCCACGCTTAAACTGCCCGCTGCTCTCAAGCATCGTCTTAAAGCCAGGGTCCCCATCCGCACCCCTTGCGAGATTCGGGGCGCTGAGCTCTGGGCTGGGGCGGTTGGTGCCCGGCGTTTGAGCTTGTGCACAGGCAGCTCGTCCTGCGCTGTCTGGGGGGCTCCTGGCTGGGCCCCAACTACTGGGCTTGAGGCTGGCACGTGCTTGGATCCAGCACCAAAAAAGTTGCTGATGAGTATCATGTTTTGATATTCCTGGCAAAAATAACTGCACCCTCGTATGGTCCAAGGGTCTTCACCTGATCGCGTGCTGCTGGGCCGCGTTACGCCCCAGTTGGCAGATGTGAGCAGGGTCTAACAGTGTGCGAGGTGCGAAGGATAGGCTGAAGCTCCTTTTGCACCTGATATAGCACTATTATAAGAAATTCCTATCAGAGAAGATAATGATCTCCCACTAATCACAGGGAATGTTAGTCTGTGGATTCTTAACATAATTGTCTCTGTAATTAATGGTAGATCAGATACTGGTATTACTCTCCTTGTCCAATCGATTAGAGGAAGGATGTTACTCCCATGTAGATAATGACAGGGACCCTTTATCCAAATTCCACAAAGAAGAGAAATGGGAGAAAAACCTGCAAAAGCCTCCCCTAGAGAGAGGGGGTGGATCTCCTAAGGGGCTCTGCAAAGCTCTGTGTAACAGGCTCCCATGGGAGCAGGGACCCCGGGAGGGCGCAGGATGCGGGCGCTGCTGGCAGAGCCTGGGGACAGACTCCATCAGCTGGGCTGGCCGAGACGCGGGCGGGCTCAGGTCAGCGGGATTCCAGCAGGATCCCTCCTGTTGGGCAGAGCATGAGTCCTGGCGCAGCCAGAACTTATTTCCTGAAGGAGAAAAGTAACTATAATATTGCTGACAGCTATCTTAATCTTCTACACAGAGAAATTAAAAGAAAACGTTAATTGCACTGGCTGGGTTTCAGAATCATTTGTATCACTGGCAAAGGGGCTTCTGATTGTGTTGTTATTTATCTGGCTGTTGATTATAAAATATTAAAAGTGAAGCTGACAGAACCGAAGTTTCTTTTGCAGCACTAATTATAGCAAAAATAGCGCTCAGCGTATTTCTGCAAAAATGTTCAAGCTAAAGTATTAAAATCTTAATGGCTGCAAATAAACCTGAAATGACAAATGTCCTGGGTTTAAATTAGGAAACATTGACTCAGTGTAAACAGGGCTGGGGCTCCACTAAATCAGGAGAAATTAATGCGGTTTGCTTTCATCTGGAAAGAGAAAAAGCTTAAATGAGAAGGAAGGAATTACTTAAAAAACCCGTGCCCAACACCAATTAGTGTGTATATGCATCCCCTGCTCCGCAGCTGGATGGGTAGCAGGTGGCAGAGTCAGATTCCCACATGGTCTGCACTGGCAGCCTTTGAAGGAAGATTTAATGTGCTTGTCCCTTTGAAATGCAGCAAAACACTTTGCTAAACACCTTCATTTACGCTTCTTAATTATTTGTGATCCACGTGTCCAAGGTAGCTCTTGATTTCATGGGATAAAGTGTTTTTACCAAAAAACCCATGTATTGTATGGGAAGCAACTTTGCTGTGGCTTAGACTCTCTGGAGTAACTTCCCATAAAACTGGGACCATCCTTCGTGCTGTTTTTCCCAGCTCACCCGCGTCGGGCGAGGCTACGCTCTGTAACAGGGAAACTTCTGGGTGGCTCGTCACTGTTTGACAGAAGCTTTAATGAGCTGAAGCAGGGAGAAATTATTTTCTATTGTAGAATCTAAGACTAAGTGACACGAAATCCCTGCCCAGCGAGGCGTGCTCTGATCAGGGCAGAGGCGAGCCGGGTGCCGGTGCCTCCAGCCCGCACCCAGAGCAAGAGGGATCTTGGCAGTGGTGTGGGAGCAGAAAGCCCTGGCGGTTGGTGCTCAGCTCTGCCCATCCTCTAGCGGGTTCTCAACATCTCTACTGCGTCCCATGTTCCTGTGAGAGACGTGGCGGGCGCTTGCTCCAACAGACCAAGGCAGTGAATGTGGGTTCTGTTTGGCTGGCTCCTAAAAACGGCACAGGTGGAAGCAAAGGTTACAAATGCAAAGTGTTCTGGTGGAAGTGGGGGGTGATAGCACTGGTTCTCGCCTTGCTGCTTGTCCCCGAGCCCCTGTGGCCCTTGGTCGCACCCCACCAGTCTCTGCTGCCAGCACTTCACGCTCAGACAGGAGCCCCCCGTGAATGTAATGTTGGGGAGCTCAGTTGGGTTTCATGCACCGGTTGCTGGCTAGATGTGGCATAATAAGAATTCACAAATCTTATTTTCCCATGATTTTACAAAGTTCTGCAGGGTTGTCCAGCTTCACGTAGCTCCTCAGAAGAGCGTGTGGAGGCTCGGAGCCACTTGCTCCATCTGGGAGCGGAGCTCACGGAGGCCCAGCCCCGCTGGGCAAGGCAACGCCGGGCTCCCTTCCACCAGGTGCTCTAGGCCTGGCCTTTGGCAAAGCTCGCTCTGGGGTGAAGCATTGCTCATTCTGCGTGTATCTCCTGATGTGATTTGTTACCAAATTCTTGCACGTCCCCTCAGCCTGCAGACAGTCACTTTACATATGGTACATGGCAACGTACATGGATGCTGTAAATGAACACAGTGACATTCTGGCGTAGATTAAAGTGAAAAATTGAAGTTGCATTCCTAGCTTCATTTCGCTGCGGCACAATTCATTGGTGCCATCTGTCTTAGTCCTTTTTAAACGGCAGCTCTTCTGGATTGATTGGCAAGTGAATAGATTTCCTGCCACAAAGGTTTGAGGTCAATCAATCACTTATGTGTATTAATTACAAAGATTGTGAAGTTGCAGCGTGCGTTTTTTTTTACTTCAATGAGCCACATGTACAGAGTTGCTTAGACTTTTTTAGAAGAGCTTATTTTTTACTGTTGGCCAGAACTCCACGCTGACAGACACAAAAAGGGATTGGCATCTCCTATGAGCAAAATGCGGGATTTCAGCCGCCCCCACCGCCGGGCTGCCTCGGTCTAGGAGCGATGGCACAGCAGGACTCTGAGGGCACAGGAATATGGATGCCTTCCTCCAGATGAGGAAAGGACCCAGGTATTTAGGTGATTAAAGGTTTTATAAGCCTTTTTGCAAGGGTGGGGGCAATGAAGTCTGGTCAATTCCTGCCCAAATTCCACCGTTTAACGCGGCGTGCCAGCCCTACTGCAGGCTAGCTGACTGGATGCTGCTCCAGCTCCCCGGGAAATGGCAATGTAATAAAGTTGCCTCGTGTTCTATATGGATTTGTAGTGTTGCTATGCACAGTTAAACAGATAATGTTTCTCACCCAGAGAAGCCCGCATTTTTACAGTCAGAGCAATGATTCTTTATACACGCAATATTTTTCTATATGGAGTTGCTGACACACGAAATAGAAAATACAGATATAAGCTAGACTGCGTATGTATGTATACATACATTAAATTTTAGTTTGCGTATCAGTTTAATTTTGTAAAGCGGTTTGAGATTCTGTGCACCAAAAGGGGACAAATTAAGCAGGAATATGTTTGCAAGTACTTCTGTAGATGTAAAATGTTTCCCAGATTTTTATATAGCAAAACTTTGTCAGAGTCACCTAAGCATATCGCGTGCGGTCTGTTCTTGCTCCCTGTCAGAGCAGCTGTTGGATACCCTCCTGCCTTTCCGCTGGGTTGTTTCTGGGTTTTAAGCACACAAAGCCGCAAGCTGGAGTCGCTGCCTGGCAGTTGCGTTGCTCTCCTGGCATGGGTGTCTGGTAGCGGTTGGTCAGTGGCTCAGTCACCAGGGAGGATCCAGGTATAACATGTCTTTGGAGTGTTAAACACCACGTTTACAGGCGTGTTTGCAGAGCAAATATTGGGGCAGAAGGCTGGGGGCTGCTCTTCCTCTGCCTGTTGAGGTGGGCCAGAGGTGGGGGCGTGAGAAGCGGGCAGTTTGTTTCCTTGGGCACTTTGGGGTTCTGGTTGTGGCACAAGCCGATGGTGGGGGGGCAGAGGCAGGGCTCTGCAGGAAGGGAAGGTGGGTGGGATCTCCCTTGACTGGGGCTGTGATAAAAGATGCTTTCATGGTACTTCTGGTTAGTCCAAACCCAGGCGGCTGGAGGGAAGGAAGCTTTTTGGTAAGAGGCATAAAAAGAAACTGTTTTTGAATTCTCTATTATACAAATTGAATCTAACTACAGCCTGATGGTGAGAAAACGTCTAACAGCCTCTGCAGTGTTACCACAAGCATCGGAAAAGAAAGGAACTGGTTATTTTGGGAGTTGCAGCACTGCCTTAGCTAATCGCAACTTCTGCAAATGCTGAATTGTGTGAAACTTTTAAGTGCATTTTTGGGGGACGCTTAAAATGCTTTATTTTCTCCAGAATGAGGTACTAATGCTTTTGTAAATTCCCCCAGCTCCAGCTGCAGCAGGAAAGGCATTGTAATATCCACCTTGGAAATGAGCACAGTGTAATTAACACTTCTACCTAGCCTCAGATACAATGGAGGCTTCCAAGATGAACTGCACATAGAAGAAAGCTAAATGCCTTGATATGGCAATTAGTGCTTTATTCAAGCGCTGTGCAGCTCCCACCCAGCGCTCTGGTGAAGGGGTGGCTCTGCAGCCCGCTCCCCGGCGAGCGTCCCGGCCGTGTGCCCACGGGGACACCCCCAGCCTCCCCTGGAAAACGGGGGGAGATCTGGCCCGAAGGCCCGGCTGTGCGGGACCCCGCGCCGTGCCCTGACCAGCCCCCGGCTGCGCCGAGCCGCGGCAGCGCTGGAGCAGTTCCTCCGAGCTTGCGGGGAAACGGCTCATCCCTGCCACTTGGGTGTGAGCACCTGCAGACCTTCCCCAGCTCCCGCCCTGATCCTCGCAGGCAGGGGGAAAACCTCCCGCTCCGCAGGAGCTGAGAAGCGCTGGGTGCTCTTTCCGACCACTGAGTATCCGTCTCAATCCACGTGCAAAGGGGAATCTTGCAGCTGGAGCCCTGCACTGGTGGAGGGTGTGTGATCTTTGCTGCACGAGAGGGTTTTGTAAATGATGCGACTGTAATAATTTGTATGGGAAATGTCTCTTCTTTCAGCTATAAATTTAGTCCAGCCAATTGAAATTCCCAATCTCTTCTTCGGGGAATAGCTCAAAAGAAAACCCAAGGCTGCAGAGCCGCCTGTGCTTGTAGGTTTCTATTTATTGCAAAATAATTTCCCACTGCTGTTTTCTAAACTGCTTTGACAGAAACAAAGCGGCAGGTCGGAGCGCTGGTTTCACTCAGCAGCAGCCGTGTGGAATTGCAGGTTTGACCTCATTTTATCCTCCGAGTATTTAGAGATTGCTTTCATGCCCAGGAACCATATGAGAAGAATATAGATTCCTTCCAGAGCACGCTGAACTTTGAAACAATAAGTGACCTCTAAAGTTGGATTCTATAGCCACAAGAATAAAGAATTTCTTTCTTTAGGAATGAAAGAAACAGGTTTTATATCAACACAAGAAGAACAGCTGCTCAACTAAAAATAACCAATAAAGTGGAAATAGAAAAGCTGTTTCCAAATTATATCCTTTTGAAGAAATCATTATGCCATTTCTGTGATTCCCTTATGCTTTCCATATCTACGTCGCTATCTAACAGCAGAGGCCACAGAAGTTAAGGGATTTGATAATCTATTGTGTTCTTCCTGGGCAAACGCGTACAGGCAGAGGGAAGTGGTGCCAGAGCTGTTACTAGGTTCAATACCAGGAAAAGCGGGCAAATTTCCACTCAGACGACGTAGTGCCCAAAGGGCATTTTCACAGAATAGGAGGGAAAGAAATAACCCGGTAGCTTCAGGCTATTTATCTGTTGAAACAGCTTTCCATAAGGAATGGAAAACACAGACACGGCAATGAGAGTGCAACCAAGTCACTGAATTCCCCCCAATTTTTGCCATTCCTGTGGCTTCTGGGCTAGCGCATCCTCCTCCTGGCTTTGTTCTTTCCTCCCCTGTATCTACCTGCAAGGGCTGCAAACGGCAGATAATTTCTAACGGCCGAATCGGCCGGGCGGTGCCGCGGTAGCGACGTCTGCCCGCGCAGGCGTTAGCCGGGGCTGGGGCTGGCTCCGACCCGCGCCGGGGTGGCCGCTCTGCTGCCCGCGGCTGGGCTGGAGGCCCGGTGACATTTAACGGCCGGGGAGCTGCTGCCGGCTCCCGGCGACCCCTGCCTCGGCTCTGCCCCCCGGAACAAACAAGCCTGTCTAAACAGATGCTCGTGACTGCTTTGAGCGGGGCTGCTCTCAGCTGGGGAAGGTAACCCGCTGCCAGCTCGGCGTAGGTGCTGCCTGGCCCCAGGCCTGGGTCTATCCAAGGGAGTGACGAAGGCACAGCTGATCCCCGCTCCCAGGGCATGTCCCAGCCTCCCCAGGCTGGGCTCAGCCCAAGCACAGGAGCAGCTCGGCTGCCTGAGGAAACAGCTCTGAGCAAAAGCCATCAATCCTCCTTTCTTTTGCCTTTTTTGTTATTATTTCCTTCAGTGTGGCTGTGAAGTTGCTGGGCAGGAGGAGGGAGGGACACGGGGAGCACCATTCCCATCAAACCACGGCACTGATGGCTCGTGTGGCCCAGGGGGCCTGGGGACCAGCGAGGTGGATTTGGACATGAATAAATGGGTGTTTTTAAAAACCTTGTCTTCTGCTTAGCGCTGTCTGTGCTGACAGGCTGATTTATGTCCTAATCTCAGCGGGAAGTGGTGGTAGGTTTGCACATCCTCCCCATGGGGGGGTTAGATCACTGTGTTTGCTCATCTCTGTAGCCCCAGTGGGGCTGACCAACCACTCTGGCCATGAAATGCTTTAGAAGCCAAGTTTTTCTTTAGCTTTTCTAAGTGCTTGAGCTCTTCCGGACAGCGAGTTTCTGAATACAGTTAGGCAAAAGAGAAAGCTCCCACTGATACAAATGGATCTTGGTTTTCTGACTACTTAATGTGCCATAAAAGCTCCTCTTTGTTTTTGTTTTTGTTTTTTTTGGCATGGTGGTCAGCTCCCAGTGAGGAGGAAGACTTTCCCGCTAGGATTAGAAACAGGGCCAAAAAAGAAGCTTTGCTCTTGGCCCTGCAACCATGGGATGCTGTGGGGCTCTGCTGCTGTACCTGGGCTCAACCCCAGCACCTGCCGCCTCCTCGCCCCGGGAGGGTGGAGGTGGTCCTGCCCACCCTCCCGCACCTGCAGCCCCTGGAAGATTTTCTCCAGAGCAGCTTTATTGCATTCTCTTGGAGTGAGTTAAATAAAGTTGATTTCATGGAGTTTATAAAATTTTAAACAGAAATTACTGATGGAGAAAAAAATCCCACGCACATGCACTGATACTTCCTCCCTCGCTCTTTGTTGTCATGATCTGAGCTGCACCCGCACTGGCTTGCATCTCATGGAAAATGGGGATAAGAATCCGGAGAGGAGAACAGAGGTGTGGGGTGATGGAGATGTTTGTAAAGGTCCCCTCAGAGTGCAGAATCATGGAGGTGTTTTGGGCTCAGGGCTGCTGACCCCGCTCTGCGCAGTGGTGGCAAAATGGGGGACCGCTGAACGGGAACGAGTCGGAAATGGCAGCATTCTCTGCTGAAAATAGCTTGGTAATTGCAGATTTTGTATATGTACAATTTAGAAAGGACGTTGCTGTTTCATCTCAGCTCATTCTGTCCTGGCTGGGAGAGCTGCTGTGCCAGGGCTCAGGCACTGTGCCGGCCTCAGGCAGGGGTGCCAAGGATTCAGCATCCCGCTCCTTGCCATCTTTGCCCTGCAAGGCGGGTTTCAATGGGCTTTTTGAGTGCTTTACATCAGGCCATAAATGTGTATCTGCTAGTTACCCACTCACAGCAACTGGGGGAATGGAAGCAATTTCTGAGGCTAACAGGAAAAAAATAAATCTTGCAGAATGGAAGGTGATAGCACGGAAGTAACAAGTGCACATGTCTAGATAAATAGATGAATACCGCAGGGGCCAAATTGTCTTTTTGACAGATGATATGAAGATAGGGTTGTAAAAAACACTCTCTCCCCCACAAGTACATACCCCTTGCTTTAAATTAGGAACGGTGCCAAAAGCCGTTAGACTTAAACACAGCATTTCGCTGCCATGTGCTGCGATGTTTCCAGTGAGACCAGGAGATCGCAAACGGAAAGGGCTTGTTATGCTGTCCCTCCCCAGGATAAGCGTGGGGAGGTTGCCCGCCTTCACATCAGCATCATAACCCCGTGCGAGCAACGGCCAGCCCTGCAGCACATCACGGGTCGGGGACCGCCGGTCCCTGCAGCCAGGGTACGAACGAGCTCTCCGGCTTTGGCTGAAGCAGCGCGGGGACGGGATATCAGAAATTCTGGAAAGCAGCATTTCTTGTAGCCCTGGTCTTAGCCCCCGGCCCGCAGGCAGCGATGGAAATCCCTCGTTCTGCGCTCATGTTTGGTGTGGTGCCAACGCAGGTCTTTAGGTGCTTGAGCTGTTCTTTGGTGAAGGATAATTTGGAGACAAGCAGGGGTTTAATTAAGGACAGGGATGTGCTATCCAGCACCCACAAGGGACTCCTCTTTGCAGGGTGCTTGTGCCAAGACTCCTGCTAGGGAAGGGGGCTCATCTGAGGTGGAATGTCTTTAAGATGAAATGTGACATTAAAGCTCTTCCCAACCTACCCGACAGCCTTTCTCTTAACTACTTCTACTTTTGACTTCAGGTTTTGCTCTCTAATGCTTTTTTTATTTCTTGGCGTTTCTCTCCCCCTTTCCCTTTGGCAGTAATGCAAAATAAATGGGAGGAAGAAAGAGAAAGCCAAATATCAAAATGAAAGAGAAAAAACATCAACTTTAAAAACGTTGGAAGAGTTTGGTTGGGGGGTTTTTTTGAGCTTCCTAAATAATACAGGCAAGAAACCCCGGAATAACCTAGCTGAAAGGCTTGCATCTGAGAAAAAATACCTCTAGATGCTTTGGGAAGTGCGAAGGCAGAGTGGCTGGCGTCTTCCCAGGGCCCGTTCCGCAGGCAGCGAGGCTGGCCCTGCCTGCAGCGGCTCTCCTCGCCCCGGCAGCTCGGCTCTGGTGACGGTGTGTGCTAAAGCGTTCCCTGCCCGGAGAGGGAACGGTGCTTCAGCTCCCTTAATCTGTCAGAAACTTTAATCAGGTGTCCCCAGACATCCTAATTAATTTGTTCTGAGTGGAAATAAATGTCTCTAGACTTCCTTTGTCATTTTCAATCTCTTTTGAACTCCCATCTGTTTGCTTCATGGTCTGTGAACTAAAAAAGAAAGGGGGGAAAAACGGAAAGGAGTTGATTTGAATTTTCCTTATCGAATGCAGTTACCGTAGTTAGGCTCTGGGGATCTTGGAGAAAGGTTGCACATGCCTCTGCTGAAATATAAACAGCTGTGGGAAATGCCCTTTAACTGTAGATGTTGCATGGAAGTCATTAATAATCTGGAGTTTCATTAGGCATTGCCAGATGTTAACTCCGATGTTCTGAGAGAATAACGGGAGGTCACCATCCCGTGTGACGAGCCGTGCAGGGCTGTTCCATCCCCGGCAGTGCCTGGCGTTGGCGAGGGGAGCGTGTCACATGCTGGCTGAGCCCTGCTCCCCTTCCTCCCCCAGCCAAGGGGTCCTGGGGGGCACAAGGACCCCTGTCCCTCGTAGCACAGCGCTCGCCCTCTGGCTCAGAGCTGAGCCCTGAATGCTGCTCTGCCTTGTGCGACGGCATGGCACGAACGGGGTGCCTGGAAGGGTTGGGGATGCTCCCCTCCTCCTCCTCTTCCTCCCATGGAGGAGCACCAGTGCCCTTCATCCATGCCTGGGAGCAGTCGCTGCCCCAAACCTTGTCCGGTGCATGGGGAAGGGTCAGAGCAGGGGGCGGGAGGGGGGGTTGCAGGGCGATCCCTGACATTTCTCACTGTCTGTGAAGTCTGGAGCAGGATCCCCTCTGTTTCCAGGGCAATAGAACAACTCTTTCAGAACGGGTGCAGGACAGTGATTGTTATTTTGAAGACCTTGTTACAGAGAGATTAATTCCTGTTACTGATCTCTGTTGCAAGCCGAGCACTTAAATGCACTGGCAGGAGCTGGGCAGCGATTAATTGTCTCGGAGCTTTGATTCGAAGAAAGCAAAAACTCAACAAAGCTAATTTTAAAGAGTGGAAATACTTTTCTTGTGCAAGACAGGTGATTATTCAGCTAAAACCGGACACTTCAGAGCCAGCCAGGAGGAGCTCTTGGGAGAAACCTTTCCTGGTGCCCAGAGCAAGAAGGGCTGCCAGTGAGGTCCTGGGCTCTGTGCCCAGCTCACCCCCATGCCAGAGCCACCCAGGACACCCTGCTTGGTGCTCCCACCCGGCCCCACACCCCTGCCAGGGCGAACTGTTCCCTGGCCAGGGACCCTGTGAGATAACTCACACCGGTGATGGGCGACGGTTGGTGGGTACTGGGGAGCAGCAAACACTGCTGACGTGTGCTGCCTCTGCTCAAAAGCCTCCCCGGAGGCAGTGGGGCTGCGGGAAGTGCCGGCTGTTGCAGCTGAGATCTGGGGAAAGGCAACATGGTGCTGCAAGGCACTTGAAAAGCCAATTATACACTTTTCCCCAGGAGACTTTGTTAATACCCAGGAAAAATTGAATCTGTTCAGGTCCTGGAAGCTCAAGTTCACCTCTGATGCCATCACCACGAGTGTTTTCTGCAATAGAGATCACACATTAGAGGAGCTCCTCTGGTGACGGACACTGGCCGCCTCCGTCCCCAGCCCGTCTCTCCTGGCAACCGTGGGTGAAAATCCGGAGTCACCCCCCAGCGCCGGCCACACATGGGGCCTGGAGGTGGGGGCAGGGAACAAGGCAGGGTGGGAACAATATCCTGGCTCTGTGGGATGAAGTTCTTTTTCCTCCTCTGCTGAGAATAGAGTCAGTTATAATATGGCCAAGACACTTCAGTTGGGAAATGAGCAGGCATTATATCTAGCAGTTGATTTTCATAGATTTTTTTTGTATGGTGCATTAGCAGAGTAACAAACCCTATTACAGTTTAATAAACCTTATTTCAGAATGAACAGCCTAGTTTCAGGGCTGGCTCATGTTCAAACAAGTGGGACAGGCAGCTCAGCTGCTCACTCAAGAAGGTAGGAAGTGACCTGAAAGCAAAAAGAGAACCATAAATGGAGCAAAAAGCTCTTGCAAAGCAGGGCTGCCAAGGTCTGGGCTTTCTGGACCACTCCTCTTCCCCCAGGGGACAAGCACGGCCCCACAGCCGGAGCTGGGGCTGCCCCGGCAGGGAGCTCAGGCCAGCGGGGACGGGCAGTGTGGGATGCGGGTGTCAGCGCGGGATGCGGGCGCCAGCCCCGCAGCCGTTCCTGGGGCCAGGCAGGATCCCAGCCGGACCGCGCGGTGCCGGCACCCTTTGTGGCGGCAGGACGGGCTGCTCCTCTCTGAGCTGGGGAGATGCCGAGACACCGGGGGAGCGGTGGCCCGCGATTCCTCCGTCTCCGCGCTGCGAGGGCTCGGGCAGCACGCACCAGCTGAGCGCCTTCGCTGGGCGCGCAGGGACGGGCAACGGCTGCGGAGGCAGCTCGTGATGGAGCTGCGGAGCGGGGCTGCCCGGCTCCCTTCTGCTCGCCGTGACCTTCTGTGTCGCTTGTATTCCTGGCAAAACGAATTTACTCTCCACGTAATTATAGAAAGAAAATAGTTTTGACCTCGGTTTCATACTTTTCAGCTTAATGTGTATAATTGCTTTGCCAGCCATTTATTACTGTCAACATTTCCAGTCAGGGGCAGTGGGGAGCAGCAGAGAGAGGGCATGGGGGACGGAGAGGTTGGAGGTGTGCAATAATAAAAAGCTGTTTACAATTGCATATTAATAATATGTACTGGCCTGGACTGAAGAAACATCCCGCTGTCCTCAGGCCCCAAAGGCTCACTGGTGGGGCAGGTGAAAGCGCCGTGGAGATAAATGCGGGCAAGTGCAGGGTGCAGGAGGGCTGCCGGCGGCTGTGGCTGTGCTCCTGCAAGCCCTGGGTCCCTGGCCGCCATCCCCAAATCCCCAGCCTCCGAGAGGCACCGCCTGTGCCGACAGATTGGGCAAACCTGCAGGACAAACTCTGTGACTGGCCTGAAAACACCCCAATTTAGCAGCCAGCGGCAGCGTGCGAGACGTTTGCCGTGCTGGCAGGGACGTGTGCGCTGTCTGCGGGGAAAGGGAGCGCGTGAGAACTTAACAACTATTGCCCGGCAGTGTCCTCCCGTGAGATGTTTCTGCCCACTTGCAGAAGTACCAGGGGGTGAAACAAGCAGCAGAGCGAAGGCTGTGTTTATGCTCACGTGTGGTGGTGAGATGCTGCGTAGCAAAGCCCTTTAAGAGACGCGATGCGATTGCCCTTGGCTCTGCAAACATTATCCTGCGGAAGCGGAGGGGGTCGTGTCCTGGCTGGTGCCGTGAGCATCAGCGAAAGCTGCCCCTGCCCCAGGCAGACGGGTGCTCTGCAGCACCGGAGGCTGTGCCGGGGGGTCCGACGTGGGGCTGCAGCCCCTGCCTGCCCTTGGTCTGCCTGCTGTAGGCTCCTCTCCATACAGAGGTGCTCTAAGGCAGGTATGTCCAAGACTAATGAGTTATCGATCAGCAGATAATAGGAGTAGCTTTATTTCTAATGACTAGATTGCTTATTGATCGCACGCACATGCGGGGAAGTCCCACCCCCACAGGGTGGCAGGACCAAATGTACACCACGCGTTATCGCCAACGTACCCTTGTTTAATTAACACCATTCTGGGTATTGCCAGTGCTCACGCCTGCGAAGGCACGTGATGGGAGAGGAGCGTGTGCCCAGAACGGAGACCTGGGAGTGCCTGTAAATCCGTCTGGGTTTAAGCATCATTAGCAATGAAAGAAAAACCAACTGCTTAAGGTAATCCTGATAACTGGAGAGAAGGGAGAGAGTAAAGGGGGAACTCCCTGTGACAAACAGGCAAAGCTTGAAAATTGCCCAGTACTGCAGCAGTCGGTATCGCTGTGAACCCTGAAGGGCTGAAGTGAGAACCAGCCACGGCTCGGCGCTCTCTGCTCTTGCCAGAGTTTGCAAAGTACAACAGAGTTCTTGGTCCCGGTCCTGGTGGGCCAGGGGATTTACAAAAATCAGCCAGGTGGAAGAAACAAGGGCTAAATGCTGCCTGATAGTACAAAGCGTTATAGGGAAATAGATTTTTTCTTTTATTTTAAGTCGTTACCTCCCCTTTGTCCTTTAACCCTGAGAGACATGCAGATATCTAAGCTGTGTTGGAATTTGCATTTCAAAGTAATATATGCAAAAATAATAATACATTTCAGCCTTCACAATATTAGCAGAGTAAAACAAATTGACTCTGGGTCCTTGGCATCTATATCACACTCATCCTGCCTTTCAGTTCCCCAGCGTGGGAGGAGAAGGGAAGACTATCCTGAGCTAAACTCTGCTCTGGGACAGCCGGGGCATGTGCCCGTTTGGAGAGGTTATTCATGCGAGAGAGGCACCAGAGGCGGCGGCGGCTGGCGTGGGCTGCGGAGCGGGCAGGGGAGCCGGCGGGCTGATGAAGGGGTGCGTCAGGGGGACCCCGGCAAGTACTTGCCAAGAGGCGCCAGCTTTTCCAGCCGGATGCCTTTGCGAAATGGGGCAACGGGGCTGCGGCTGCCCAGCACATCCTGCAAACACCCAGTGGTTTCCTTCCTGCTGCCGTTGCTCTGCAAAGCGCTGGCAGCCCTGGCACGTCGGCGCAGCGGTGCGAGGCAGGGCTTGCCCACTGGTGCCTGGACCTCCCCTCCCTGGTGCCGGGTCCGTGCGTGCTCTCCCAGCCCGAGCTGTCCCTGCAGCTCCTGTCCACCCTGGCATGCCTTATTTTGGCAAATGGTGCTGAGCTGTCTTCCTGCCACCGGCGCTGTGTGTACGTGCCGTTTCCTTATCTCGGCACCCGAGAGAGGCTGCTGAGCCCTTCCTAATGGCAGCTGAATTCAGAAGAGGATATTCCCTGTTTGTCTATGGTTAAGCCTTGAAGCGTGGAGGGGAATGGCAAGAGGTGATTCACTCAGGACTGTCAGCTCAGCTCTTCCCACACCGCTGCGCGTTGCCTTATCGACAGCCTCCTGCTGGGCACAGCCAGTCCTGTACCTGCCTCCTCAGGCAGCTCGGACCCACGCAGCAAGCTCCTTCGCTGGCTTTTGCAGCCTCCTCCTCTTCTAAGCCTGGTCCTTGAAGCTGCTGCCAGCCTGAGCACCCCAAAACGGTCCTGCCTGCTTAGCAAGGACAGCTGTTTGTGTAATAGACTGCAACCTTCTGATACAAGGCAAATTAAAAATACAGAGGGCAGTCTGCAGCTAAGTTACCCTTTATATGTCTGCCTTATTGCTTGCCTCTACCCTGCCTTCTCCAACACAGCAGGGTTGTGCATCCCGGCCTGCATACAAATCCTACAGGAGGCATTTCCCAGTCTACGTGATCACATCCCCTTCAATTAATGTCCGCCCTTAGCCTAACCGGTACGCGCAGAGTAGCCTGCACGCGAGTTTCGGCCAAACGGGGCTCCGTGGCCAGACGTCAGCCTGGGGAAGAGGAGGGAGTAGCACCGACGTGAGCCCTTCCCCGCACAGCCGACTGCCGGAGGGAGCGTTGTGCCAAGCGAACGAAGCGCCCCGTGGTGCCAACTGTGCGTGTCTGGAAGCACTGCTTGGGTTGTGCTAATCACAGCTGGAACTAAGCCTCAGGAACTGGAGAAAAAGCTCTGGCACCCACAGGGCCACACGCTGCTGGTGGTCTAATAGTTCGACACGGATCAGACCCGCCGAGATGCACACAAGCTGCGCAGAGTGCATCGCTGGCAAGCCTTATCAGCGCTGAGTTCATTCAGAAAAAATACAGTTCAGTCACTCACGTTCAGTGTAGAGTAAACCTTACACCCAGTGTTTAATAATTCAAGAGCTGAGAAAAATAATTATAAATATTTAAAGCCTCTGGAGCTGTGATGCTTTTGGAATGGTGGTAGCACTGCGCCCCTTTGCTTTGCCAATGCTTCCTTCCCCTTCGCCAACCCGCCCTCCAAACATGGCTTTTAGCTCTTACGACAACAGGAGGCATTGCTGCAACTGGCCCTGTGGACCTGGGAAGCATTTTCCTTTTGCCTTAAGAAACTGAATTACATCTGGAATGGTTTGAGACCTGAAGGTTTCAGCAAGGATAACGGGGTTTCATTCTGCGGAATGCAAGCTGTACGTAAATGGTGCCTTTCCTCTGTTGTAACTCTTAGGGCCACAGACTGGGACCCTTGGGCTCTGCTCTTTCCTTTCCCATGGATCCGCTGCGCAGTGCACTTCACCAAATCTGCTCTGTCTGCGGCGTGTAGGAATTCCCAGGCACTTGTGAAGAGCCGCCGGCCACAGGCTCCGTCCCTCCTGCCTCCTCGGGGCTTGCCCTGTGTGAGGCTGAGCTGCCCGCGATCAGGAGAGGGCAGGGAGCCGGGACAGCCCCTGCGGGGAGGCAGTGGATCCACACCCCCACCCGTGCTAAACCTCACTACAATCATTTTTTGTCACTGTCTTAACAGTGACATGCAGCGGCAGCATCATGCAGTGGTGGTTTAGGAGAACAATATCATGGCAAACAAGAACACCATGAGCTACTACCAAGAAGATACCAACAAGACAAGAATGTTCAGTTATTTTACATTGTAAAACAGACAAAAAGTTCTCTACCCTTTAAAGGACGCTGAGCTGCTCCTACACTGCCCTTTCCAGCAGGGCCCAGGGGAACCATAACATGGAAAAACTGCTCCTCCAGGTGAAGTTCACTGTGTGGGTGCAGGCCTGCCTTTCCCAGGTCTCAGATATGGTTGTACCAAATGTACACAAGCTTCAGGAAAATAACAGCTTTGGTACAAAGAGTCACCAACACTCAGCTGCACCGGGAGGTGGGAATCTCCTGTCCTTGCCCTTCAGGCTCTGGCCTGAGCAAGCATCAGCGTGGCTGTGAATGCTCCCACTCGTTCTGCTGCCGTCCCCGTGGCTGGCGGCGCGGTCAGACCCCGATGCGCGCACCTCAGGGGTGCAGCAGGGGCTTGGTGAGTACCACTGGGAACAGAGGCGGACCCGGGCAGGGCTATGGAAGGTTGGAGAGAAAGGCAGCGGAACAGGCGGCGCTGCTCAGGACTTCAGCCGTGACTTGACCTTCATCACTTTAACTCCTTCAGCCGTCTTTGACAAGCGGGATTGATTGGGCTCGCGCGGTGAAGCAGGAACTCCCGGGCTGGCATTTCTAAGGAACTCGCGGCTGAACAAGTGCTGACGGCAGCCCGGCTCGGAGGAGCGCCGCCCGCCTCCGCCTGAGCTCCCCGCAGCGATGCGCGACCCGGCCCGCGGCCTCCGCCAGCCCTCCCGCGGCCCCAGCGGGCGCCGGCTGTGCACGGGCAGCAGAGCGGGGCAGCCCGGGCGGGCGCGGGCAGGAGGGGTGAATCCTCTTCTGCGGTGTGGGCTGTGTGAGGATAAACGGGGACAAAATTGCCGCTTAGTCAGAATTCCCCCTGCATCTACATCGAAAGTCTCTCATGTCCTCATTTAATGGATGACTATGGTCACATCAGTGCAAACCCTGAAATGTCAGTGATTCCTGAAAATTTTGCCATCCTCTGGTGAAAGACAAGCCCGAGCTATTGACTGGAAAGCACGGAGAAGAGGACCCAAGGTGAATTTGGACACAGAGGAAATTTACTGGCTTTAAGATGGGAAGATAACTCTGCTAAAAGGGTACGGCACAAAGTGAGATTGTGGGGCCCGAAACCTTTGCTCAAGCAACAACAAATTGCGGTTCGGTAGGAAAAAGTTTCTTCCTCTCACCAGATCTGATTGCATAATCCAATTAAAAGCAGCGTGTTTTCTCCTTTCTGATTAGCACTAGCCAGCCAGCATGCAAATGCCACCAGCCCCACACTTCATCATTTCCCAGTCTAATTACTGGTGAAGAAGGCTGGGGATGAGCAACAAAATTGAGTGTGTTATTGACTGCTGCGCTCTTCGCCTGCTCCACATACAGGACAAAGATTAGACATTAATCCTCCGGGCACTGGAGGTCTCCTCCAGCTTGTCACCAAATCAAATATCGCTCATATAACTTATTTAACTTGACATTTGGTTACAGCAGCCGTGCAAAAGTGTCCAGCTAACGCAGGGGTTTTGTTTTTCTTGCCAACAGAGCTGGTTTTGGTGCAATGAGCTTTCCCAAGGACAAAGGAGTCGAGGAGCCAAGACCAGCGGGAAGCGGGACTCGGGAGGGTGGCAAAGAGGGAGAATACTCCCCAAGCCATGGCATCTTAAGTCCCCGCTGACCGGCATGTCCGGGGCACATCTGCAGCCCCTCTGGCGCGTGTGCGGTCCAGGGTCGTGCCCTGCACCCAGCCCTCACCAGCCCAGCCCTCGGCTGGGTGCGATGCTCAGCCTCGGCTCTTCAGGCTGCCTTAATCCCCGTTCAGAGGCAGGAGCTCTCTGTGCCCCTGCTGCTCTCCGAAATGCCCCCTGCCTCCCTCCTGCCTGCTCCTGCTGGGGCTAAGCGTGGATTAGCAGGGATCTTCCCTCTTGCTTGGGAGGATTAAATGTGTTATCCCCCTGCAGTCATTATGGATTCAGCTTATGCTTTTCATTGTAAAAAGCAGCTTTCATTTTTGAAATGTCTCTTTTTCAGCCCTTCAGAGAGGGGTTCAGTGCATGCCCTGGGGGAAGCCAGAACCTCTGGAAACCACCTTCTCTCCGCCCCAACACCAGCAAGGGTTTGGGGTGAGGATGGCCTGATCCTGCCCGTGAGGCCACCTTCTGCACAGCACCGCTCTGCTGCAGGGCCGTGCCCCAGCCAGAGCCCCACCGTGGCTCGTAGGCACCAGCCAGGCCGACGAGCAGCCGTAGCATCCAGTGCCGCCCACTACCACAAAAAGAAGCCTTTCCCTCCTTTGTAAAGGCTTTGGAGGTGGCAGGTTGCAGAAGGGAGCCGCGAGGTGGTGGAACTCAGTGTCTCCATGAGCTCTGTGTGCCGGGGGTACCCTGACAGGATACCTGGGCACGTACCAAAGGCATTGATTTTTACTCCCCAGGACCAGGCTGGGAGCTGTGCATTAACTGCTGATAAGCGTCTATAAATAGAGGGGAAGTGATTTTCCCTGTGGCTTCTGCTCTGCAGCTGCACGGCCCAGCGGGCAGCGCGCAGCACCGTCCCTGCCTGCCCTGCCTCGGTGCCTGCCTGCTCCTGGCAGGACGGGCCACCAGGGCAGAAGCAATGCACCTTAATGAGCAGGGGAGGGGGAGGGAAGCGGTGGTGGAGCTTGGCAGGCATATTCCTGACTGCACAATTAGCAATGAACAACTCCCTAATGATTGTTATAAAGTTTTAAACCAGCTAATGGGTCCTGGGAAGAAGAAGTTCATTGAAAGTACAAAGCATAAAAGAGCAAACACAAGCTGTGGCATTTGAAATGAGAAGGCAGGAACCAGTCTCTCTGCAAGTGATTATGGAATTATAGCGCTGCCGCAGTTATCCGTTAGCCAGGGATGTGCTGGGAATGCAAAGCCGCGGCAGCGCGTACGGCTTCCCAGCGCGGGGGGCTGCCTCGTGCCGGGGGGTGACAGCGCCGGCGAGGAGGGGGGCTGCCCACGGGGGCAGGTTCCTGCCAGGCAGACCTGACGCCCCAGGGGGCCAAACCTCCCAGACCTACAGGGGTGCCCTGGGGGGTGCTCTGTGCCTGGGGACGGTGACAAGGGGATGCCGTCCCCGCAGGGCTGGTGCTCGCCTCGTTTGGGGCACGGCTGCTCAGAGAGCAGCACGGCGCTGCCTGCCCTACTCCCCGGCACTGAAGCAGCACCTCTCTCCTCAGCCCAGTGCAGAAGCCGGTGTCACTTCGGCCCACAAATGTTCTCTGGAGTCTGCAGTTTCTGCCGCTCCCGTCACAAGCCATCACCTCGCGCACTGCCAAATCACAGCCTGCTATGCCGTGTCCGTATGAGCAGCTTCTTGACCTTTCTTTCCTTCTCAGGCTTCAGGCATGTGTCTTCACCTGCAGACTGGCACCCACACAACCGCACTCCGTCTCCCCACAAGGCTGTAGCCCTGATCTGGTGAGGAAACGTGGCAAAACCCAGTGGTCCGGCAGCCTTGGGGATGGGGGCTGGAGTGGGTTCCTACCTCACCTCCACTTGCCAGACGGCACAAGGAGTGGGGTGAGAGATGCTCAGTGGTACCTGCAGAAGCCTCCCGGACCCTGCCTTGCCCCGTGCCCGCAGCAGCTGGGGGGCTGGGGTCGCTCCATGGGGCAAGGGAGACGTGGCAATAACCCAGCGTGTGCCAAACCTGCTGGAGGGCTGAAGCAGGGAAGAAGGTTTAAGTGCTTTCATTAGATTAATGTGCTGTGGTATTTTAAATTAGGAAATATTAACGTGGAAATAATAGGTATGTGCATGGGTTATTTTTCATTCCCCTCAGCAGGCCGTAAGAAAAGAGTGGGCTGAGGGAGAGCTGCTGTCAGAGGAGTTTCCACTGCCCCGGGTAAATCCTCCCTCGAGGCCTCGGGGCGAGAGCCGGTGGGTGGGCGGCCAGGGGAGCCAGGCAGAGGTGGAGGCACACGCTGGCACTGGCGGGGCTCTGGGTGGGACACTAGAGTTGGGGGCCAGTGCCTAAGCCATCACTCCTGCAGCTTAGGAGCCTTCCTGACAGCCTCTGCCTGCCCACAGAGATTCCCTTGCCCCTTGGCAGAGGGTCTCTGGCTGCCCCGGGATCCCGGGCAGCCCCCCCAACACCCTGCCCACCTGCGGGACCGCTGCCGAAGTTCACACTTTCCTCTTCTATTTATGACTTTCATTCCACTTTCTGCTGACTCTCTGATGGCACCGTTCCAATTTAATTAAGTAAATAAATAAAGTGATTAATTTAGATGCATGGACTCTTCTGTGTGAGCCCTGCCAGCACTCCTGGCTGCAGTCTGGGCAGGAGATGCCCCTCTCCAGCCCACCCCACTGTCTCCCCCAGGTCCCCCCCAGTATCAGGCTGTCTCTCCCATGGGCTCAGCACGGAGCTGGACCCACGGAGACCCATGTGCTCCCATGGCGTGGCCAGGACCAGAGCGGGTTCAGGACATCCCTCACGTGAGTGGCCGTCCAGCATCCCAGGCTCCAACAGCAGGTGGAGAAGCTGGACTGGGAGGACAGGAGCAAATAAAGCCAGTTTGTGTCTTTGCAGATACAAAAAAGACTAAGCAGCATTTTTCCACTTAGCTTTGATGCAGAGCATTTCTTTAATACAATTTAGAGGACAATGTGGAATAACTCTGTTAGTATCTAATTATCTTTGCTATTGACCCAGCACTCCCAAATAGTTCGGCGCAATATGGGATTTTTCCCTTAATGTGTTATTTCCAAGTAGCCATGAAATTGCACAGGATTACAAACTTCCCCACTTTGATGGAAACTCCTCGTACTTGGAAGGTTTCTGTGGGGAATAGAGACAAAATGCTTCAGAGTGTCAGTGAATTAGGAAGAACATTCCTTAGCCCAAAGGGTAAATTCGTTTATTGCCTGCCTGTCATGGGGCTGAAGAGGATGGTCTCTGCAAAGAGCACAAACAGCCCAGGAGTATGGCAAGATATCAGTCTCTGAGGTGCAGGAAAAGAGATAAAGCAGGTATATGGAGATAAAGCTAATTAAATTGAGATTCATGGCTACAAAGACAGACTAAAGAAGGTGCCTTATCTGGTGATTAGGGCAGAGGAGAGGGAATGAGGACACCTGGCTTCTAATCTCAAGCCTCCCCTTAATGCGTTACGCAGCCTAGGGCAAGTCACTTAATTCCCATTTTTGCCATTTAACCCCGCACTAAGATAAACCCATGCTCTGCAGCATTTCTGAAGCTTGGAAATATTTGGAAATGCTTTGAGATCCCACATCATTCTACAAGCAGTGGACAGCCATGACCACTAAGTCCAGCTGTAAGCACATCCCCGTGTGCCCTCGTCCCCCGGCAGCAAACAGGAGCCTCCGCCTCCCGCTCCACCAGTTCTCTGCAGTGAAGAGGTTTGGATGTGATGGCTGAGACATCTTGCGTTTCTGCACATCCTCGTGCTCTTTCGGCAGCAGAACTCTCAGCTGTGATTGGCAGCTGTGATTTCATCCCAGGGAAGGATAGAGAGGGGAATATCCTTTGCAGCTGGGGACAGGCAGCGCGGAGCAAACCCAGACGATGCTCAGTGCAGGCTCAGGCTCATCAGCAGGATTCCAGGGAAAGATGCTGTAATATTTATGATATTAAACAAACCCGGGGCCCACAGCTAGCGGTAAAGGTAGCAAAAAGATCAATACGATGGCTAACGAATACAGAAGGGCAATTTAATTGGGTGTTTTGTTTGATAAATTATTTGTAAAGCTAAACACACAATGAAAGCATTGCAGGCCTGCCTGCTTGGGAGGTAAATGAGTCAGCCGGCACAAATTGAGCCCAGATGATTAATGGTCATAGGCACCATTGTTTGCTAAACTGACAAGTCACTAGGAGTAAAAACAAAGCTGGAATATTTTTAATTGGGTTTTATTTATGGCTTCCTGTTTGGAACTGGTTTGGGAGCAGGTCTTTCTTTGGGCCGGGGACTCGGCGCGCCAGGCCGAGATCAGAGGCGTCGGCGCTGCAGCACATGGCGCGGGGCTCAGCGCCCCGGGGAAGCTGCCTCTCGCATGGGATGCGCCGGGGCACGCGCAGCATCCCCCCGCCCGCGGCACCCCCTCCGCCGCAGCGCCGCGAGGGCAGAGCCCCTTCCCCCGACCCGGCCTGACGGAGGAACAGGACAAGGTCTGCCCCTGCAAAGCTTAAAATGAAAGTATTATGACAGATTAAGTGAACCTATGTCCCAGTGAGCTTTATGCTCATACAGCTGGATTAGTGCATAACGAACAACAATATGGATTTACATTTCAAATTAACTTTGGAAAAAGTATAGTAGTCTGTTGATTGCCTAAAATACGTAACAGTTCTTTGGTCTCACACTTAAGCCCATAAAAATGCTGCAGTTACTAAAAAACAGCTACTTTGGGAATCTGAGCCCCACATAAGCCAATTAAATTTAAATACTGACACCATTTCCTTACAACTTTTCCTATTATTTAAAAATTACTCCCATGCAGTTCACCTGACTGGCATTTGAACGGTGGCCGCAGAGACGCCGGGGTTGGACGGCGTGTGACAGGCAGCCTCATGCTCCCGCACATGGACAGTGCGCGGATAGAGTGATGTTGATTTAGCAAATGATTTTTTAAAAATGCACAAGATTCTTTCTCAGTAAGGGCTAGGCAGAAGACTAGAGATGGCAGCTTTCTCCACCCTGCTTTGCTTATGTCCTGAGCTAGGACAGGCCTCCCTGCTCTGAACCTTAGCCTGTTATTCTAAGCCTTATTTATGTAGATTGATCATGAAAGTGCATGCGATGATGGTGGAGAACTTGTAGGCATAAGCAACACAGCTGCATTTTCTTTCCTCCTCTCTTTCCCGCAGCAGCCACACCTCTGCATCACAAATCCGTTACTTGGAGTTGAATCTCCATCACCTTCGGCTGCTATTTCTTCTTCACCCTCCTCCTTTCTTCCCCACGAGCCTCTCGTCCTCATACACGCCAGCGGGGTGCTCTTCAGACACGACCGCACTTTACCGCTTCCCTGGGCACAGGGTCCAGGCCGTTGTGGTCCCGAGCACATCAAGTTGGGACAGAAAAGCAGTTTTACGTGAGCGCCTGCTGCAGCTACGGGAAGGAGGTCAGCCTGGGACCCGGTAATTGCAGCCAAAGAGTTTGGAACTAATGGAAGAAGTGACGAGGTCTCACAATGACCGAGCCTGAATAGAGTAGTTTCTGGCACACTTTCAAATTGATTTTAAATATGAACTCCCTTTAATCCTCCCTATCTCATTCCCTACATTGCTGATTCTTCATCAAACAGTTTAAATTAATTTGAGCCTGCCGTTCTCTGCCCTGTTATCTTTTCCCCCCTCATTTATGAATTTTAAATCAACTTGTTAACAACCTACTTAGTTGCATAATTTTGCTATAATAATCCATGGCCCTGGCCGATTGCATATTAATTTTGGAGATAACACGCTCTCCAGCTGATGGCACGGCAAGCTCACGGCTGGGCTCTCACTGCCGGTGGCGGCCACAGTGCCAGGAAAATGCCTTTGTACAGACCAGTAGCCCAGTGGCCAACGGGACTTAGGCTAGTGGAGCTTTGCCTCCTGCTCCTGCGGGCTGCTCTCCAGCCCAGCCCATTCCCCACCACGCTGGGGGCTGCAGCTCCCCGCACGGCCGGCGCAGGGGGGGACCGCGGCTTGGCGCTGCGCAGGGACACCAGGGCATGGGATGTCTCCATTGCGGGGCAGGCAGCCGTGCATCCCTTCTCCTCCGAGCTGGCACACATTATCTCTATTCATCCTCACAGCCCAGGGGCTCTAGAGCAAGCTGTGATGCAGACAAATACTGTTTCCAAGATGGAAATGGAAGATACAATGTATAAATCATTTCCTAAGGGTTATGATAATGGCTTATTGACTAATAGGAGAGGGTAGAGAAAACATGGGAAGCACTGGAGGTCATAAATCCTGTAAATTAGGTAACCCTGTGTGTGCCAAATGATGCGAGCTGTGTGCTCAGGTCTCGCGTGGCAGTGGCAGGATTTCCTGCCTTGCTGAAATTTTAATTCTCACCAGCATCAGGGCCGGGCACAGCACAGCCATCCCCGTCCTGCGGTACGGGGCTCTCGCCCCGAGCTCCCGAGGAACAGCAATGTCAAGTGCCGTGAGTTCTTCCCTCGGTTCTGCAGGTGAAGGTCACTTCAATGAGATGCTCAGAGGAGCCCTCGCTCTCAGCTCCTCTGCTTTCTGTCCCGGTGAGGTTTAATTCCCCTCCACTCCCACGCTTTGCTTTCATTCCTCCTTTCTTGTCCCTCTTAAGTCATTGAAAGCAGCACTTCTTTATTTGACCATGCTGTGCATTAATCCTACTTGTTCTACTTCCATGGAGACACGCTGAGAGTGCTGGTACTTATTTTTCCTGCTTTTTGTTGTTTGGGGTTTTTTTTAAATTTCATGGCTAAAGAAAAGCTGTCCATCACCTCTAACAACAACAAATTAGCCAGAGGACTGCAATAAGTAGTGTGCTCCAGCGGGCAAGTGTTTTACCTTACTATAGCATGTACCCTCCCTTTTTGAAGACCCGGAGGCTCTCGGCTGCCTGTGACAGCGCGCGACCAGCATCGCCGGCCCCAGCCCTCGCCCCGGGGGCTGCCCCGGCCCACCCTGCCCCGCCGGAGCTGCTGCTCAGCGCCAGGGCCTCGGTGGTTCCCGGCTCTGCGGCCCCCGGGGCCACCAGCGCGGCCGGGGAAGCGGCGCCCGGTGCGGGGCGTCCCGCAGCCTGCGCCAGCCGCACAGTGCCCTCTTGCGACTCCGCCGGGCAGGGCTGCGGGCAGCGGCGAGGGAGAGGAGCGGGGGTCGCCTTGGCCCGGCCCCCGCTGCCGGGGGCTCCCCCGGCCAGCCCCCCCGGGGAGAAGGGGAGGCTGAGACAGGAGTTAGAGCAAAGTGGGGACGAAGGGACCGAGGCAGGGGCTGAGCTCCCGCGTGCCCCGGCCGGCCCCCGCCCGGCCCCCGGCTCCATCCATCCAGCAGCACCCACCTGGACAGTCGACACAGCCAACGACACCTTTTCCTTTCCCCCGCCGAGCTGAAAAGCAGGTGGCCAATGCAGGAACTGTTCGCTTTGCCATTAACGTGGCGATGACATCAAGGAGCAGTTTCGGGGGGAGCGTGTCTTGTGTCCTTGTTACCTCTTACCCCGGCGCTGCGGAGATGCTCCTCTGCCCACCCGCGCAGTGCCCTGCCCGTCAGGGGCACCAACCAGCCCCAGGCACCGTCCTCGGGCTCCCTCGATAATTAGCACTAACAGGCTTCCCGGGGTGCGGAGCGACGGGCAGGAGATACGCCGGTGACGAAGGGAGCAGAGATGCAGGGCGGTAGGTCGAGCGTTGGGGCAGGGTGACGGCCGCGATGGGCTCTGCACCCACAGCCGTGGCGGGAACATCCGCGGGCTGGCAGCCGGGGTGCGCAGCTGTCCCAAACTGCTGCTGGTCTCCCACGCAGCCGCCTCATAAATGCACGAGCACGTGTTTCCCACGAATGAGCAGCTCTTCAGCCCCTGGCGCAAGTGCCCAGAGGGGACAGGTCTGCCGCTGCTTCCAGGCGATACCCCCAGCCCGCTCGGTCCATCCCGCTGCTTTCCCTGGTCATGGGATGGGGGAATGGGGCCCTTCACCCCGCTGCACCCTTCGGGCTGCACTCGGGGAAGCTGTGGGTGCACGGCCAGCACCCCGGCGTACCACAGGGAGAAAAGCAAGCCAGAGCCGTTCCTGCTATGGCGGTGTCCTTGCAAAACAGGGGCTTCTGACCCTGCTGGGTCATAAAATGAGGCACCATTAATGCCTGGGAGAAATGGTGCCTGGCCGCAGGGAAGGGAAGCACTATGGGCTGCAGCCACCCGCGGTGACTGTCAGTGCCTTGTCCAGGAGATTATAATGTGCATTCATAAACCATTATAAATAATTAGTAAGCTGGTATTCCAGGGTGATATCCCATAATTAAACATAATGATTTCATAGTGTTTGGCTGAGCAAGAACCAGACATTTTAAGATAATGGCTTGCTTTGCCTTTTATTTGGTGTGTAGTAGATCCCCATATGGTCTCAAAAGCAGTTATTAGCACAAGTGTATTTCATAATTGGGTTTGCTCTGACTTGTATGCTATTCATTACATACTTAAAGTCAAACCTGATAAGATCTCATTTTTAGGCCAGGACAAAACTGTAGCTTCAACTAATGGGAGCACTTACCGGTTTTGACACAAGATGTGTCACGGAGCAATGACGGCTGCCCCAGTATCTGCCGCCTGCCTCCAAAGGCTGGGGCCAAGTCGCAGCGCCCGGCGCGGGACAGCACAGACCCAGGGCTGCTGCAGGGAAGGCTTCAAAGGCCGCACCGCACCTTCGAAAGCAGCGACGGCCAAGGCTGAGCCCTGGGAAACGCGGCCACTGAGCAGCACCTCGTGCCAGTGGTGACGCCGAGTGGTCCCAGGCGCCCCGAGTGGCGGGCGGTGCCGATGGGGACCCTGGTTCCCAGCGAGGCATCGCTCCCACCTGTGTGGGCTGGGACCAGCTCTAGGTCCTGGCTGGGGCTGAGCAAATCGCCCCATTTTACTGTTCCTTCTCTTTGTGTGGGAATAAACTTGGACGAGAAGTTCCTAAATTGTTTTATAGACATTTTCAGCTGTTCCCTGAGCATCTCCGTGCAATCAGGCCAGCGCAGGCTGTTCAGAGCTGCTGGTTTCGGAGCCACAGGGCTGCGCATTTGGTGAGGATGCACTTTGGGGCGGGGACTGATGCAGTGTAAATGTGTCTGTACATCACAGTTGGGCTCAGAGCTGGGGCTGCCTGAGTGCCTTTGCTGGACTCTGGGACTGCGGCCACATGTGACTTTTCCCCCTTCAGGGTTCCAGAGGGATAGAAATGGTTTGGGACGGTGCCTGGTGTCAGGCCAGGGTTTGTGCCAGGACTTGGTGTCCTGACTGGCTTCTCAGCTGGTTCCTAAGCTTGGGGCTGATCTGATGTAGTAGAAGTTGTTCTGGGTGAAACCAAGTGTTTTATTTTAAAACGTTACTAAGGTATTAGTCCCTTACTGCTCTGCTCCCTACTCCTGCTCTGGCCCCAGCACCAGCACCAGCTGTGAAGTCCTGCACAGCCCCACAAGGGATTCCCAGCCTTGCTGGGAGCCCAGCACTGCTCTCGGCTCTGCCCAGGCTACACTCTGGCTGGCAAACAGCTCCAAGGCCTGCTGGGTGCCCCTCGGGCTGCTCCAACCACCCCGCTGCCCTGCCACGGGCACCGGTGCCAGGCTGCACGTATGTGCTGGGCAGAGCTGCGGCCCCGCAGGTGGGGATGCCTGGCGATGCTCCTGCAGCGCCCGCTGACGGTGCAGGACCAAGCTCTCCGCCAGCAGCTTTCCCTCCTGCTCCGGTGAGCTGGGGTGGATCAAGGGATTAACCTCTGGGACATCTCTGGGAAGGGGATAATCACCAGCCCGTTTGCTGCAGTCTCAGTTGAAAGCCAGGTAAATCTGCTCCCTCCATGCAGATAAAAGCAATGAAGATATCAGAGATGTGACACAACGCAGTGTGGGACTTGACTCTTCATTACTGAGTCATCCAACTGCAGAATTGATTCCATTTTCACATGGTTTATTGCAGTTCAAAGCCTGGTTAGCTTTACCGTTTCATTGTCTGCAGGCTGTGGGTGCTCCTAAGCCAGACATCAAAGGAAGGGGAGCACCCGAGGGGTCAGCGGGCGGCTTGGGCTCAGCACCCGCACGGCAGGAGCAGCTTGGGCTCTTGGCTGAGGAGCCGCTGCAACACCGCTCTGCATCCCCGCACCTCGGCCACGCCGGCAGCCGGGGATGGGGCGCGGGGGAGGTGGAGACCAGCACCGCTGGAGGAGGGATGCAGCTCACTGCCTGATGCGGAGGAGATGAAACCGAGACACTGATCTGTAATTGCAAACAATTACATTCACAAAAACAGGCTCATTCTTATGCACAACATGCAGCCTCTAATTAAATTTTAAACATGTTTCATTTTCTGTCTTTTCCCCCCTAATTTTCCATAGAAGGTAATTAGCTAGCTTTTTTCTGTGGGTATGTAGTTAATTAATACTTTGTTAATCGTGGCCAGGATCATACTGTTTTGATTTACTCAGTGTTAATCTTTTCCTAGTGCAATTACTCCCAGCTCTCGTGCCCGGGGTCGCAGGTGCGGGCAGGCTGGGTGACCGCGGCACAGCCCTGCCCGCCCCCCCAGCCCGCAGCCCCCCGCTCCCACCCGGACCCCCTGAGCGCACCGGCCTCCCCGCGCTGGGTCCCCGCCGCTGGCAGAAGCCGCCCCGTCCGCCCGCTGCGGGGGCAGGCGCCAGCACGGACCTCGGAGCCGCGGGGGCCGCCCGGGGGCGGCTCCGGCCCCCGCGGCGCGCTGGCGGGCTGCGGGGCTCGCGGGGCGCGGTGGGCGCGCTGCTGGCGGGGCGGGCCGGGGCCGCCCGGCAGCCTCCCGCCGACGGGCAGCACCCCCTGCGCTGATTTGGGCCGTGGGTTCGCCCCTTCCTTGGGCTGGCTCCCACCCACCCGGGACCGTTGCAGTGCGGTGCAGGAGCCTGGCCGGCCCCTGCCTTCAGCACCGGGTGCCTGATGCCTCCGCGAGCCCAGAGGGGCCCCCTGGCAAAGTCACCCCTCCGCTCGGGGGCTGATGGACCCCCCCACCGCCCACACGTGGGGATGGCCCCTGCTCGCTGCAGCACTGACACTTCGCCGGGTCTCGCACAAGAATTGTTTCTCCCAGTCTCCAGGGCCGTGACTGGAAATGGGTGTTTTGGCACCAAGCAACATCCATCATATGGAAAGCAGGGCCAGCAACAGGCCGTGCTCAGAGCTCCTGGAGGAGCAGGGATTTGTGCTGCACCGTGCTGGGACCAAGCCTTTGCCCTTGCTGTGGCAGACGGTGTCCTAAGGTAGCCGAGCCTGGAGCCATCCCTTGTGCGGGTCACGATGCTCTGCCCCAGCCCTAATTCTACCAGCAACCAGCTGCTCTGGCTGTAAATCGTGGTAGCTGGCTCTGCAAGCCACCAGCACAGCCCCTTCTCATGATTAATAGTAATAATTAAATTCATATCAAGGCACAGAGAAACGTCACAGTGCAGCATGGCAATAAAAGCCACTGTTGAGATGCTGACAGCCCAAGAGGGATCAGCAGGCGATGCACAGCAGCCCCAGGAGGCTCTGCTGATTTACAGCGGAGTAAATCAGCTCATCCCTGTGCACCCAGGGAAGCCAGCCTTGTGGCTCCCTCCTGCTGGGCCCAGCAGGGTCCAGGATGACCACAAGTATCTCCTCCTCCCTCTATCACACACCGGGCCACAGCTCCGGGCACAGATGGGCATTTGGCCAAAGCGCCGGTCCCAGCGGCTGCGGGCACCTCCTGGCTGCCAGTGCAGCAGCCATCAGCCAGCACCACTGAAAGCCTGCAGTGCTCAGGATGTGTCTGGGCCCATCATGAGGCTGGTGCAACCTCTTCCCACTGTGCACAGTCATGGCACACAGCACAGACAGGACCAGCCTACCCGCCATATGCCTCCAGCCAGCTTTTCGCACAAACACCTCTTCTGCCTCGCTGGCCCGGAGCCACCCCAAGCACTGTGCGGGCACCCCGGCTGCAGCGTCCCAGCTCCTGGCTGGGCAGCACCACGTGCCTCTGGACCTTGGGGCTGTTCTCCAGGCTGCACCTGAGTAACTCAAGGACACCACAATTTGCATGAAGCAGAGCAAAGGTCTCAGGTCCATCCAGAGAAAAACCCCGGCCAAAGTGCAGCAGAGATTGTCCTTGGCAGTGTTTGCAGTGAACGCAGCCCATCTGCCCCGTGGGAACCACCCCGGGGCATGCACTGCACCCTGCAGTCACCTCTCACTGCTGTGCAGCAGCCGAGCATCACTCACCTCCCCCATAATGGCTCCATGACACCAGCAAAGGGCTCTCATTAACAGAATATAAAGTGCTGTGAAAATAATTGATGATCATCTTGTAGCAATTGATTATCTGTCTCCTGTAATACTGCTTTGCTCATACATTAAGGGGCTGTTGCTTTTCCCCACAGGGGCTGGAGCAGGACGCGAAGGCTGAGCACAGCCCTCTGCCCGCTCCTGCCCACCTCCCCCACGCAGGGCTGTGGGGTCCGCGCCAACCTTGGGGCTGAACCGGGGCACGCACTGCGTGAGGGCGGGCAGAGCACACTCAGCCTGTGCTTGCGCCAGGGCCCAAGCCCAGAACCAGCCCTGTCCCGTGGGTGGCCTGAGGAGGAAGAGGAGGAGGAAGGCTTCCCCAAGGGGCATGAGTTGTTCCTGCGGGCTCCTCCTGCTCCTCAGCTACAAGCTGGGGTGTTTGGGTGATGCTGAAGGAAGCGTCTGCATCCACAGTTCATCTCAAAGCCCCTGTGGGAGCCGAGGTGGGTGCTGCGGGGCTGCGGTCATTCCCACGCACCCACCTGCAGCGAGAAGGTGGCAGCTGGCAGCGGCCACTGCGCCGCTTCTCCTTGCCCCTCTCCCAGCCAGGGTGGGCACCCGCTGCCTCCTTCACAGCTGAGCCCAGGCTCTGCACACCCAGCCAGGCAGCCCGGGCATCTTTCCCCGCTGCTCCCCTCCCTTCCCTGGCACAGCCCTCGCCTCGGCATCGCCCAGGCCAGCACCTTTGCAGGCGGCTGGGAACGGCAGCAGTTGTTTGCAGAGCACCAGCCCCGACCGCTCAGCCGGAGCTGCACACTCAGCAGAACCCAAATCTCCCAAAAAAACTGAATAAACTCCCCGGCAGAGCAGGAGCCAGGCAGGGACCCAGATCCCCTGCTCATGCTTGTCACATGAATGAGCTCTGTGGCCGGGCTCCCCCCTCGAGGGAAGGGGATTGTGCCGCATTGTGGGGAGGATTAGGCCATTTCAGGAGGCCAGGAGCATCTGTGCACGCAGGACTGCCCTTTCCCCTGCCTGCCCTGGCCCTTCACGGTACCACAGGCATCACAGCAGGAGTTTCCTGCCCCACAGAAAGGGGCAATGGGCCCAGGGCACCAGCAGGGCTGGGGTGCACTTGGGCAGCCCCCAGCGAGGTGGTGGGCAGGTGCTGGATGCTTCAAAGCCAGGGCAGAGGTGACAGCAGCTCCCCAGCTCCTGCATCCACGGAGGAGTCACCCAGTGACCTCCCCCCAAATTCCCTAAAACAGGGAAGAAAAGGAAGGAGGGCAGCCCACAGCCAGGGTCTGCCTGGCTTGCCCCCACAGCGGCGCCACACCATCGGCCAGCCGGGGCTGCTGCCAGCGGTCAGCAGCTGGCAGCGTTTCCCGGAGGGCGGCTGGAGCGACTGCCCGCTCCTCCGGGAACCCCTGAGCACCTCCCAGCCACTGCTGAGCGTTTCTGGCCAGCAACCTTAGATGCTTGGGAAAACAAACTGCACGGGAATTAACTCCCAAGTATTTCCTCAATTCTGCCTGCTATGAAGAGAATTTTATTTTGCTCCCCCCCAGGAGGAAGGAAGGCAGCCTGGCGGAGTGCGCAAAGGAAATCTGTGCAATACCTCAGGGGGGGCTGACTCCACAGCGCTGCAATCAGCGGGGGCTGGCGGCCAACGCCCGCACTGCTCGCCCGCTGCCGCCAGGACCTCTCCGCCTAGGGAGTGGGGAAGCACCGCGTCCCCACAGGCTTTCCCAGGCCCTTTGCAGAAGTATTGTCTCAGCAGCTCTTTAAGTGGTCCCCTGGGTTCAGCCCAGAGGGACGGCCCTGCAACACAAGCTCTCACAGCAGCATGTCCCTGAAGGCACCAAGGGCTGGTTTGAGCATCCCTCATCCATCACTATGGCAGAAGCCAGGGCTCCCACCAGTTGCACCATGCCCCATGGCTTATTTTAGCCTCTGTTCGACAGGTAGGTAACAGTGAGGGGCTCTGGGAGCTGAGCCCCGCTCTGGTACTTTGCAGAGCTGCAGCTACCTTTGCTCACAGAAACATGACTAAATATAGCCCTGCTCCCTCTGCGAGCTGAGCCATGAGGGAGGATCGGGGCAGAGACAGCCCCTGCCCAGCCAGGCTGCCATGGGAGGAGAGGCTTGCTGCAGGGCAGAGTCCGCACCCTGCTGCGTGCCAGCCCCGCCACGGCACGCAGCGAGGGGCCCTGTGCTCTGCCCTTACAAGCAGGGCAATTAAACGACTTACAGCCTGAGTCACTTTATAGCCTAATAAAGAGCAAGAGCAAGTTTCTCCTCCTGACCCCCACCCCCCCCACACACACACACCCTTCCTCCTTCCTCCTTCACCTGCACTTCCACAGTGGCAGACCCTAGGAGCAGCCCCACAGGAGGTCCTGCACAGGACACGGAGCCAAGACAGGACTGACGGCCAGCTCCAGACAGCACGGCACAGAGGCAAAAGGGGCACAGAGGCCAGCCTTAGAAAACAACAGGGAATTTACTACTGAAATGTTCCCAGCCAGCCAAGTCCAAGCAACAGGAAGTGATTTAAACTTTTTTTTTTTTCCTTAGAAGGGGCTGACGTCCCTTCCCAGCTGCGACAGCCTCTCCCAAGCAGTGCTGGTTACGGTAACACCTGCGTCAGCACCACGGCCCCGGGCAGGCAGGAGAGCCCCTGCCCCAGGGGAGGCTGGGGCTGAGGATTTCTCACTGCAGAGGACGGAGGCTCCTCTCAGCACAGCCACGGGCAGTGCTTGGTGGCCCCCACCACCACGGCCCCCTGCCCAGAGCAGCCCAGTGACCTGCCTGCAGGGAGACCCGGCCCCAGGGGAGCAGAGCTGGGCTGGCAGCTTGTCCATACCTACAAGAACAGGGATGCTGGGGGCAGCTCCTCAGGGCTGATTTATCGCGATGTGAGCCCATTACTGCAGCTACAACAGACACGCCATTCATGAAAACAGTTACTTGGCTTTGCAGTATCACAGCTCAGCACTGTACAACAAAATCCTTTTGTACAAAATACTCCGTTGGCTTTATCAAGTTACTCTACAGCACGAAAACACCCTGGCCTGCTTTCTCTGAGATTTGGGCCAAAATGAAGCCCAAAGCAGCCCTGCAGCTGAGGGAGCACGAGGAGAGCGGCCGCAGCACAGGGCCTGCCCCTGCCAGGGGCTCTGGGGACCCCAGGGCAGCTCAGGCACGAGGACCTTCATTCACCCCCTCGTTCGGTTTCAGCCCCGCAGGCACAAGGCCCCTTGGCTGCGCACCACGGTGGCCCCGCTTGGCTCAGAGGGAGGCAGTGGGGACAGACAGACAGCAGGAAAGTCTGCCTATCACTCATGAAACAGATGTCTAAGTGCACATCCACCCCCCTTGCAATAAAGGGGGATCTTAGGGCTTTCACAGGCATCCTGCAAAGATAGGCAGGGGAACAGAAACATTTCCAAAACCTGAGTGCATGGGGGGACTTGGCTGTGGCCAGCCCAAACCCCAACCAAAGCCTCCTCTGGCAGCTGAGGAGGTGAGGGGAGGCAGGGAAGGGGCATCTCAATGGGAGCAGCTTCCACAGTCGGTGGGACCCGCTCAGCGGCAGCCTTGGGGTGCTGGAGCAGCAGGTAGAGAGCCAGGCTCTGCCACAGCCCCACTGTCATGATCTGCTGCTGGGTTGAACAATTTGGCAGAGGTTAAACCCCCTTGCTTTCCAACCACCTCACCTCAGGTAGCTCTGGGTGGTTGGGGGCAGCTGGGCTTAACTTCTGATTGACTCAAGTGTTTTATCATGCCTAGGCTTCTTTTACATTCTCAGAAGCAGAATTAAGACCCAAAACGGAGTCAAGTGCCAAGTCACTTTATCTGGCCAAAAACAGGTATGCAAGAGAACCGGAGAGAGAAAAAGTGAGAGAGTTGTGATAGCTACCACCACAGATCTGTGGCATCCCTTCGGTCCGATGTATCTGAATCCAGTGGGAGAATGTTCCTTTCTTTCTTCCTTCCCTTCCTGCGGGTCTCTGCCAGTTTCACCCTTTATAGCGTTGTTCTCAGAACTGTTTTGCATACCCATGCCCCCCATTCGGCAATGGGGACGCAGGCCCAGTACCATCACTATAGGGTCCGAGCCCCCCATGTGTGGTCAGTCAACCCTGGGCCCAGGCACATGCGCAGAGGCCCAGGGCTATGAGGCCACAGGATTCATATGTGTTCCTGTCCAGTCAAAGTGTCCTGGTTGCCATCGTGATGAGGTTTTGGTGGTTAAATTGTCCTGCTCTGTTGCTGTGGGGGTTAAACTGTCCTGCCAATGTTGAGACAAGTGTCTAGTCCCTTACACCCACTCACCCCCCCCCAATGCTGACCCAAAATACATGTCGCCTGGCACACAGAAGTGTGATTCTAGGAAAGAAGTTCAACATTTGATGGGTAAATTGTAAAAAAAACCCCAAGTTTATTTGAAAAACAAACACATGAACAAACAAACCAACCCCTCAGCTTCTTACATTATTTCTGATCAACATTTACCAGAACTTGAGAGCCATTAACGTGCTCCACGTATGTTGAGATATTTTCCAGCACTAAAAAATAAAAAATAAATACGTACAAATTCTTTCCTCCCCCCACATGTCCTAGATGTGAGTGGTTAGGCATCCACCACCTTAAGATCTCAGTTGAACAGAAGCAAGTAGAAGAGGTTTCTCTAAGAGATAAGAGCGAAAGCAGAAGGCCTGTCTCAGGGATGTACCATCTCCACTGGCCCCACCACTCTGTCCAGGGTCAGGCGCCCGGAACACCCGTCTGGGTGGGACTGATCAGCGCAGGGATGCTCTGGTGGAAACCCGCCCTGCGAGGGCACCGAGCACCCTGACCCAGCACCGCCAGCCAAGCCCCGCATGCGCGTCCGTTTCACATCACCCAGCGTCCGTCTGAGAAGAGGCGCCACTAGGGCAGAGTTGGGGGGCAGGGGGGACCCCAACCCTCCCCACGGAGGGCTCAGCTGCAGGGGCCGGGCGCACGGGGGCTGCCACAGCCCCAGAGCGGGCAACGTTGCCCAACCTGAACCACAGCCATCTTTCTCCAACCCAAATATCCCATGAGAACACAACTACAAAAGAGGGATTTTAAAGAACTACAGTAGCTAAAGTGTTTTCAAAACATACCTAAAGACCACCTACAGAGCCAGGAGGCACCCGGCACAGGAGCCAAAGACCACCCTGCCCCGTGCCCGGATCTCCCCTCTGTGGAGGGCCTGCGGTAAGAAGCATGTGAAGCAGTATTCATCCGGGGCGAGCCCTGAAGCCCATCGTGCTTCAACAAATCCAGTATCCTGCTTTTTATGGCTTTTTAACAACAAAACTCCCCAAAACACACACAAACACTCCCCCTCCCCACCCCGAGCAGAATACAGAGCTAAAGCACGGCTTAGAGTTAAGGCTTGTCCAGATTCAGCTAGATATGAAGACTGTAAGGCACATATTAGTACATTCATGTTACTGTTAAAAAGCCAGAGTATAAAAAGCCCCCCTGCCCCCGACACACGAGGATACTGCGTGTGTAGCCCTGTTACCTTTGTTGAACACAGAAAGGCAACTCAGAGCCCAGTTAAAAATGAACACCTGGTTTAAACACTTCTCACGGCCGCCCAGCGCCAGCGGAGCACTGTCCCAGCCGCCGCACAAGGGCAGCGGCACTTCCCCCGACACTCCGGGATTGAGAGCAGTCCCTCACATGTGGCTCTCCTCCTCTTTGACACCATCCTCCGCGCTCTTCTGAGGCGAGGGGGCCACATCGTTGTTTGCTTCTTTCTGCTTCTCTGCCTCATCGATGTTGGTCTCCTCCTCCTTCCCTTCATTCCTTGCCTTCTCCTCCGCCTTCTGCTCCTTTGCCACCAGGCGGTAGTTGATGCCCATCCCGATGAAGAGGTAGATCCCAGAGACGATGAGGATAACCCCGCAGGCCCAGTATGTGTACTTGTAGTCGCCGTACATGTCGTTGAGCTTCCCTGAGGGACAGAGATGGGACAGCTTAGCAAGACAGCCCCAGAACCGCTCCAGGTTGTGGAGATGTTCCCAAGAGCAGCCCAAGCCCATCACCCTCAGCTTCAAGCCTTTATTCCTCCAGCCCCTGCTCCCCCACCCTGCACCAGGGGCTCAGCCCTCACTTTCTCGGCCATCCCTCAAATGCTGGGGTGGCCTCGGAGCCAGTGCTCGCCCCCCCTTGCCACTGCCCCAGTGCAGAGGGCTGCCCACAGCTCAGGGGGACCCCACCACCACTCAGCAAGGACAGGCAGGGCTACCCAGGCACAGCACACCCTACCTAGCAGAGGGGGTCCCAGAAGCACAGGGCAGCACTCCACAATGGTCACCAGGCCGACAGCGCTGGAGAACCGCTGTGCTCCCACCAGGTCCATCAGGGTCTCAAACAGGACTGAGCTCAGCCAGCCGAAGGCAAAGCCAAAGAAGCCGGCATAAATACAGAAGCCAGCATAGGTAGTGGACATGGGGGCCAAGAGGTGGCACACCCCGTTGTAAATCACAGAGATGGCAAAGAAATACTGGACTCTGGGTCTGATCCACTTGGTGTTTGCCACCAGTCCCATGGAAGGTCTGGCCACCATGTCTACGAAGGCCAGGATGGAGAGCAGGAAGGCTGCAGACTCGTTAGCAATCTTCTTGCTCTTTGCATAATTGCTGAGGAAGACCAAGGGTGTGAACAGCCCAAAGAACATGATCACATTGCCTGACAAATAGAGCAGGAAGCCCCTGTGCGTGAACAGGGACAAGTCCAAGAACTTGTTGATTGTCTGGAAAAGTGTGCTCTTCTGTTCCTTGGTCTTCCCGCCGATGAGGTCTGTGCTGGTGTCACCGTCGTCCTTTTTCACTGCCTTCCCAGCTTCCTGCAGCACCTCCTTGGTGGCCTCTTTCTTCAGCTGATCCGGCTTGGGGCCTATGGGCCGCATCAGGGATCCAGCAACGCAGCAGTTCAGCAAGAGACCGCCAAGGATGAGGAAGCTGCCGCGCCAGCCAAATATGCCGAAGAAGAGCTGGTTCACGGGCGCCAGGGTGGAGAGGAACACGGGGCTGCCTGCCATTGCCAGCCCGTTAGCCAGGGGACGCTTCTTGTAGAAGTACTTGCCAATCATGGTTAAAGCTGGGTTCAAGTTAAACGCGAGTCCAAGGCCTGAAGGAGAGGAGAGACAAGGGGCTCAGAGCTCAACCACCCCCCACAAGCCAGCAGCGCTGGCAGAAGGGCTGGTGGGATGAGCAAGAGAGCAGGGTTTCACGGCTCATTTTGGCTGCATTAACCTCCCGAGAGGAAGGCGCCAGGGCAGCAGCCAAGCCGTGCGCGGGCATTCGGGAGCTGGAATGGGAGAACCACCCTGGCTCACGACAAACCTTGTCGACTGGAGGGGCGCAACAGATACTCTATTCTTGGTACCAAATACCAGTCCTGTGTTCAGTCACTAGTACGGCCTCCCCACGTTACGTCGCTGCGGCCATCTCTTATTTGAATATGTAACAGGAACCAGGATTTATGCAAATTCATCACAGACTTTCCCTAATAATTACTGGGTTTAAGTTGCTCTTCTTGCTGCCTCAGGCAAGGCCTTACCTCTGTTGCAGCCCCATCAGGGCAGAGCCATCACTTACCCCCTACGACCCCAACGCAGAAGTAGAGCTCCTCCACTGTGTTGCAGAAAGAGGCTGCAATCAACCCGCACCCGGAGAGGCAGCCACCAGCAATCATGATGGGCCGGCTGCCGTATTTATTCACCAGGATGCTGCTGATGGGACCTAGGGAGTTGAAGGAGATATGCCCAGAGATGTGTTATCTTTGCACAAGAGACAAGACAGATGCACGCAAGTACACAAGTGGTTTATGGTCACAGGCTTCCAGCTTTTACACAGTGACTCTTCACCCAGCAAGGGAACTGGGGTAAGGGGAAAGGACAGGATGATCAGAGACAACTGAAGATAAGAGTGGCATTTGCTTAGAGCACACGCAGGACCCCAGCCGGAGGAGCGAGCCTCCAGCCAGCACCGACACGCTGCGGCTTCTGCCCAGTGCCAGAGGCTGTTTATGGCTGCAGAAGCCTGTGACTTCCCCAAGGAAGCTGCTGGGGCACCAGCCGCCCCCAGGGTTTGGGACAGGGTGAAGCCACCTGCCCCACAGTGTTCTGCTCCGGGGGCCCTGCCCACAGCCACACGCCGGCCCACCATGGGCTGGGGTCTCAGCAGCAAAGCAAGCATGCAGCGACTGCCCATCTCCAGCAAGAGCTTTCTGATGGAGACCGGACAAAGCTGCAAAGAAACAAGTTTCTATGGGTGCAAGCGAAGCTCCCCAAGGGCTCAGAGGAGAAGCAACACTGTGCTGTCCCAGGGGGGAAGGAGTGCTTCTGCTTTCACTGTTACCCCCTACGGTAGGAAGAGCCCAATTGCTCTGCACGCCTGCTCTTTAAGTGCTTCATTATCAGAAGCTTTAATCCAAAGCAAACAGCGATTAGATACTGCGAAGCATGCTCTACAGATACTAAAATGTATATTTAAATAAACTGAATGAACATCCATTGAATATTAACAGACCTAGTTTTGCCATTAACAGATAGCAAGGTTGTCAACATGTTATTCATGGTCCTCAGACGCTACTTGACCTTTTTGCCCAGTTTAAACAAAGCCCAGGGAAGGCTACAGAAGCCGTGCTGCCGCAGCGGCTGCCCCCAGCCCCGCAGCATCCCGCTCGCCGCAGCGCGTGTGCTGCCTACATGCCAGCCAGAGCAGCCTGTGCCGGCGGCTCCCGCCTGACACCACGGGCGGTCGGGAACCAGCCACGGCCTCAGTCCCATGGGAGGCAGAGCAGCAGCACCTGGGGGCTGCCACATCACCCAAGCCCCACATGCTTCCCCACAGAGAGCTCAGTACTTTGCAAAACCTGTACCTTGAACTCAAACATGATGCCCCGGGACAGAGTCTAAAGGCAGCAGCGGCCTTTCCTCCAGGAAATGCAGCCCAGGCTCCAGGGCAGCTAGCAGGAAGCCCCTGGACGGACAGCACCATGTACCCTGGTGGCAATTTCAGCACACCCCCCCCTTTTTTTAGTGAAAGAAAAAAAGAATTCACACCCATTCCTGTTTTAGATTCACATGAAGCATTTCTGACCAAATGTTAGCTGATCTATTTTGATTATTCATGATGTGAATAAAAAAAAGTTTAAGTAATGGAACCAGAGTCCTCCGCAGCCCTAATGTGGAGCTGAGAAAGGGGCATCTGAGATCATTACACCCACATACCCTGATGACTGCACAGGGCGGCTGCAGGACGTGCTGCTCCACCACCCTCAGCCCTGCCCAGGACAGGAGCTACCCCAGCTCTGCAGGGGACCGTCAGCCCCAGGACATTTGGCCAGAGCATGAGCTACTTTTTTTGCCCCCGGACAAGTACACAGCTCCCCCAGCAAGGTGCCCTGTGGGGTGGAGAGAAGTGGATGCACACTGCGACCACTCCAGCACAATTCAGACCCGCAAAGCATCTAGGGTCACGCTGCAGGAACAAGCGAGTGGGGCAGCAGCGTGTTCCCGTGCTCCAGCAGCCAGGGGAGGCACCTGGGCAGGTCTGGGGTACCTTCAGCACCCCTGCCACCGGCTTACAGGCAAGCGGTTCAAGACTGGCAAGCTTCTGGGATTTAACAGCAACAGTTCAAGGGGAGCAGAAAAGACAGTGTCAGCATGGAGGGAGAGGGACAAGGGGACAACCCCAGGACTGGAGGAGGGCGCTCTGACCCCAGCTGCCAGGCAGCCTTGGGCTGTGCCACCCCCAGGGCACCCAGAGGAACCAGCTCTGAGCTATTAGAGAGGAGGAATGGCCCAGATTGAGTCTCATTAAGGCAGTTACAAGGTTTACAAGCTTGTTATAACATCGGAGCAGGGAAATGTGCCGGTCGCTTCGCTAGCTGAGCGAGGACAAAGCAGAGCCTGTTCCCCCCAAGGAGAAGCCTCGTGCTTAGCCGGGTGCTGACGTCAGCTCCTTTCGATGCACAAACGCAACGAGGACACGGGCAGCTCGCCAGCTGGGGATGGCGGTGGTACAAGCTCCAATTTGCCTCTGAAGTGGACACAACAGCAGGCTCCCTAAAAGAGTTTCTTTCAGCCGAGCAACCCAGTGCAGAGCTGCGTTTGCAGGCAGGTACAAGACACCGGGGTCTGGAGAGCGGCGAGGCGAGGGCCAGGAGCGCATCACCCCGCAGGGAGCGCTCTGCCTGCTCCTCGCCGGTTAAAGACGAGCATAAAGCACACAGCTTGGGGATTAAAAGACTGCAAGAAACAGTTTCTGAAGGATGGGGGAGGGGAACTGCTTCAGTTTAAGTAGTTTTGCTTTATTCTGCTCATGCCTCTGTACTCCCAGTGCACTCTGCCACCCTCAAACAGCACAAGCTGCCTACGGCACTGCTCAGCACCAGCGAGGAAGAACAGGCAGCACCAGGTTTCAGTGCAGCCCAGAGCAGGCATGAGCCACTGGAGCTGACCAGAAACTGGGGACAGATCCCTAGATACAGACACTGTTTGCTGGACTAATAAATAAAAAAAATTGATGCCTATCTAAAAGAAAGACCCGGGGAGCAGGGCTCCTACGCATGGCACAGCAGCTCCCCGTCCTTCGGGTGGGTGCTGGAAGCAGACACAGCATCCACGGGGCACTGTTAACAAGGACAAGGGCAGAATTACACAAGTCGTAATTCCCCGGAAAGATTTTACTTACAGCTTTGCAGAGAAGGACGGATTAACCCGGTTTTTGCATTCTGGGCATTAAATAGAACTTTTTGAGCAATCTCCTTCAAGCAAACCCACTAAGGTAAGTTTTGCTCTCACGTAAGGAGAGAATTACAGCTTTTCGCAAAAGTTTTGGCTGCTGTCACTACAGCAAGGTGCAAATCATCAGGCGCAGCAGGAAAGATGCATCCAGCACTGCAATGCACAAGCACATGTACTGCAGCCTCCAGTCCACTTACCTCCTGCATACATGACAGCCAGCATGATGGAAGAGATCCATGAGACTTTGCTGCTGGATGCATTGAAGATGACCTCAATCTCTTTGAAGAACACTGTGATGGATTTGGGGAAGGCATAGGAAAACCCAATGGAGATGAAGGCTCCGATGACCACGGCCCATCCCCATCCTCCTTCAGGAGGAGTGTATCCCACAGGGCCTCCGATGGCTGGTGGCATCTTGAACTGAGTTGGCGATGACTCAGCTGGGGTTCAAAGATCTGCAAAGGACAAAGTATTGCCTCAGCTGAAAGCAGACGGCTGCATCCCTGCTCCCTGGCATGCAACGGCACTGCTCGAGCCCCGCTCGCAAGGCTGGCACAGCACCAGTGCCCCCAACCACCTCCAGGAGAGCTGATCTGAGGGTCGAGCACTTGGGGCTCCCCAGCACACTGGTCACATGAGGCCGTCCCAAAACACATGCTCAGATTGCGGCTGGCCTTTAAGAGCCCTGGCCAGCAGGTATTTATAAGCAACAAATTTAAGACATGATATCCTGTCCTAAGCTGAAAAGGGCAGGCAGTGCCCTTGCCAGCAGCAGCCAGGGCACAGCAGTGAAGCGGGCAGGGCTATGAGCAGCACGGGGCTGGACCTGCGGAGGGTTGAGCAGGGCAGCGGCTGGTCTGGTCGGGGCTCGCCTGCCTGGGGCAGACAGAGACCCCGCAGCTTCTCCAGTCGTGCGATCCCAGCACCGCCGCAGCACACCGCCACATCCCGGGAAGCCCCGGGCCAGCCAGAGCAGGAGCAGCACACTCAGGTCATTAAATGCAGACACACCAGTGGAAGTAAGTCCACACGCATGAGCCAAGACACTTCCAATTCCGTGAAGAACAAGTAGGCAGGCAGGTGTCACAGCACTCCCCCAGCTCGGCCAGCCCTGAAGGTCACGGGCGGTGGCTAAACTTAGCCTGAGCAGTGACTGGGGAAGGCTCCCACACGCTGCCAGCGCTGCCCGGAGAGGGGAGGTGGGTCCCCCAGAGCTGCCCCGGCAGAGCCCAGCTCTGTGGGGGCTTGGCCCCCGCAGGACACCCCCAACCCAGCTGTGGCCAACCCCTCCTCCCCCACTGAAAAAGCTACGGCAAGCTTCACGAAAACACCCAAGCGTAAAAACAATTCACCTTAAAAGCTCAAAACCAGAAAGGATTAGAAAAGAAAATAAATGGGGAAATGTCATCCAGGCTTGCTGAAGCATGGCATCCCCTTAGAGAGGCCAAGCCGGGAGAGGCCGTTCGGAGCGATGTGGAGACCAGCGGCGCGGGGCTGCTCATGCCTCCCTGTGCTGCAGCAGCTGCACAGCTGGATCACACCCTGGTTACTCAAAAAGCAAGGCTGCTTCAGGCAGCAGAGGAGCACAAGCTGTCCCACGGAGGAAACGCAACCAGAACAGCTGCTCACAAATGTGGTTTACAATATGCAAAGCAACAGGAATTGCTACAGTCCCCAAAACTCCTGTGCACCCCCACAGATTTTAGAAGACACTGTCTGACACCCTGTGGCCCCCCACAGCCTTGCAGCCTGAGCCACACACACACACCCCCCCCCCCCATACTAAGCACCATCAGCCAAGGTGGGGGCGGGGGGGACACTGGGCTCCTTGGCCAGAGCCCACACCTCAGCCCACAGTTCTCTGCTCCGCTGCTCAGGTTTCCACTTGAAGAAAAAAAACACTTTCTAGCAGGAGAGCCTTCTGCAGAGCTCCCCTGGGTCACACCAGGCACAGCAACAACTCCAAAGCAGCATGCTGGCTCAGAGAGGTGCAACCACCTATTAATAGCCCGCATCCATTCAGGCTCACAGCGATTACCATCTCATCCACGGCTGCCGACATGCCAGCCAGCATCTACCTGGCACATCCCCTCGTGCCCTCGGCACGCCGCACGCTACCGTGGGCACCACCCGCCTTGTTTTCGCTTGCCCTGTGTCGCTTCGGTGCGCACCTGAGGCGGGGATCCAGGGGTCCCGGCTGAAGCGCAGCCGGTGGCCCTGAGCTGCGGCGAGCCCCCGCTCCCACCTGGCACCAGAGGCACAGACGGCCAAGTTACCTGATACAGCACCGGGTTTGCCAGGGCCACCCGACACCCAGACGCGCTCAGGTGATGCCTCGGACCCACGCGGGGCAAGACGAAGCAAAGCACGGGAGGCCGGTTTCTGTAAGCTGCTAAGATTGGTTTAGCCTGACCCAGACACCGATTTTTGCTGGCAGGGCATTTTCCTGCATCCCAGCCCCTGTGACACATGACCATCATGAGCAGATCCGAGTCACCCTGCTGCTCCAACAAAGGAATCATTTACAAGACGCTGCCCCGGGCACGTCCGCGGCTGAACTATGCCCAGGAGCCGGAGGAGCCGATTTCCTCTCTCGGACCACCGGAGACCACAGCCATCGCGAGCAGCCCGCTCGGCACCGGGCCGAGCCCACACCGGCGGGGTCCGGCTGCAGGCAGGCCCCCGCGGCCGAGCCCGGAGCCAGCACACACCCACCGCACCAGCAGCCGGGAAGCAAAGTGCCAGGCTCCGCAGAGGCTCGCCACATACCTCTGGCCTCTCACTATGTGGAGCAGCCCAGCTGCCTGTCATGCTCTTTCTGAAAAGCTGGTAGGAACACTGGGTTTTGCTTATCGTCATTTCCCCACACAGGCTGCAAAATGGAGTTTCCAGCCACCTCTTGCTTTGAGTCATACTGAGCTTTCACAGCATTCAATGAACTTTAAAGCATCATCTAATTACACTGATTTGTCTGAAACATTTTTAAAAGATGAGACTACCAGGTGTTGGCAATAAAAACTACCAGCAAGGAATATAATCTACTTGTTAGCACTAATTAAAACTACTAGCAATTAAAGCTATCCAAAGCAAAAGCTGGGGGGTGCTGATGAGGTATTGGGGATTTTTCCCTTTTGCTCCTGAGACACACACAGGTTTAATTCTTCCACCACTCCTGAAGAGCTCAACTGCACCGAAATTACTGTGGCTTGGTTTATGTATTTGTTCTTCCCCTGCAAGCAGCATTCCTCCTCCTGCGGGTGCTCAGGTGGCATCTCTAGAAAATAAAAGACTTTTGGTGGGTTAGACATAACCTCTCTTGCATTGCTGAGGCACAGCGAACAAAGTGAAGTGAACAAAGTTTGAGACCATGAAGCAGGATTCCCAAAGCCTGACGCCAGAGGGTTTACATGATGACTTCTGCATGCCACAACATTTTTCCCCTGACTCACTGAAAATCCTTATTAAGAAAGACCAGTTTTAGAAAGCTCTTCCTTCAACCGCATTGAGGCTTCTTGCCGATTTCCTCCTTGCCCCCACACAGAAGTAGTCTCAAACAGGAGAGGAAAAAAAAAGAAGCACATGTAAGGCAGCCAGTTCAATTGGAAAGCTTCCCCCCCTTTGCAAGAGGGAAAAAACCCCGCCCAGAACATAGTTATGACATTTACAGCTCTGTTTTGGAAGAGCTGCAACATGTAAGACGTGTTTGGAAATCAAATTCACAGCTGCCAGGCAGCCAGCTACAGTTTGCCCTATTAGGGAATAAAATAACCATATTTGCAGTAATTAAGACTGATGAGACCAAGTAATGACTGCAAGTATCACATCTGCTCCCCATAAATGTCTTGACTAATCCACAGGAATGGGTAGCCTACAGCAACCCTCCTCTGCACAGCAATGGCAAGAGCACAAGTTGAGGCTACTTAGGCAACGAGGACTGTATCATCTCAAAACAAATCCTGCAAAAGACTAAAACCCTGTATCTCCTAGGTACTATGCACAAGCACTGTCATCCCTTCTCCGGAGGGGCCTGGAACAGGAAAATTTCAAGACTTTTAGTTACATAATGCGGCAAATTGCTGTGCTTTTAAAAGCCATGGATTGGCAGGACTCCAGAGTGGAGAGACAGAGGCTCACATTTATAAAGCACTGCAAATGCCGCAAAATATTTCTGGAGCAAACCCTTTATGAAAGTGTCCTCACACCGCTCCTTTCCAGGGTCAGAGGAAGAGGGACGCACGCAGGGGGCTGTTACCCAGGCACCAGGCACCTCTGCCTCCCCCCGCACATCCCTCCAGCTCAAGGCTTTCCTGCTCCAGGCGTACACTCACCTGGCATTTGCTGTCATGTGAGCTTGCAAAACTTTTCCCACGGAGCAGGGCACTCGGAGCGGCCGGCAGAGCTGAGGCTGGAGAAGGGCAGGCAGCAGAGCCCGAGCTTCTGCTCCCGCAGCCCGTCGCCACCCCAGAGCCCACGCAGGCTGAGGCTCACCCAGCACCTTGGCACGCTCAAAGTCCATGGTGGCTCGTCCCGGCACTGCTGCAGGCAGGCTGCGTCCGCTCCCGGCCATCTGCTCCCCCTGCGCTCTCCCAGCTCCAGAGAAGAAGGCGGCAATGCCTGGAGTGGGATCTGAGCAGCAGCAAGATGCCCAGGAACATCCCTGCTGTATGGCAGCCATTTGGGCTCCTCATCCTTTGTCAGCTGGACCCAGCCTCCAGCCAGCAAACATCAACACTGAAACGCCCGGGCCAGGCAGGATGGGCACAGAGCCGCCCCTTGCCAGCAGCACCAGACCACGAGGGGACTCCCACCTCGAGTCCCCACCAGAGGGGATGGATTTGGGAGGGGGATGCTGCTCCCCAGGAGCCTGGCGAGCGCTCACTCCCACCAGCCCCATCCCAGAGCTTTACCCAAATGAGAGCCTGAAACATCTACTCCTCCTCACCCCAGCCTCCCAAACTCAGCTCGCAGCAACGGGCTCTTTCAGTGCTCAACACAGGGTGGGATAGCATGGGGCCATAAACACCCCCATGGGACAACTGCCCGCGTGGGGAGCCTGCAGACCTCGAGCATCCCTTCTTGTCCCTGAAACTAAACTGAGACCTCATACTTACTGCTGGGGAAAGAGAGGTGCTGGCAGTTGCCAGCTATTTAGAGCCAGTAACACTCTATAGCTTCAAATTTGGCCTTTTTCCGGCCAGAAGCAAGATGAAATAGAGATTGTTATGAGCTAATGAGACACCACTTTCACTAGTTTTAAGCGGGTTTACAGCATTAAGCATGGAGCTGTAATTCCAGCAAGCTCCATAGCTGGGGTTTAACCTGGCGGCACATGGCCTACGTGACTCCCCAGCGCTTGCAAGGGCTCTGCACCAAGACAATAGTCGATTGAGGTCCTGCTCAGCCGCAGCATTTGCTCACGGGGTGAGACGAGGTCAGCAGCACGGGCAGGGTTTGCTCAAGGCCAGCAGCCCGCACGGGCGAGCTCAAGGTTTTTGCCAGAAGCGGCCCGGCCCGCTCAGCGCCTCTCCCCACCGGGGACGGCCAGCGCACCCTCAGACGTGCCCCGCTCTGCCAGCCCGGTGAGCTAACCTGGGCACGCAGACAGGCAGACGCCACGGGGCACGGCGGCCGCGCTGGCAGAGGCAGCGCCGGCAGCTGCCCTCCTCCAGCTCCCAGCTGCACCCCGCCGCGAGCCCCAGCCTGCAGAGGCACGGAGCGGCCCACTCACCCCGCCGGCGGCCGGCACTCCCCGGGCAGGGCCAGAGGCCCCCCCCGGACACCCGCCATGGGTCTCTCCAGTGGACGGAGCCCCCAGCAACCGCAGCACGGCTCCCGGCACAGCAGCCGCGGTGCACGGGCCGTGAAAGGCCGCGAGCCGCCTTTGCGGGACATTGCGATGGTTTGCCAGGAGCTCTGGGGGGAACAACCAACCAAAGATGGACAGCTATTTCTGCCCGCCAGACGTACTCCCTCCCTGGGCTGCCGTGCCCAGTTATTAGCACCAGTGAAGCTCAGCCTGTCTGAACAAAGACCAAGCATCTTACTGGTATGAGAAAGTGTGAAGTCAAGCTTAAGCAAGCTATCAACAAGGCCAAGGCAAAAAGCATGGATTATTTCTATATCAGAGCCCAGCCATGGCCATGGCTGCCCTGGAGCCCTCTGACCAAAAACCCTGTGGGCAGGCGCAGAGGGGTTCACAAGCATGTTAGAAGAACATTATGTGAAGCTGCTCTTCTGGGCATCCTCTGGGCTTCAACCCCAGGCACAGCACCCAAAGCCCCCTCTCTAACCAGCCCCACAAGAGGACGGCTCATCCCCAGGCAGCAGGGGCTAATGGCTGCCCACCCTGCGCCAACAGGCTGGTCTCACTGCCAGTGCTTCATCCCGGGGAGCTGCAGGGCTGTGGAAAGGCTCAGCTTTGCTGGGGAGTTTCACAAGCACAGCTGAAGGTACTCACCCAAAAGGCACAAGCTTAAAAAGTACAGCCCTTTACAGTAAAGGGTACCATCCCTCCAGGTCAGAGGCGCTGGGATGGAGAGCAAAGGCACTGCTGGCGATGCAGCCCCAGGCTCTGATCATGGCCCTGTCCCTAGAGGAAGGGCTTCCCACAGCACCGGTGGTCAGCCCCCCCGCCTCAGGAGGGGATGGGGGGCTCTCAGCCCCTATGCAGGGTTTCACAGTCCCACCTCAAGCACAAGCCATGCTCTGCCAGGGAGCAGGGCGATCCACCCCGCACCAGCAGTGCTCTGCAACGCTCCCAGGACACCCCGTGCCAGCCAGGAAATCCTCAGAATGAGAAAAATGTGGTACCGAATAGCATCGGCATTCTTTCATTAGACACCTGCCCTGCCGGCCAGGGACAGGCCGCTTCAGGGTACAGCAGGGTAGCAGGAGGCTGCAAAACCCCAGAATGCCACAGTCAAAACATAACTGCTGCTCTCTCCCCTAAGAGCAAGGGTCTGAGCTGTCTTCGCTCCCAGTCACAGCCACGTTATCACTTCATTAAAGCCCTCAAACCAGGGCCGAGGCAGTACGGGGTGATGGGAGACATCAGTGACACGCCAGTGCACTCAGGTGACTGCTGTTTCAGGAGTTAACTACAGCCCCACACGAATTTTCTCTGGCTACAGTACAACTACACTGCAGCAGCTTTAAGGGCACATTTGCAAGTGAGTCATACAGACAGCGCTGGTGAGAGGCTCCCACTTTCTTGGAGTCGTTGTTATAGGCTGATTCCACAGGCGGAAATCAGGAAAAGCCATAAAAGCGCAACAATGAGATTAGCGTTATAGCGCTTAATGGGATGCAACTCGCCTCCCCTAGCCTACGTGCAGCTTTTCAACTCCTCATAAAGGATATATAAAATAATAGCGTGCAAGTCACTGGATATTTTCCACCTCAGCTGCCAGATAAATCAGCCCAATTCTGTGAGATACTGAGCCAACAGAAATCACACCCAACCATTTACATGTTTTTCAGGAACCACCTCCTGGAAGGTGAGGATGTTTCATGCCTTCCAGGGCCAGGACCAGGCACAGTCACACCTGTGACTTTGGGGCAGCGAGGTTTGCGGTACACTAGCAAACACTTGTTTGTAATCAAGAGCTCCATCACCCCAGTGATTAATCTGAGATTGAGAAAGCCCATTCTCACAAAGCCACAGAACAGGAGCTCTGGGGGTTTCTCTACTCCTGGAGCCCCGAGTCTGCCCCCCACCCCAGCACACACCAGCCGTTCCATGCACTGGCCCATTTCTCAGCCCTGCTCCTTTCCTTCTAGACACAGCCAAAAAAAACTCAGAGGAAAAACACCCAGGAGAAATCAGTCAGCACTAAATTACCTCACTTAGCATGAAAATAGGATGCTTGTGCACCACAAAAAGACTTGAGGCTCACAGAAAAGCACAAAACCAGCATCATAAGATTTCAGGTTTCTTGTGATGCAACTAAAAAGCCCTTTTTTTTTTTTTTTACGAGAAGAAGCTGGAAGCCTGAGAACATCAGTAACCCTTGTGCAAACTGCCCAACCTCACGGGGCAAACTGGGAGCCCCACAGAAGGGCTGCGCAGCACTTGGGCAAGTCTCTGTCACAGGGAAGGACACAAATCCCACCTCTCCCACCGCAGCTACAGGTTATCCACCATTTCCTTGTGATTCACCAGTTCACACTCATCCCCTTGCCCCAGGTCAACTTCCAACCCCGCAAACATCGCCTACCCTTTTGGCACGTGTTCGCACATCCCTTGCCCACGGGACCCTGGCCCGAGCCAGGATGCCCACCCTAGGCGAAGCACCCGGCAGCTCGTCTGCTGGGATCCGCTCACCCTCCACAGGAGCCCGCTTGGCTCCCCGAGCATCTCGTCCCAGCACAAACGAACACCTGCCGCAAGCCACCGGGCTTAGGGCAGAGCGGTGCCCGGGACCCCAGCCCGCAGCGAGCTCCCGCTGCGGGGCGGGGAAGCGCTCTGCAGGAGCCGTCAGCTCTGCCGGCCCCTCGGTGCCCATGCGAGGGCTGCCAGCGGGCTCCAACGGCCCCAGCTTCCCGCTGCCCATCGCCGCGGGGCCTGGCCGGCGGGGTGGCAGCCTGCAGACCCGCCCGAGGGCGGGTGGGCGCCTCGGCACCCCTGCGCGGCTCCCGGGGACCGGGGTGGGGGCGGCCTCCCCCCCGAGCAGTGCCAAAACGCCGTCGAAGGTGCCGCTCCCGGGGCTTCAGCGGGCTCCTCCTGCAAACCCCGGCCCCACCAGCAGATCACGACGCTGGAGGGACTCGAGCAACTCGCCCACCCCAGTGGGTTCAAGCGCCCGAGGCCCAGCTCCCGGGGAAACCCCCGCGGGCCCGGGAGAGCATCCGCGCACGGCCGCGCCGTCCCCAGGCAGGGGCGGGGGGGCTCCAGCGGCGCCCGGCGGGACGGGGAAGGGGGGCGCCCACCCCCGCCGCAGGACATGCTTCCCACGTGGCCCCCGGGTACCTGGGCCGGAGCAGCCTCCCCGGAGCTCCCCGGCCCTTATCGGCTGCCAGAGACCCGGTTTAATCACTTTTTCCCCTGCGCCCCACCACTATCGGACACCCGCAACGCGGCGCGGGCGGACCCCCCCGCGCAGCCCCCAGAACGACGCTGCCGGGCCGGGACGAGACTCACCGGGAGCGGCCGCGGCGGGGGGACGAAGAGCCCAGCGGGGCCGGGCTCCCCGCAGCCCACGCGGCCCCCCCCGGCCCTGAAACCGGCGGGGACCCCCGAGACCACCAGCCGCCCCCCAGGGCCCGGGCCCCGCCAAGGGAGGTCACTGGGACAAGGGCGCGGTGGGGGGGAGGAGGGGGGGGGGGAGGCTCAACCCCCGGTGACTCCTCATGCACACGCGGCCGCTCCGGGGAGGACTTGCGTGGGACCCTCGCCCACGCGGCCGTCCCGGAGCAGTAACAAAACCGGGGTTCGGGGGCGCCGGAGGGCCCGGAGCGGGGCGCCCGGCACGGCCAAACGCGGCGCCCGCCCCGCCGGCGGGGAGCTCCGCGGCCCGGCGTGGCGCCGGCTGCGCCCACGCGCGACCGGCCGCGGCTGGAGAGCCGAGACCGGACGCCAGCACGGCCCCGCCGCGGCCCCGCACGCCCAGTACCCCCCGCGCCGGGCCGGGAGCGGCGGCCCCGGGCTGCGCGGAGCCGCGGAGTGCGGGGACTCCCGGGGCCCGATCCCGTCCCGCCACGTGGGCCGCCGCCGCGGCGGACCCTACCTGCGCGTGCCGCCGCCAGCCGAGTACCGCCGCCCCCGCCCCCGCCGTTATAAGGGCGGAGGGGCCGCGCCGCGCCGCGGAGGGCGGGGAGGGGGTCGGGCCGCCACCGAGCGCCGCCCCCCGCCGCGCCACGTGCGCGCCACGGCGGCCCCCGCCGCCCGTGAGCCCCGGCACGTACCGCCCGCACCGCCCCGCACCGCCGGGCCGGCGGCGGGAAAGCGCGGCGGGCCCCCCCCCCCCCCTCCCCGGCGGCCCCCGCGGGTGGCGGCCCCCGCGCGCGGTCTCGGGCTGGCGGCGGCGGCGGGCGGGAGGCCGGGCCGGGTGCGGCCGGCGCTTTGCGCGGCGCAGCATCGCCTTGGGGATTTTTCTGCGTTTGTCCCGCCAGAGCGACTCCGTGCGGGTGTTCCACCCGTGGGTGGCCGCCCGAGGAGGGCCCCCCCGCCCGCGTCCTGCCACCCCGCTGGGCCGGGGTCACCTCCCCACGCCTCCCTGCTCCGCGGGGTCCTCGCCCGGCCGCGCTCCCTTCGGGTGGACAACGCTGCCAAGTGTCTTTATTAAAACCCATCAGCTCTTCTGCTGCCTGACTACGGTGCTTTACGTGGTCACCGCAAAACCTGTGACTGTTGCTAGCCTGCTTTTCCACGAAGGCAGCGTGTGCTGCCTTGTGGGGGATGTTTGTGGTGTATCCGTGATTATTTCGGTGGGAGTAAACCCCGTGCAGCCCCTGCTACAGGCAGCCACTGCTCAGTGCCCCGAGCAGCCGGGCGCCGAGGCCTGAGGATAAGCTGGATGCTGTTGGCGTTGCCCTCGCGGTTCAGTTTTGCAGGAGAAAGTGGGCCCGGGCTCGGCGTGCCCAGCGCCTCGGCGAGCGGAAGAGGCCCTTGCTGAAACCGTGTCGTATCCCAAGCAGAGCTCCTCACCCTCTGGATGCAAAACTGCCTGTGGCACCCACGCATGGAGTACTCGTCATTCCCCACGCACCAAACGCTGCGCAAAGGGGCGATTGCCTGTGAATGTTCTTGAGCTGCTCTCTCCCGCAGCCTAATGACGCTAATTGTCTTCTGGGTTGCATGTCTGATGCTCTAATTTGTTTTAGAGCCGAAAGAAGTGTGATGTAGTTCAACTTGGAGCCAAGAGAGGGAAAGAACGGAAAAAGCAGTGACACTCCACAGATGGAGACCGGAGCAGCTGCAGAGATGCGAGCCCTTCCATATCAAAGGAAACCACTGCTCCTCGCCGTCGCAGCGAGCGTGTTTATGGGTGTGCTCTGTGCATGTCAAGGCACTTAATGGACCAGGTGCGCTCGATAAACAGAAGACCAGGGACTACAACAAACTCATTCACCCACTTCTGAGGCAAGGCACTGCAAACCAAAGAGCGAGCGAGTGGGTGGGAGGTTTTCTTGATACGTCTACTTCTGTGTGACTTACAGGGAGAGGTCTGCGCTCTGTTTTGCTTAGACAACAAGATGAATAATAATTTAAAAGGGCAATTTTGGATCAAACTCAAAGTTCCCTTAGCCTTGCCATTCTTTAACATCCTAACTCAGATGAAGTGCTCTGCGCTGCCAGGGCCCGGTGCCGCCGGCTGTAGGCGGGAAGTGCTGCGGGGGGATCCCGGCCGGGACGCAGGCTTCCAGTTTCCTTTGAGGAGACCCAGCGCTGCTGGGATGAATGAAGCCGTACGACAGCCAGAGAGCATGTCCTTTCTCTGGTGTGCTGCATGATGCCCCGAGCATGGCCGTGTTCTAGAGAAATGCAGAAAACGAGAGGCCAGGGATGGCAGAGCTCAGGTGAGCAGGGAGCTGCCGGCGCAGCGATGGCCTGGAGTTGCAGGGGAGCAGCTCCAGGCCAGTGCTGCTGCTGCTGTTTTTCCATCTTGTGGAAGCTGGAGAGGAGTCCTTCCAGTTCTGTGCTGCTGCATTTTTTTCTTCCTTTAAAAGGCGCGTTTAATATTAATCCCATCAGGAATTTTTTTTCTTGTGAGGAAAACAGGATATTGTTTCAGGATATTGGGCAACAAAGCTGTCCTTGAAAAGCAACCCTAAGCAGCCGTGCAGTCTTGCTACTGGCTGCCTTTGCTGTGGGCATTAACCCAGTTTAAAGTCTTCCAGAGTGCAAGAGAGGCCACAGCAGAGCAACCCAAGTTCAGGTTTTCTGTGTCCCGCTGTAAACACTAAGGACCTGTAGTAATCTTAAAATATAATCACTAGCTCTGATTCCTCTTGGAATTAATGTCTCTAGCAGGTGTATAAGTCTAGCCCTCTCTTCTGTCATGAATACGCATGTCCTGCTTGATAAGAGGTAACATGAGTCCAAATCCAGGAATTACTGGAAATCACTTGGGAAAATCTGTTCTTTTGAGATATCCATCCTAGTTTCCTGACTAGGCTTTGGAAAAAGGTTTTCTGAACAAAAGTTCAGACTAACATTTCACTTTAACTGAGCTTCCAGGCTTTGAGTTTACTCATCACAGCAACCCGGTGACAATGGATGGGGAAGAGAAGGCGTCGGAACACCGTCCTCAGCGAACACGCAGGTTCTGCCTCTGTCGGATGATAAAGGCACAACATTGTTCAGGGGTGTGTTGGTGTAACGGCCTCTGTCATTGTTTAGAATATAATCTGTTTTAGGAAGAAGGTGTTTGCTGATAAGATGTTCAAAATGGCCACTAACAGGCCATAGAAAACCTTTGCAGTTGTGGTCGTCTTTACGCTCATTTAGGCCAACGCTTCTCACCCATTTGGGCTCCTTTCGCTGCTCTGGCCTCCACCTGCCGTCAGGCTCACACACACATCCCCCGGGGGCCAGACCACCCCTTCGCAAGGTCCTGTCTCGGCAAAGTGGTCCCGAGTGCCCTGGGTGCAGGTGCTAGTGACCGCGTCAGAGACCTGCATCTGCTGCGCGCCGGCGTAACCAGTTGAGGTTTTTCTTACACTCACTCAGCACGCTAATTGCACCCAATACACGTTACCCAACGGTAGCGGAGCTAATTCCTTATCAAAATCAGTTGTAGGGGCACCATGTGACCGGTGAGAGGTGAGACAAATACAGTGATTTGGGGCGTGAGATGACATGTGGCCAGCGGAAAGGGGATGGTCTCACATAGTGTCTCCCAGGAGCCCTGACCGAAGGGTGGCTGCAGCTGCCACGTGAGCCCTGGGGGAAGTGGGAGCCAAGGAGGACGGCGTGGGGTGCCAGCACTCAGGGGCACGTGGCAGCAGGTAAGCTTGTTGCTAGATGGGAAGAGGGTAACTGTGCCCTGTGGGGAACTTTGCCTGCTTCATGTGCTTTGGCCCAGCTTTTCTGTGTCCTGCCTAGGAAAGACAAGGCTGCGCTGTGCCGCCTGCCTGGCTCCAGCCCGCATCCCCACAGCTGTCACACCTGATCACTGCCGGGAGAAGGATGCTCTCCTTGGCAAGCTTGCCTAGAAATAAGGGATCCTTGACCTCATGGAGACCTAAGAGATATCACACAGACTCTGTGGTCCTCCCTTGAGCCTTGCACTGTGTCTCTTCCTCATCTTCTGGGGTGAGTGCTCTCGGGCTCCTTTCCGTGGGCCCCTCGTGCTGCAGCGAACACCACCATGTCGCCTTTTGCTAAGGAACTTATCTGGCACAAGAAATAGTATCTCTCTTCCTTCTCCCTTGCCATCCCTGGAGCCAGAGGAAAGTGATGCTGTTCGACGTATTTTCTAGTGCTAATTTGCTGCTCTGTGAGGACTCAGGAGGGTCTCTGCTCGCTCTTCAGGGAGTGTGGGGGCTGCCATCCTTCCCTGCAGATTGCCATCCCATATGTTCCCAGCGCAGTGACTCTTTCCTTCCACACTCTCCTTCCTCGCTTCCCGAGCGCTGGCTGCCTGACAAGCACATCTTGGCAGCGCCGGTCCTCCGCTCTAGTAAGCCACCCCTCCCATAGGGTCTATAGCAGGTGCTGCCAGCACCCCCGCAGGGCAGGGGAAGGGGCTGAGGTTTCCCCTGGCAGGAGGGGTTCAGTCCCCTGCAGGGAGGCAAATCTCACCCCAGGGAGCGACTTCGCCTTTGCAAGAGTGCAGAACGCTGGGATGGGGCATCACCATGTGCTGTAGGTGACACAGAGGCCCCATCCTCAGGATGATGCTGGTGGATGAACACCCAGCTGCAGCCCAGCCACACTGCTGTCCTCTTGGAGCTGGGGCCACCCAAACCAGTCTGACCAGAACGAGATCCTGTTCTGCTACATACACCGAATGCTGGGCTCATCTTCCTCAAAAAGCTTTCTGGCAGACCTGGGGACCCCTGAGGAAAGAGGCAGGGGTACCAGGTCAGGTCACAGCAGTGGGTGTACTTCTCACTGGGGCCAGCTCTCCCATGGGATCACCACTGTCCCAGAACATGCTGTTTTAATGAGTCTATTCCTGTTCTGGGGTGGGAAGGAAAAGGTGGGGGCTTTGCAAATAATTTAACCATACCCTGCACCAAATAACTTGTCAGTAACACTGCCTCACCTGCATTTTACTCTCCCTTGTATCCCTGCCCAGAAAGCCTGCTTCTGGCTTGTTTCATAGCCTGCCTTGTGCGATCCCCAGCTCTCAGAGGCTGCTGGCATTCATGGCCATGTCTCCTGGTCTTCAAACAGGCTGCAGTGCCTCTCTCTCCGCACGATGCATCTTGAGGATCGGTTTCCACTGCTGATGGGTTTGGTGACCGGGCTGCTTCTGGGTGGATGGCACGTTCACTGATCTCAGGGTAGCATCACCACAGGGATAAGGTGGAGCTCGAGGCTGCTCTCCAGTTCTGGTCCTGCTTTGCAGCGCCTGTAGCAGCTGTTTCCTTGGGATGTTGCACAAAGCCCGGCTCCTCTCTGTAGTACATGAAATTTTTGGTCCTGCGTCATCTTGGGGGAGCTTGGGTCAGTCTCAGAGGTCTGAAAACGAAGGGAGAGGACTACAGGCAGCTGAGAGCCAAGAGGTTTGCAGGCGGCTTGCCTTCCTCCAGGCACAAGGCTTGCCCAGCTGTCTCTGACGTCTGTGGAAATGCCTCTCGGCCCCCGGGTGCGTTGCTCCCACCGCCCAGTTGCACAGGGTTGCCCACAGTGCTGGGGCAGCTATTCCTGCTGCCTCCAGTGACCGCCAGCCCCCAGCGCTCCCCGGCTCCGGTGGGGGTCCCTGGGGAGGCCCAGTGCACTCAGTGCTTTGGCACGTGAGTGTGCGGAGGCCGGGGAGCCGCGGGGAAGGGCAGCAGGGCCAGCAGACCCTGGCGCTCTGCCAAGTGCCGCTTATGGAGGAGGAGGAGGAGGAGGAGGCTGAAGCAGAGGGTGAGCACTGGCCAGGGCGAGTGCCATGGAGCTGGGTGTGAAGCGCTGCACTCCCAAACCCCACGGATGGCCTCAGTCACTGTCAGGCCATTCCTGGCTGATAAGCAGGGCTGAGCGCTCCCGCCCTGCAGCACGCAGTGGATGTCTTGCCTGGTGCGCTCCCCTTCTGAGCCGCGACGTGGCTGAGGACTGCCGCCGAGACGTCATGGCTGCGCGAGTTCCCAGGAAAGCAGCAAGCGCTGAGCCAAACGCCTGCCGAGAACAGACAAAACACAACTCTCAGTATTTGTTCTGAAACCTGCCCAGTATTGCTTTGGCCTCGATGAGACTGCAGGATTATTTTCCTTAAGTATTTTTAAACCTGGAGCCTGGCAAGTACCAGAGGGCTTGGATTTCCTGGCTTGAGCGCATAGGTCGTGGACGGCATGGGGCCCGCTCCTGCCGCTCCACCTGGGAAGCCCTGACTGCCAGCATGTGGCTGAACCAGGACCACCGAGCTGGCAGGTGCTTGGGAAGGCATCCATCTGCGGAGCGGGCCGTGCGTGCTGCCCGGGGGCTCCGTGCGTGCAGCCCCCCAGGGCTGAGCGCCCGCCTGCCCTCAGGGGAGGCACTGAGAGCCCTCCCGTGCAGAGCCCCATGCCGCAGGCACTGCCCAGCCCGGGCTGCTCTGTGTCTGGCCGACCATCAGGAAGGGCAGAAGCTGCAGCAACGAGGTCAGGGGCGTGCTCGCTTTCTCCTGCACCAGTAAGAGGGGTGCAGAGCCCTCGGGTGAGCTCCTGACGGTTCAGACTGGGTGTCCAAGCAGGAGCAAGTCTGGAGCTGCCTTTTTGTGTGTGGAGTGAGCATGACTCCACTCATGGGGCTGCGGGGAGACAGGGAAGATATTAGTCTGTGTGTCTGTCCCCTGGCAGCCCTGCCCAGGTGCCCCCACCCAGCACCCCTCTCCGAGCTGGCAGCGGCTGGAGAGAAGAGCTAGCTCAATGCCTGAAAGTTCCCCCGAAATAACCCCGCCAGAGCCCATCGTGTGGCAAAAAGGGAGAGAAAGGCAGCGCCCGCGGCAGGCAGTGCCGGCAGTGCCCCAGCCGGAGCAGCCGCCTGCCCCCTGCTCTGCAGGCACTGCTCCCCTGGCAGCCTCCCAGGCACCGCACCGAGGGGTGCCCCAGGGCACCCTGGCGCTGAGCGCTGCTGTGCTCTCTGTCCCCGAGATCAGCAGGCACAGGGGACAGTAAAGCACTGTTCGGAGTAGCCACGAGGCTGCTCTAATGCAGGTGCATTTTTTAAATACCCTACCATTCACCCACAGCCCCGCAGGCTTGGAGGCGGGCACAGGTGAAGGGAAAGTGAATGCAGCACTCTGCGTGCCGGCAATTTCTTCATGGCTGGGTTTATTGGTGCTGCTGGCTCAGTCTTTCCCGTGCTGGCAGGACCCGGCAGCAGGACGGCCGTGGTTTGCTGAATGGGAATTCAGGCACCGGTGAGCACACGACCTATTGTGTGCACGTGTAAATACACATTTGTGCTGCTTGTTCCAAAACCCCACTTGTTCTGTTCCCAAAGAGCCAGCGCTGACAATGTCAGGAAAGCCTCTGTCCCCCTGGCTTTGTTTGACCGTGCTTGTTTGAAGGAAAGATTCCCGGAGAGGAGCTTGCAGCCACTGCAAGCCCTGGCACGGACTTGCTCTTGACAAGGAGCAGCCCCCAGGTGTGGGCAGAGGCAGGGGAGCCGACGGGCTCTGCTCCTTCCCAGGGCCCAGCTCAGCATCGTTGCCAGCCCTGGGAAGGTGGGAGCAGGGAGCAGTGCCCATGGCTGGTGGAGCGGGGAGAGGATGTGCTGGGGCCCCGGGCGTGGGCCAGAGCTCATCCCAAAGACCCTCTTGAGAGCAAGCTCTTTCTGAAGTGGGTCAGGTCCCTCCCCTGCACAAACACAGGCCTAAGTCCGGCACCACCAAAGTACACTGAAAGCTGGAGGCAGTCCTGGCCCCAGTACAGGGTTTTGGGACTTTGCCTTTTGCTGCCACAGAGGCCGGGATTTCATGCCCTGCCAGCAGCAAGGGCTGGAGCGGGATGCGGGCGGCTTTTCCCAGCGAAGCAGCTGCTGCTTCATCAGGGACCTGCCTGTTGCTGCACCCTCCTCCCACCTCTGCCCCGCCGGGGTGCTCTGCCCGCTCTGCCCGCTCTGCCCGCAGCCTCTCCCGCTCTGCAGGTCCCACTCCTCTGTCTCCTCTTCACCCTCACAAAGTGCCCTTGGTGTTTGTGCTGCGCAGCCGGTCCGAGGGAGGTGGTGCTGTTGGTAGCGGTGAGCAGCAAGAAAACTGTTGTGGGGAAGAAAACACATTTACAGACCCCAAGCCCTGCCTTCCAAGCCCACGTTACCGGGGATAAGGTTTGCATAAATACTGCAAAGCATCTGTCAAAACTAGCTCTCACTGGCAAAATCAGTTCTGCTTTCTTCATGTGCTTTTTGTGTTTGCTTTACACAAACTCTGGTGGCTGAGCTGTACAGGCAGGAGAAGTTGCATAAAGCAATTTAATGAGTCTTACATACAAGCCAGAACTGCTTCCTCACCCGGGCAGGTGCCCCATGAAATGTCTTTTGACCTACCTACACGCCACGGCGGCACAACAGCCCATGGCAGGAACGCCGGCATAGGCACGGGGCGCGTGCACGCTCCGTCTCCAAAGAGCCTCAGAAGATCCTTGCAACAACCGCAGTTACCATCTAAACAAATCCCAGATCTTCCATAAACAGAGAACAGGGTTAAATGTGCCTAATAAGCTGCTCATTCTGAATTATCATCCCTGCTCTAATGGTAGCTGATAAGCTAGTCTTTTGTGGGACAACAAACATTTCTGTTATTCCCCAAGCCCAGCTTCGGGATAATTAAAGCCAGCCCTTGTTTTTAAGCAGGAGGTCATGCTCCATCTTAGGATAAAGGTGCTGCTACCCTTTCCCTGCTTTACAGGCTTAAAAGAACAAAATGTAACAAGTGATACAAAAAGCCAGAGAAAATTAGAGTAGGAGCAGCTAAAGACAAATCAAACATGCTGGCATGAAGCTCCCTTCACATGTGTGTTTAGCAGATAATTTGTTATCGTCCCAGTCCAAAGTTAACCTGCGGGAAAGCTGCTGTGGGAGAGTTGGCTGCATCTGCAATGTTTTAGATTTCAATGTTTCAGCTGGGTGCAAACAAACAAAAAAATGCTACAAAAGCTTGTTTTTGATTAAACCTGTTGCTGCCGGGTACAAATACTTATTTTCTGGGTGGAAGTTCATTGGGGCACAAGCACCAAAGGTCGTTAATCCCCGGTAAAACACAGACTTTGTGCCCAGTGCCATGGCTCAGACAGCAGCAGGTCTCGTGGGGCCTGGCAACGCTGCCCCACAGTTTCTACCTCCGCATCCCAAAGCAGAGGGACAAGGGAGGAGGAGGAGGAGGATGCCGCGGTTTCCTGCTGCTCTTCGCAGCCCCAGGCTCAGGGGATCCAGGTACCGGCCCCCGGTGGGCTGGGGTCTCGCACCACCCCACTGGCCGGGCGGCCGCCCTCCCCTCCCGGCAGCACTCCCGAGCCCCCCATGCAGCTCCCGGCGCCCCAGCGCAGGGGCGGTCTCCATCATCTCCATCTCCTTGGGGCTGCGAGGCCACAGCAGGAAGCTGCGGTCACAGCTGTTTTTCTGCCCTAGCTCATCTGCTATTCTTACACACCTCAGGGGCTGAGCCGTATTTTCACTGCCTCAGAGACAGGATTCGCCTCCGTTACGCCTCAGAAAAGCGGCTGGCTGTGTTGCAGGGAGCGGAGGAGGAGGCGTGCGGTCTGGGCTTAAAGGAGGCATTTGTCACGGGGCCAAGCAGCAGTCACAGACCCTGCTCCCAGGTCCCTCTGCCTCCCGGGGATGCCCTGACTCTGCTCTCCCGGGGTATCTTGGGCTCAGCTCTCCTGGGATGGGTGCTTGCCCTCTCCGGGTCTGGGCTCTGCCAAAACCAGCCTGCACAGGGGGAGCCCAACGCCGGGGGCACGCGGTGGGCAGCGCGGTCCCAAGCGCTGCGTGCCGGCTGGGCGATGCTGCGTGCCAGGCTGCGCAGCTGCCTCTCCCCTCTGCCTGGGGGGGGCCGTCCCTGGGGTGAGACCCCAGCCCCGGTGCTGCCGGGGGCAGGAATGGCCATGCTATCATGTGCCAAGCCCCCTCACAGCCCCGCGGGCTCGGCGCCCCAGCGTCTCAGGTACCTTGGGTAGCACCAGGTCCCAAATGGCCCCAGCCACCCTTGGCTAACCGACCCCCCCCCCGCCACCTGGTTTCAGACCAAGCTTCAGCAAAGCGACATCCCGGGCAGGTCCTCATGTGTCACCAGCCACGGGCACACCAGGGCTGCGTGTGCACATGGCTGCGTAATGCTGTAACAAGATTACCCTGTGACATGATGGCTATGAAATAATCCACAGTATCATTCAGTAAATCCCGGGATCCAATTACCCTTCCACATGACACCCCTTCCTGGGCCCGGGGAGGCTGGGGGCTGCAGTCCCGTGCCCTGCCCCTCCAGCAGCCGCCCCCTCGGCTCCTCCACTCCCCTGCACCTCTCTGCCTCGGTGTCATTTAAGATTAGCAAAGTTTGCATTGCCCTGCAGGAGCCCCGACCCTCTGCCAGGCTCTGTTGTGTTTTCTCACCGTGCTCCCCAGCACCGCGCTGACCTCCCTGCCCGGCCGGCCCTGCGCTCCCTCGCCGCGCTGGCAGCACCGGACCTGGCTGAGCTGGTGTTCAGCTGGCTCAGGCGGCGATGCCAGCCTGCCTGGAACCAGGAGGGAGCTGGCCTGGCTGGCTGGGAGGTCTGCAGGGTGCTGGAGAGGTGAGCAACGCCACCCTGCTGAACTTGGCCGTGTGGAGAGCCCCGGCACACACCCTGCCTCCCACAGCACCACAGTTGTTTGCAAACAGTTTTCCAGGGCATTTTCCTTGTCCCAGCAGCTGCTCCCTGCAGTCAGCGTATCCCTTTCTGTGAGAATAAAGCTCGGGGCATGGGTACACCAGCACTCCCCGGCCCCGGCAGCGGTGCCAGGGCACGCATGATGCCCCGCAGCCAGCTTGGCGCGCTCCGCTGCAGGCGCCACCGTTGCTCCTGGCCCTGGCAGGTGTTCAGACACCAGCGCTGCTGCCAAACCAGGCAGGGAGTGTGGCCAGCTGCAAATTTCAGCTTCATTTTTGGAGCCTTTGAATCACTGGCCAGCTGCCAGGTTTGTTATTTGTTAGTCTAAGTATTTTTTTCCCAAGTGAATTTCAAGCTGGTGAGAAGAGCCGGGCAGAGGGAACCTGGCAGGGGACCCTCGGCATCCTCAGTGCCAGGGGAGAAGAGGCAAGGGCAGGATGCTGTGGCATGTTCCACCCTGCCCAAGGGACCCCAGGTAGCAGGGCAGCGGGCTGCAGTGGTGCCGGCAGAGCCCTCACACCAGGAAACCTTGAATTTCACCTCAGCTGAGGAGGGACTACAGGCGAAACTCCCACGCACGAGGCAGAGTTCATGGCTCAGCCTGTCTGGAGCAGGGTCTGCTCCTCTGCAGACCCCTAACACTACACAGGCCTCGGTGAGGTGTCAGAGGCTTGTGACCCCAGGCATGGAGCACCAGGGTGAGCAGGGGATTCGTAACACCCGTTTCTGTCTGAAAAATCCCAGGGTCCTGCCTGGGCCAGGGCTGGGGCTGAGGTCTGTGCCCCACTGGGTCAGCTCACCTGGATGCTGGAGCCCACGAAGGCACATCCTGGCCCTGCACGCAGACCCCACGCTGCCCAGCCACGGTGCCTGCGAGCTGCCCCGGCAGGCAGCTGCCCCGGCCTCCCGGCCTCTGCGAGCGGAGTCAGCGGGGATCAGGAAACAAAACAAAACAGGGGCAATTTGCAGGGGAAGAAATTGCTTTTGCACGTTGGAAACCTGAGCCTCAGATCTATTTCCCTCCAGAGAAGGGAAACAAAAGCTCTGTGAGGGAATGAGGGAAGGGGCAGGCGGCTGTCTCTGAGGGCAGGGGAGGAGAGGGGCCAGGACAGAGGATGGCAGGGAGCTGTGGGACCAGGGACGGGGCCGCAGCTGGGAGGCAAGAGGCAGCTGCAGGGAGCCTGTGGGCTCTGGCAGGAGCAGGGTGCAGGCGACTAGAGCGTGTGCTGTTGTGCCGCCGGCACTTCCCAGCTCCCTGCCGCCTTCCCTGCCATTGTTTGGCAGCCCCAGGGGTGAGGCACGGTGTGGAGACTGGCTGCCCTTCCTCCCTGCCTCCCGCCTGCCCTTGCACTGTGGCTCCCGCACCACCACCTTCCAGGCGATGCCCAGCTGTCAGGCTGTGTCCCACCGGCTCCCCAGCGACGCGGGGGCCGGGGCACCCTCCCCTCCTGCCTGCCCCGACACCCAGCCGCAGTGGGGAACTGCAACTGGCTCATGCCAGGACGGGGCAGCAGTGACCAGCACCTCCCCAGGAGCCAGCCCAAGGCCAGGGATGGGGCCAGGGTCCGGCCCCACACAGACAGGGATGCTCGCAGCAGTCAGAGGCAAGGGGCTCTGGCGATCCCCTGGTGCCCCATTGGCCTCGCATTTAGATGGATAAAGCCTCCATGATCCCACCCGCAGGCAAAGCCATTTCTGTCACATTACTTCATTCCCCTGACATTAACGTGGTGGATTTTGTAAGGAGACCTTTCCACAGAGCTGTCTGAGTGTTTTTCCTGTGGCTCAGCAGCTGCCGCTCACTGGCCACCGCAGCCGTGGCATTGTGACTCTCAAAAAGGCAAACCAAACCCATCTGATGGTCGCGCCTCACATGTTGCAAGGCTGCTCCTGCCGAAGGAGCAGGAAAGATATCGGTACCCCAGCACATGGTGCAGTGGCCTGCAGTTCTCTTCTGGGGGGACAGTCCAGATCCCAGGAGGTGACTCCCTGTTCAGGGACCCCGCCAGCACCCCCAGCACAGAGCCAGCGGCTCACGGGCCAGGCAGCCTCACACGCAGCACGGGTACTGGGCAGAGGGGTACACGGGAGCCCCCAGTGCCATACCTCCAAGTCCCAGACAAGCCTGAAAGATTAATGACCTTTTTTTCAGTGCTTGCTGCAGGCAGAGCCGTCACTGCAAACCAGAGGGCTCATGCTCCAGGGCTTAGTTCAGATAAGGGTCTGGTATGAGAATGAGCTCCCCTGGTGAGGTGCAATTTGGAGAACTTGAATGGGGGCTCCAAAACTGGTTGCAAAGAAAGAGATTAAGATCAGTATTTGTCCTTTTTTTTCCTTTTTCCTTCCTACTGGAGCAAAAATATTCCTGTTTATTGCTATAAACCCTCGGGGGGCTGTATGGTAAACTCCCATCGGGAATTACTGTCTCAAGAGATCAGAGATCCCGAGAACATCCCCTTGCCAAATTTACAGTAACAGTTAGCTCTGATCAGCCTTGTTTATCTCTCCCTGCAGTGGTATTTGGGAAACTAGCACAGGTCAAACATGGGACAGTTCCCTCATTGTTACCAGATATCCAAAATCTCCCTTCAGGCCACACTGAATCCCTCATGGCGTGGACACCTCCCTCACGCCTTCTCCTGGAGCCTGGCTCTGCGCTCCTGCATGCCTGGGCCCGGTGAGCAAATGTGCTGCTCCTGCTCAAACGGCGCTGCCGGGAAAGGGCTGGGTGAGGAGGAGCCCCGGCTGCTCCCAGTGCAGGCTGCCGCGCTCGGCCCCCGTCATCCCAACCTCGGGGCAGCTCCTGCAGCCACCGGCAACCTCGGCCCGGGGCTGCTCGGCGGAGCCGCAGGACCCAGCACGCAGCGAGCGCCGGCACCGACCGCAGCCCCCAGCCACTCGGCCCCTGCCTGCCCCCGAGAGCGGGGACGGCTGCGACGCCTGTGCACTCACACCCTCCCTACTGTATATTCTTCCTAAGAAAATAAAGCATCACTGTCCTATTAATTATGTGAGTTATGGAGCAATATTTTTCCCAGAGTCACCTACTGGTTCACATATTCGTTTTCCAGGCAGCTTAGCCAGTAGCCTGGCAACACGGTGACCTTATGCTCTGCTCAGCTTTGAGCGTTTTATTAGCCACACTGGACTCTCTCCACCGCTCCATATTGCTGAGCCCCTCATTAGTACAATTAATAAGCCGCTTCTGTCAATTCAATCAAATGCCAGGCTCGACAGCAGGAGAAAGCTTTGGCAGATCAAGTAGGGGAGATTCTGGGTAGCACTGGGAAATTGCAGGAAACCTTTCATCTCCCCCAAGGAGCCGAACAAGAATGGAATTGTGGGATTGGGATTCTCTCAGGTCATGTTTATTTATCGCCAGCTTGTTAGTATAATAAATCAGGTCCCCTGTCACTTTGAATGAAGTCATAGGTTTGCTGGAAAGAACTTGGCAGAACACCTTGATATTATTAGTGATGGTGCAGAAAAAGCCTCATGAAAGGCGATGCCCTGGCTGGTGCATGCAGGCACCCTCACACGCACCCGCTCGCCCCCGCGCCCTGCCGGCAGAAGGCCACCACCAGCCCGGGCTGGTGCGGTCATCCCAGGGCAGTGCCTGGGGACCGGGATGGTCTCGGGACACACCGTGCAGCGCAGCTGCAAGGTGCCGGCAGCACGGCTGCAGCGCAGTTTGTCCCAGGTACCCGATAGCCGCAGGAAGGGATGCTCCTCCCTGCTCCTGCTGCCTGCTCCAGGAGACATGCACGGAGGGAGACATCTCCGTCCTGGCCCGGCTCTCCTCCTGCTGCCTGTGCATGTTGGCAGGATGCGGCCGGGCCGGAGCAGAGCGCCAGGCAGGCAGCGCGGGCGCTGGTCCTCCACTGGCAGTCACGTGCATTGGGCACATGTGACGGCGCTTTGCCTTTCACACTTCTTTGCGTCCTACTAGACTTTGCCCCGGCTCTGCCGTCGGCGTGCTCTTTGGATCCCGCACCGGCTCCGGGAGCTCCCGCGGCCACAGTGCCTGGAGGCGCTGGGCAGGACAAGGCTGCGCTGCGGGGTGGCCGGCGAAGACCCAGTGATCGCATGGCCGCATGACTGCGGCTCCTGAACCTAGTTGGTCCCTACATCCTCTGAGCAGGACCTGCCAGCAGCAAGGGACCAGGAGGTGGCTTTGCAGAGCCTTCGGCGTGACACCTCCCCCTTGAAACGGGCACCCCGGCCAGGGTCCGTGGGCTGCGGTGGTCTGCCGGAGATTCTGGGGAGGTCACAGTCTCCTTGCCTGGATCGGGTGCTTTTCCACACCTGACAGCAGATCTGCAGGGTGGTTCCTATCCTATTGCTGGAAGCAATGCTGGGTGGCGAAGAGCTGTGATGGGTCTGTCAGTCTGAGTGCCCCAAATAGAGCAGCACCGCAAGTGCATGTACCAAAAATGTTCCTAAAATAAACGTCCCCAGGAAATCCTTTGATCTGGTCTGACAATGAAAGCATAAATCTGAATAAAGTCAGGTTTTTTAAAATATTAATTTTCATTTAGTTTAAATATATCTTAAAGGTTATAAAATAAGAACTCCTTTTTTATTGTTCAATTTATCACAGTATTTGGTCTCCATGCTGGGATAAATATTAAACTGTTCATAATTTACTGCTCATAGACCCACTTTAGGGAGACAGTTAACTCTCGATTTCATATCCTCTGAGCTGGCCCTGCACCGCTGTTGAAATGCAGCGACTCAGCTGTGTGCCGCAGGAGCCTTCCCCAGGCCAAGCCGTCCCCGTCCCCATCCCCTGTGCAGCGTTCCATCCCTCAGGGCCCGGGAAGCGCCCGGGGCCATGCTCTCGCTCATTAGCTCTCTTGACTCCAGCTGACCCATAAATGCTGAAGGAAACAAACAAACCTCAGGGAGGGGAGGGAGAGGAAGGGCTGTAGGTGTTGGCCACAACTCTACAGAGCCAAGCCGTGCTCCAGCTGAAGATGTTATTGTATTGCAGTGATTTCCCAGGAAAAACAGGCCTGGAGTTCTCCTTACTGTTCCTGGGAAGCGTTTGGTGCCCGGGACAGTGTTGATTTTGGGTGGGGGCAGGCCAAAGGCCACAGGAGTGTTTGGTGCTTTTGCTGTTACTTTATGATGATGCCGTCAATGACAGCATGAGCAGACACGATTGCAAAACCACAGCTCTGCGTCTCCTGGCTGCACTCTGGCAGCACTGGATGAGGAGGTCCAGCACGCACGTCGCGGGACCGCTGATGGCCGGCACTGCTGGGGCTTGGCTCTGGCCCCTAGCCAAACAACGGCTGTTTCAGAGGACATGGAGGCACTGCACTTGGGGAGGCGCATGCACACGAGCTCTCACACAGGCACAGCATTTCCCTCGGCCACTGCACATCACCAGCTGCAGGGTTGTGTTCCTGTAGCCACCAAACCAAACGGACCTGGGGACGGGAAGGAGACTGTGGTGGTAGGGTGTCTCTGCATGCTACGAGCAAGATGTGCGAGCCGTGGCCAGGCCCACGGCTGCTGTTCTTTGGACCTTGCCACCTCTTTGAAGGGCCGTTTGCAGGCAGGGTGGCTGTGGGGAGGTCGGCACCCGGCTCCCAGAGTGGGTACATAGCAGACTTCTGCATCCCAGTGGTGCTCGGGGGACGCAGCGGTGCCAACAGCCCGCCCAGCGCTCTCCCCTTCCTGCCAGCTAAGCGCAGTGTCTCAAACACGGGGTGCACAGGGCCAGGGCTGCCCACTTGAATCCTACCCCTCGGGGCTGGGGTGGTACAGCCACCCTGGGAACAGGCTGGAGAGAGGGGGCCGCCCTACCCTATCCAGAGCCCAGCTGGGCCCCAGTCCCTGGACCACCCTCACTTCTTGAGCAGCCCGATGCCATCAGGAGGGAGGGTCTGTGAGTGAGGGCATCCTCCCCCACAGTGCCAGGCATTTCCAAGGCTTCTCAGGCAAATCACTTGCATCTTTTGCAAAGTCTGGCCTAAATAAAGCACTGCCCGAGCATCCCATGGATCGCCAGTCGCTGCCCACCATCTGCGTGGCCCCATGGCAGGCTGTCTGGGGACACAATGCTCTCACCTTCCTGTGCCGCAGGGGACCCTGCTGCATCCACCACTCCTGGAGAGGCGGTAAATGCCCCCTCCCTCCATATCTTCCCTTTAGCAGCGGGGTTCTTGGCATCTCCTTAGCCCCTGTTTCCTCTCCCAGCTCTTGTTGACACAGCAGCCAGGAGAGAACAATGGGGTCAAGGGCAGCAGAGTGACACCCTGTCCCTTCCTCTGGCCGCCCTCTCACCTTCCTGGGCACAGCCGGGGCACCCAGGCCCCAGAGCATGGCCGATGGGGCGGCAGCACCGAGGTGAAGCTGGGGCAACCTGGCCGCATAGCGAGCCGCAGCCTGGGCAGTCTGGTGGTGCCCCATCCCAGCAGCGCAGCATTGGGCATCCCGCAGCACAGAGCCACCCTGCACCACACGGATGCTGGTGGGAGCTCTCCCGCTGAGGGGAGGGATGCAGAGGTACCTCTGCGCTAGCGAGGAGACCATGGGGCCAGGAGAATGGGGCTGAGAGGGGGATGGGGGCAGATGTGGGAGAAGGGGCTGGTCAGAGGGTCAGGGGGGAGAGAGGCTTACAATAAATGGTGAGTTATCACCTGGCTGACACCGTCCGCCTTCCACCAGAGTTGTTGGCAAGAAGGACGATATTAAATAAAGAGCTTGTTTCAGCCCGTGCTTGTCATGGCGGCAGGTTTAAAGACCCCCCCGATTTTGCAGCCTGCAAGGAGGTGAGCTTGCTCTTATCTGGAGGGAGTGCTGACTGGGACGAGCCTTGTGTGCTCCCGAGGAGTGGCCGGGCGCCCAGCCGGAGGTGCAGCAGATAGCACCCGGCCAAGGCAGAGTCCCTCTCTGAGCGAGCACTGACGCTCCCGAGGGCTGCAAGGAGGGAGCAGAGCTGCGGGCTGGGAGCCCACCACCCCCTGGCACCCCTCGCAGCCCCCGACACCCCCGGCACACCCAGCCCGGAGCAGCCAGGGCTTTGCACAGCACCCCAGGACCACCCGGGCTCCTCTGCCGGGGCTCGTGTGCCATCCAGTGGCGAAGGCCCCGGCGCAGGCTGAGCCTTCGCACAGCGGCGGGAAGGAGGGAGCCATGCTGCGTTGGAGCCTGCGGAGCATCTCTCTGGCAGGGACCCTCTGCAGAGGCTGCAGATGGCAAGGGGATGAGCTGAGCCCCCAGCGCCGCCCGGCCAGGGAGGCATGCCCAGGCCCCGGCTGCACCCTGCAGGGCCACGGGTGCTCTGGCAGATGCTGCGGCAGCAGCTCAGGCGTCCACTCAGGGTGCCTGGGGAGGTGGAGAGCAGCCCAGGCATTGGGAGAGGAGAGCAGCCCAAGGCGGCCGAGCAGGGCTGGGCTGCAGCAGAGCCTCCTGCCCCTGCCATGGGGGTCCAGGAGCAACCTGTGCTGGGCAGGGACAAGGGAGCCATGCAAGCCCTTCCCTGGTGAGTCCCTGGCCACTCCACACTACTCGTCCCAGCCAGGAACAGGACAGGGATCGAGTGCCTCCCCCATGCTAAGCCATGCTGGCGCCGCTGGCTGGTCTGGAAGCACCTCCAGTGGGACCGTTTCAGCTGGTGCCAGGTGTGCCACTTACACCTGCTCCACAAGGGCTTGTACCCACTTCAGCAGGGTCAGCAGGGCTGGGGCTTGGGGTACACGGAGGCAGGCGCGGGCAATCCCGGGCACACAGGAGGTACAGCATGTCAGCATCAGCCATGCGTGTGCAGATGGCTCCCAGCAGGCAGGGTGGGAGCTCGGGCCTTCACTCCTAAAGGGATACTGTGAGCAAAGGGCAGAGACCTCATGGGAGCTGTGCCGGATGGGACCGGCACAGGGAGTAGCAGAGAGAGCTTTAAGGAACTTGGCTGGGAAGGCAGGGCCCCAGCAGCGGCAGTTGCAGCTTGGTAAAACACGGCAGGCTCCTTTCTGCTCTGAGACATTAGGAGCAGCTCAACAATTAGGACTGGCTTCTATTAATATGCAAATTTCTGCTGCCATGGCAATACTCTTATAAATGCAAATTGCAGTGGGAACCATTGTTGGAGAGACCTGTGCTGGGCCCTGGACTTTGTCTGAGCAGATGCTCCTAATTGAGCTCCCAGGAGCCTGCAGCCCTGGGCAGCCAGGGACAGCCAGCAGCCACCCTGACACAGGCAGCAGTTTCCCCAGCTGGCAGGGTCACGCTGGTGCCCCTGCCCCTGCACAGAGCTCGGGCCTGTTTGCACAGATGCTGACGTGCCTGCCAGCAGCAACAGGCAGGGCGGTCAGGCCTCGCTCCACCGTGGGAATCTCCTTCCACCTGCCACTGGCATCTGATTCCAACTTCTGCAGCAGAAGCTGTGCCCTGAGCTGCTCTGAGAAGCGGTGATGTGTGCAACTCCCTCGGCTGGGGAGCTCGGGAGAGCACGCCTTCCCCATACAACCAGACTTGCCTGCAGCAGCACCTGGCTGCAGCCCAGCCTCGCTGCTGGCCGCCCGGGGAAGCTGGGGCTGGCCCAGGACCGCAGGCGCTGCAAGCGCCAGCACTGGCTTGCCCTGCTTGCAGGCACCGCTGAGCCGCAGATCCCCACCCGAGGGGAGGGGGTGTGTTTTCTCCTGAGCCTCCCTGGGACGGAGCCTCTGGCAGCCCCACGCCGACTGGGCGGGCTGGGTTTGCCACCAGCTACCAGCCCTGCCGCCTGCCACAGGCTGGGCCCCGCGCCGCAGCACCGAGGGCTGCAGCGGCGAGTGCGGTGCCAGTGCCTGGCCCACCCGAGGCCTGGCGCAGCGGGCAGCCAGGCTCTGGGAGAGCAGGGCTGTCCCGCACACGTGTCCCATCCCCGTCGGGGCCAGGACCACGAGGTGGCAGTGCGTGGACAGCATCAAGGATGCCCAGGGGTCTGGCCACTGCCCCCGCACAGAGACCCCGGCAGACCTCCCGGGAACAGCCAAATGGCTTCCCACTGAATCTCAGGGTGCACACACTGGGTGCCTGCAGTCCTGCTCTCCAGAGCCCTTGGCCATCCTTGGGGGCTTGGTGTGGAGCCATGGTCATCACTGCCTCCAGCAGTGGGGATGGGGGTATAGCTGAAGCCTCTCAGTGGGACACGAATGGGACAACAGGTTGCAGAGGGCATGCAGCGACAGGCTGCAGGTACATGGTGGCTTGGCTGCTGTAGGCTGTCAGCAGGCGTTGGTATGCAGGGCTGGGCACTGGCAGTGCTCGGCTGTGCACCAGCAACCACCGGCACTGTGGGGGCTGCTGCTGGGGTGAAGCCCCGTGGTCCCGGCGGTGGGACTGCGGTGATGGGCAGTGCAGAGCCAGGCTGTGGGGCTCTCCAGGCAGTGCCCTCCACCAGCGCACTGTGGCCCAGCGACCTCCTCCTGTGAGGAAACACCTCCCCTCTCGCGGAGGTACTGCTCGGCACAAGCAGTGGGATGTGCAATTAACTCACAATCCAAATAAGATGTGTGGAGAGGCGCAAACACCCTGGTGAAAACACTTGGCTCGTGGGGGCACGATGAGCCCCCGTGGCACCCTCCGTGAGCCCCAGGCCCCCCAGAGAAGGGCCTGCCCCCAGCGATGCTGGATGGGGCTGCCTGGGGGTCAGCTCATGAAGTAAAAGCTGACTGGATGGCCGAGCCCAGAGAGGTGTGGTGAACAGAGCTCAATCCAGTTGGCGCCAGTCACAAGTGGTGTTCCCCAGGGCTCATTTTTGGGGCCAGTGTTGGTTAAAATCTTTATCAATGATTTGGATGATGGGATATAGTGCACCCTAGGTAAGCTTGCAGCTGACACCAAACCGGGTGGGAGCATTGATCTGCTCGAGGGCAGGAAAGCTCTGCAGAGGGACCTGGACAGGCTGCATCTATGGGCTGAGGTCAGTTGTGTGAGGTTTAACAAGGCCAAGGGCCGGGTCCTGCCCTTGGGTCACACCAACCCCAGGCAGCGCCCCAGGCCTGGGGCAGAGGGGCTGGGAAGTGCCCGGCGGAGAAGGCCCTGGGGGTGCTGGCTGACAGCCGGCTGGGCATAAGCCAGCAGTGCCCGGGTGGCCAAGGAGGCCACCAGCCCCCGGGCTTGTGTCAGCACTGGTGTGGCCAGAAGGAGCCGGGCAGGGATGGGGCCCCTGTGCTCGGCCCTGGGGAGGCCCCACCTCGAATGCTGGGCTCAGGTTTGGGCCCCTCGGGACAAGAAGGGCCTGGAGGGGCTGGAGCGTGTCCAGAGAAGGGCAGCGGGGCTGGGGCAGGGTCTGGAGCACAAGTGTGCTGGGGGGCGGCTGAGGGGGCTGGGGGCCTTTAGCCTGGAGAAGAGGGGGCTGAGGGGAGCCCTTCTCGCTCTCTGCAGCTGCCTGAGAGGGGCTGGAGTGAGGGGGGGGTGGTCTCTGCTCCCAGGTTACTAGTGATAGAGGAAATGGCCTCCAGTTGCATCAGGGGAGGTTTAGATTGGATATGAGGAAACATTTCTTCCCTGCCAGAGCGAGCGGTCAGGCACTGGAAGAGGCTGCCTAGAGAGGTGGGGAGTCACCATCCCTGGGGGTGTTCAAAAACCATGTAGACACAGCACTTGGGGACATGGTTTAGGAGGCCTGGGGGTGTTGGGTTGGTGGTTGGGCTTGATGATCCTCGAAGTCTTTTCCAACCTCGATGATTCCGTCATTCTGTGACCCCACGGCGGGTCCCTGGGTGGGCGAGGCGCGAACGGCCCGCACCGCCTCAGGCGGCCGCGGGGGCGGAGCGCGCAGGAGCCCCACCCGCCCCCGCCCCGCCCCCGCTGCGCGGCCCCGCCCCTCGCCGCTGCGCGCTGAGGTGGCGCGGCGGGGCGGGGTGGGGCGGGGCGCGGCGGCCGGGCCGGGCCGGGGCGGGCGGCGCGGGGCCGGGCCGGGCCGGGCCGGGCCGGGGGATGCGGGGAGCGGGGCCGGGCGCGCAGGCCGCCCGCGGGGCGCTGCCGCGGGCCCTGCCGGTGCTGCTGGCGGCGGCGGCGCTGCTGTGGGCGCGGGCGGCCGCCGCCGAGCCCTGCGCCGCGCCCTGCTCCTGCCGCCGCGGCCTGCTGGACTGCAGCCGGCACCGTCTGCCCGGCGGGCCGGGCCCGCGGAGGATCCCGCCGCTGCCCGCCGGCACCACGGGCCTGTGAGTGAGCGCGGCGGGCGGGCGGGGCGCGGCCGGGCCGCGGGGCCTAACGGGCGGCGGGCTGTGGGCAGGCCGCGGCCTAACGGGCGGCGGCAGAGGGGGGCGTGTGCGCGGGGCTGCGGCCCGGCGGCGTGCGGGGCCCGGCGGCGGAGCGCCGTGCGAGGCCGGCGCTCTCGGGCGGGCGCGGCGGGTCGCGGAGCCCGGTGCCCGTGAGGCGCTCTCGGGCCCGCAGCGGTGCGGTGAGGCGCGGTGCGGGCGGGCCCGCGGCGGCGGGGGGGAGGCTCCGGAGCCCGGCTGGCCGGAGCAGCGGCCGAGCCAAAGCGGCTGGAGCGGAGGCGGGTCTGGCAGCGCTGCACCGACAGCCGCCCGAAGGAGGGCTCGGCGCTGTCAGGTCGCCAAGGCACAAGGTTTCATGCGTTTCTTACCCTGTTCCGTGACGGTAACGTTTGAGAGGCGCGGGAAGCAGGAGCAGGTTGTGGCTGGTACACGTTTTGGTAATGCCAGTCAAGCCAGGTCTTAACGGTTTTTTCAGGCCAAGCTGTAGGACACAGACCCTTACGATGGTGCTTAGAAATACTCCTTCCAGCCCCCGACTTCGGCTGTGCGCTGTGGCAGTTCCTACTGCTTCGGTTTTCCACTGTGTCCCTTCACAGCTTTGCAACTCAGTGACTCCCTCCTTTTCCCTCAGGAAAACCTTTGCGGGCTCCCCTTGGCGTTTGCTGTCGTTGTTTTTCAACGAAAACCCCCACAAAGCGACAAAACGATTGGCAGCCAACCCTTAATCTCTGCTCCCAAAAGCTTAATTAGACAGTGTGCCACATAGTGTTCAGGGGGGGCCGGGTGCTATACGTGTTTGTCCTTCCTTGGCCATTCCTGTCACCTTTGCGTTCGCCACCTTTGGCTGCAGTGTGCTGGGGCGGAAGAGATGCTGAACTATGGGGGAGTATCAAAACCCACTTTCGTGCACAGAGGAGTCCTCAGGCCCTTTTGGACTGATCGTGTGTCCCAGTTGATAGAAATAACAGTATTCCAGCCCAAGAAAAAAAGTCTGTTTGGGAGATGGTATAAGCATACAAACCAATGTTCAGTTAACTCCAGGAATTCCTTAGCAGGACTCAAGAGTCTGATCTGTATTAAAAACTGGGCATGTCTGAGGGAGCTAGTGACCTTCTTGCCCCTTCATGGTTCTGTAGTGCTCTTCTTTCCTGGTCTGGTAAGCAACTGGAAATGGTTGAGAGAAAATGTGTATTTTGGCATAGAAACACAGCGAATTTGTCTGTGAAATCTGCATTTAGAAAGGTAGAAGAGTGTCTCTACGTTTGCACTTGCAGGGAGGGTGTCAGTGCCCAGAAGGGTGAGTTGGAAGTTCATCAGGTGGCTAATAAGGAAAAGGATATCCACGGTGTTTGGAGAGTGAGCCTTCAAGCTTCAACAAATACTTGTATCTTTCTCCAAGCTGATGGTGGGTGTGTTTAAAGCTGCTTGGCACAAAATGCGGTGGGAAGAAGCGGTGCTGGCGCTGTGCTACGTTATGCAATCTGACATGTGCTGCAAACAATAATTAAGTGTGCGTTCTCTGTTGTGGCTCTCGGGATTTTGGCACACAAAGTGTGTGTGTGTGGGTTGACATTTTTTCCTTGCTAGGTCTACTCTAGCAAGTCTGAATCTAAACGAGCTGTAATGCATACATGCTTTTTAAAATTAATCAAACCTTAATTCTTCTCGTATGAGAAAGCTCCTGCTGTACTTTTTCCTCTCAGTTCCATGATATCATTTCACCTAACTTTGAGGACTAAAGTCTTAATTTTCCTAACTCTTTCAAACTACTTGCAGGTGATGCTTCCAGTATGTGGGGTTTTTTATTTTGTTTTGGTTTTTGTTTTTAATAAGACCAGGAGAGCACCTTTAGAACTCTTTTTCAAGACGGAAGTATTCAGGCAACTGTAACTTCATATTTCCTGCTAAATGGCATATGTTTTGTGGATAACCTGGCAGGTGATGAAAAGGGTAGGGAAGTCAGAGAGTTGGCAAATGTTTTTTGATGTGACGTTCTGTAGAATAAGGAGTGTAAGCCCTGCTTGTAGGGCAGTCATCTGTAGGGGGAAAAAGAAGCACGATGCTGGTGGTCGCTGCCTTCCAGTCCTGTACTAGTGCCTGAAGGTGTTTATATATGCTGGTAACTAGGGAGATGATGAATAAAAGTAGATTAGGTATCAGTTAATTAGTTCAGCTAGTTCCGTTCTCAACAGGTTTTTTGGGTGAGCTTGTGTATTTTCAGCTCAGATGGCTGGCTGTGTTGCTGCATTAACATCTGTACCAGCACAGTGCCTTGGGGAGGAAGCGGGTATGCTCAGTTGGGCTGAATTAAGCCCACTCTCCAGGACTAAGTATACAGTAATCAATTTGGTGTGTGCGCTCAGTTTTATTTACTTAAGAAATGAATACCACTTCAGCTCAAAATGAATGTTTGGATGATTTTATATACAACGCCAGATGAATCTCTAAAATAGAAATTTTGCATGTTTGCTCTGTATCTTGCATAACATGGGCCTCACAGTAAAAATGCAAGTGCTTCTAAAATGACGGGTTCTTCGGTTTTGGCTTTTTCAGAGCAAGGGAATTATATCTGGTTCTGCCTGATAGCAGAAATCTTAGCTGTGTGGTTGAATTATATACACACACAGAAATCAGATGATGTATTTTACTTTGGATTTAGTGATCGGACAGTCTACTTCCAAAATAAAAGCATCAGTAACAGTAACTAGATATAAATAATGTCCAGACTGTTTTAAGTATGAACCGTACCCAACTTCTTGAAAGAGGACTTATCATTAATGCGAACTTTGTTGTAGTCCAAATCTGAGTAATTGAAAAATACTTTCCTGGGCTTTCTATATTAAAATCTTAATTCCTAGCTCAGTAGTAAGACAGTAGGCTTCTGGGGGGATACCTGAATGTTAGCAGATCCTCATCACCCAGGCCCCATATCCATCAGTGTTTAAGAAGCATGTGGGCAATGCCCTTAATATGTTGCTTTAACTTTTGGTCTGCCCTGAAGTGATCAGGCAGTTGGACTAGATAATTGTTGTAGGTCCCTTCCAACTGAAGTCTTCTATTCTTCCTGAAGGCCTTGAAAAAAATCAAGTTTCTGTTGTCATTACATATTAATCTGACTCCCAAGATCTTTGTCAGTGCCCGCTAACTGTGCCTGACGCACAGGTTGGTCTGGCTCTGCACCCATGGCATGGTTTTGCTCATCAGTGTAGTATCTGGACACCTCGAGGAGTGTGTTGCTATCTTCTGTGTCCATTGTCTCATCCTTCCTCCGCGGGTTGCACTCAGATCCTTTGGAAATAGCGTGGCTCAGTACTCCCCGTCTGGTTAAACCCACAGCTACCAAGATTAGCCTCCTCAGCCCTGGCTGCCTGCCTCGTGTTTGAAAGATCCTGGAAAGACTCTTCCCCTGGGATCTGGGATCAGCGCTGCCACTTGCTCTCCCCCCTGCGGAGCGTGGCTGATGGCTGCCGTGGGCCGTGCCGGGCTCTGGCAGGGGTGGGCAGGGTGGATCCAGACAGCCCGAGAGGGTGTCCTGAGCCTCAGCCTTCCTGACCGTTCGTACTTGGTTGTTTTTATGTGTTACTGGCATTTAGGATTTGCTTGATTATTATACTGAGGGAGCCGGCCAGCAGAGCAGCATTCAGTGGCTGCATGTACGTTGTCCTCTTCTCCAGGTTCCTGTGATTCTTTTTTTTTTTTAATTGTAGGAACGAATAATTGTTTGCAAACCTGTTTGCTGCTGTATCTGTATAATTTACATCTTGATGTAATTGAAAGAATACATTAACAACTGTCTGACTTGCCATGACACCTAGGATTTTAATAATTCATTGCTAGAGTGGAATCTTTATTGCTGAGCCTGAGTGGAAGTTAAGGACAGTCTGTCAAGTCCTCATGCTCTCCCATTAGATTCGTAGGTTCTGGTCTTACAGATCAAAAGTGTCTCGGTAGTGCCATGAGCACTGGGGTGAATAAAACCAGGTCCTGTTCAGGTGGTCTTCTGGTTATTGGCAAGTTTCCCCTGTGCGGAGGGTTCCTGTGACAGCTTTAACACCCACTGATAGGGGCTTACTGGTACTGAGCGAGGCTTAAATTTGTACTGCAACCCCTTCAGCAGGGGCTCCAGTACAATTTCTTCCCCTACTCTTGGCTTTTGGGCAGCTTCGTGTCTGTAAGGTTCAACCCTGGGTGTAGTTGAAGGTGTCCGCGGGCCCAAAGCTATCGCAAGAGTAGGCGAGCGCGTGGGTGCCATGACTGCCCCAGCCCGGTTGTCAGTGGAAATATTAACTTTAATCAATTACGTTTTCATCTTTTTAACAAATACATGGTAGTTTTGTTCTTAAAGGGTAATTTTGTTTCCTGTGTCAGCATAGCTGCAGCCTGCCTGACGATCTTAAAACTAGCCATAATAAATATGTACCATGTTACTTCTGTACTCATGAAATCATGAATCAGTGATACGGGACCTCGTCAGAGGCGAACATCTCTTGTTGAAAGTAGCTCGTTATGGCTCTATGCTCGATACCAGAATTGGAAATGGAGTGAGAGGCGTGGTGCCTTGCGGACAGGCAGGCACAACCAGCTAGCAGAGGCAGACTGGCAGTGGTCAGTTATCAACAGATCTCTGGCCGTGGTGAGGGTACCAGTCGTACTTCACAAGCTCGGTGGCGGCGCTGGGCCTGTTCAGCACGCAATGGCTCGGGCTGTCGGCACAAGCTTTGGGGACTCGTCTCCGTTCTGGGCTCATGCCAGAAAGGCGTCGAAAAGATGAGTTGGTTTCACCAATTGGAGTGACGTCTGTCTCTCCTCACTGGTACGGCTGGAACCAGGCTTCCATCATAACCCGGATATTTTGGGGTTTTTTGGTCATGGTCTGACTTGTGTCACAAAATGGAGATAGTCTGTGCCCAAAGAGTTACCTCTCAGAAATGGACATAGTTTTTTTGCTTTCCTGATAACATCTGATGCACCAAGTCCAAGGCAAAAGTAAAATCCTGCTTTAAAGTCAAAAGCAATGGAATAGCATCAACATCCAAATGGGCATTAAAAACAGATTTAACAACTCTTGCCCGTTGAAACAATCCAACTCCTGCATTTGTTTCCTATAAGCAAAACCAACTGGCACTAAAGCATGCCTTCTATAAGCTTCCCAGCCTCATGTTTCTCTCCCCTCCAGCTTCTTTGGTAATTGTGTGTATGTTGTGCCTTTAAAATAAGCCTGCCTTGACTAGTCAGCTTCTTTGAAAAGCTGGGCACGCTGAGAAAATGGGGATCGTTTCTACAAAAAACATTTCACCAACAAGCATTTTGTAAGAAGTTTTTCTTTATATACTTGCAATAGGCAAGTATTGTAGATAAAGCTGTGATTTAAAGCAAAAATGCTCCGATCCGATCTTTCTTCCAAGAAGCCTTTCTAACAAAAAGTTATCCGATTCAGGCAGAGAAATAGAACTGTCTAGACTTTTATTGTGAGTGACCACTAGAACAAGCTTGAACCTCTTCTTCCTTTGGTGAAGGGGGAATTGTATGTATCAAACAGATGGTTTAAAACTTTTAGGTTGCAGAAAGCACTTATGTGAGGGGTTTTGGTGTGGTTTTTTTTTTAAACTGCAGGAGGTAGAATAACTTTTCTCTTTGTTCTCTAGGGATTTAAGTCATAATCATTTATTGTCATCCAACTGGAGCATTGATTTGTCTGTTCACACACTACAAGAAGTGTAAGTTGTTTTTTATGAAGATGAACTCTAAAGATTTTGTACCTAATTCTAATTAGTACATTTCATTGCATGTCTAGATACCTGGTCTGACTTGTAGAAATATTCAGTGCCAGTTAATTAAAAATGGATGCACTGGGTTGGCAGCATGTTTTATGTATAAAACTGATGTTTTGTGAGCAGAGAACTTTTTCATAAAAGGTTAGAAAACCAATATTTTAAAAAAGAAATGAGACACTTGTTTTGACTGTAGCTGATTCTAAGTTAGAGAGGTAATAGTATCCATGGGAATGGGAAAAACTAGCATGTTTTGCTATTAAATTGTTTAAATTATCAGTATTTAAGCTTTTAGGGAATCTTTTTTTGTCAACGACTAAGTATTATTACCATAAAATTGTTAAATGTGTTCTGTGATATGAGTTATTTCTGCTGCCTGCAGAAGGGCTTTTCTTGTCTTTGAAGTGCCAGTGATCTTTTTTTGGTGTCCTTTGTTTTTGTGTTTTAGGAAAATGAATTACAATGAGCTAAGTAAAATTCCGTATTTTGGAGAAACAACTTCTAATATAACCCTTCTCTCATTGTAAGTAATAGCTTGTCTGCCTTTTTCTTGTTTAACAAATGGGAGAATTGTGTTAGAGTTCTGCTGTCAAGTTGTAGGAAAACATAGCTTCTTTTGTCTCGAAATACTCCCCATCTAAAGTGCTTTAGGGAATATGTAAGCACTCTTTAAAGAAATACAAATCAGACAATCAAGTCACCCTAAATTACCAATAAAATGCAGTCAACCGAGGCAGGCAGCTTTGAAGGGGAGAGATTCAGCCTAGGGATGACAGTTCCCACAAGGAAGAGTGCAACTACAGGCACCAGAATGGGAATGTGTTCATATGTCAAGGTGGCAAATAGCTTTTGGATTTTCAGTTTTGCTTTTGGAATTAACACTCTGAAGCATGTGCTACCTGTCCCATTTGAGAGTCTTGCGAATAATGTTGATATACAGAATCCTATAGCTGTTTTAGCTGCACTCCCTGAAAGATGGCATGTTGTGATAATCGTATTTCTTGCCGGTATTTTTCAGGGTACACAATACCATTCCAGAAATAAATGCTGAGCAACTCCAAGTTTACCTTTCACTGGAAAATCTAGATCTTAGTTCTAATCTTATCTCAGAAATTAAAGCTTCATCTTTTCCACGGATGCAACTGAAGTACCTGTAAGTATGAGTGATCTGTTATGTCTAGATTTCTGGCTCTACAATAGTGTTGAAGACCTCATCTGCTCTAAGCTACTGTCTTAAAGTGGGCAGCCTTGTGTGGCTTTGAACTGGTAACGGTGCTCAACAGAGCTACAGATGTGCTTGAAATAAAATACTTTTCATACCAATCTATATTGCATTTTCTCAAATAGTATGAAAAACAATAACCGCTGTTGTCAAACAGCGGGTACTCCAGCCAGCAGGGACAGGAATGAGTTCTGCCCGTTTTGAGTAAATCACTGCTGACATTGTCTTGACTATGTCGAACTGAAGTGTGGGCATGCAGTAAAAATCAGCTCCTAGCACCGATTCCTTTGGGAAAATGATTTAGTTTGGTATACCAGAATTCTGATTTCTGATGGGACTTCACAAAGAACTTGAGTTCCAATAAAACATGGTCTGAATGGTCTGAAGTGCTTGCGCAGTTGTGTTCATAAAATTCTCCGTGTTCTGAAAGGCTTCTTTTCCTCTGCCTTTCCTAGGAATCTGAGTAACAACAGAATAACTACACTAGAAGCAGGCTGCCTTGATAACCTATCTAGCTCGCTAATGGTGGTAAAGCTGAACAGAAATAGGATTAGTGTGATTCCACCAAAGATCTTCAAACTGCCTCACGTGCAGTTTCTGTAAGTAACAGTCTTGAAAGCTTAATATTACAGCATTTACAGCTGTGTTCATCTCAGTGCACCTTCTTGAATTTCAGAAAGTGGTGCTTATCAAAAGATGTCTTAATATTTGAATGTTGTCTTTATATCAGGGAACTGAAAAGGAACCGGATTAAAACGGTGGAAAGCCTTACATTCCAAGGACTGGAATCCTTAAAATCCTTGAAAATGCAGCGCAATGGGATTAGCAGACTAATGGATGGAGCGTTCTTTGGCCTGGGTAATATAGAAGAATTGTGAGTATGCCTAGTCATGGAATTTCTTTTAGGGACTCTGGCTGTGGAGGGTTGTGTCCTGTATGGCTTCCTATACATCAAGGCCGTGCTGAGATAGCGATGAGCATCTCAGGAAACGAGTTTACAGATCTGTATTTCCCCATTTTGATATCATGTCTGGTTACTTCAGAGGTAGAAGGATGTTGGCTCCCTCCCCAACTTCTTCCCACTTGGTGATCAAGAATGCTTTGACTCTATAGGTTGCTTTTTGCTGGTTTTCATTTGCACTCCCCATAACATGGGATGGTTCTTTGTTGTGTGTTTGACAGAGATAGCGCAGTGGTGTGCCACACAGTGTTAGTGAAAGATTCTTTTAAAAATGAAATAATCTTTGAGAACAGAGATTACACTTTCGCTGCTGCCACTGGATCACTGCAGCTGTTGTTGGTTTGTTCGTAATATACTTTTGTTCGCTCTTGGTTCCAGTGGAGTGAATATAATGGTACATTTCAGGTTGCCTGAGGCATAATGTTGGTAAATCATTTTGAGATCCACAAGGTGAAATTTCATAAATATTTGTTTCATTGATTATCTAATTGGCAAATGTTTTCCCTTCTAATTCCTTAGAGAACTGGAACATAATAATTTAACAGAGGTAAACAAGGGCTGGCTGTACGGTCTGCGGACATTGCAACAACTCTATGTTAGCCAGAATGCCATTAACAGGATCAGTCCAGATGCATGGGAGTTCTGCCAAAGACTTTCTGAGCTGTAAGTCCTGGGCTGCTTTTCATCGGGGATTTTGTAATGTCGCAATAGCAGACTGGATAGCAGGACATATGCAGCAAGAATGAACTATCAAAGGAAGTGCTCCGTTTCCTTGTTAGGCCCACGGCAATGCTGTGTATTTTACTTATTTTTATAAGTGTTCTATCAGAGAAATTAATCAAAACTCAATAGGTAATCAAGTTCGATAATACCTTTGTAATTAATCCCCCTCTACTTGCCTCTAAAGTACATGTTCAATGTTTCTAGAGACTTGTCATACAACCAGCTAACTCGCCTCAAGGAGTCGGCCTTTGTGGGACTTGGCTTATTGGAGAAACTAAACCTGGGTGACAATCGCATTAGTCACATTGCTGATGGTGTGTTTAGAGGTCTGACAAATCTTCGAACCTTGTAAGTACAGAAAACATTTAGTGAAAGCCTCAGTTTAATGCAGTGAAGCTTTTGGAAGTAAAGACAATATTGCACTGCGCAAGCCTGAGATTGGTGTTTTGGTGTTGTGTGCTGTCCTGCCTGCAGGTGTGGGGCTGGTAGTCTTTTGGTCTGCTGAGACAACAGAATTCCGGCCCAGCTAAAACAAACCAACCGCTTAATTTTAGTGGTGATAAGAAGCAGTGGTTTGGTGACCCTGAGTACCCAGCTGTCTGTTGTAACCCTTCTGAGAAGGTGTGGATAGTCAGCTTGTGTAAATGCCAGTTGTGGAGCGAATGGTCAGCCTGGACATCTCTTTATTCCAGGTGGTTTTCTTAGGGTTGGAACCTCGGAAACCAAGCGGCGAATCCTTTTGGTTGCAGAAGGTAGGGTTTAGCCCACCCTGCTTGTGCGCTGAAGCCATAGCGCAGCGTATGGCAGCGGTGCAGGATTACTCCTTGCCTGTCAGAGGCACAGCTCTGCTCTTGCCAGGACCTTTAGGAGCAGCTGCTACAAAACTTCTGACAAGAAAAGACTCAGTCCTGGCTCTTAATTAAAAAAAAAAAGTGTCCCAAGTAGATCTGAACAGTTGTAATCATCCTCAACAATGGTAGTTGAGAAAGGAGTGAAAGTTTATAACCCCTCTGTCAGTTCATTAAATAAATGCTTAAATAAGCAAACTCACCAGAGAGATTTATGTAAGCAGTCATCTTCTGTTAACCTTAATGCAACCTTTTAATGAAATAATTAAAACTAATTTCTTAGATTTAGAGTAGCATGAAAAAGAACAAGAGCAGATTAATTAGTAGGTTTTCCTGGGCTCCTCAGGGGCGTCAACAGCTGAGAGGCTGGCCATTTTATTCGGGGTTGGAATGTGCAGGACAGAGGGCAGTGGTGATTAACAAGGCTCCAAGCATTCGTGCCCAGCCAAGCATGAGGAGCCAACTCCTCTGCTCACACAATGAGGGGCTTTTCTTTTGGGTTGCTCCCTCTTTTGCTAAGTGGTCTGAGTAGTGGAGTGTAAAAATACTTCAAACAACAGGAGATACCGTGTTGCTGTCGGATTAGTTCCATTGTTGCTTGTATACTGGTGGTTTCAGTGCTAAGGCTGACATAAATATTTCTATGTGTGTTCAGCTCCTGCCACTGTTCTGCAATGTACCTTTAAATTAATGAGACTAAACTGTAAAAACTGTATATTAACTGCAAGGTAATAAGAGCAAGGTAGGATTAAAGGTGTATCTAAGAATAGCACTGAAGTTTTGAAGCTTTACCTCTTACTGCATTACTTCATGATGCTGTGAGTAGCTTGGCATCGATACCCCTCCAGCACTCAAAATCTGAAATTCTGAAGCAGACCTGGAGGTAATTCTAGAAACAGGTTTCAAATCACAAGAATTGGCAATTTGGAAATAAATTTGTCATACTATTCATCTAGTCATTCATCTCATTAGATCACATCCATATCCAGTACCTTAGCTTGAATCATTTTTAAAGAGGAAAATACTTAATGTGAGCAAGTAGCAAGGCCATATTTGTTAGGACCTTCTGATGCACAAATCATGGAATTATTTTCTTTTTGTCCTAAGCTTTAAGTATGTATATATTGTGGAAATGTCTGCTGCATGGTGTTAAGAACAAGATTTCCATATTTCAAAGTAAGAAAAATAAGAAAATAATGTGTTACCACTGACAATGTCCTGGGGGTCGATCCCACTCTCTTCCAGGGTGGTATTCTATGCAATTTACAGTCTCAGCCAAGGGAAAGTACTTTCTCCACCATTACCACAAGAAAAGTGTTTATATGAGATGATGTATACCAGTTGTCTGTGTAGTAGTTTGCTTTCTGTGTCAGTTGACTTGTTTGGAAGCTCCATCAAGCTGATGCATAAAGTGTATGGTAAAATGCACTACAGGCTATTTTTTGTTGGTGTATCTTCCTTTAAACGCGCTCCTCTCTACAGGGACTTCTGTGCCCAGTGGTACCAAAACAGATGAAAACTCTGGTTTTGACAAACTCTTGGCTCAGTCCATGCCATTCAGGCTAAAAATGCAATTGAATTTATTTTGCCTTCTCTGAGAAGCATTTAATCCTCTCTGAACTGTATTGCTATATTGCTTTTGCTGTTTAGACCTCTCTTCTATGTGAGGGGCCAAAGTGCTGTGCAGAGGTCAAACAGAAATCTCATTAGCTGGTAACAAGATTTGTGAGCAGAATATCAACTTCATTCTGAAAATCTACTACTCTGTGCCTGCCAGGCTTACGCTGTAACCTGTGTGTAATCTCTTAATATGCAAATGCTGTTATAAGCCTGTTACTCAGGAAGATTAGTGCTGCTGGTGTATTGGTTAATTCACTTACATGAACCAACTTGCTTCAGGAGCCTCTCCCAGCTTCTGGTAAATAGTCCATCACATGACAAGTGCTAGTCAGACTGGGTCTTTCCTTAAACACCACATCAAGAAGTTGTACTGCAGAATTTGCTTGTGGTTCTGTCTGCAGCACTGATCTTGAAAAATTCTATTTTCTCTTGCATCTCTGAAATGGAATATTCATCTTCTGATAAGCTTAGCTTTATAAAAGATTTGAGACCTTCCAGGTGACACTGTGCCAGAACACCATAGCAGGCCTGTACAACAGTTTAGTTCTCTTCCCTAGCTCGCCACTAGCTGTGGTCATGATGACGTTGCAAGGCTTCTTTGTAAGAAGGCTTTTCTACTGCAGGGACTTGCGGAACAATGAGATCTCCTGGGCCATAGAAGATGCAAATGAAGCATTTGTGGGACTCAGCAGGCTGGATAAACTGTATGTATTACAAACCATTGAAATGACAGTACTTCCCAGGCACACAGAGGAGAGGGAGAGGGCAAAACACTAAGTAATTGTAAATCAGTGACATGAGGCAGAAAGCCTGTCTTGTTGGCAGCTGTATGCAGTATGTTTCCACTTCTGTGCTATAGCCTCTTGATCTAGGTAAGCTTTAGCTCCATGGTCAGGAGCATTGGATCTGTGTAGCACTGGATCACCTTGCAGCACCAGTCTGAAGAAATTAAGCATAAGTATTTGACTGCATTTATTACTGAATAGCCCAGTCCTGCTGTGTGGTGATTATCACTTTTTGTGCTGCTTTAGTTTGGGTAAAAGTTAGTGCTTATAAAACAAAATTGGTTTTGAGCAAATATGAAGCACTGTTGAATTAACAGCTTCTCAGTACTTAGACAATGCACGTTTCATCCAGTGCCGTGTGCTTTGTAGGAGGCTCTATCCTGTGGATCTACAGACATTGCTTATAACAAATAGCTTGGTATGAGGGTGCAGTCTCAGGAACTAATGTGGTCGTGGCAGATTGGTATTAGGAAGTTATTGCTCCACTCCCAAGTTCTACTTATCACTGTTTCATTCTGCTGACTTAAATTATATTCTGACGCATCTCTAACCCAAGTCACTTAAGTTAAGAATGCAAAAGAAACCTTGTTCTTGGGAAAATTAGTTTAGCCTTTAAGCTGAAAACATAGTATTTTATCTTTTAGCCCAGCTAGAATTAGAAAAAACTTAGTTAAACATCATAGGGAACTTCTTTTGGGTCTTATTTGTGAACTCACTGACATTCAGAGTGGTTTCTGGGTTTGGGGGGCTTTGTCTTTCAGAATCTTGCAAGGAAACCAGATTAAGACAATTACCAAAAAAGCATTCTCTGGTCTTGAAGGACTTGAACATCTGTAAGTACTTTACTTGGTAGAACTTCTAATTATTTGTCAGCTTCAGTCATGTATTCTCTGTCAGATTTTCAAGAATTTAACTGAAGGTAACATATGAAATCATACTTACCTGTTATTATTCTCTTTGCTTAACTTACAGAGATTTAAGTAACAATGCAGTAATGTCCATCCAAGAAAATGCATTTGCCCAGGCTCACCTGAAGGAGCTGTAAGTTCATGACAATTATTTACAGATTCTTTACAAGTTCTACCTTGTAAAGAATCCTTCAGCCATTGTAAGATTGGCTGGAGTTGACTGAACTGTGTCTGCTTCCATAATGAAATATTTAAAGCAGTGCTAATAAATTATTGACTCAAAGTCAGTAGCAGTATACTTGGATTTAAGCTTTGATAAAATCTGCACCTCCATTTCCTTAGTTGCATTTAGTAGGAAATATTTTTTCTTGCAGTGCTAAACCATTAACTTCTTCACATCTTATGATTTTGCAGCAAACTCAGCACATGCTAGCACATAGAGAGATAAAGGAATTATTCATCAGGAATGTTTCAGGGAGGTTAGCAAATGCTACGTTTTGTCTTCCCATTTTTGGGGCTAGGGAAAAATTCACAGCTTTAAAATTCACAGCTAGACAAGAATTTTTACTTGCTCAGCAGATGCTTAAGCTGTTAGAACCTCTTGTGATCTTCAGACATTTAAAGTATTATAATGTGAAGTGACCTTCACACCCACCACTAATCCTACTGTAACGGCAGTCGTCTCTATGGGATAAAGTCTCTGAATATAGTGTAATCTGTCTTAAAACTGTTATTCAATTAGTTAATCTTGGCCAGATGGAGTGTTAGTCCACAAGACCTGCCAGTTTGAGGTGACACATTTTAGGTGTTAAAGATAAGACTTCACTGCCTTCAATAATCTATCTTACAAGTGAGGAATCGTTGGTATGTATGGGCAAAGAGCGGGATGGAATCCTGGCTTGTTTGTGTGTGTCTCCTCTTGCTACTGGATTCATCTAGTGGCAGATCGCTTGTTAAAATACTGGACTTTCGGCACAGTCAGTCATAGTTGTACATAATGTTTAGGAAACTTTGAAAGCAGGTGGTGGGGAAAAAGTGGCCCATCATTGTTTCCTGTTCACAGTTTTTATGTGGAGCAGAAAAAACAATGTGCAGCAGACACCTGTATGAAACAAATCACTTTCATTCTTAAATATTTATTAGTTGGCATGAAAATGAATATTTAGGCTTACGCTCATTTCATAATGGCAAGTGTGTTTAGTTTGAGGCTTAGAGCTGCTCTGCAGTGTTATGTTCCTTTTAATTGCTTTAAAGGAGGATGGGATAATTGTTAAGACAGGCTTTATTCTTTTTTAGAAGTTGGAAATCCAAGGTTGTTTTCTTCAGAATTAAAAAGAAATGTAAGGTTTTAACACTGACAGAGAGGGAAGGTTTTTCAGGTTTGTTTATAGCATGTATAGCTAATGGTTTATTATAAACACCCATAGGCATAAAAATACTGTAAATCTTAATTTCTGAACATATACGCTTTAAGTTGTTTTGCTGCATGAAATCACGTGTAGGAATGTGAAATACTAGTCTTTAATCAAACTTCTATTTTGCCTTGTTTCTGCAGAATTTTGAACACTAGCAGTTTGCTTTGTGATTGCCAGTTGAAATGGCTGCCGCAGTGGCTCACTGACAGCCATTTACAGCAGGCTGTAAACGTTAGCTGTGCTCATCCTGAATGGTTAGCAGGACAAAGCCTTCTCAGTGTGGACCCTGATGACTTTGTCTGTGGTTTGTATTTTTAATGACTTTCAATACAAAAAAAAAGCCGGTAACACAAATCTGTGCAGGTACCTTTCTGAAATCAGGGTGTAGCACTGCTGGAGGTGCTTACTCTTGGCCATGATGCACATGTGGGCCTGTGTAACATCACTGGGTCTGCTTTGGAGTTTGGGATTTAATTCTGTTTCTCTTTGCTCTGTTTTGTTGAGTCTGAGCACCGACCTAATCCAAGGCAGTAATTCTGTGACACTGCATTCTTTTTCATATAGGTTACTGTTAAAAACTGATTACCCTCCTGCTTACGAATGCCTTTAGCTTTGGAAGGGCTTTTTGACACTTGCTGGTATGGACAAGAGCCAATAAGGAAGACTAGAGTAGTCAATACTCTGGCACATTTGCTGATGCTCCATATCTGTAACGTCTGTCTGGTGTCTGCCACCACACTTTCAGACATAAGCCCGTTTATTTTTGTGACCGAACTGTGAGATGGCAAACTGAGACTCTGCCCAGAGTCATGTGTGAAGTCTGTGGCAGGGCTGGAAATGGTCTGGTGTTCTGTTTTCTGGGTGAGCTATCTGATAAGTATGTACACAATTCTTTCATTCTTTTGGTGGTAAAGGCTACAGTAATCATGCAGGCACAAGCACCCACTTCTCCATTCTAATATCACACTGTGGTGCCTGCCGCTCAATGCTGTGTGTGCCTACGAGAATGTCTTTGCTGAAATAATAGGTATTGAAACAACTCTCATCGACTGGGATGAGGTAGAGTGAACTGCCAGCTTGCTATGCTTTGTATTTGTAGAACTTAAAGGCTTTTCAGGATGTTTAAACTATCTGAAAATAAGTCTCCATCCTTCGTAAAACAGCCTAGCTCTTCAGCAGAGCAGGGCTTCTGTGTGTGATCTAAATATAGCAAGTTCCCGACAGTTGTACAAAATGCAGGGCGCTGCTCAAGACCATGCTTCTATGCTGATTGTTCTCAATGCTTATTCTGTATGCCTAAGTGTGGTTCTAATCCTCTTTCACAGCTTGATTTCCAACTGAAAACAGCTGAATATGCGCACATCAAGCAGGACATCTGTTCCCAAAGCTTGCTTTCTGCTTACACTGTCTTTTGAGAGAATTTTCTTGCAATATTTAATTGCAAGGTAAAGACGAAAGTAACTAATCTTGGTGCTTTAATTTTCAGATAACTTCCCCAAACCTCAGATAAGAGTGCATCCGGAGACCACAGTTGCTCTGCGAGGCATGAATGTGACTCTGACTTGCATTGCTGTGAGCAGCAGTGATTCACCCATGTCCACTGCCTGGCGTAAAGACAGTGAAGTACTGTATGATGCAGAGGTTGAGAATTTTGCCAGATATCAGCAGCAAAGTGGTGAGGTGGTCGAGTATACCACTGTCCTGCACCTTTTCAATGTGAATTTCACTGATGAAGGGAAGTATCAGTGCATTGTCACCAATCACTTCGGCTCCAATTATTCCAACAAAGCCAAGCTGACTGTCAATGGTAAGCAATCGTGGTAACTAAGGAGAAACACTTTTAACCTAAAGCTTTACTTAAATAGCTGTAAGTCTGTTTTTCACTAGAGCTGGCCCAAAATAGTCTTGCAAGACTGCCTCACTGCTATTTAGAAGTATCAAACATCTTTTTGTAAAGCAGGAAAGACGTGACTTTTTCTTTTGCGGGTGAAAAGCCTTCTGTTCACTTTTCAAAAGGGGCAGGTATCTGCTACGTTTTCATGATAACAACATCAGTTGTTCATCTAGTTAAATGGAGGTAGAAGTCTCTTAAACTAAAAGCTCCCTCTGCTGTCTCTTCAGAACTAAGCACCTTTCCCATGTGTTTGTAAAGCTGGGGAAGATTCAGCTAAAAATAACTTGTGGGACTGGAAACAAACTCTGAAAAATCAATTATGAAGTTCTTTGTTTTTAGCTGCAATAGCTCTGTTTATTTTGGCTGAGGGAAGGGAGGTCAGAAGACAATGTTCACATTAGTCCATAGAGCACTGATCCCCGTTGTATCTGAGAACAGAAGTGCCTGTGTTGCTTTTGCTTGTCCAGAGCAGATAATGCAGACCTGGATCAACCAGATGGAAGTTCACCTTCCCTATTACCAGGGAAGCAGTGTGACAGAGGGCTAAACCTTTTTCCTGTCTTTTCCTCATGAGAAATATTGTTCTTCAGATCATCTTAAATGAACACTGTGGATACTGTATTTAAGTCTGGAGGATAGGCTCTTAGAAACGACCACTGAAAACTTGTGCAGTTCTTCAGAAGAATCTGCCCCTCTCTCTTAGGGAGAACTATAGGTGTGTTTCAGATTTGTTTGTTTTCAGGTATTCTCTGTGCTGTGAAGCTTCTGCTGCTTTTTTCCTGGTACTGAAAATACTGAAACTGTCTCCTTTGATCCAGAGCTACCTTCTTTCCTGAAAACCCCTATGGATCTTACTATCCGCACTGGGGCGATGGCCCGGCTGGAGTGTGCTGCAGAGGGCCACCCTACTCCACAGATCTCCTGGCAGAAAGATGGTGGCACAGACTTCCCTGCTGCAAGAGAGAGGAGAATGCATGTCATGCCTGAGGATGATGTGTTCTTCATTGCAAATGTGAAAATAGAAGACATGGGAATCTATAGCTGCATGGCACAAAATGTTGCAGGTGGTTTGTCTGCAAATGCCACGCTGACAGTGTTAGGTAAATGGTGTGCTGATCTCTGCTTGCACGTGCATCAGTTCGCTTCTGCAGTGGTAGTGTAGCTTACCTGTAAGTAGCAAGCTTAAGTCCTAAAGAACGAAGTTAAAATAAAAAGAGCGTGGTTTCCTACCCCTTTGGCTGTAGGTGGAATTCTGTGTCAAAGAACAAGAGATTTTTTTTTTCCCCGCTGCCCCCCCAACTTTCAATGTAAGGGTGCTGCCTCTGGAACAGCGTCTCCAACTGCTTTGCATGGGTTTGGGGCACTTGAATGCAGCACATAACATGATTTTTGAACAGCGAAGCTTTGAAAGCTAAGCTACAGTGCTGACCAGTGAAGTGAGTATGATTTTTGCAGGAGAGAACTGAGGGGCATGTCTCAATCCAGCAGTGTAGGCTCGATAGGTAATTTGTGTTGCCTTGGAACAAATTTAGTCACAAGTAACATGACCTGTGGTGAGTAATAATGGGAGGACAGTTCCTTCTAGAGTGCAGTGGTTTTTTAAGACACTGACTTTTAACATAATGGTCATACACGAACTTAGAATTGGAATACATAAACCAGACTGGGGCTAGCGTAGTTTTGAGGATGTTTGCTGTACCTGCGTTTGCTGACGTGATCCATAGAAGAACTGAACTCAGGATTTCCCAAATCCTGTATTTCATTGCTCAAGTTTAGGTTCAAGTTGTAAGATCAGATTTTTAAATATCATGGAGTACACGCTGGTGTTGCACAATGAAGTTATCTTACAATTTTTTTCTTTTTTCCCCCCCTTCATTGTCACAGAAACGCCTTCCTTCGTTAGGCCCCTGGAAGACAGAACAGTAACCCGAGGTGAAACTGCCGTCCTGCAGTGCATAGCTGGTGGCAGTCCTGCCCCTCGCCTCAACTGGACTAAAGATGACGGCCCTTTGACAGTCACAGAACGGCATTTTTTTGCTGCGGCAAATCAACTCCTTATC